>NC_138197.1:5699123-6299123 GCF_964194105.1 Spermophilus citellus | reverse complement strand
AGTTCACATAGTACTAATTATCACCTTATGTATTTGGAATAACTTATTTAGAAACCCTGAAGAAGATAAAATGCAGTTGAGCAGTTGAAATAGAGGTCAGAGACCATGCTCTAAAGTTTATGAACTGGACCTGGAGGGCACAGTTTGGAATCAGGTCCATTTATTCTTACTTTAGATAAAGTACTAATGAAGTTTACCTCTTTGTATAAGGGAGGGGGAAAATGTGGATGGACAAATGCAGATTGTTAGTAAGAGCAGTGGATGTAGCTGGCAGAACGGGAGGTGAACCTCGAGCCTGGGTACTCTGAGGGAGAGCAATTGGCAGAAGAGCTGATAGTGCTACATACTAGTAGCCTCTGTGAAGTAACTGGTAACAAAAGCATTAAGTCACTAAGTGCTGATTTTGTGATAGACATTGTGCTGGTTCTCGTACATGCATTATTTCATCTGGTAATTAACAGCTACAGACGTGGCATTATGCCTTGTTTCATAGATGAAGAACCTGTGCCTCAGCAAGGTTGTCACATGAAGTGCAGACAGGATGTGGGCCAAGTCTTTGAATAGAGTGTGTGTGTGTGTGTGTGTGTGTGTGTGTGTGTGTGTAGCCCTTTCTGGTTATTGGCACAATAAAATGATTGACTCTTATTTTTGAAACAGTGTTTCGCTGTGTTGCCTAGGCCAGTCTTGAACTTGTGAGCCTAAGTGTTCTTCCTGAGGAGCTGGCATTACAGGTTGCACCATTATGCCCAGCTTAGCTTAAAAATTTATTTTTATTTTTATTTTATTTTTTTTAGAGAGAGAGAGGGGAGAGAGAGAATTTTTAAAAATATTTATTTCTTTTTGGTGGACACAACATCTTTGTTTGTATGTGGTGCTGAGAATACAAGCTGGGCCGCACGCATGCCAGGCGATCGCGCTACCGCTTGAGCCACATCCCCAGCCCCCCAAATTTTTTTTTAAAGGATCAGAATGTATAGAACAATTTTAATTTAAAAAGTTCAAATTAGTTTTTCCACTAAAAGATATTAAGCCATTACTTTCTAAGAATTTTCGTAAAACATTTTATTTCTTACAAAGATAAATGGGTATTATAAATTCATAAAAATCTGTACAGACTTTTGAATAGAAAATTATAAATTGCTTTTATTGTGTTACTTTATGTAGAAAAAAAGTGAATCAATCTAGATAAGCTGTGCAAGTGCTAAGTTAATTATTGTCTTCCACACTATTCCAGAAAGAGCAGAGCAATTCTAGAGCATGCACACTAATTTCAGACTGGGTGGCTGGGGAACTGCGTGCTGAGGCTCACCCTCTTCCCTGGAGCATGTGTGCAGCCTTGTGAGCAGAGGTGCTGGCTTATCATTGTGCCTCAGTGCTGTGACCACTGCTGTGAGTGGAGTGGAAAGAACGCAGGCTCCTGTATCTCCAAGCCTCAGATTACAGTTGCATGTGATGCACTGGATTTACACTGAAATCATAATTTGCATAATTTCTATCTTTGCTTTGATTTTACAAACTTTTGTAAGGGTGATAGCCATTATTTTAAGACTCAATTTAAAATTCTAGTGTTTTATCTATTAAAAAAAATAGGAGATACTGAGCCACTCTGCCAATGACATACCTAAAGGTCTTTCTAAATCTGTTCTTATTTTAGTTGCTGCATTTTGTTGTGACATTATAAAGGACTGCAGAATGTCCCCAAAAGGGCAACCACCACATGAGCTTGCTGCTTCTGTGACCTCTTTTTCCCCACTTGGAGTCATTCACTGGCACTTCTGTGATGTAGTGGTTCTAAAGTCTCAGGCAGAGAGTCAGCTCTGCCAGTTGCAGGCTCTGTAGCCTTGGCAAATGAGGTGGCCACCCCTGTCCACTTTGGGTAGCAGTGCTGCCGGGCTCAGGGACTGCTGTGAAGAGCAGACGAATGTGTGGAAGGTCTGCAAATCACTTAGAATGGTGCGTGGCACATCAGCCTGTCAATGCTAGTTATTTTCGGGGTTTTATGAGGCTTAAATTAAATGGGATTATACATGTAAAATGATTAGCAGAGTGTCTGGCATTTATTAAGTGCTCAGTAGATGCTAGTGGCTCTAATTTAAATATTCTGGTGCCTACATGTCTAAAGACGTGTGCCTTTGGATCTCTGCATGTCATATTGTTAGTTAATTTATTTTAGGGCACCAGAAAAAAGAAACTAGTTTCTATATTGGCCTTTCTCAATAGGTACAAGTTACAAAGTTAAAGTTTAACAAATATGCAATTACTTTGTGATTTCTAAGTTTAAATTATTTGTTATTTCAAGTTTATATTTACTTTTAGTATTAAAAGGTATAGATGTTGGGGCTGGGGATACGGCTCAAGCGGTAGCGCGCTCGCCTGGCATGTGTGCGGCCCGGGTTCGATCCTCAGCACCACATACAAACAAAGATGTTGTGTCCGCCGAAAACTAAAAAATAAATATTAAAAAAATTCTCTCTCTCTCTCCTCTCTCTCTTTAAAAAAAAATAAATAAAAGGTATAGATGTTGATTAACATCACCATTTAGTGAAATCTCAAAAGGCCTGTCAATATCTAACCTGAGTTTCCTCTTCTTTTGTTATCTTCTTTATAGGTTTGTGGAATCTTGCGTCTCTCTTTTCCAACCTTTGTTTATTTGTGTTGATGCCCTTTGCATTTTTCTTTCTGGAATCAGAAGGATTTGCTGGCCTGAAAAAGGTAAGTAAATTGAATTTTGGAATTAAGAAGTAAATGTCAGGCTGGGATTGTGGCTCAGCGGTAGAACGCTTGCCTCAAGAGTGCAAGACCCTGGGTTTGATCCTCAGCACCACGAAAAAAAATAAATAAACAAAATAAAGGTATTGTGTACAACTAAAAAATAAACATTAAAAAAAGAAGTAAATGTCATTTATGTTGAACTGAAGATCAAACAAGCATTTGAATAGAATATTAAAAAAAGTTTAATAAATAATATTAAAACCACATTTTAGCAATAATAGTAATATTGCACATTGAATCATTTTGTATGTTTATGGGGAAAGTTCTTCATCAATCCTGTATATGTTTGTGCTGTGCATTACTCTAGTGGAGTATTCCTTTGGAATAGATAAACCTATAGGGTTGATGTTACTGCTTTCTTAGGTAATCTCATTCAATTTTAGAGTTTGATATGAGATTCTAAAAATCCTAAAATACATCTTGATGTAAAAGTTATCTCACATACAATATTTTCAGGGTAGTAGCACGTTATAAAATCGGATATGCTTTATTAGGTAGTCAAATTCCCAGTATACCAAGAGTAACTAATCTTAGGTAAATGTGGAAGGCTTAGAAGTGGGCAAACTGGGAAACGTCTCAGGAACTTCTTAAACTAATCAAGACTTTAAAACAGGCAGTACTTTAGTCTATCCTTGAAGATAGTATTTTCAAAAATTTTTTTATTTATTCTTTTTATATATAACAGCAGAATGTATTTTGACATTCCCATTCTTTTTTAAATTTATTTTTTTTAAAAAATTTCCCCTTCTTGTGGTTGTGCATGGTGTGGAGTTACTCTGGTGGTGTATTCATATATGAGCACAGGAAAGTGATGTCTGATTCATCTACTATCTTTCCTATTCCTGTCCCCCTTCCCTTCCCTTAATTCCCCTTTGTCTAATCCAATAAACTTCTTTCTCTGCCCCCACCTTATTATGTGGTTAGCATCTGTACATCAGAGAGAACATTCAGCTTTTGTTTTTTTGGGATTGGCTTATTTCACTTAGCATGGTAGTCTCCAGTTCCATCCATTTACCGGCAAATACCATAATTTCATTCCTTATGGCTGAGTAATATTTCATTGTGTTTATATACCACATTTCTTTGAATACAGTATTTTAAAGAAAAAGAAACTAGGTTCTATTTATAACCTATGCAGTTCTTTGTCATAAATTTTTGGAATATAATGCAAATGCAAAGATTTAAGTACATTAATACCTTTTAAATGATTTTTAAACTTGCAAAGTGAGACTAGTGTTACAGTTTAGCATGTTTTGCCTTTCTGACTTTTAGTTCTATTCAGTATGTTGTGGTGGCATTCAGAATGAAATGTGCTTGTATATCTTATTATCGAATAATAGTATAATGCTAATTCAGAAAATTTGGCTTGGGAAATTGTAAACTGCATGTGAATTGTTATTACTTTTCATCTTGTATAACTCTGTGTGGGATCATAGAGGTGAAATTATTTAACCATTTGATAGCTTTCTGACTTTAAACCTTAAATACCATACATTTTAAAGATGCAGTGTATCACTGGGGTGATGATCACAGTGCTGTTCCCATGGACTCACGGGAACAACTGTCTGGCTGTTATTCCATAGGCGAACGTGTTGCAGCTAGCTGAAAAGGAACAGCTAGCTTCTTATTTAATGAAGGTTCCGAGATAAGAATGAATGAAGGAATGTGTTTGGCAGTCAAGCCTCACATTGAGAAAACTGGCTTTTGTATTTTGGATGTTTTTTAATCCTGTTATATTATTAAGATTGGCAATTAAATTTATATACTGTTAAGAATTGTATTCTTTCAACTTAGAAAGCTGTTTGCTGGTTTATATTTTCTTGAAGAAATAATACAAAATATTATTGCTGAAAGGGATTTAGTTCAAACTCTTCTTCTATAAGGAGAAAACTGATATTAAATTGTATCAAATTGTCTGTGATCCATCCATGTAAAATAGCACAATTAGAACAGAATATCTAGGGTCATGTCTGACCTTCCCCAGGTCGGTGTTCTTCACAGCCAGCACTCTGGAGGGCACAAGAAAAGCCAGTAGGAAAATGAGGTGGCCAAGGACAGAACGTGAATGTGAAACACTGTCAGAAGAGAGGCGCAAGGAAGAGTTCTGACACTGTCAGCTAGTGTGAGGAAAATGGGGTGACCACCTGGAAGCCAAGGGACAGAGAGTTCCAGGAGATGCTTACCACCAAAGTGGAACTAAAAAGAATGAACAGAAGAAAAGGGGCATTGGAGACTATTGAAACGGTGGGCTTCTGTAGCATCTTGGAGTTTGGAGGTAGAGCTTTTGATGGACATTTATTCCAAGAGTTTTATGAAGTAGTCTACTACTAGTTAGTGGTTATTGTAGGCATTAGCAATCCTCTAACTACTGGTTAGTATTATAGGAAATTTCTAGGGACACAAATAAAGAAATGGGTCTCCTGCTTCCAAGGAAACATGGAGAACTTACAGTTGCAAACCAGATGAACTTATTACAGTTTGATGAACTTATTCATGAGGTGCTAAGGAAGAGGCTGAAAGAAATGTTTATCTTGTTCTGCTGTGCACCAGGGGCAGGCTGCGAGGAGGAGGCCAGCTGGGATTGAGCTGGGATCTGATCCACCAGCAGTGTTTGCTAGAGTATGACGTTCCAGGCTTGAGCCATGGCCTGGAACTCTAATGGAATTGAGGGAAATGGCTGGTACCTAGATGTGAACCATGAACAGTCAAGATGCACAAGTAGCCCTCAGGGTCATCTTCTGGAAGCACTGATCCTCTGCCAGGCAGTTTGGATTCTGTGCTGTAGACAACAGGGAGCTGGCATTTTCCCATGAGGATTTTTGCATCTATCATTTCATTTAAGTGAATCACACATTTTAGAGTTTCCGCATATGTCACAAAGGAAAGGAGCATCAGGGAGCACATGGGCCAGGGAGTGCTTGGCACCGAGTTTTGTAGAAAGAACATATGCATCCAGCTCTGCTCAATAGAACATTTTGGTCTGTGTCACAAAAACTGCCTGTTGGCGTTTGCTTTATGCATTAAAGCTCTGCCTCTTCCTGATACTGCCTCTTTGCAGTGTTCCCCAATGCAAGAAACAACTGGAACTGCTCAGTGTTAAATATGTCCGTGTTTGGTGTTGTAGAACTATCTACCTGGTGTTCTTTATGAAATTCTAATTGTTAGCTAGGTAATTTTTCAAAATAGCATGTGACATGGACAGACCATTCTACCCTTCTTGTGAACTGACTATCTAGAAAGGGGACTTGGCTACCTCTAAGTGCCCAGCCAGTCAGGGAAGGGACTCGGCTCTATGTGGTGAACCAGTCAGCCAGGGAAGGAACATGATTGCATTTGATGAAGCAGATCAGCAACACACTGTAGGCTTTAAAAAAAAACTCTGACGTTACTTTTCTCTTGTGCCCCTTTATAGACTTAAGATCAAAAGGGAGAATCAGCTGAACAAGGACCCAAGAGATAGAGGTATTTTATGACTACACTTGTACATAGTTGTATAGTTCTTCCCTTTGAATTTTTTTTCCTTTTTTTACTCCTAGTCTCTCTATTCATGATTAAAAGAACATTCTTTCTCCTAAACACAAATTTGACTGTGTTCATCTGTTAAAACCCTTCAAGGGCCTCCAGTGTACTTCATGACCTCATATGGGACTGAAGTGTTGAATGTTTGTGTGATACAGTTGTGATTTTCAGACAGGTAATTCCCAGACCCAGTGAAGGATTGGGAAGATTGGAATGAATAGGTGCTATGGTGAACAATTTAAACGTTTTGTTTCTCATACTAGTAAAGAAGGGGAGTAAGGGGGTTGCGGCCTGAAGGCAGAGGAGGGAGAGTAACTGTCAAGTGGGGAGTCTGAATGTATGGGCATGCCCAAGGGCAGGGGCCAGGGAAGAAAGAGGGAGGGCACAAAGGTAAGGAAGTGGGCTTTAGAGTCAGCTGCCTGGGCATGTTACTTCATCTGAATCTCAGCTGTTCTTTCTGTAAGACGGCTACAATAAAGATACTTACCTTACTGTATTATTTTCATGGTTATATAAGATGAGATTGTTCATGTAGAGCATAGAGCCCAGGACTGCATTTAATGTAATTGTAAATGTTAACTATTATTAAACCACCACTGTCTTCATGGTAGTGTGTACGTGCATTCAACCAATAAATATTGTTATTTATTCTTTACTTATTAATATTACTTACAATATTAATGTTATTTGGGATTCAGAAAGAAACCAAATACAGTAGAGTCAGCTGTTAATTATTCACATGTTATTATCATGAGCAGTTCTAAATTCCAAATTGTTTTTCACATTTTGAAATAGCATTGACTAAAGCAGAATAAATCAGTTTTAGCATTAAAGGTAGCATACTTTGGAAAAAAAGCCTTCTTGAAGCTACAGTACATTTTAGACCCTAGTAGAAATGTTTTAGAAAGCTTTAAACTTAGGTGATCAGGTCGTGCTATTTTAAAATGCTCTTTTTTTTTTTAAGTTTTGAAACCAATTACTTGAAAGTTGCAGGGGTTATTAGCATTTTAAGTCTCAGTGTGTGTGCTGAAATGCTAGGTGTCTTTCTGCAGCATAGGATTATTTGGTGTTTCCTTGTGCAGCTCTGGATGTTGCTCCAGATGCATGGCTCTTGTCAGGCACTGTCTGTATTAGAACTACAAATTTTACTGCTTTATTGATGTTAATGTTATCATCGGCCACAGTCACAAAGTGTTTGAATTGTCTAATAAGTATTCATATATGTTCCTAAAAGGTGTTTATCATTGGTTACCTTTGACATACTCATTTCTGACTGGTACTGAAGAAGGTAGAACATTTCTAATGGCAGATGCTGCCCAATAATTTGAGTCCTGATGAACTTGTATTATGGTTAAGTTAAATTTCCTTTTTTCCTCCATGACCACCCTCCTGGTTTTCTTTTACTATGTCTAGTCTGGTGTATTCCCTAAGTGGCACATGGCCCACCATACTCCCACGGAGTCCCCTGGGCGATGGATTTTAAAACAGCTCCTTGCATATTGTCCCGAGATGCGGAAATTGGCCACTGGCCATGGGGCGGATGCAGAGCTTGAATTGAAAATCAAATTAAGCAGAATTCTCTACTTAGTTTTTAATTAAGCCACTATGTTAATTCAAACAGGACATTTTAGGCCTGGGGGTTGACCATGCCCTTTTAAGGCCCTTAAATAGCCTTTCTTCTTTCTCCTCAATGTGGCGAGTGTTTCAATTTTATTAGGACCATCTTTTTGCTATTCCCTTTCTTTATTATTCTTAAGCCTAAGAGAATAGAAGTGGTTTTGATAAAGTTTTTAGTAAGAAGCTAACTTTTACTTGGATCTTAAACTACTAGCAGTTTAATGTTGATGCAGATTCTTCTGTTGTTAGATTCATGTGCTGCATCAAGCATCGAGTTTGTTCATGTGTGTTTGAACCTGATCCTGTGTTTACATTTGAATTTTCATTTCTGATAGAAAGGCACATCATTGGGTTTGTTTGGTTTTGTGATGGAGATGCCTCTTTGCAGTTTTGAGCTTCGTTACTCTTTAGTGGCGGGTGTCTGTGGGTCGTGGGGATTGGGGTCATCTAAGGGCAGACAGTGCAACTGTTGCTCTCATACCTCAGATCAGAGCTGTAGTTTTTCCTCTCCTCTACCTCAGGAAAGACCTCTAGGTTAGCTGCACAGTCATCAGGAGATGCTTCTGATTCAGTCATGAACTCTAGAGGTATCATCTCTGGTTGGTGCTCACATGAGATGTAGGAATCTATTTGTTGCATATTGTGTCTTAACATCTACTTTGAATTAAATGTTATAAGGAAACAGATTAGCAACTAATGAACGTGGGAAAAAACTCAAATGTGACTATTTATAAGTTTAATGACAGATTAATTCATAAGCCCAAGATTTTTCTGGGAACAAATGTATATTGTTTTTAACGTAATGCTTATCTTTGATTTGAAGTCCTGGTATAAAATTTAACATCAGCGACAGCAACATCCTGACCAATTATCCAAACCACGCAGATATCCTAGACTGTCCAGAACTAGCGCATGATCTGTAGGATTAAGAGGTTAACTCCTATAACTTCAAACAAGTGCTTAATAATAAAAACAAAAAGTACAAAATTTGAGGTGACTTCCTTTCTTAATTAGTTAGGCTGACCAGGTGGGAGCGAGAGGCTCTGTGCTGGTGCTCGGGACATCCATAAAGCCCAGCAACATGACAGCACAATGGAGGAGGAACAAAGATTTTTTTTAATATGTTTCTGTCCTGTGTCACAGTTTGAGATTGTCCTGGTTTATGTCCCTTTTGGCAAACTTACATAAAAGTGACCCTGTACTGTATTTTATGACCAGATGACTTTTCCCCTCAGTGGCTAATTTGTCTCAGGCCTCCATCTTAAAGAGAAGTGAGTAGGAAGTTCAGCCTCTGTCTCTGTGAGCTTTCATTGCATTCTTTCATTATTTTTGCTTGTTTTTTTTTTTGCCACTGATGATTCATAAATTGTTGGGAATGAGTGATTAAGGAAGTGCTGCTTAGTGTTAGTGGCACATGTGCATATTTGGCATGGTTCTGGTGGGTGAGAGGAAATCACAGACAAGAGGAAGGCTCCTGCTGGGAACCCTTCAAGGAAATTTAACTTGGGCATGTTTTGATCTTGGTGTTTATTGCAGAAAATGAATTCCTATCTTACTAACTATTGTTGTGTGTTAATTTGATTCTTCCAACACCTGCAAGAAAACCATGGAGTAATGCATTAGTAGAGCTGCTCTACATTCTCCCAGCTGGGAGATGAGTGTGGATGAGAATGGTTCTTATCTTTTTTTATATGTGTGTGGGGGTACTGGGGATTGAACTCAAGGGTACTCAACCACTGAGCCACACCCCAAGCCCTATTTTATATTTTTTAAATTTAGAGACAGGGTGTTATTGAGTTGCTTAGCACCTCGCTGCTGCTGAGGGTGGCTTTGAACTCAGGATCCTCCTTTCTGAGCCCCTGAGTTGCTGGGATTACAGGTGTGTGCCACCATGCCTGGCAGAAAATGGTTATTTTCAAAACATTCCATCTGGCAGTGCTTTGCAGTGGAGGCCTTAGGAATCACCCCTTTGCTGTGAAAGGTGTGGCGGTGGAGGCATAGGTAGAGAGCCTTTCAGATAGGGAGGTTCGCACACGGGCCCTCAGAGGAAGGGCAGAAGCATCATGTGAGGAGCAGAGCACTTGTGCTGGTTTCCTTTAGAGATGGTTTGCGTTCATAAAGACTTTGAATGAAACTTCATTTAGTTCCTGAAATGGCATCAACTTCATTGCTCTTAGTGCAGTTGCCTATTGGAGGGAATTAAATTATAGTCACAATGAATTGTTGAATAGCAGCTGCTTTTTTTAAAAATTAGTTTTCATATACTTTGTGAAAGTACAGCATTTTGAATTGGACTACTACCTATTACTTTCATCTTTCTCTCCACCTAGAATAATGAGGGATTTCTGCATTTAAGGCTAGATTCTTTCTTTATTTGCATAATAATGTAATGGCCAAAAATGTGCATTTTGGAGTTCAGAGCAGCCGGACTCAAGTCCTGATCTAGTCTAAGGTGTTGGTGAAATAATGTGCCCAGGACACATTATCTGTAGCAGTTACCACAAAGAGCTCAAACGTGACAAGTGTGTGAGAGCTGCTAATGAAACATCAGGAAAATTAGTATAGGACAGATTTTTATGTCATAGCACAGTGACATGGGCAGTTATGTTGGCATCGACATGGCCAGCTTTTGTTATGTATCCTGAAACAGGATCTGTTTTATCTTAGAACAGTATAGGTTGTAAAAAACAGGTCTCATGTTTAATAGGCAACTAAATTTTGAACTTTATTTTATGTGATAATTAAATTACTAACTAATGTCTCATAGTTCAGGCTTCTTTGTTAATTGAGGAACGTTTTGGTAGGGAAGAAATAAAAAGTTACCAGGTTCAGATTTTAAACTAATTATACTTTTAATTGTACTGGCCTCAAATACTTCCAATATTCATGAAATATTTGGTCAGAGGAAGGGTGAAAGCATCATTTTAGGAGCAGAGCACGTTTCTGTTTTATAGAAATAATAATTGTTTCATTAGAATTTTTTCCAAGACTTTTTTTGGGGAATTGAAAATTACCCACCCTTGGTTGAGAGGAATGTTATTTGAAAGTGAAGTTAGATGTCAGACTTCTTAAGTAATTATGATATCATATGACTGCCAGGTAAGTGCTCACCAAAGAGGTTAGAGTTTGTATTGTGAAAATCCTGTATTTACATGGCATTTGTCTTGTACTTATTTGTCTATAAAATCACTTATTCAGCATGTCACAAGGATGATCTTTGATCTTTATGAAATGTTTGCCAATATGTAGCTGAAACTTGGTACATAATATCAATCTACAATCCATTAATTTGGCTCATCTATATACCAAAAGTAGATACTGTGTACTCAGACACATCAAAGACAGTGTGATTGTTTGATAACTTTACTTAGGTAATATTTAGATTGTGCTTCATCTACTTTTCTTTAAGTTACTGACAGTGATACAACTTAAAAATGTATTGGTTTGAACTTTCTGTTTAAAGAAAGGAAATTCTCATCTAGAAAGACAAGCATTGTTCTGGAGTGACTGAACTTTAAAGCAACTGAAATGCTAAACTATATGTATGTAAAAGACATATTTGTCTTTTAGTGATTAAAAATTAGGTTAGCAAGCAAAAACTGAAAAAACATAAGGGTATGTTGACAGTCAAAAAAGTTAGAATAAAGTGTATTGAAAGGATCAGTTTTATGGGAAACATTTCCTGTTTTTTATGGAATACGGGAAAAGAAATTTTAGGTTTTATAAGGCTAGAGGTAAGTATTTTATACTTTAAAAGTTTATTTCAGGTAGAATTACTTAATATTTAATGCTTACATTGCACATCAGTGAATATTTTTATAAGCAGTTGATTTTTAAATAGACTTGTGAAGGGCTTAGATGTTTTTAAACCTTTTTTTGAGGTATCAGAATGATAACTGTTATTGATTTTTACATCTTTTTTTAAACACATAGAATTCAAGTTATATTTCTGATGTAATTTTTAAGAAAGTAATGAAATACTTTATGTTATAATGAGAATTAATTGCATTAAATGACTTAAAATGCTTTACTCAATATTCAGAATAAGATTTTCTTTTCTTCCTGCTGTTATTTTGGTTCAGGCTTCCTCATTTCTCACTTGGACTATTTAAGTTACTTTTTTTTTTCTATAGCCAGTTTCATCCCCATACAAAGTAATTGCTGTAGTGCCTTTTAGCTTTGCTTCCTTAAAAATTAGTTGTATATGTACCTCAGCTCCATAAAATCTTTGATAGCTTCTAATTCCAACAAAATAGTCTAAACTCTGGTGCATTACACATAGGAGCACCTTATGTGTAATTTGGCTTCCATCTGTCTTAAGCCGAGTCTTTCCCTGGGCTCCCTGCCTGCCCTGTGTTGTGTCCCTACCAACTCACCTCTCCTAGAACAGGCCCTGTCCTTTCTCACTCCACCTCTTCCTTCACATCGCTCCCTCTGCCAGGAAATCAGTTGTTCCTCAATACACTCCTGCCAGAATCCTTTTCCTGAGTGTTGTCTCCAGCATGATTCTTTTGTAATTATAACTGCTTTGGGTTAGGATTGTGGTTGTTCCTCATTGTGTCTTTAACTTGAATACTTAGGGTGCTGGGGTGGAGTCCTTCTGCAGGGAGACAAGGGTGAAAGTGAGCACTCTGCTATCTCCCTCCACTTGTCTTGGGGGTGTGGGACCTGAGTGTGTTCCAGCAGAGCCCTGTGTGGGAGAGATGGGTTCCTGCAGTTCCTTTCAGGATGTAATGTTTTTAGAACCTTGACACAAAATAAGACTCTTAGACTGATGCATTATTTTAGTGCAGCTTGGTTGACTGATTCTGAACCTTTGCAGACCCCTGACCATCCTGAGCTCTGTTTATAGGACTGGTGTCTTCCCAGCCCCAATCCTGCCTGGTTCCTCAGCTAGCTGGGTAGATTTAGGATTTTATGTGTCTGGAACCAGATGTACTGTTTCCCACAGTTTCTAGAGTGTTTGCCCCATTGATGGCATGGAGCTCAGCCTCACCACATCTGTCCTGGCTGGACCTGACCTCTGCTGGAACTCACAGCTGCCTCTTCCCAATGTGTCCTCAGGGTCCTGTTCTGTTGATCTGGTGCTGCCTTGCTCCCTGTGCTGTCTGCAGGTTTAGGAGAGCTTGTGGCTGGAGTTCTTCCAACTGTGCTGTCAGCTGTAGTTTTTGTTATACAGTTGCTGAGAAGTTGAAGTGAATCTAGAGGATGCTATTACTACTGTTAACCTCAAATCTTACATGCTGAATCCAGTTCTTACATAAAACAGGCACTAGATCTTCCCCCTGCATTCAGACATTATGAAAGATTCATATTTATTTACTATTTTACTGTTTTTAAAGTATTCTTATGTATTTTATTTCATTTGGTATTTTAAATATCTGAGCGATAATCAAGGCATACTTTATTGCACAAATTTTGTAGATAATGTCTTAATATTTTAGTTTTCTCATGAAATTTCCAGGGTATATAGTCAGCAACAGAATCAATAGTGAACCCAAAAAGTCTTTTTTTTTCTTTTACCCTGTGAATATGTACACCAAATGATTCTCAAACTTTTCAGAAATTACGGAAGTGTTCCTGCAGTTTAATTCTCTAAAGATACCTCATGGTGTTATTTCTGTTTTTTAAAAAGTCAATAAATATTACATGTATTCATACATATTATAAATATTTTTTCTTTGAAGGCATGTTGTGAGTCTGTGACTGTCATTTGGTGAGTATGCCAGACAATTTGAGAGATCAGGGTGCATGCTCAAGGTTTCAGGACTTAACTGATCACTCATTGAACCCCATGAGCCACAATAGTAGTTTTGAGTATTATGTTTCTGTTTTTAAAAATTCTTAATCATGTGTTGTTTATCTGATACTCATAATGAAGGATTGATTAATACCATAAATATAAGGGACATTGATGCTTAAATACAAGGTGATGAGGAGTATGCTAGTAAAGTTGAAGATGATGACTCTGTAGAGCTACTCAGCTTAATATTCAGTGAATTAGTGTTCTGTATTTGGCTGATGAAAACTTGTCTATAGCACATCAAGATAGCCCTAGAACTTCAAAATTGATGCTAAGCAGAAAAAAAAAAGTAGAATAATGCTTAGGCTTAATTTGGTTCTATTTATTAAAAATAGATAGCTTGGATCTGGGATGTTATTCATGAAGAAATATTTGCAAGTAATTCCTTAAAAATTCAGGTGCGTGACTGATAATTCATATTAGGAAAGTAAAAATGATAAAACAAACAAAAACAACCCACTAGTGAGCTTCTGAAGAGAGAGAAAACAGATCCAAGATGGCAGAATGGAGGATGTAGCATTCCTTGCTGCTCTGTGGTATGAAACCAAGAAAGAAAACAGGCAGCTTCTCTGCAAGTTGGGTGAAAAGGGACAGAAAACATATTCAATAAAGTTGATATTTATTCATGATTAAATTAGGAGCACATTGCCTGTAATTGCAGCTATGTCGGGGACTGGGGTAGGAGGTTGGTGAGCTTGACGTCAGCCTTGGCAACTTGGTGAATCGCTGTCTCACATAAAATAAAAAGGGCTGGAAGATGGAGCTCAGTGGTAGAGTGCTTGCCTAGCAAGAGCGAGGCCCTGGGTTCTCCCTAAACTGAAAAAAAAAACAAAACCAAAACCGAAAAATGACCCGCCCACCAAAAAGCAAAACAAAATAAAACAAAACAAAACAAAAAGCACCCAAATGCAAAGTAGGAACAAAGGGAATTTTCTTAACTTGATAACAAATATCTACCTTAAGCCAATAATTGACATAATACTTATTGGTAACATGTAGAAAGTATTTAAAATTGGAATGTCATTGCAAATATTTTTATTTCAAATAATCAATTTTATTTTCTAAATAATGTTAGAATTGCCTCCCCTGGATCTTTTAATCCCTGATGGTGATAGTAATCTTTGTAATTCCTCCAAGATTGTGGTATTGCTTTGTTTACTAGTTTCCTAGGTAGATGTAGTTCTAGTGGTTTCTTCTTGACCTTTCCATCATAGGTAACCCTCACCTCACAGGTCAGGGAAATGATGTGAAAAGACCACCACCAACAAAAAACAAAACAGAAAAATTCAAATGATCATTATTAACAGATGATTATTGAAAAGATTGTATAAAATCCAAAAATTATTTATTGTTTCCAATAAGAAAATATAACAAGAAAGCTGGACATAGGATTAATACATAAAGTCAATAAATACCAGCAACAAAGAAGAAATCCAATTAAAAATTCCTTTTATTCCCTTTAGGCAAGATAGTCTAAAATATGTTGAAATAAATCTAATGAACAATGCTTAAACCCTTATGACAAGCAGTAATGATTTTATGGAAAATCAGAAAACCAAAACTAGTCAAAGTAATTTTGAAGAACAGGGTGGTAGAACTTTTCAGTCAAACATCAAAACTATAATGAAATATTACTTCACACTTATTAGAATGGCTATTAGCAAAGAACCCAGAAAATAAGCATTAATGAGGATGTGGGAGATTAGAATTCTAGAGTGTCATTGGTGAGAATGGAAAAGTTATTGCTGATAGACAAATGTGGTGGTACCTCAAAAAAACAACAAAAATAAAAAACTGAGAGTAAAATTACCATTGGATCCTGCAATTTCTCCACTGGGCATATAACTTAGGTAGTTATTTGCACACTCATGCTCGCAGCAGTGGTGAGAGGATAGGAACATCCTGAGTGTCCGGGGACAGGTGAGTAGATGAGCAACATGTGGTTATGCATGCATGGGATATTATTCTGCTTCAAGGAAGGATGTGCTGACACTGCTGCAGAATGGGCAAACCCCAGACGTTATGCCAAGTAAAATAAGCTAGTCCTCAGAGGACAAATACTGCATGATTATGCTCAGGTGAGGTACCTCGAGTAGTTAGTTACATTCACAGAGGAAGTAGAAGCATGGCTGCCTGGGCTGGGGCAGGCACAGTGGAGCTGTTGTTTAATGGGCTCATAGTTTCCATTTAAGAGGAGTTCTTGGAGATGACTATTGGAGATGCCACCGCAGCATGTGAACAAACTTCTCCCATGAACCTTATTTAATTAGAAATGGTTAAATGGTGAATTTTATGTCTCATGTATTTTATTACAAGTTTGAAGTAAATGAAAACATGATAGTGTTTTGTTATCTTTTGGGTGGGTTGATGTCATTGGGAGGGTTACATGGATGCCACAACAGTCATGGTAATGTTTTTTGAAGTTAGGTATATACCTGGGTATAGTCCACCTAAGTTGACATACAAAGCCAAATAGTGTGCTTTTTATTATTTAATAATAAATAGACACGAAAGCCGAACAACGTGCTTTTATTATTTAGACATAGAAGGAAAAAAGATGATTCATTTCTTGGTGATGGGCTCACATTAACAAAACAGATGCTACTACATTAAACTAGTTTATTGATTTTCAGTGGAAAAATTTATTTACATGCATGTACCACCCAGCTTTGCTCTCATTTATCAAGGGCTGTAAGAAATGCAGAAATCTGGGAGAGACAGCCTGGCGAAGCTCACCCAGGACCTGGTTTAGAGAGAGAACAGACACCTATAGTTCTCATGTGCTTGTGTACTGTTTCTGCCGTAAAGCACAGCTCTTTTGTAGTATTTTGGAATTTCTAGTGCTTTTGTGTAAGTGTATTTTTTGCCAGAAAAGCATCATGACACTTTATCTAAATTGTCATGTGACATTCCTTTATTTTGAATTGCAAACCTGAATATCTTTTCTGCTTTGTGTAATAATGTAATAAATAAGAATCCTAATCTTTTTTTGTCTAAATATTAGAGTGTGTGCTTGGGAGTTTTATGAAAGTGGAATAGTAGCATATTGACTAAGATGTTCTCTTGTATTAAAAGTTTCCCATGGGACTGAGCATTTGACCGTGGTATGAGCTGGCTATTGTAGAATTGAAAATTAATGTCTGGTGAAAGAAGCTTTTATGTTCCTTACTGAAATTGTAGGTTTGTCATATGTTTAAAGCTTTCTTCCCACTTTTCTACTTGTCATTCTTTCTTTTGTACCTAATTTCTGTCTTTTTGGGGTAGTGGAAAGCATGGGCTCTGAAGGTGGGCAGACCTGAGTTAAAAAGTCAGTTCTGAAGTGCATTGAATGTATGACCACAGGCAAATCACTACTCTTGAGTTGAGCTTCTTGTGGATAATAAAATTGAGCTTTTTCTTTATTGTGAGGATTTGATAAGCACGTAGAAGAAGGCTGATGAGAGCTCTGCATGTTAGCTCCCATCTCTATTTCACAGGAAATTTATTACTGAAGGCTTAATTAAAACAGAAATAGAAGAAAAGAGTCTCACTGACTAACCAGTAAATTGTTTTGATATGAAGTAGTGCGGTGAGAAGTAATTTCTCCCCAAATTTAGAGTTACATTTAAGTTTTTATAGTTCAGTTCTTTCATTTCAGGCTAGGAATTTGTTGTTTTATTTTATTTACTTATAGTCTGGAGCTTATCTAATATCATGGGAAATTTCTGTCCACAAATTTTAATATAATGAACATTTTGAACTAGCAATATTAATGTTTTTATTGTAACTTACCTAAAATACTTTTTTGGGAAAGTTTTAATAGCTGGAGTATTTTATAGTGTCAATTTTTCCATCTTGTGTAGATCACTGTATATGTTTTTAAAATAGACTGCATGGCATGTTAATATTCAAGAGCATCTCACTATTGACCACAGAACTTGAGGAGAGCTGTTTCCTTGGGCAAGCCCCTTTGTGCATGTGCTTAGTGGTTGTTGGGTAAGGGGGACATTGGATGCTCTCCAAAAGTGCTTGCTTGCAGTTTTCTTGTGGTTTAAAATCATTAGTCCTCCTTTTATTTTCTGTTCTGCTTTAGTGTTCCCCCATGACTGCATGTGTGACGGGTCAGCCTTGATGCTATGCTGAGTAAACCTTATCTTAAAGTTACTAAGAAACCCTTTTCATTAAACCAAAACAATGACTTGCTCTTTACATGTTCTGTGAACATAGAGGTTTTCCCAGGCTTTCTTAGTGTGTGGAGACATGGCATATCGAGTGGTGTTTGCATTCCTTATAGGAGGGCCAGATGTCGGGAGAAACCTTGTTTGATTGTTCATCACCATAGAAACATATCAAGTTCTTAGTGATGCTTTTGTAAGTACATTGTAGTTTCCACTTCACTGATATTCAGTATAGAGCAATTAAATGTATCATTGACCAGCACAAAAATTCCAAGAAGCATTTATAACATTTCAGTATTGTAGACTATCCATTCAGTGCTTATATAAATCTAAAATAAATCTGTCTCTGTTTAGTCTTTACTAGCCTGCTTCATCAAATTTAGCTATTATGATGTTGAAGTCATTGTAATTTCACAATAGTACTGGCATGAACCAGTGTGATTACATATTTATTCCTTGAAAACAACATGGCACTTCATTGGCAGAGAGTACTTATCTTGATAGTATTTTGCATGAATATGCTCTGCGCTTGTTATGCTATGATCTTAATTGAAGGGAAGGGTTTCATTAGAGGAACTTAGAGTTGTACTTTTGGGGTGGGTCAAGATATGCATTCATACTTGAGTGTAACAATACTGTGAAGTTTTTGAGGCCCTCGTAGACATAGCAGCCTAAGCATTCAGAATTATGTGAAGGAAGTGCAATTATTGATAGTAAAGAGAAGTCCTCATAGTCCTCTTATCTTCAGGAGGCTTCTCACTTTTTAAGGTCAGCCATAGGGCCCTTCTCCTTCCTTGATGATATTTTGTCCTTGTATTGTTTGAGGGTATTTCAATGAGGTGTTCTAACATCTGATGAATATCTTAGCTCAATATATGCAGGAGTAGAGTTGATAGGAAGCGTCCCCTTGGAGTTGGCTATCTCCTAATTCTGACTCTGGATGGAAAAAGGACTGTAGAGTAGGCATATATGTTGTCCTGCTGGCAATTAATGGTAGTGATAAGGGCTCATCATGCTTTTCATTACTTTGCAGACAGAATCACAACCAGAACCCTAAAAATCTCATGTGTTACATGCCATAAATCCTGCACTCTTTCAGGCTTTGTAATATTCTTATGCTCTCAAGAAAGATATTAAGTTTATAGATTTTTAGTACTTCTGTAAACTAGTTGACTCTGAGTTAAACAATGAAATTTCTGATTATGTATAGTCCTGTTATGTCTTCCCTAAAGTTTTTGAAGATAAAAAAATTTGCTATATTACATTTAATGAATAAACTTAATTGATTTCATGTGCATGGCTGATTTTGTCTCATTTAATCATAAAAAGAAAATAAAATTTAAAAAGGGAAATACAACTGTCACATCCTTATACTGGATTAAGTCAAAGTAATACAGAGTAACACTCATTTCTTACTGTAGCAGCTACCCTTAGTATTTCATTGAAAAGTTATAAGTTATACCAAATAATTTTGATGGCTTATACTGTAGCAGCCTTTTTGTAAGTGTAATATTGTTAATTTATTCTTTTTTTTAGAGAGAGGAGAGAGAGAGAGAGAATTTTTTAATATTTATTTTTCAGTTTTCGGCGGACACAACATTTCTTTATTTATACGTGGTGCTGAGGATCGAACCCAGCGCCCAGAGGCCAGGCGAGCGTGTTACTGCTTGAGCCACATCCCCAGCCCATAGTTTATTCTTTTTTATATAGCTGAAAATCAGATTTCTTTTTGCAAATATTTTTTTTTGTCTTTCAAACTGAAAGCATTTCCTATGAAATCAGGAGCAAGACAAAATGTCCACTCTGACCTCTTCTATTCAATATAGTTCCAAAACTCTAGCCAGAGCAATCAGGCAAGACAAGAAAATTAAAGGGATACAAATAGGAAAAGAAGTCAAACTGTCTCTGTTTGCTGATGACATGATCTATAAGACTCAAGGAACTCCACCAGAAGACTTGTAGAGCTAATAAATGAATTTGGAAAAGCAGCCGGATACAACATCAACACTCATAAGTTAATTACTTCAACTGTGATTCTGTTGAGAAAGAAACGAGGTAAACCACTTCTTTCACAATAACGTCAAAAACAAAAACAAAACAATGGGAATTAATCTAAGAAAGGAGGTAAAAGCTTTCTAAAATGAAAATTATAGAACTCTGAAGAAAGAAACTAAAGAAGACCTTAGAAGCTGTAAAGCCCTCCTATGTTCCTAGATAGGCAGAATTAATATTGTCAAGATGGACATGCTACCCAAAACAATATACAGATCCAATGCAATCCCCATCAATGTACCAATGACATTCTTCACAGAACTAGAAAAAAACAGTCCTTAAATTCATTTGGAAGAGGGCTGGGGATGTGGCTTAAGCGGTAGCGCGCTCGCCTGGCATGTGTGCGGCCCGGGTTTGATCCTCAGCAGCACACAAATAAAGATGTTGTGTCCGCCGAAAACTAAAAAATAAATATATAAAAAAAATTCTCTCTCTCTCTTTAAAAAAAAATTCATTTGGAAGAATAAGAGCGGGAGGCATCACAGTAACTGATTTCAAATTATACTACAGAGCTATAGTAATAAAAATAGCATGGTATTAGTATCAAAATAGACATGGAGACTAGTGGTATAAAATAGAGGACACAGATTCAAATCCACATACTTACAGCATCTGATACTTGACAAAGGTGCCAAAAGTATGTGTTGGAGAAAAGATAGCTTTTTAAATAAGTGATGCTGGGAAAACTGGATATCCATAATTAGAAGAATGAAATTAGATTCCTATCTCATCCTGCACAAAAGTCAAATTAAAATGGATCAAAGAATTAGGAATTAGACCAGAAACTTTGAACTGCCAGAAGCAAACAGGAATAATACTCTTGCACATTGATTTGGGCACTGACTTCCTTAATAAGACCCCTAAAGCTCAAGAAATAAAACCAACGTCAATAAGTGGGATGCTATCATATTAAAAATCTTCTGAAGGAAATGGATTAATAGCATGAAGAGAGAGCCTACAGAAAGGGAGAAACTCTTTGCCAGCTCTTCCCCTGTCAGAGTTAATATCCAGCATATATAAAGAACTCAAAAAACACATGCCAAAAAAAAACCCAAAAAACACAAGCCAATCAATAAATGAGCACATGAACCCAACAGACATTCTCAAAAGAAGAAACACAATGGCCTACAAATATATGAAAAAATATTCAACACTCTAGTAATCAGAGAATTGCAAATCAAAAGTGCAGTAAGATTTCATCTCATTAGCTAGAATGGCAGTTATCAAGACCACAAATAATAAGTGCTGGAGATGTGGTGGGGAAAAAGGTATACATTGTTGGTAGGACTGCAAATTAGTATTTGGAAAGCAATATGGAGATTCCTCATAGTACTAGAAATGGAACCACCATATGATTCAGCTATCTCACGCCTAGATCAGCATACTATAATGATACAGCCAACTTCAGTATTTATGCAGCACCATTCATAGTAGCCAAATTATGTAATCCACCCAGTTTTCATCCATAGATGAATGGATCAAAAAAATGTGGTATATATACACAATGGAGTTTTACTGAGCCACAAAGAAGAATGGAATTATGGCATTTGCTGGTAAATGGATGGAAATGAACAACATCACACTAGGGAAATAAGCCAGCCTCAGAAACCAGGGATTGAATGTTTTCTCTCTAATGTAGAAGCTAGAGCAAAACAAGGGAAAGAAGGTAGTGAGGGGAATCAGATTTCATAAAGATATAGGAGGATAAGTAGAACAAGGAGATAAGAAGGGTGGGAAGTGCGGGAAAAGGGAGGAAATATGGAATGAATTTAACAATCATGTTGTATACACATATAAGCATACCATAAGAAATTTCACCTTTATGTATATGTAGAAAGTGCCAATCCAAAAAAAGTAAATAAATAAAAAAGTGAAATGAAGGTCAGAAGGGTAGAGGAAGAATAGAGAGTAGAATAGAGACTAGGGGGAGGAAGAAGGGGAGGGAAAGGCAGAGGAATGGGATTGAAATAAAATTTTGTGTGTGTATGATTTTATCGAAATGAACCAACTATACCGTGTGTAATTATATTGCTCTAACAAAAAAATATTGACCAATTTGAAATAAATTTTGGAGCAGTTTATATGGTTCTACTACAGAGAGAGTGGTGTTTGTTTCTTGTCTAAATGTTTCTGGCCTGAGAGCTAAGGCATGTGACTGCATTTCTTCCTGATGTTCTTGTAGAGATGTGATACTGGAGCGTCTCTTGGGTGGGTGTGGAGGCAGGGGAAGAGGGGGGATGTTCTGGAGTTGAACAGTAGAGTCAGAAGGACTTGGTGTTTGGATGAAAGCTCATCAATGGGGGTGCAGGAAAGTAGGTGACAGGAATATTTCACAAATGTTGGCATAAACAAAGTGAGTAATGATACCGTTGAGGTACATTTCACTGAAGGAGGAGCAGATACAGGGAATAAAATGATGAGTTGATTCTAGAAATAAGTTTAGGGTACCTGTGTGTATCTTAGGAAAGATTGCAGTTGGTTTTTATGGGCCTTGGTCACAGTGATAAGATTTGGTCTAAAAACATACGATTCAGGGTTGTTGGCTACAGGAGGAGTCAGAGCATATAAGGAAAGAACAGTGTATCAGTGAACCATCTTCCCCAGATTTAGTTGAGCTGCTACTGCTTCAGGATCAGTGTTCAGGAAAGGGCAAGCCCCTTGTAACTTTGATGCATGCCACTGTTTCAGAAACTCTAATAATCGCTTGTGAAGAGATAACCATCTGGGATTGAGCTATGGGAGGAAAGAGACCCAAAGTGTCTTCTTTTATAGGATCAAAGAAAACCATACAGAAGCAGGGTAGAGGAGGAAAGCCGAGGGGGTCACAGGCCACTCTGCCGTATCCTACTGAGGTAGAGATAAAGTCAGCTATAGTTGGAAGAAAGAAGAGGATGGATCACAAAGGAAGGAAAATGCTTTAAAAACCATGATGGGAATTGTTAAAACCAGCCAAAAGCCAGTGTTAAGATAGCCAAGTAACTCTGAGGCCCATTTTAGAATGTTGTAGCCAAGGTTTCTGATGGTTTTGTGAATCTCTTTCACAGGGTTGAGAATTCAAGGAGTAAGTCATTCAAGGAATTGTTTAAGCTGGCCTGGTGGGAGTCAGTGGGGCAAGGACTGCTAGAGCATCATTGAGACTGGATTGTCACAAAAACGCACTACTAGTTCACAGTGCAGGCAAGTGAAACAGCCTGATGGAAGGATTGGAGAGGTCAGGGAAGAAGAAATTACGATCACAAGTACCTGGGCCAGGTCAGCGGTCTGAAACTGGAGAACAGTGGGAAGTTGTGAACTGAGAGCAGTTTCGAAGTTGAAGATGTTAGGCATTATTAGCACATTTGCGGGCAGCTATGGTAGAATGGAGGTTAAGTTAGTTGGACCCAAGCTTGTACTATACTTTATTAAGGTAGAGGACATTACGGCAGCCACTTAGGAGCTAGGTGGCTTCCTAGTCATGAAGGAAGATGGGGTTGCTTCTTATAGGTTTGTAGGTGGCAGAGACAAGGAGAAGAGGATGGTAAGATGGTAGTTGAGGGTAGTAAAACATTGATTTGGAAATAGAAGTGATAATTATCAGAAGTGATAATGTGAAGCATGTGTTAACTATTACATTGTGTTGACTGAGTACCAGATACTGTGCTAAGCATGTTGCACATACTAATTTATCTGATCTTTCTAGCAGCCCTGTGAGGTGAGGGTGCTTTTCATATCCCCTTCTTCACAGGAGGAAACTGAGGCACAAAGAGATATAGTAATTTGCAGGGTTATATGCTAAGTGGCCGAAATGTAGTAATTTGCAGGGTTATATGCTAAGTGGCCGAAATGTAGTAATTTGCAGGGTTATATGCTAAGTGGCAGAAGCAATACTTGAACCCAGCGGTCAATTCAATTGCTAGAGTAGAGGCTTTAACCACCTTACTGTACTGTCTAGCTTACAAACTGAACTAGGAAAATTTTAAGTTGTGTTTTGGGTGACAATCTTGAGGAATTTAACCTTTATAAGAAAAAAATTGAAATATTAGTTTGTTTTAAAAATTATTTAGTCATATATACTCACTATAGACAATTTGGAAAAATAGAAAAGCATAAAAGTGTATAAGAAAAACAACTCTCCAAAATTGTAACCCTAGAGATAAAGACTGTTAGTATAATACTGATTACACTTGCTTGCTCTGAATGTACTTTTAAAGACTGAGGTCTGCAGACTTTAATTCCACATGGTGGAATTGTGTTATGAACATTTCTCATAGTTTAAGACATAGCTTCTTACTCTGCAGAAGTGTCATAATTCATTCAGTCTTTTATAGTTGGATGTGTAGGTATATATGCTTATCTTGTGTGTATATATGCTTATCTTTAATATCTGAAAATTGTTTATGAAACTTTTCATACTATTTTTGGAATAAAGTTAGCATGGAAATTCTGTTATTTGGAAGTTTCAAATATACTCATCTGTAAAACAATCATGCTAACAGCTTTTCCAAAAAAAAAGTTCTTTGCCAATATTTTTAGTTTCTTCAAAGGATAATGTTCTTTTGTTTTTTTCTCTCTCTTCTGCTTGAGTCAGTTTTAACAACATATATTTTCTAGAATTGGACCCTACCCATCTCATCCTATTTCTCAATTCATTGACAAGAGAATTGTATTTGGTATTCTTTTGAAAATGTATTCTGTATCTTGTTTGTATTTTTTCTCATTCCTACTGTTTTGTTCTTTTATTTTCTTAATTGTTCTAGCCAGATAGTTATCTAAATCCTTTTTAAAGAGCCATCTTTTAATTTTCTTACTATTTTGCTTTTTTTCCCCTGTTAATTGCTACATTTAATTTCTTCCTTTATCGTGTCTTAGTTAGGTTTTTTTTTAGGTTTTGCAAATTTTCTTTCTTAATATTTATTTTTTAGTTTACCTAAAAACTAAAAAATAAATATTAAATAAAAAGTTTTAGGTGGACACAATGTCTTTATTTTTCATTTTTATGTGGTGCTGAGGAACAAACCCAGGGCCTTGCTAGGCAAGCACTCTACCACTGAGCCACAACCCCAGTCCAGGTTTTGTAAATTTTGAATTTTGAGCACTTTATTTCCTTAATAATAAAACTTATTTGAATGTCTGAATACAAATTTTCTTTGCCCTATGAGTTTTTTCTTTTTTTTTTTTGTACTGGGGATTGAACTCTGGGGCATTTGGCCCCTGAGCCACATCCCCAACCCTATTTCGTATTTTATTTAGAGGCAGAGTCTCACTGTGTTACTTAGAACTTTGCTTTTGCAGAGGCTGCTTTGGACTTGCTATCTGCCTGCCTCAGCCTCCTTAGCCACTGGGATTACAGGCATGTGCCACCATGCATGGCTTTCACTGATTTTTTTTTTTAGTATGGTTTTATTATAGATATGGCTTATACAGCTGATTTTTTTTACCTAATCTGCCTATATAGTTATAGTGGGTATATTTGGTTTTTATGTTTTCTGTGTCCGTATTTTTTAATATATTTTGTTGTTAATATTTTGCTAAACTTGTTTTCTGCTTTTTATTATGTTGATTGTTCTTTTCTATAAAATCTTAGTAATATTGCTTTTGATACCAGGTCCTAGTACTGTAACTTTTAAAAAAAAAAATTATTTTTTAGAAGTAGTTGAACACAATACCTTTATTTTATTTATTTATGTTTTATATGTGGTGCTGAGGATTGAACCCAGGGCCTTGCATGTGCTAGAGTAGCGTTCTCCGCTGAGCCACAACCCCAGCCCAGTACTGTGACTTTGATATTAGTAAGATTAGTGTTAATCTTAAATGTTTAATAGCATTATTTCAATTTCTCTATTACCAGAATAAAGAGGGACATAATTTAAATGACTTTTATTTAAAATGGAGGTTTTCTTGAATTCTTTTTCTCCTTCTATCTAAACATCAAGTTGTTGGTAAGATGACTAGAATTATCATCATTAAATCACTTCTTTCAAAATTTTTTTTTGTCATTGCATTTTAGTGTGTAACCAAACAGGTAATTATTTATATTTGTCTCTATTTAAATTTTTTTTTCATCATTTACCAGCAGTTCTGTGTAGCCATTTCCCAGGCCCAGTTAGAAGGGTGCCCTGGGCCACTATAGTCAGCAGAGCCATAGAAGTTTGAGGCCCTCCTGCCTGCAGTCCCTTTCATACTCCCGTGTGTATGTGTGATTTCCCTTCCCCTCAGGACGGAGAGACTGCCACTTTAGCCCACATGTCCTTTTTTGTGTGGCATTTGAGTTGGGGTAGGGTGTGAGGGACAATGGAACTTGGAGAAGGCCATGGCCTGCCCCGTTAAGCAAGGAACATTTATCCCTAGTGACCTTATGACTGCTTGTGGCCAAACCAAATTCCTAATGTCTTCAGGTGACACAAAGCTCTGTGGCCTCATTCTTGGCACCATTTACTGAGCGTAGGACTTCTTCATTCAGCATCATGCCTGTGAGATCTCTAAGCTGGTATTGCTGGCCTTACTGTTCCAGTCAGGGTGACATCCATCCTGCTAGTCATGGCACTCATGGGTTTGTCCACATCCTTTCTATGGCACAGCCTTCTGATGTGCACCAGCAGTAGGTGCATGGACATCTTTGTCAGCTTGCCCACTGTTTGGGATCATTGCTAGATCTGGATAGTCTTTTCATATTCCTTAACCCAACTTGGATGGGTGCTTGTTCTTTTTTTTCGATAATGCCAAAACTGACAAGTCCTGTGAAGGCTCTGAGACTTTATCCTGCTTGGGAGCTGACAGCCTGCCAGGTTTGTGGATGTTGGCTGGAGATTTGAGATTTCTGGGTCAGAGACAGAGGGCTTTGTCATGCACAGCACAGTAAGGGCAAAAATTTCCTGAGGAGGTTCCTCTTACCCTGAGCCCCACAGCTAGGTAGAGGCTGCCTGCCCCACTGTGGGCATGGGTCACAGCTGAGGAGACCCAGGCTTGGGGAGCCCACAGCATTCATTATGGGCTGCAAGCAAGCCTGTCTGACCTGTGATTGGAGGTCACGTCTCTATTGTCCTGGACAGTAAACAGGTCTGTCCTCTGCTTCAGAGGGCACAGTCCAGATGGAAGGCTGAGTGCTATTTTACTCATCCTAAGAAGGCAGCCCAGAATAAGACTGTCTCTGCCTCTGTCAGGTGTCGAGACTGAGGAGAGGTGCCTCCGGACTGAGGGGTGTGTTTGAAGAAAATAAGTGGAATTGCTAACAAATATTTCTTACCTGACAGCCAGAGAAGTTTGTAAGTCTTATTGTGATTGGCTTCCCAAAATTTATTATCATGATGCTTATACCTATGTTATTATAATTATTTAACATAATTGTAATTTTTAAAACTTTTTTATTTGTTTTATTAGTTATACATGACAGTACAATGACTTTGATATATCATACATTTGAATCAGATGGGATATAATTTCTCATTTTTCTGAGTGTACAGGTTGCAGAATCATATTGGTCATGCAGTCACCTATATACACACAGTAATAATAATGTCTATTTCATTCTATCTTTCCTATCCCCCCTCCCCTCCCCTCCCCTCCCATCACTTCTCTCTACCTAATTTTATAATTTTTTTGAATATTAAGTTTCAGACAGGTCCTAGGAGCCCTACTGTATTATAATCCAACAATATTAAACTGTTTAGCTCAGATATCCTGATTCTTAAAACCCACGAGTTACATGTTTTGGGAACCCTGCTGGTTATCTCACATATTTCTGGGGACAGGCTGTAGGCAGAAAAGGTAGCTGGGAGGGCATGACACACACTGCCAAAGTCCTCCTCTCTCCTTACCTGTTTTGTGTATAGGCACCAGAATGTTTAATGTGTATCGACTGTTGATTAGAAGAGAGGGTGGGAGGAAAAGAGGGTGAAAGGTGATGGTGTGTTTTGGTGTATGAAGTTATGAAGTGGAGATTTAAAAGCTTCTCCAGTAAAGAAATACTGTGGCTGGCCATTATGTTTGGCTGTAGCAGTTTATGACTTTTTCAGTTTCTTCTCAGGTGAACAATAGCTGCTTGGTGTTAGAGTTCATGTATTAAAATGCAGACCTGGTTGGTCCTGGCTCTCCAGCCTTCCTTAATGTGTGCGCTTCAGGTGAGCTGGCGTTCACATCCCATGTAGTGTTTCAAGTCTGCCAAGGGCAACCCTGTGGCAAGGCTATGACACTGTTGAGGGATTGGCAAGAGAAAGCCACTCGTCTCAGGTTCTCACGCAGGCCTTGGACTAAGTCTCCATGGCTTTAAGACATTTCCTCTCTATATTGAATTTGTGTAACTAGGGTTACTGTGATTTAAGTGCATCCTATTTCTGCTATTGAGATAATAGAAAAGAATATTTAGGACAAAATTGAAATGAATGTATGTTTTAGGTCTTTATTTAACTTATAATATGGAGTGAAGGATGACATGATTTATTGAGAAACACATATATACTTATAATTTTGTTGTGTTAGATATTATAGGTATAAAACAATAATATACATCTTTAAGTTTAGGTACAGAAACAATTATTTGGTGACTTTTCAGGAGTGTAAAGAAGTTTCTGTGTTTGTCTTGTTTTCAAGTTTAAAAGTCTGGCCTCTGGTTTGGTCCCTAGGTCAGAATTTATTTTACATTTGAAAATGTACGTAATGATTATTATATTCCAGCCTTGTGAATTAACACAAATTCTATCAAATATGAGAAGGGAAGTATGTGCAGTTGCCATAGTACCCTTGGAGTTTGTGGTGTTGGATTGCAGCAAGTAGTTCTGCAGCTGCACGCTAGAGGGCTCCGGAGGCCACGAGCTGCTGTGTGGGTTCTTGCCTTGGGAGTTGGTGCACCATGCTCCCACCAAGCTGTGTTCCCCAGACTGGCCCTCTGCTGCAACAACTGCCTTGGAGCCCCTTGACTAGAATCATAGGCAGAAATTCATAAATTATTTTCTTTGTGAAAAGTGTTAGGAAAGTAATTATTCAAAATGGTTCCATAAAGTGTTTTCATAATTTTTTTTGTAGTTTACTCCAAGCTTGATAGTATTTACTATAATTTTGAAAACTCAGTCTATTCATTATAAACTAAGCATTTTATATTAAATTTTTGATAAATAAAAATTTAAATAAATTTAGATGTAATAAACATTATGTAAATTAACAAGGTAAATTTCATAAATATATAAATAAATCTAATAAAGTATTTCCTTTCCTCCCAAAGGATTATATAGGCTTTTATATGGACTGAAGCCTAATTGTTCATGAAATGAAATAAAATATTAAAATCATCTCTCTTACACATTTTCAGGGAATACGAGCCCGCATCTTGGAAACTCTGGTCATGCTGCTGCTGCTGGCATTACTGATTCTTGGGATAGTGTGGGTGGCTTCAGCACTGATTGACAACGATGCTGCAAGCATGGAATCTTTATATGGTGCGGATTTACTTGTATTAATCAGTTTCTATAATGGAGACCATAGTTTGGGATATAATTACATATGACTTTAATAACATTTTAAATAATTCTTTATATAGTTCACCCTTGATGTTGATTTACAGAATTAAGAAGACTTTATATGTATTTAAGAAATGTTTGTTTTATGAGTAAGAAGCCTTTTATTTTTAATTAATTGGTTTCTGTTCTTAAAATTTTAGAGAGGCTCTTTTTTTTTTCCTTCCTCCAAACAGGTTTTGCAAAAGGGTTATTTTCTATCCTTCTATTTTATATTTTTTTATTCATACAATTTAGAAATTATATGGTTTAGTACACTCAAATAAGCAATTACAGTGTTTATTATACTTTAAATATAGTCAGCCTATATTAAGATAAAACATCTTAATGTGCAGTATTTTGAACTTATTAAAGTTATTTACATTTTTTATAGACCTCTGGGAGTTCTACCTACCCTATTTATATTCCTGTATATCATTGATGGGATGTTTGTTACTTCTCTGTAAGTATTTTTCTGGCCTGATATTGATAGGAGAGTAGTTGTTTTGTATTCTGGGAAATTATGAGAAAGCTTCCTGATGAGATTCCTTAACAACTTGGAGAATTTTTAATTATTCAAGATAAATTCGATAAACTGAAATCTTGAAATAATAATATGCTTTTTTTATTCTCTGAGGAAAGCCTTTCTGCTGGGTTGGAAAAAGAAAGAGAGAGGGACACCCCCCGACACACATTCTTATACTCTGTCTTGCTCGCTTCCTGTTCACATGTTCAGTACCCCACCCCAACACATTCAGAGCACCAGAGTCTATTTTTAAATGGAAATGGTAGGTTAATATGTGATGAATTTGTGATTTTTTATTTCAAAACTTGTTTTACTTGAGGCATCACATCCTATCTTAGGGATTAGTTGTTAAATGTATTTGAAAGGACTTAAGACTATAGTTGTCACTATTAAATATTCTTTTCAGGTTCTCACTTCCACCAGTACATGAAATTTAATCTGTTCTTTGCTTGGTTTTATACAATTTATTTTAAACAAAAGTACTTATTGTCATCCCACTGTTAGAATCTTAAGTGTCCTGAACCTTCTCTCGCCTTAACTACCTTTCATCTGATGTCACGCTGCCCTCCCCTCACACTGCTCCTCTAGCCTCTTCATGGATGAAATGCAAGAACCTTCTGACAGAGAACTGGGAGAATCTGTTGGAGTCAAGAATTTACTTAAAACAATGCTGTTTGAGTTGTTTTAGTTTTCTGTGCTTTATCTTTCTGAGCTCTAAAGTATATATCTCTCTGTTGGTGGTCTTCCCATTTCTGCAGTGTGTACACCAGTTGGCCTTTCCCGCATGTTCACAGTAATGGGCCAGTGGCTAGTGAAGCCAGCAGTAAGTATTCTATTATAAATTATTTGACTTATTAATTAAATATGTTTACATTTGAACTTCTTTTAGATTGTGAATTAGCCTTTAGAAATAGAGTATTTTTGTAGGTTTATTACTTAAATTTTACATTTTTTAAAATCTTTTTTTATGTTTAGAAACCATATTTGTTTTTGCTTTAAAAGTACTAATTATAGGCACTTTGGTAAAAATTTGGCGAGGCAATTTTAAGAGAAAATTTTGCAGATATTTACAGATATTCATTGCTTTATATCAAACAATTCTATTGTTTGAAAATTAACTGCATGTTTTGATTTACAAAGCAGAATGCTTTTGAAAATTTGCACATTATATATTATAATTGAATTATACTTTGCTTATTCTTTTATTTATTTCTTTTTGGTGGTACTGGGGATTCAGTCCAGAGGCACTCTACCACTGAACTACATTCCCCAGAGATTTTTATTTTGAGAGAGCGTATCTCCAAGTTGCTGAGGCTGGCATCTAACCTGTGTTCCTCCTGCCTCAACCTCCCATGTTGCAGGGATTGCCCAGCTCTCTATATTCATTGAAAAATGATTTTCAATAGCAGAAAGATCAGTAGAGTACAGAGAAGGGAGCAGGAGGAGGGAGGAGGGGAGGGAAAGGAGAAGTACTGGGGATTGAATTAGAACAAATTATATTCCATGCTTTTATAATTATATCAAAATGAACCCTAATGCTATTTATAATTAAAAAGAACCAATACAAAATTGGAAAAAAATAAAATATGTGACTCAAAAGACAATAAATAAATGTCTTAAGGCCCTTAAAAATGATTTTGAATTGATAGTAATTCTGATGACCTGTTCTTAAGTTTCTTCTATCTTTAACTATTTTGTCAGATATTTAATAATGAGAAAATAGTTTCTTGGTTGTAATTAGGAATTTGCCACTTAAGTTATTTTCACTGGATCGTCATTGCTGACAGATTCAACTCTAACCCCTTCATGCTCTTGGGTTTTCCTAGCCCATTCTGATTGACCTCTCCTACCCCTCTGCAGTCTTTCTCTAGCTCCCGCACGGCTCTGTGCCGCTCCCCTCCAGTCATGCCTTTGTCCCTCTTACCTACTCCAGCATCAGCCGCAGGCTCTGCACCTCGTGTTTCTGCTCTAGGCAGAGAATCAAACTCCTTCCTCTGCACTTCTCACATTCACCTTTTTAACTGACTAATACTATGTTATTTTAGTAGTATTAATGAATCACCCCTATCACGGTGATTCAAATAAAGGAAAACCCTGAGGAAATGTTGTAGTAGATAATCATTTAGTAAATGCTTATTTAATTTTGAAAATTATAATCTCATCATATCTTCTTTTAAAAATAAAGTCTAACTTTATATTTGCTCCATAAATGTATGCACACCCACAGCACACATGCTGTCAAATCTTAGAGAGGCTTTGTGACACTCTATTCCTATAGTTTCTCCCTGCTTCCTATAGACAGAGGCCGAAGGTCCTCTGGTGTTCTGAAGTTCTGCTAATGCTCTTCTGGGTGCTCTGGACCACCCCTGCCACTCTGACCTCACCTCTAAATGTCTGATTCTAATGAGAAGACATTGGAAATAGCCTTTAGCACCTCAAATGCTATCCAGTACCTCATGGAGCTGCAAGCTCAGCATGTAGAACCAAACTCCTTATTTGTCTCCCCTCCTCAGGCTAATTTGTCTCCCAAACCCGTCTCTTATTAATGACCTCCTCAAAGCCATATTTATATTTGCCTCTTTCTTACTCCTAACACATAATAACAGTGGTTGGTTATACAACCTGTAGTGATAAGCACTGTATCGGACACAAAATTTCATTGTCTCCTGATGATTAAACCATGAGTTAGGTGGTATTATAAATGAGAAACCCATGAGTTAGGTGGTGGTATTTTATGGCTGAACAAACTTCAGTTCAGGGAGATGGCATGTCCTAGGTCACAGAACTGTGATGGAGTAGGTTTGAACCCAGAGGCTGGCTTCAGAGTCCATTTTGGAGCACTGTTCCTCCTTGAGCTCCAGAGTCACATTGCTGCTTTCCTGCAGAGTGGACCTCTCCTCCTCTGTGTTTCTTGTGTGGTTTTCTTTGTTGAAAGGCCTATCTTCCTCTTGTCAGTTCAGGTCACTGGGTGATGTGCTCCAGCCATCAGCCACACTGGCCAAGACTTTCTTCTCCCTAACTGGCAGTAATCTTTCTTTCTCCAACCTTTCAGAACATTTTATTTAAGCCTCGCTTTTGACATTGATTTTAATCCTATAATTACTTTTTGAATTCATTTGACCTCTTCTACCATTTGAGGTCAAAGACTATGTCTGACCCATATTTAAGCCCTCATTAGTACATAGTAGAGCAAAGGCTTTGAAGGCAGAGAGCATTTCTTGGGAAGCCATTGTTTTTTTGGAGTATAAAATGGTGATGGTGGGAGTGTTTTTATGGTTTTGTAGAAATCAAGGGTATGATGTTCATGGGCACTTGACATATGAACCTCTGTCCTGCTAATGCTGTCACTCATTCAGCACCTGTGATGGTACGTAACATTCAGTAATTTGCAAGTAAAACAAGCAGAAGTGGTCAGTTCTAATCGAAACAGTAGAAACTGATGAAACGCTTTGATAGGAGAGAGCCTTCCTGTCGTGATCCATACAGGTATACCCCTGTCCACTTGTGTAGGCACCTCTGATTTGTTATCCAACTGGTTCTGTCAGAGGGCCACTCTGTTGCTCCCTTAGGACCATCACACTTTCTGGCATGTGCCACTTGTCTCAGGTTAAGTATTGTCTCCCTGGATAGGCCTCACTGTTGGTTATCTGGAGAAGACTTCCTCCCCTTCTTCCCATTCCTTATCCCTCATAGGACAGTCATTCATTGTCATTATTTATTTATTCGTCATTAATTCATCCTAATTACTTATTTGTTGCCCTCTTCAGGTTTAGGCTTCCTGGGGGAAGAAATGTTATGTCCACCCACTGATTAGCTTAGTTCTAGGACCATAAGTACTTATTGAAAGACTGGGGATTTTTGGATTGCTTTACATAAATATAACATAAACTATTAAAATTCCAGGTGTGATAGGGATTGAGTGATTTAGGAATATCATATTAGGCAGCTGAAAGGGCACACAGTTTCCACTATTGCACTTTGTTCACCAACCCCTCATGATTGAGTAAGTAGTTTTGAGTTTGAATGATAGAGAACATTGATACCAGCTCTGGGTTTCTTTCATGTTTTCCCCTTTCATAGAAGGATGGTTATGTTAGCAAAGGCAGAACTGGAAGCATTAGGTTTTATCAGTTTTTAAGACAGTGCAGGTAATATGCCATACAATCAGTAATTGATGAGTGAGGTTCTTTTCTTACTATTGTATGGCTTCATAGTGAGTAAAAACACCCATTTCTCTAGGGTTCTGTCTGTTGGATGATTTGTTTTGGTCTCAAAATTTTTAAAAGATTATAATTATTAACATTGTATAGATTAACAGGATCAGTATATTTCTATATATGCACATATTGGCAATGGTCATGTCCAAATGAGATGATAAAAAATATTGACTTTATTTTCATATTTTTTCTACATTTTTTTGGTATATTATAGTTGTACATAATGGTGGAATTTGTTACATATTCATACTTGCGAAGTACACAATATAAAAATATAATTTGCTAATATTATTCCCAATACTAACTCACATGATTTTGATATCATCAGTGTTCAATATTCATGGAGTGTTTTTAATGTATAGACATAACATAAATGGAAGGTTCTGCATGTTACTGATGTAGTTTATAGACTCCTTGAACTAGAAATTCTGTCAGTAAATATAAATGGGAGGACAAGTGTTGGACTAGATGATCATTCCTTCCGGCTTTAAAATAACAGCTTTGGCATGAAGACATATTTGCTATATTTAGCTTTTTGACTCTTTAAAATTCATACATTTGTTTGTCATCGAGAAAACTGCAGATGTTTTTAGTTTAACAATATCCAATTTATATGAATGTAGATTTTGTGAGAATAAAGTTTTGATGTGTTTATTTATACACTAAATTGTAGAAAATAAATACAACGTCTATAAAACATGCTTAATTTATAAATAAAATAGTTTGGACATTTTATTTTGGGTTCTTAGTTATTTGAGTGAATATATTATCTGAAATAATAGACCAAGTAGCTTAAATAGTCAATAAACAAGAACTTTGTAATGTTATATAATTGAATAGTTTTGTCTTTAAATTTAGATTCTTGAAGACCTGGATGAGCAAATTTATATTATTACCCTAGAAGAAGAAGCACTCCAGAGACGGCTAAATGGTACATGTATATTACATATTTAGACCAGTGTAACAACTGTTTAATTAAAAAATAACAGATAATTAAAGGAAAGAAATGCAAACCTCTTATAGGCTTCAGAGTAACAAAGGGACTTCCAGGTGAAGGGGATCTGCCAAGAGTTGGATGTGGATACATTGTGATGAGCACAGCTGGCCTCTAGAGAAAGTGGCCACTGGGGGGCCAGCAGCCTTCTACCACCAGCTCTTCAGGTGATTTGCAAGTGCAGAGGTGGTTTGGTCTGTATGCAGCATTAGTGACTGTAATGTCCCTACTTCATTTCCGTTCTGCTGAGATCTTTAAGATAAAGAGTAGCATGTTTCTTGGACACAAAGGTGCCAAACGTGACTCTCAAAGTTTTACTTGTGAACTCTGTTGTCTTGAGGAATACTGTTGGCTATCAGTTGGTAACTATGTAGGCACATTAAAGATTCTAAAATTTCATTTCAAATTATGTATTGTTTTTGGTTTCCAGTGAAGAAAAGTGTAATGATAGTTTAACAGAGAAATGACATAGTTTAGGTACATATCTTCATTTTACCTGAGTGATTTTTCACCCTGTACTTTCCTCTTATGTAGCATGTTTTTAAAAAGTTGAAAAACCACCCTTTCTCCACCAAGATCAGATTAATATCTAATTATGTTTCAGAATCATAATTTAAGAGTAGGTATAGAACAGAAAGTTATTTTTACAATGAAATATTGAGAAATAAGAAATATATCTAGGGGCTGTGGCTGTGGCTCAGTGGTGGAGCACTTGCCTGGCCTGTGTGAGGCACTGGGTTTAATTCTCAGCACCACATATGAAATATATCTAAATATGGTAGAGAGATTAGTGAATCAAAAAATAAAATAAATCTTGCTGGAAAGTTGAACTGTCTCTGTCAGTGTTCAATAGTTTCTCAGTCCTGGAAACTTCAAACTTCAGTTTGAAGACTCCTTGATGATTCAGTTTGGATTATATGTTTTGTTTTATTTATCACTAGCACTATGTTAGGATTATTTATGTTTTCCTCTTAAAATGTGCTCTTTTTAAAAAACAATTAGGCATCTCACACAAGACTCTCTAGATATAAATTGGGGCTTTTCTGTGGTTCTTGTTAAAAGGCAAAGATTATTTAAATTCATTTTTTATGTATTTCCAATAACTTGTCCTTTGAAATAATTTCATCAGCTTTCTTTACTTGAATCTTCATTCAGACTGTCCAGTTTCTATTACTAAATTAAAACCTTAGAGTGTGTGTATACACACATACACATACACACATATTTTCTTCAACTACAAATAGGAAAATTAATTCATCAACTTAAGTAATTTATTTGGTACAGATAAATTGTGTCAAAGACTAGAACTCGATGTGTCTTTTATTTTTCTAACTGGATTAAAGTTATTTTAAAATTTAAACTCACTTAATTTCAGAATTACAAACTTAAGTCAACAGCATCAGCTTTATAAAAGTTTATAAAATTTTATTAAAGTGAATATTGAAATAAATTTGTCTTCTTTAGATGATCATGCTGTTATGTAGTAAACAAGCCTGAGTCACTTATTTTGATGTGGCTTCATTTTATATTATGGTTAGCTTTCTAGCAAGATGTCAGACTACCTCCTGCAGTATATAGACACGTTTCAGCCTGTGGTGTGTGTTATTTCTGTCTTTAGATAAGAAAGGGTAAAACATAGTATTCCATGAATGAAAGAATTTGAATTAAGTCTTATCAAGACAAAAAATAAAAATGAAGCCTATTCTCAATTTCCTATTGCGTGGTAGGGAAGGGTTCCTTCAGAATCCTCAATCCTTTGACTCCTCAACTCAAAAGTAGTTCACTATATCCAAAGAAATTAAAAGGAAAACACTGGCTAGAAAGCTAACCATAATATAAAATGCAGCCACATCAAAGTAAGAGAGAGATCCCAGTAGCATGGAGAAGGCAGAGGGGATGGTCTGGGGGTAGAGAGGGTAATAGAGGTCAGGACAGTGAGTGCTTTGGCTAGCCAGGCATCATTTGTGATAGTTCAGGCTAGTAGGGCATCTTTAAAATTTTTTTTGACAAAGCTCTTTGATGATGTGCTAGAAGGTTATGATTTTGCTTTTTACTGCTGGTTAGCCACTGTGGACTATTTCAGGTGGGAGATAATAGGCTAAATGGTTACTGATTATTATACATAAATGGTTCTGTGGCAAAATTGATGTTTTGACTAACAGGGATTAAGAATTGCAAGATTCATAATCTTCCAAGGCTGGGGCTGTAACTCAGAGGCAGAGCGTTTGCCTAGCATATATGAGGCACTGGGTTCGATCCTTGGCACCACATAAAAATAAACAAAATAAAAGCTTCTGTCCATCTACAACTACAAAAAAATTAAAGAGAAAAAAAAAAGAATTCCAAGATTCTGGGGCTGGGGATATAGGTCAACTGGTAGAGCACTTGTCTCACATGCAGAAGGCTCTGGGTTCGAGATTCCCAGCACCACACATACACATACACACACACAAAAAAAAAAACTGCAAGATTATGTAGAATATATTGATCAATATGTATAGAGGAAAAAGCAAGAACAGATTTTCATAATTTGCTATTTTTAAAGAAAGTACAGAGATAGGTTGGTAGGATAAACCATCCTCGTGTATTTTATTTAACCTAGAATCATTTCAGATATATTTTGTTGTAAGTTACTTTATATTTTAAATTTTAAAATAGAAGTCTTTATTTTTTATTGCCATTGAAGATAATTGTAGAATAATGAAAGTAAAAAGACTTTAAAATACAAAGTATGAGTGCTGATGTATCACAGAATTCAGGATGGTGTTCGTCAATGGCATACTGAGAGGGATGGGATGCGTGATGCACATCATAGGAATCTCTGGGACATCTGTGCAGTTCCTTCAGTTCAGTTTTACAGTTACTTGAAAAAATTATGACACTTAAACCATATCAAGGGAGTAGTAGGAATCCTGCTACTATTTTTTTTTTAAGGTAGTAAGGCTTGAGTAGCAGTTCTTGTGTTATTGGAGTTGAATTTTCATGCCTCATTTAAAAAATATCAGTATAGCTGTAAGATGGAATGCTTCGCTATGTCTTAACTATGTCTTCTCCAGTGTTCTTAATATATTGTTCTTAATATATTGATGTATAGAGAAAAAAGCAAGAATAGATTTTCATAACATGGAGGGTGCTATAGGTTCAAAGCTTTGTTTATAGGCTTTGTTCCTGTTAATATTGTCATTTCCATAAAGAGTGTCAATAAAGCAAAGTCTTGCACTGTTGCGGTGTTTATCAGTATACTAAAGAAGCCATCCTGTTTCCAGTCTCTACTGCCTCCTCCTCTTTGTTTACTGCATATCTTTTAAGGGTCAAATGTAGTGCAGATGAATTAAGACTCCAAGTCTCAAGATCATAGACCAGTTGACTGAAGAAGGAAGAAAAGGGATAAGAACATATAAAGAGTTATTCTAGTGCATCAACACTTAAGAAAAAGATGTGGGGGAGTAGTTCTGTGTGTTGGTGAGCAGGAAGGTAACGCAAAGCCTCACTCCTTTGGCTCCACAGCTGTACCCCTTTGGCTAAGATAGCCCCTGCCTTGTGTCCCCATCAGCATGGAGGGGATGAAGAGATGTCTGTAGAACTTCTGTGATCTGGAAAGACTCCCACCCTCTCTGTCCGTCAGCACACATCTCCCCTCCTTTCTGCCTTGAGACTCAGGGCTGATGGGCATGTTTCTCTCGCTGGCCTTCTATCACAGGTGGTCCGTATCAAGAGCCCAGAACATAGAGCAGAATTCTTGCCTTCAGGACTGTTGCCCTGTGTCTCGGTACATCACGTTCTGGTCTGATGTTCCACTTCCCCTGGCACCTGAAGCTTTCTGCTGTGCCACTGGACACTGAGTGTTGACCTGTTAATGAGATCCTGGACCCTCAACCCTCCTCTTCCTCAGAGAGGTACGGCTCTCCCCAGCACCATCGACCTCCCTGACCACTTTGTGAGTTGGCCTCTGCTTTCCCAGGTCTCTCCCTTTGCTCCTGGGGTTTGCTATGTGCCCTTTTATCTTCCTTGCTGCTTCCCGAACCTTGGAATCTCATGCTCTCAGACCGTGACCTGTTTCTGCCACCCCCTTTCCTTCCAGGCCATTTCTGCCCTCTTTGGACTTTTTAGCTCCATATTCCCGAGCATGGATTCCGGGCATGTCGTGTCCTGTTCATGACATTTACAGCACTCTGGGGAATGCCTCGCCCTCTCTTTTGTGGAGCTTTGTCTGCCTTTGACATGACTTGGTCCTGGCCTTCAGCAGTAACTCAAGTTCTCACATTTCCTACATTCAGGAATCGTGCGACCACCTGCTATTCCAGCTCACTTCCTCTGGTACTCTGTTTCCTATAGTTCTTCAGTGTGGAAACGCAACATGCCACTTCCCCTAACAGCTTTTCCTTACCCTTCTCCCGCCATTTCCTTTAAATGGAAAATGCCCAGGATGGAGAGTATCATTTTACCATAGAAGTGAAGAAGGTGGGGGAAGTAAAATTTGGTGAGAGGGTAAAAACCAAAATCTCCTGGAGAATATTAGGAAGGCCCAGAGTAGGACTGCAACAGACACACCAAGGTTGAGGGGGCAGGAGAACCATATGCGCTATAACAGAAATAAGGTGGTTTCCCTCTTGTATCCATGGAACATGAGCAATCAAGAACCATTTCTACTCCATGACCCCTGAGCAGGAGCTCAACAGCAAGTCCCATTACAGTAATTGTAGTAGAAAATCTTCTGTAATTCCTTCCCAGTGTTAAGAGGATACATATATCATTAACATGTTTAAATGTTTAGGTAATGCAACAGCATTAATTGAAATAATTAGCTTTCGTGTGTGTATAGCCTATGGGTGTACTGGGTAACTTTAGAAGTACCATAATGAATAGAAATTATTTTTTGTTGTTTAAGTTCAAAGCCTCCACAATCCTTTTAATGTAATTTATTTAAAAATATTGTAGCCTTTGAACTTAATAATTTGGTTCAATTTTGTTAGATAGATACTATTTTCATCATCATGATAAAAAGTTAGTATATCATTTTTGTAGCAATTACTTTCCTACTTGATTCTAATCTTTTTAAGAAGGCTTTTCCATTGAAGCTTATATTCTTTATTCTTAAGAGTATGGCAGAGGTGGTTGTTTCATTTTTGCTGAGTTCTGGGTTTCAATGCCCTTGTATTCTGAAATATATAGGGTTAGAAAGAGCAAGTCATGTGCTGTGCAGCTTTTCCTGAAACTTGGTGACCCCTCAGATGCTCTCAATGTTGTCAGTCCTCCAGTCTTCCTGTTTATAGCCTAGTTTGAATTTTCAGGGGACATGAAGGTGCCAGGGCTTGGAGTGGGGTCTGTGTCTGCTTTAGGGTCATGCGTCCCGTCAGAGGCATTTCCTGCTATCACAGGCAGGTCAGTGTGCAATTTGGTCTTTGCTTATCTGATGTCTTTCATGTAACACTTTATACGAAAAGTTTTCTTTGGGGCTGGGATTGTGGCTCAGCGGTCAAGCGCTTGCCTAGCACGGGCGGGACCCGGGTTCGATCCTCAGCACCACATAAAAATAAAGGCATTGCGTTGTGTCCATCTACACCTAAAAAATAAATATTAAAAAAAAGAAAATTTTTCTTAGATTTTATTCTATGTCTTCTGCATTACTTTCATCTTGGCTTTTTCTGGGCATTCTTCTAGGTTTTGGCAGTGGTCATTCTAAGAAATTTATACATATTTCTATATATCACTGAAGGGAGACTGTCTTGACATTCTCAGACTTTGGACCATTGTGAAAAATGCCTGGATGAAGTCAGACATCCAGGAAGCGATCAGATGCCTGCAGAAATCATTTCTGTACAGGGGCTGAAACAGTGATAGATGCTTGCTATATAACTTACTCAGCCTCTTGGGCCCTTTAATCAGTTTCATGATGTTAAAATGTGGTCCAAACAAATTATTTGTTGCAAGAGAAAATGAGGTAACTCTAAAGATATAAGCTAATAGATATAAACTATTCCAATATGAGTAGAGGAGGAATGTTTTGTAATAACAAATTAGAATAATGCATTGAGTATCATTTTCTATGAAATTTAGAGAAAGAAGTCATGCTGTAAAAATAATCCAAACTTAGGTAACAGAAGATGGATTTATTATGCACAACCACAGTGTACGTGGAGGTGCTGTTCCTAATGGTAGCATATGTGAATCTACCATTAAGAATGGTCTTAACATATAGTTTAAGCCCCTTCAAGCTTATATTTGAAGTAGAAAAAAAGCCAAACCACTATTTTAATTATGTATAACACTAAATAACATTCCTAAAGTTTACTGCTTAATAATTGCCATCATGCTTGCAGTCATTAATAGTGAAAGTATATTTGCATTTTCACAATTCAGTTGGGTATCAGAAATCTTACATTACTTTTTATGGCTCAGTGCTAGAGTGCTTGCCTTGCACGGGCGGGACCCGGGTTCGATCCTCAGCACCACATAATTGTAGATGGCATTGTGTTGTGTCCATCTACACCATAAAAAGTATCATAAATAATAAAAAGTGTCATAAAATAAATAGAAACTATTACTTTAACAAATACCAGCATTCTGAATGAAATAGACATAGGAAAAGTTTTGGTGTATGGGCTCTCTCTCTCCTTTGTGGATTGCAATAACGTTAGTTCATGCAAAGTAGACATGAGATATTTGGACAGGAGATTTCAGTTTTTGCATGCTTTCAGGGGTTAGCTCAGTCAATGTTGGGCCTGTGGTACACAGGAAGATGTTAGGGAGATGGAGGCTGTTTGCTGTATGAATTATTAGGAACCTTGGACTTTAACAGCAAAGTTGTTTGCCTAAGTGATTGGAAATAATTAACACTACTTGAGTGACCTCCCATTCTTGAGGATAGAGATCAGTTTGGTCATATTTAAAGTTGTAAATATGATCAAATTCTTAAGAGTTACTTGGATAAGATATTCTAAGCAAACTATTTTTGGTTATGTTAAAAAGTCAAATGTAAGAAGAATGTATACTGGAGGTCTCTATTTCAAATAATATTCATTATGAGACTAAGTTTAGGACACTGAGCTTAGTTTAGGGAGATAATTGTATTGCACTAAGTTATTCAAATTGTTTACATGTTCATTTGAGAATATAAATTTGTTTTAAAAATACATTGAATATTTTAAATTAAATAATTAGCATCTGCTCTTTAATGTATGAAGGCTGTCTTATGTATTTAGTCTGTGATGTGTGTTAAGAAAAGGCATAAGGAAGTTTAGCTATTGAAGAAATGCTGGACTTTAGGAGATTCTGTTATCTTGGAAGTAAGATATTTTTAATACCACACTAGTTTTTCAACTTAAGAATAAAGCTGGGAAAAGTTGCCTTTAGCTATTAGTTTTCCTGAATCCAAAGAGACGGGTGGGGCAGGATCAAAAATACTTATTTGATCAAAGTTATTGGCTCTGAAAGTATTCTTACCTATGTAAGAAAGATGAAAGGTGTTGTTTTTATTGCATGCTAGTAACAGTGTAATTTTGAACTAATTGGTGTTGAACTGCCAATCACCTGGGGGGAATGCAAATAGATACTCTTACAATTTCCTTTGAGGTAGTGAAATCTTATGTCGGGGCTGGAAGAAAAACAGAATAATACCGTTAAATTGACCTTAAATGAGCTGCTTTGTGGTTTTCTTGGAGAATCCCTTTCTATTTTTCACGACTTGTCTAAACAGGTTTTGTCTACCAATTCAGCTTATTGACTAGACAGTGTTGACATTGGACATTTTAGGTTCATTTTGAAATAAAGTAATGGTAATACAGTTTTTCAGGATATTTTTTATTTTTTAGTACAACTTAAATTCATATAATCATCTAGTATGTATTTGTACTGTGTCATAATTTCTCACACTAGCTATCATTTTCTTCTGGTCATTTTTAATGAAATATTCTGTCCCACAAAAGCTTGCTTTTTAAACTTAGATATTGGTATATCACCATGTAATAAAGGTGGTAAGGTCCTTGAATACTGTGCTGGTAGAGATGAATCTTGTCATTTAACAAAAGCACACCTAGTTTGTGGGTAATAGGAATGTGTTCTTGATTTTCATAGGCCAGTCAGTATTTACTAATCACCTGTTGTGTGGCTAGAGGTGGGCCTCCTGAAGTGAAAGCACAGAATTTCAGAAATGTCACTTGTTGTTTTCCTCTGAAAAATCATACAATGACTGGCCTAGACATTTGCATTGAGCTTTTTTAGGTTTACTCATAAGGTAGACATGTATGTCTTTTCATTTAGTTTCAGATTGGCAATGGAAATATCATCTATTCTGGTGAACAATCATCAGGTTATTTTTTTGTATTGGTTACTGGAATAATAGTTCTTTACAAGTATAGGAAATGGCATGTAGTTTGGAATTATACTAATGGAATACAGAGGCTAATTGAGTGTTAATTATAGTACTGTATAATTTATGAAGAATTGGGATAAAAAGTAAAATATAGTTATCACTATTTATGCAAGCAATGTTGGGAATTGAACTCAAGAGTCTCGCACCTTCTAGGTAAATGCTCTACCACTGAGCCACACCCCCGTCCCCAAACAATAAATCTAAAAGATCCAGCTTTATCTTACAAGATTCCTGAATTTCAAAAATATTGACTTGGGGCCAGGGGTCTTAAACTTTCACATAGAAAAATTACAAAGTAAAACCAGGTCAACATCAGACTTGACATTTGCAGCCTGCTAAGGATCAGTGAACAGCATCCACAGTTGGGGGGTGGTGGTGGTAAAGACTACTTCTAAGAACTCACATATCTCAAAGATTCCATTCATCTCTTAAGGCAAAAAAGCAATGCTTATTCATTTCACATCTGTGTAGTGAGTAGTTAATCTGTGCGAGGCACTTTTCTAACTTTCATACTGAAGCAACAATTTACTAATAGCTAAAAATATTTTTTTAAAAAAGACTATCAATGGACCTTTTCATTTTATTCATTTATATGTGATGCTGAGAATAGAACCCAGTAGTGCCTCACACATGCTAGGCAAGCACTCTACCACTGAGCCACAACCCCAGCCCCCTAGTAATAGTCTTAAGCTAAGTCTCTTTTTGTAGAGGTCCTGGAGATTTAACCCAGGGGTGCTCCACCACATCCCCAGCCATTTTTGTGTTTTTATTTTGAAACATGGTCTCACTAAGTTGTTGGGGCTGGCCTCCAACTTGCGATCTTCCTGCCTCAGCTTCCTGAGTTGCTGAGATCACAGGCCTGTGTCACTACACCTGGCTATTAAGCTAAATATTTTTAAAGCATCAGTCACTGCTCCCTACTCATCTCTCCAACTCCTTGATCTTGTTAAACAACCTCAGCAAGGTCAAGGAGTTGGGGAGATGAGTGGGGAGCAGTGAGTGATGATGAGATGAAACAGTCATGAGCTTTTCCTAGAAAGCGTCCCTGTGGAGTTAGAGAGCATTGTGTGGATATGGAATGGAATGAGAATGGGAAAGTGACCTTGAAGTGCCTAACACGGGGTGGGGGGGGGATAAACAGGAATCCCACTAGCTGGGGAAAGAGGAAAAAAAACAGCAAAATAGAAATTATAGAGTTAAATGAAAGGAGAAAGATCACCAGTCTCTCAGCCAAAATGTGGGTGGCACAATTTAGTCCCTTGATGTCACTGTTGAGCTGCTGGAAAACTCACTTGGAAGCTTGCTCTATGTTCCAAGCTGCTAATTACGTGAACTTATTTCCTTACTTTTAAGCTACTCTGAATTTTCTTATTTAGTGGTGAGCTTCCTAATAGATACACCCAGTTTCACAGATAGGAACGCTAGGTTCAGAGAAGCATACACTTACAGGGGTGAAAAATTGAGAGAAGAAAACTATAATAAAATTTTGGAATATAGCAGACCTGAGAGAATTTTGGAAAAAGCCAATTTAGCAGAATCAAGAAAGCTGACTCCTAAGCCAGGTGTGTTTGGTCTATATGCTAGTCTCCCCCAGAGTCTCAAAGGGTGGCACCACCAAGCGGAGTAGTGAGAGCTCAGTGAGGAGGGCTGCTTGAAAAGCCTATTGGGAAGGGGTCTAAGTCCCACATCATCTCCCTCTGAGCAAGGTTCCAGGCACCTGTCTCCCTCCTGAGGAGAGGAGTGAGGGTTACTCTGAGGGTAACACAGGGCAGGTCTTAGCCCAGTACAGTGAGGGTGGGAGTGCCACAGACGAGATGCACAGGCTCCCTGTCCTCACCTAGACAGCCAGGCTTCAGTCCTGTAGGGAGAGAAGGAGGGTCTTAGCTGAGGATCTGTCTTGTCTAGGAGGAAAGTGCTACACATCCAGCAATAAGCTGTTAGCTAGGTGATTCTACAGGAAGTGTCACCATTGTCAGTCCAATCCACAGAGTCTTGAGCTTCAAATTGGAATTTTTGTTGCTTCATTATTTATTTAAATAAAGAATTTAACCTTTATTTATTTTTTATGTGGTGCTGAGAATCAAACCCAGTGCCTCACCTGTGTTAGGCAAGTGCTCTGCCACTGCGCCCCAGCCCCAGACCTGTTGCTTCATTCTTAAACAGGAACAGACAAATGAGGTTCACCAGACTGTCTGAGGAAAGCCTCTCTGTGGCACAGCAAACAAGACCACTTGGGGGACAGAATATGCATGGGAGAAGAACAGCTCATCATAAACTCCCTCTTCATATCCCTAGGGACAGGGATTGTATTCTTGAGAAAGGAATCTTGTAAGCAGGAAGGGATTCTTGAAAATTAGAAACAATAGCATACTTAGAATATTGAACAATAAAGAAAAACTGTTCCGGGAAATTGGTCAAAATTACAAAAATAGGGAAAATAGGAGAGTTAATATTAGAGAGCTACTTCAGGAGATCTGATATATGGCTAGCAGGAATTCCAGATAGGGAGAAGAGAAGGAATAGTGCAGAAAAAATACAAAATCAAGAAAATTTTCAGTTTGAGGGACATGAGTTTGGAGATCCAGAGGGAGGGCTCATCTTGCACTGAACAGCACATATGAAGATGGACTCACAGCGAGAACACCGGGAACTCGGATGCTGTGTACTTCACAGTGGGACTCACAAGCACGACTCATAAGACACACAAAGGGGCAGGAATGAGAACAGCAGCAGGCTTCTTAACGTAGCAGTGGCTTCAGAACTCTGAAAGAAAAGTTTTAGCCCAGTACACACCCAACTCTGTATTTAACCAAATGGCGAGAGAAAGGTATTCCCATTTGTGCAGTCTTATGTGATTTTCCTCCCATTCATCTGTTCTCAGCAAGCCACTGGAGGACACGCACCACCTAAGTGAGGGGGAGAGGATGGGCCTTGCAAGAAGGGCAGCCCTAGATGACCATGTGCACCTGGCAGGGGCAGCAGTCTCCGGAGCGGGCAAGTCCCAGACTCTAGGAGAAGCTCTATCAAGATAATGAAATTTCAAAGAATATAAAACCCAGGAGAAAATAGAGACTATTGGTGCAAAGTTTGAATTGGTGATAAATACATAGAAAACTAATAAGTAAATGAAAAGAAATAATTTCTAATTCTGGGGGTAGAAGAATGTTAAAAAAGAAAGGAAAGCTGATCATAGTTTTCTACAGGGGCAAGCAGTGGGTAGCATTTCTGTTGTTACAGTGATGTGTACAGTGAGGAAGGTGGAAATGGAAGTGTACCAACTGCCACGCCGAGTTATTCTAAAGGCAGAATCAGATCTTAAGGATGTAAACCACCTGAATTCCACTGTTACAGAGCAGGCCCGGTCAGGCTGGGTCCTTCAACATGCGTTCCTCATGTTGGCTGCAGGCTCCATTTGCCCTTTCTTCCAGGAAAGCACCTAACTTTGACTTTGAGTTTTCCCATTAGATAAGATCTGTGGGATTGCTTTTCAAAGTTCTCCACCTCTTCTAGCCAAGGAACTGAATCTTCAAGGGTCATCTGAGCCCTGTCCTTAGGACACTTGCTCAAGGGTCACTCTGAGCCCTGTCCTTAGGGCACTTGCCCTGTGGGCTTTCATTCCTGACCCCAACAGCTTAAAGACTGAAAGTGGTTGGGCAGATTCCTCTTGCAGTGACCGTGGAGGGGGATCCTGATGGTCCTGCGCTGACGCTTCCAGCTGCCTGGTGTCCTCTGTTTGCCTCACTGGCAAGTTTCTTGCTATATCTCATGAGTTCCTTTTCCGTTTTAACTAGGGAATCAACTTCAGTTACAATAACCAATGATGTGGGTTTTAAACCTCAAATAAGTTTCGATTGGATAAGAGAAAACGTTTAAAATGAAAGGCGTGCGTGTGTGTGTGTGTGTGTGTGTGTGTATAGGTATGTGAATATGCAAGCAAGACAAATAAAAAAGATTAGAATTTAAGGCCATAAAATAGAATTTTAGTTATAAAGCATTGCAGATGGGGGTCACATGAAGTGGTAAAAGGTGTGATTCATAATGAAGATGCAGCAGTGATAGGTATGACAACAAAGAGAAACCTCAGCAGCTAATACAGGTTCATGAGGAGAAGCTTCTGCAGAACTGAGGAAATCTGACCAAAGCACAGGTGTGCTGGGGATTTTAACTTATCTGTCGCAGAGTTTAAAAGATAAATCAACAAGAATAGGGACATATTATGTGCAAACCATTAGAGAAAGCAGCAGAAGACCTGAGTAGGGGGGATGCCCAGGTGGAAATGTGGTCAGTCACATCAAGGAAAGGACGTGTTAAGTAGCAGTGGGAAGGTACTTGTCACCCATCACTTCCAGTGCTGGGGAAGAGACTAGAAAACAGGTACTTTCAAAAGTTATTGATGGAAATATAAACTGTTACAGTAAATTAAATTATTACAGTAAATGACACTATTTTGGCAATGTAACCTTTAAATATCTAATAAAACTAAATGCTCACACCTTTGACTCTGATATGAATTTAGAGAACTTGTCATACAAAAATAATAGAATCAAAACATACTGGATGTGCAATGATAATTTTTATTACAACATTGTTTGTAGTGGCAAAAAATGAAGAAAACCTGAATATTCACAAATGGAATAATTTTGAGTAGAATTGTAGTACATTCCTATTATGGAATAACATTCCTATTATGGAATGTTATTCAGCTATTGTGGAGTTGGCCCTATGTGTCAACTTGGATGTAGCATTGAAAAGGACAGCAAATGGTCAAGTAAAGCTTCTTATTTGGTCCTACTAATATAAAATGCACAACAATATATGATGAAAGCTAAGCGCAAAAATGAAGAAAGGTAAGGAAGCGTCAGCTGTGCTGGTGATGGTGGTCACTAAGGAGGTGAAGGGAGGGGAGTAGACCTTGGTTCTTTTCCACTTGGTACAGTAAGCATGTGATGCTCTTACAGTTAAGAAAAGATTAATAATAGATCAAGTAAGAATTTTATCAACATAAGAAATTTTCTAGGAAACATTTTTTTCTTTTGAAATGTATTTCTTCTTCTTTTTATTCTGATTTGTTATAATAGGACAGCAGAATGCATTACAATTCATATTACATATATAGAACACAATTTTTCATATCTCTGGTTGTATACAAAGTATATTCACACCATTCGTACATGTGCTTTGGATAATGATGTCCATCTTATTCTACTATCATTTCTAACCCTATGCCTCCTCCCTTCCCCTCTCAACCCTTTCCCTATCTAGAGTTCATCTATTCCTCCCATGCTCCCCCTACCTACCCACTATGAAACAGCCTGATGCAGGTTGTTTTAATGAATCATAATAATAGCCATTATTTATCAGGTGGTTAGTATGTTAGGAAACATTTTTAATCAAGAAGAACCTGGATGTCTTAAATAATAAAGATGTGAATGTGCTTTTTATAAATCACAGCAACATTTGTTTTTATTCCCAATTATCAGGATTTGCAGTAATGTTCTAATGTGCTAAGGGTTCTGTTGTTATACTTCTAAATATTTTTGCTTTGGGTAGGTCTGTCTTCATCGGTGGAATACAACATAATGGACTTGGAACAGGAACTTGAAAATGTAAAGGCCCTTAAGACAAAACTAGGTACTGTACTTCTTTTTCTTATGTATTGATCTTTAAAGACCTTTCTTATGTATTGTCTTTAAAGACCTTTCTTTGGTGTAGTCTGAAATACTAGAAAATTTGCAAAATCTTTAGATTATGTTAGAACTTTCTGTGTGAAGTCATTAGTAAAGACTGTCTTTTCGTTTGGGAAGAGGACAGTTATATATTCACTCACTTTTTTGTGTGTATATACTAATAACTTTCAAAGATGCTAATTCTCAAAGGTGTTACTCTTCTGTCTTCTCATTTACATTATTTATGATAAATAATCTGTAATACTTATCTTTTTTAATATTAATTTTTTAGTTATAGGTGGGCACAATATCTTTTGTTTTTATGTGGTGCTGAGGATTGAACTCAGTGCCTCACACATGGTAGGCAAGTGCTCTACCATTGAGCCCCAGCCCCAGGCCATATTTATCTTTTAATATATCTTTTTAATGTATCTGCTATTAGGATACCTCCTTAACTGTTAATTTTGGGCAATCTGCTTATGATGAGCCTTTCAGTGTGCTGTATTCTTTGGATTTATTGAGTCTCTCAGATCTGGGAATTTATACTTTTCATCTAATTTGGAGAATTGTTGGCTGTTAACTTCTGCAAATATATTTTTCCTTGTCTCCCTACCCTTTTATCAGGAGCTCAAGTTATGTGTAGATTAGCCCATAGCTTGAGGATGCTTCTGTGCTTTTTTATCTCTTTTCTTTTTGTTTCATTTTTGACGGTCTTTGACTGTCCTTTCACTAATCTTTATTCTACAGGTCTGACCTGCCTTCTGCATGTCTGACCCATGTGTGTTTCTATTCCCAGTTACTAGGATTTATAATTTGCATCAGAGAGTGCAGTTTTCATTTCTGTAAGTTCTCTTTGGGTCTGGTATCTTTCACACCTCTAATTAACATTTCAATCTCTGTCTTCCACCTTTATGAAAATAAGGAACATAATCATGACACCACTTGGAATGTTTTTGTTTTATAAGTCTAACATTTGTGTTGATTCTTGAAAAGTTTGGATTGATTTTCTTCCTCATTATTGGTAGTATTTTGTGCTTCTTTGCATGCTTGGTAGTTTTTGATTTGAAAATTTTGGGGGTGCTGTTTTTTGGGGGGATATTGGGGATTGAGCTCAGGGGCACTTGACCACTGAGCCACACCCCCAGTCCTGTTTTGTATTTTATTAGAGACAGGGTCTCACTGCATTGCTTAATGCCTCGCTTTTGTTGAGGCTTGAACTTGCCATCCTCCCGCCTCGGCCTCCCAAGCCACTGGGATTACAGCTGTGCACCACCTCGCCTGGCTTGGGTGCCATTTTTGTTACTTCCAGAAGTGAGGCGTTTTGTTTTGGAGAGCAGCGAATTCACTTGTAAACCGTGTGATGTTACTGTGTCTTGGTGTGAAGCCTTATGAGGCCGGATGAGAGCTCTACCACATTCAGGGCTGATTTTCCCCTGCCTCTTAGGCAGCCACTGTTCTTGGCCCTTGCTGATTGCCAAGTTCTGTTCCCTCCGACTTTTGTGTGGAGTGTTTCCTGACGTGTCTGATCTGATCATTACTGAGCACATGACTGGCCCTTTGCAGGCCCTGGGCGTTCTTTGCCTGTGTTGCAGTCTCCTCTCAGGGATGGTGCTCTGTATGCGTCAGCAGGTTTGGTCCCCTCAGGTCTTCTGCTCAGGAATGAGCAGATCTCTCCTTGGGTTCATCTTCCCTGTGCCATGGTCTGGGGACTCACAAGAAGGTTGGTCAAACAGACTTATACTCTTTGTTTCCCTTCTTCAGGGATCACTGTCCTGCCCCAATAAGAAGTCTACTGTCTTGAAAACTGTCATTTCAAATATGGGTTCTTTCTGGTTCTTAATTCTTTCAGGCTGGATGGCAAATCTGTGCCCTGTCATTCCATCCTCAAAAGTCCAGAATTAGGTTTTCAAAATCAGATATGTTCATTTTAATTTCTGTAAGTAATATTATATTGCCTCAAGTTATCTTAGTCATTTTACTGTGGATGGATTTCAGATATGTTTCCAGTATTTTGCTTTTAAGAATAATGTTGTTTAAGCATTTTTGTGCGTGTCTTTTAGTGTATGTTTTTTTCAGGACACACTCTAGAAGTGAATTACATTGTACTTAAGTATATTCACTTTTGTAGATAAATGCTAAGTTCTTTCCTAAGTATTTGCATTATTTTGCATTCCTACTAGGCATAGTAGGATTCCCTATTGTCCCCATCCTTGCTAACACTTGACAATGTAGAACTTTTAAATGTGTACCAATGTAGTGGATGGACATGGTGTTCCATTGGTGGTTCTCATCACATGTTCCATTCTGTGATTGCAGGGCCCTTCTAGCTTCTGCTTGGAAACACTCTTTGGAATTTCACTTAGTACATGTGTCCTGCAGTGATTCTTTCAGTTTCTGTTTGTCTGGAAACATTCACTTTGTAGGGCATTTTTTAACAGAATGGAGAATTCTTATTTGTTACTTTTCTGCATTATGGAGATGTCATCCCAGTGTCTTCTGGTTTCTGGTTTAAAGTCATATTGTTGGTTTTCGAAGGGCTTTAAATATTTCCTTTTTGTCTTTGTTTAGCCGTTTTACATTGATGTGCTAGGTTTTTGTTTGTTTGTTTGTTTCATGTGTATGCATTTTTTTGGTTTCTTGATTATGGTTCTTAAGATGTCTGTGCCTTCATGACTGTGGCTTGATGTCCTTCACCCACTTGGGAGAATTATTGGTCATCATCTCACCAAACACTGTTTCTGCTTCATTCTCTCAGTTATATACATGGCAGACATTGTCACTCTTATTCTTGTCCATATGTCCCTCCTTTTTCATTTCCATGTTTCAACTGTGATACTTTCTGCAAGTCTTGTTTTCTATTTCACCATCTTTTCAGCTATGCCATAACTATTCCAAACTATCTGTTGAACTCTTAATTTTTGTTATAGTTTTTTTTCTAGTTCTAGAATTCATGTTTGGTTATTTTTATTGGTTCAAACTTACTTGTGAAATTTTCCATTTTGTCACTTACCTTATTGAACCTATCAATCATTTCAGGCCTCTTTCTGATAAGCCCATAAGTGGACCAACTGAGGGTCTGTCTTCCTCTTTATCCTGCCTTCTGGACATGCTTGACTCAAAGCTAGACTTTTCTAACAGAATCATAGAAATTGAATGCTGTTTTCTTCTTTCTGAGCAGTTTCACTTTGGCCTCTGGTGGGCAGTAGAGTGAGACATAACAACTTAGTCCTTCTGGGCTGGTCTGTTTCCAGCATGACCTTGATCCTGGGTTATGGCATTTCATTGGTCCTCACTGAAAACCTGGCTATTTTGATCAGGCTTTTTTAATGAACTCTAGCTTGCTTCTCAAGAAACTTGAGCCAGCAGAGCTTTGCTGGGCTTCCAGCCAGGACTGCATCCTTCTGCTCTCCACAGTCTCTTGGCTACTGAGGCTTTCTGGGAGAGTGGGTTTGCATGTCAGGTTCTCTTCTTTGCCCTTCCTTTCTCTCTATAATGGTGGCATCTCAAATTCTGGCTGCCCTGGTAGCCCCAAACTCCAGGGTTTGTCTCCCTGGCCCTGTTGAGTTTTCTGAGAGTTTTGCTTTAACTTCGTTGTCTCCTGACTACTGATTTCTGCTTGATCTCTGAGTCTCATGGGTCCATGCCAGCTGCTTATTGGAAAACACCTTTGGGATAAAGTGGTGTACATGGGGGGCTCACCTGCACACAATTCAGAGAATATTGGCTCCTAGTTCTCCTATCTGGGTAGCTTTCTGGTGTCTTAATGCAGATGCTTTAAAAGTGGAATTTCCTTTGTCCAGGTGTTCTTGGCAGGGGGACTGGAATAGTTCATGGTGTCCTTGGTATCTAGCCATGGATGTCTACTTCTAGCCTTCAGAAAGCTGGGAGTGTCACTGAGGCTAGAGGAAAGTTTATGTATGTTATTGTACTCATTCAAGGGTATGTCTATGTCAGTATGTATATCTATACCAAATGCAAAGCTTTCTGTATTTCAAGTAAGCTGTATATTTACAGTATGTTTACATAAAAATGGAATTGTCTTTACAGGGATAAAATTTAGGCCTCCCAGAATTGAGCTGTTTAACACAGTGAACTGATTCTTTTTTTTTTGTACCAGGGATTGACCTAAGGGGCACTTAACCACTGGACTACATATCCAGCTCTGTCTTTATTTTATTTAGAGACAGGGTCTCACTGAGTTGCTTAGCGCCTCACTTTTGCTGAGGCTGGCTTTGAACTTGGGATCCTCCTGCCTCAGCTTCCCTAGCCTTTGGGATTATATGTGTACGCCACTGCGCCTGGCACAAACTGATGTTAAAACTCTGATTTTTGTAATTTATGAAGGAAAATTGAAAGTAATTTATGCTTTTCAAAATGGGAAAAAATAATGTATACTGCTAATATCATGATGGGATGAAAATATAAATCTGGAGATAATTTTTAGAAATTTCTGAAATTTTTGTCTTGTTTTTTCCTTCTAATAGAGAGGCGAAAAAAGGCTTCAGCATGGGAAAGAAATCTGGTGTATCCCGCTGTTATGATTTTACTTCTTATTGAGACAGTAAGAATTTATTTTCATTCTTCGTAAAGCATATTATATTTTATTTACTTTAGCCTTTGAGTATTGTAGCTTTCAGCTAAATGGTTTCTAGTGAACAAGATTTTCTATTGAACAAGATTAAAATGCATTTATACCTTTGTTAGAGCAAAGATGGAAGGTAATGCCAATTAGAAAAAGTCCTCAATTGTCTGTTTCCTGAGGAAATTCAGACTTTTGTCTCATTTGAGAAAACAAGATGTTGTAGAAACCCTAGTTTAAACTTGCTGAAAGGATATGAAAATTACATTGTGAAATTAATTCTGTTGATACTTTACATGTCTGAGATCTGTAGAGTTGTGGGTTTCCAATTGGTGAGACTACTTAGTGAATGGTCTATCTCATTATCTTTTGTCATAAGCTTTGAAATCATAATAATTTGCAGAATTTTAAAGAATTTACCCTGGAGCATTTATACGTCATCTGCTTTGTTTGTGGAATTTGGTCTTGGCTGCTTTCCCTCTGTTCTGGAGCATGCATTTGGTCCTGTAGACTTATCATCTGCATGTTGGAACCAAGAGCTGACCCAGCCCAATCTTTGTGTTGCAGGCTATCTCGGTCCTACTGGTGGCCTGTAATATTCTCTGTCTGCTGGTTGATGAAATAGCAATGCCGAAGGGAGCAAGGGTACAGTAAAGTGCTTTCCTCTCTTTTGCAAGTGTGTTCTGTGTATAGACCTGAGTGTTTTTAGTAAGTGAATGAAAACATTTGCCTTTCTGTGAGGTCAAGTTGTATGACTTTCTTTATGGAAAGAGTTTTCAAACAGTGTTTTTATAAATATTGATTTCTCTAATTTTTTTTTTTTTTTTACTTTGAGTTGTCCTTTTTTTCAGGTTGCAGAGTTCTCTTTAAACTCTGGTATCAGAGTTAAACTTGGTTTTACTGAAATTCCTATTGGTGATTCTTTAAGAAAATGCATGCTCTAAAATAGTGATGTATAAAGAGTATACCTGTTAGACTCATTGGATTTTTTTTTAACCCAGGGCCTCAGGCATGCTAGGCAAGCACTCTGCCACTGAGCTGCATCCCCTGTCCACTCACTGGATTTTTCAAAGATCTAAATATACAGCTATAGGGACTTATACTTTAACTGTATCATACATTTTGTGAAACTATAACAAAATATACAGTTACTGGATAAAAGTATTTCTTTTCATGAATTAACTTTTTTCCTGATTTAAAAATCGATGATGTTATTTAATTGTATTGATGAACCTCTTTGAATATATTATTCATATGTACTATAGTTATCCTGATGTATTCATATTTGCTATTCTTTTTTATATATTACTACAAAAGTTTGAATCCTTAAAGTGGCATTTAAATTTTGAAATTTTATTTTATTTTTCCCAAGTCACCAGCTTTTGCATTCCCCATAGCCAGATTCATGATATCACTGATCCCTCTCTGACCCAGATGACATATCCTTGTCTCTCATAGGAACAAGCCAGTGTCTGTCTTAATTCCTTCCCTTCGGTTTCAGAAAAAGATCCCCTGTTCTTTCAAAGACCGATTTCTTTAGCCATTTTCTTGATTCACTCAACCACCAGCCTGCTTGGGACCTTGTGCCATCTGCCACTGCCATCGCCATACTTAGTTGTGCAAACCTACCGACTTCCCAGGTGCCTCATTCTGCACAATAAACAAGATGGTACTCCTTCTCCATCTTAGCCTTGTCTTTGTATCTCTCAAACCATGGGTTGACCAGGAAGTCATTCCTGTATTGACTGCCCGTTGACTCTTTAATCCATTTTAATATGCCATCAAGACAAAGTAAGTCCCAAGCTCTGTGGCACATTTTTATACTACCCCCCTGAGTGGATATTAGAGAGTGACATGTACCTTTAAGGGCTTCCTGTATGATTGTACAGATAAATTAGTTCATCTTAATCCTGCTATAGCTTTCTCTTAAAATGGAGTATTCCAAAAATATTTTCCATTTTAGTCAACATGGATTTGCAGGGGAGTAAAGTGTCTTTTCCTCACCCAGCATACGGTTCATGAGAGGTCTCTATATCAAAAGAGATCAATGAGAGAAAAGTGAACATATTTATTTAACATAAGTTTTATGTGACACAGGAGCCTTCAGAAGTGAAGACTCAGAGAAACAGGGAACCCTGTGTCTTTATTCTGAGGTTTGAAGCAGATTGGTCAGTGGAGTGGTGGCCCTAAGAGGGTATGGTTTACTTAGTATGTCCTTTGTCTTCAGAGAGGGGAATTCTCCTGGTATCTGGGGTTAGAGATAACCTAGGGTCCTCCCTTTGTCCCTCCCCACAATAAGGGTCCCATGGTCTGCTTCAGAGAACTTTGGGAGGTCAGAGAGTGATCTTTGTAGGTCTTCTCAAATACCGAGGTGTCAGGTTTTGGGGTAGCATGTTCTAAATCCAATCATTTTCTATTGACATCATTCTTTTTGTCTTCAAAATATTGGCAAGAAATTGATAAATTCCTTTCCCTTTGTTTATATCTGAGATTTTCATAGCTACTCTTCCATTTGTTGGCAAAATTGAGTGGATATATAATGTGTATGATAATATTTATTGGCTTATTTTTTATTAGTCTGACTACACATTCTTATCTCTGGTGGTGTTATATAAGCTGACTAGTAGAACAGTAATTCATATGCAGATCATTCCTTTAATATTTAGTTGTAAGATTTGAAAATATTGTTTGCAATTTACTAGGGAATTATATTTTGCCTGTCAGGGCTCATTAAATTAATATATTTTGTCTGGTTTGATTTTTTTTTAAGTTCTAGGTTTTGAAATAGATGTGACATTTAGGGGAAAAATGATGCATTACTTTTTAACAATCTGTGTTAAGTTATATTTTTTGTAACTCTGAGTTTCTAAGAAAGATTTGGGGAAGGGAAATAGGATAGGCATCCACTTTCTTTCTAAGCTTAGCTTAACTCTGACACAATTAATTTGTGTAATTCTGTATGTTGCCTTAGCCTTCAGATGAGTATATTTTCTATCCCTATTGTAACATTCTATTTGTAAAACATTTATCCCAAGAATATTTAAGATCTATTTTCTCAAGTAGCAAATTGCTACACTTTTTAACAGTAAGTATAATATCATTTTGGCAAGTACATTAAATTACATTTGAGGTAAATCAGATTTTTTTTTGAGCTTGTTAAAGTTGTTAACATGGTAGCTGAATTTGTTGATGAATTCAGTCTGATGTCATGTTTCATTGGCCTTTGAAAGCCTACATGTTATTTCAAGGTATTAAACATTCTTAGTTTCAACTGTCTAATGTTTGTGAAACAACGATTTTAGGAAAACTAAATATAGTGGTGTCAGTGGATTCTGAATTTTTTTTTTCTCTTCCAGGGGCCTGGAATAGGAAATGCCTCTCTCTCTACATTTGGTTTTGTGGGAGCTGCACTTGAAATCATTTTGATTTTGTATCCTTTCTTTAACTGAATTTTCTGTCTGTTAACAAGTTTTCTGTCTAGTTTCTGGGACAGTGGTAATTTACTAAGACACTTGTCTGGAAGAGAAAACAGGTCAGTCTTCCCCAAGCACTCAAAGTGGTGTTTTGTTTTGTTTTGTTTTTGCTGTGGGCCTTAAGACCTTTGGGAGGTTGCTGAGAACTCATGGAAACTCGCATTCTTCTGAAGAGTTTTCCTTGATTCTCACAGCTATCTTATGGTGTCTTCTGTTGTTGGTTTCTATAGTCTCCGATTTTTTGGAAACTTTACACCCAGGAAGGATGACACAACTATGACAAAGGTAAGGTAAAGTCTGAGGCAACTGTGGCCCTCTTTTGCCTTACAAGACAAACGGATTGTTTTATTTAGTAATTGCTCCGAATGGTTCATCTGCTGTGATAGGTGTTGGTTTGCAAGCTACGTAAACACAAGCAGGAAGATTTTCAGAATGCTGAGTGAGTGGGAAAAAGGATGAGCTCTGTTTGATTTGGATGGGGTCCATTCACTTGTAAATGCACAGAACTGCAGAGCTTGTTCACTGCTATAGAAGGGTCCTGAAAGGACTCTTTTGCCTATAAAGAAAACGTATTGCTAATGAGTAACTTTGATTGTACTAACTCTACTTCTGGGAGCTTGTCTGAAATCTGAAGAACTTAGTTGCTACAAGTAGTAGAGACAAAGTATCTCAAATTTGAATAATTAAAGTAAGTCAGAAGAGTTTTATTCAGAAACATTTTGTAGTCTGAGGTTAATTTGACTTTGTACAATATGTCATTGCCTTCATAATAAAGGCTGTTATCTTATATAGTGATTGAATCTCTGGAAAATGTTCCCACAGGCTGACAAAGAATGACTAATAAGAGTTGCTGGCTTACTTTTTTCTTCCATCGTATGTTTCTTATTTTTAACTTATTTAAAAAGGAGAAGATATATTACACACACACACACACACACACACACACACACACACACTTACACACATATATAGTGTTACAGCTTCTTTAAAGTCAGTAGTTGAGGGTTTTTTAAAATCTAGTATCTAGTTTAAATGATCGTAAGTATTAATAAACATTTCACTCCTCTTATTAAATGTGAACAAATAGCCTAGGACACCTTGAAAACGAGTGACTAAGTTCAGATGTTTAATAGCAGACACTTTTAAAATTAGATCTTAAAGAGAAGTAGATCTTATATAAGAGAACTTGAACAGTAGTCTGGTTTTAAAAATATAGTAAGAAGAATCAAATATATTTTTTTTATATTTGACAAGCAAAACTTTTTGAAATTGGCAATCATACCAATAATGTGAAGTATATTGTCTAAGTGAAAAGTGACATGAGTGTTCCATGACTGTGTGTGTGTGTGCCAGGTACTGTGAATATTTTATAGAATTCACAGTTTTATTCTCGCAGTTCTGTCCTGAGCAGTCAGCATCGCTCAGAAGCTGGCTGAGTGCGGCAGTGACCCACAGGGTGGGTGGTGCACTGTCATCCTGCTGCCCGGTTGCCCAGTATTCTTTCTGATCTCTCCTCACAGATCATTGGTAATTGTGTATCAATCTTAGTCTTGAGCTCTGCTCTACCTGTGATGTCAAGAACTCTGGGTAAGTTTAAATGAGAAATGTTCATTTAAAACCTTTTTTCTTAAAGATACTGTTACTAAACCTTTTTAACTTTTATTTTTTCAACTCTTTTAAAAAGATCACCTTTAAAATATAATGTTTCTTCCTACATTGTTATACCTTTAGTTCTGTACTTGGCCATACCAAGACAAACACTTTCATCAAATAAAAACCTTTAAAAAAAATTTAAAGTGTTTCTTCTCTAAACAATAGACTCCCCCCCTTCTCAGCCCCCACCACATTCACAACTTTTGAATCTTCCAGTGAGGAAACTGTCTTTAAAAAAACATTTTCATCCAGAAAATATTAAACTAATGTCTTTTTTTGAATGTAAAATTTAGTATGTAGTTTAAAAAACTGGAAAATTGTAAACTCATTTTAAGCTGCTTTGTATTCATGAGAGTAGAGTTGAAAAATATGCATGATACAGTTTCTGGGAGCATATGCTTGTTCCAAGGACGTCCTTGGTCCTAAGTCTCTCTTTGCCTGTCAATCAGATCATTTCCTTAGTTTGTCATTATACAGAGGATTCTGATCATCTTTTAAAAGTAAAACAGATTTCTACTTTGTCACTGAAAGGTCATTTGACCTTCTATATAAAATATTAATTATAGAGGTTCAGTTCTTGCCTAGGTATTATTTCAAACAAAACTTTCTATTGGACCGTTTTGTATAATTTTCTAGATTCAGGTTTTAACTTAGGAAACTAATGATTATAGAAACATCAGTAACTTCAGCAACGCGCTCTGCAACAACTGTAGTGCCTCTGGGTTTCTTCTGCTTTAGCTGTCATGTTGCCTCCATTATTGATTCAAGGCTAACGGCCATCAGCAGTGCAGGCTGTGCATGAAAGTGGGGGCTTTGTAGTTATCTTCATAATTTTTATGAAGACTTCATTTTTTTTAATAGAAAGTGTAAAGTGGACATGTAAAGGGACCACTGGAAACCCATTTACTTAGTCCATCAAATAATTTTGGTGATATGACAGCCACCCTGCCATTTAAACATTTAGAAAGCTTATGTACTGTGCTCTGTTACTTAAGATTAGTTGTTCATTATTAATAGATACTGATTTTGCTGATTTTGCTCTTCCTCTTTCTAGGAGAAGCATCTGTCCTTCACTATCAACTGTGAGTAGCTGTAGCCTTTGTGGTGTTCTTTCTCATTTATTTATTTTTTGTAGTTACATATACCAGCCAGGTTGAGGATATTCCTTCTTTTTCCTGCTTTTTTGGAGTGTGCTTTTTGTTTTTTAAACCAGGGATGAAGTTGTTGTTGTTGTTTTTAATCAAGGATGGATGTTGGATTTTTTAAAAATGTTTTTTGTGGATCTTTCGAGATAATATGGCTTTGCTTTTTAGTCTACAGATATGCTAAATTATGTTGAGTAGTTCTCAAGTGTTTGTTAAAACCACCCACTTCCTGGGGTAGGATCCTTGAGGTTTTTTCCTTGTTTATATTGGATGTGTTTTCCTTGTTTATATTGTTGGATCTGCTTCACTGTTTATGACTATATTGGTCTGTAGTTGCCCTTGTTAGTATCTAATATGGTTTAGATTAGGTGTACTCCAAAAACTCATGTGTGAGACAATCAAGAAAGTTCAGAGGTGAAATGACTGGGTTACGAAAGCATCAATCTAATCAGGGCCTTAATCCCCTGATAGGGGTTCAGGTGGTGGTAGAAGTAGACAGGTAGGGTGTGGCTGGAGGAGGGGTCACTGGGGTGTGCATTTGAGGTTTATGTTTTATCAGTGGTGAGAGGAGCCTCTCTCTGCTTCCTGATCATCATCGGGTACTGAGCTGCTTTTCTCCACCACATTCTTGTGCCTTGATGCTCTTCCTCACCACTGCCAGAGCCGTGGAGCTGGCTGTGGACTGAGACCTCTGAAACTGGGAAGCTCCAAATAAACTTTTCCTCCTCTATTTGTTCTTGTCATGTCTTGTGGTCACAGTGGTGAAAAGGCTGACTAAAACACTGTCTTTTACTCTGGTTTTGATGTACATATAAAGAATGCTCTCCTCATTCAGAATATTCTGAAATATACCCTCTTCTTCAGTTATCTGGATAAGCTTTTGTAGAATCATTTTTTCCCCTTTAGTTCTAATATAGTTCCTCACTGAAACCATCTAGGTCTGGAATTTATTGTTTTGGAAAGGTTTTAGTAACAAATTCTTTTATAAATAGAAGGCTACTGTTTTACCTATTTCTTCTCCAGCAAGCTTTGTTAATGTCGTTTAAGCAATTTGCTTTTTTTATCCAACTTGTTTATTGACAAGAGTTCTCTTACTTTCAGTGGAAGTAGATTTTGCAGTGAAATAATCTTTTGAAGCAGATTGGGTAATTGATATATTTTTTTCCTGAATAGTATAACTGCAAATTTACGAAATTTTATTGATCCTCTCAAGGACCAGCTTTTGGTTTCATTTATTTTCTCTGTTCTTTTTCTATTGTCTAGCTCACTGATTTGGCCCTTATCTTTATTATTATTTTTTCCTTTCTACTTACTTTGGAGTTTATTTTCTCTGATTTTCCTGTTGCCTTGAAATAAAAAGATGGGTTCATTGATCTGGGGTCTTTTTCCATTTCTGATATTGTCACTTAACACTAAAAATTTCCTTTTAAGTTCTGTTTTGGCTGCCTCCTCCCAGTTTTTATAGTAAGTATTTTGCTTCTCATTCAGTTCAAAATACTTTCTGATTTAATCTCTTTATTTCATCTTTGACCCATGAGTTATTTAGGAGTATGTTATTCAGTTTCCACATATTTGGGGGGATTTTCCAGAGATTTGTTACTGATTTTTAATTTGTTTTTTATTGATTTCATTATGGTGAAGAAGTGTATTTTATATGAATTGGATCATATTGAATTTATTGAGACTTGCTTTATGACCCAGAATAAGGTCTGTCTTTAGTGTACAGTTGAAAAGGTGGTATATTTTGCTATGGGTAGATGGTGTGTCCTATAGTAAAAGGTGAATTCAGTTGGCAGTGTTACTTGTACCCTCTATACTGTTCTATACTGTTCACTGTTTTATCAGTTATTGAGAGGAGAGTTTTGAAATTCTGAGTCTATTGTGGATCTGTTTATTTCTCCTGACAATTCTGTCAGTTTTTACTTCATGAACTTTGAACCTCTGGTATCAGATGCATAAATATTTAGGGTTGTTCTGCCCCCTTGATGAACTCACTCTTTCATAATTATGACAGTGCTAATGATTTTCCTTATCCTTAGTAATATTCTTTGAAATTTTCTTTGTGTTATATTAATGTAGCTATTTCAGCTCTTCAGTTAGTATATATTTTTTTTTTATTCTTAAACTTTTAACCTGTTTGTGTCTTTATATTTAAATAGTTGATATTTTATAAACATACAGTTGGATCTTGTTTTCTAGCTGGCCTATCAGTCTTTGTGTCTGAGTTTGGACACTTGAGCCATTCACTCTGAATGTGGCCATGGACATGACTGGGTCTGAATCAGCTCTCATGGTGCTTGTCCCGTCTTTCCTTTGTTCCTCTTTTCCTCTTTATCTGCATTCATCGAAATAAATTGCATTTGAAAGAGATGGTTCTGCTTTACCTCCTTTGTTGACCTATTTGCTATAACTCTTTGTTGTGTTATTTGACTGGTTACTGCAGGGTTTGTAGTATTAGTAAGAAATTTATATATAGTTTATCACCATCTGTCAAGTAAAGTGCCATGTAACATAAGAACCTTCCAACAATCTTCTTTCATTTCTTCTCTGCTAATCTTGTGCTATTATTTATTAAAATCAGATTTATTGTAGTATCATTGAGATATTCAAATTTTATATATTTAAGATGCTCAGTTTTACATTGTGATATATATATGTGTGTTCTGAAATGATCATCGTGATGAAGCTAATTAGTGTCATTACTTCTGTGTAGTTACCAGTGTGTGTATGGTGAAAGAATTTAAGATTTATCCTTTTAGCAGATTATAAATATACAAAATAGTTTGTTAATTATTGTCACCACAAAGTACATCAGATTGTGAAAAACTTAACTCATATTACTGAAACTTTGTACCCACTACCTAATGTCACCCATCTCCCCCAATCCCTGGCAGACACCATTCTACTTTCTGTATAAATTTGACGAGTTTACATTCTACTTATAAGTGAGATCAATGCAGTATTTGTCTTTCTATGTCTGGTCTGTTTCACTTAGCATAATTTCTTTATCCATGTGGTCATAACTGGCAAATTTCCTTTACTTTTAGGACTGAATAATATTCTAGAGTGTGTGTATATGTGTACATCTATGTGATTTGTACATGTGTGCATTTTCTCTATCCATTCTTCTGTTGAAGGACACTTTGATTGTTTCAGTTTCTTGACATTGTGAATAATGTTTCAGTGTACGGGAAATGTGGGTATCTTTTTGTGTGATCTGGTTTCAGTTGCTTTGGATATACACCCCAAAGTGAGATTGCTGGATCATGTGGTAGCCCTGCTTTTAATTTTAAAGAATCTTCGTGCTGATTCAAATGTATGATATGTCAAGGTCATTGTACTGTCATGTGTAACTAATTAAAACAAATTTTAAAAAAATCATGAAAAAAAAACCCTTCATACTGTTTTTCATGGTTGATTATACCAGTTTACATGCTCATAGCAATGTACGAGTGTCCCCTTTTTTAGTGTCCTTGCCAACTCTTACTCTTGTCTTTTTTATAATAGTCATTCTAACAGATGTGAGGTGTTAGCTCATCATGGTTTGGATATACAATCCCTAATCATTAGAGATGTTGAGCACCTTTGTATATATTTATATTTGCTGGCCATTTGTATATCTTCTTTTGAGAAGTGTTTATTTAGGTCCTTTACCTATTTAAAGTCAGGTTATTTATATTTTTGGCATTGAGTTGTAATGGTTTTTAAATTGTATTTTGGATATTAATCCCAAATCAGATATATGGTGTGCAAATATTTTCCCCAGTCCGTTGGTTGTCTTTTCATTTTGTTAATTGTATCTTTGCTGTGCAGAACCTTCTTGACTCTTTTTGCTTTTATTGCCTAGCCTTTTGTGTCATAACCCCCAAGACTGTTGCCAGGGTCAGTGTAAAGAAGGTCATAAGAATGTTTTCTTCTAAGAGGTTTTTATGGTCATGTTTAAGCCTTTAGTGTATGAGTTGATTGTGTGTGTGTGTGTGTGTGTGTGTGTGTGTGTGTGTGTGCAGTGTGAGACAGGGACCTGACTGCATTCTTCTGCATCGAAGATGTCCACTTCTCCATCTTCATAGTTGAAAAGACTGTCCTTTCCCCCCTGTGTGTTCCTGGTGCCCTTGGTGTTCTTGTGCTCAGCTCATGATAATGCATAGATTTATTTCTGGGTTCTCACTTCTTTCTAGTTGTCTCTGTGTCTTTTTTGTCAGTATCAAACTGCTTTGAGTTTCTGTAGCTTTACAATATATTTTGAAGTCAGGAAGTATGGTGCCTGCAGTTTTGTTCCTGCTCATGATTGCTTTGGCTTTTGTGGGCCTTCTGGAGTTCCAGAGGAATTTTAGGGTTGTTTTCCTATTTCTGTAAAAAGATTCTATTGGGAATGTGATATAGGTTTCATTGAATCTGTGGATTTCTTTAAGTAGTATGGATACTTTAACAATATTAAGTCTTCCCATCTACAAACATAGGATGTTTTCCCATATATTTCTATCTTTTAAAATTCCCTTCATTGTAAATTAATTTTCAGTGCACAATTTTTTTACTTCTTTGATCCAAGTCAGTTCCTAAGTATTTTATCCTTTTTGTTAATCCTATTTCTAATTTAAAGGATTGTTTTTGGATAGTTTGTAACTAGTGTATAAAAATGTCACTGATTTTTGTGTGTTGATTTTGTATCCTGCAAGTTTACAGAATTTATTAGTTCTAAGAATGTGTGTGTTTGCTCGTGAGCACACATGTGTGCATGTCCTGTAGGGTTTTCTGCGTATATGATTATTTTATCTGCAAACAGAGACAGTTTTACTTCTCTTCCAATCCGGATTTCTTTTCTCTCTCTGTCTAGTTTCACAGCTCCAGCTAGGACTTCCAGTATTGTGGTTGGTAATAGTGACTAGAGGGGGCATCTTGACCTTCCTCCAGGTCTTAGAAGCTTTGAGTTTTTCCCCACTGATTATGATGTTAGCCATGAGTTTTCCATATGTTGCCTTTAAAATGTTGGGGTAAATTTCTTCTTACTATTTTGTTGAGAGAATATATAAACCATGAAAGGGCGCTGTATTTGTTAGACACTTTTTCTCCATTTGCTGAGATGATCAGGTGTTTTTTTTTTTTCCTTTGATTCTGTTAGGAAATCACATTGGTTGATTTTCATATGTTGAACCTTCCTTATTACCCACAAGTACCACTTGTTTTGACATATAATCATTTTAATATTGCTGTTGAATTGTGTGCCAAAATGTATTCATCATGGATATTGATTGGCCTGTACTTTTCTGTGTCGTCTTTGTCTAGCTCTGAAATCAGGGTAATACTGGCCTCATAAAATAGTGAGAGTGTTTCCTTCTTCTGTGTTTTGGAAGAGTTTAAGAAGGGTTTGCACTAGGCATGATTGTGCATGCCCATAATTCTACCTACTTGGGAGGCTGAGGCAGGAGGATTGCAAGTTTAAGGTTAGTCTCAGCAACTTAGTGAGCCCCTCAGCAACTTAGTGAGACCTTGTCTAAAAATTTAAGAAAGGACTGGAGTGGGGGGTTGGGGCTGTGGCTCAGTGGTAGCACACTTGCCTGGCATGTGTGAGGAACTGGGTTTGATTCTCAGTACTGCATATAAATAAATAAATAAATAAATAAATAAATAAATAAATAAATAAATAAATAAAATAAAGTACTATCAACAACTAAAAAAATGTTTTAAAAAGTGGGGAGGCTGGGGATGTAGCTTGGTGGTAACCCAGGGGTGCTTTATTGCTGAGTTGCGTTCCTGGCCCTTTTTATTTTTTGCGACAGGGTCTCAGTAAGTTGCTTAGGGCCTCACTAAGTTCCTGAGGCTGGCCTCGAACTTGTGAGCCTTCTGTCTCAGCCTGCTGAATTACTGATGAGCTTTTCTTTATTGGTAGGTTTTTGATTACTGATTGGCTACTTGGGCATTTTGTTTCTTCTTGATTCAGTCTTGGTAGTTTGTATGTCTTTAAGAATTTATCCATTTCTTCCAGGTTATCTTATTTGTTGGTGTATAATTGTTCATATTAGTCCCTTAGGATCTTTTTCTTTTCTCTGTTATCTGTTACAATGATCCTACTTGCATTTCTTATTTTAGTTATTTGAGTCTTCTCCCTTTTTTTCTTGATGTTACCAAGGGTTTGTCAATTCTTTTCAAAAAAATCAACATTTTATTGAATTTTTTTTTGGTACTGAGCATTAAATCCAGGGGCCTTTTACCACTGAGCTACATCTTCAGTCTCCCTTTATTTCAAATTATTTTTTATTTCAGACAGGGTCTCATTTGATTGCTGAGACTTGTCTCAAACTTGAGATCCTCCTGCCTCAGCCTACCAAGTTGCTGGGATTATAGGTGTACACCACTGCACCCAGCTGATTTTTTAAAAATGCTTTTCAAAATTTTCATGTATTTCTTCTCTAACCAACATATTTTTCCTTCTTTATGCTAACTTTGGTTTTTTCCCCCTTCTTTTCTAATTTCTCTAGTTTTAAAGTTAGTTTGTTTAATTGAGTCCTTCTTTTTAAACATGGACATTTATCACTATGTACATCCCTCTTTTCCCTTGCTGAAGCCCTTAAGTTTTGTTAAGTTGTATTTTAATTTTTGTTTATCTCAAGGTGTTTTTCAGATGAACACACAGATATGTATTTACAATCTTGTTGATTTGGCCCTTTGATAATTATATATGACCTTTGTCTCTTTTGACAATTTTTGACTTCAAGTCTATTCTGTCTGATATAAGCATGGTCACCCTTATTCTGTATTGGAATATTTTTTCCATCCCTTCATTTGATACTATGTATAGCTTCATATATAACATGAGTCTTATAAACAGTGTATTGCTAGACCTTGTTTTTTTAAAAAATATTTTTTTAGTTATCAGTGAACCTTTATTTTATGTTTGTATGCTGTGCTAAAAACTGAACCCAGTGTCTCACACATGCTAGGCAAGCGCTCTACCACTGAGCTACAATCCCAGCCCCATGGACCTTCCTTGTTTTTTATTTATTTGTTTTTTCTCATCCAGTCATCCTCTCTGTCTTGTCTTCTCCCCAATATCAAACTCAGAGCCTCATGCATGCTCGGTAAGTGCCCTACCAGTGAACTACATTCTTAGCCCTCTATGCCTTTTGATTGGAGAGTTTAAGCATTTACATGTAAAGTAGTGATAGATAGGTAAGGACTTACTGTTATCACTTGGTTGTTTTCTGTTTCATAGTTTTTAAAGAATTTATCCAGAACTTTTTGGATGCATTATAATTATACACAGTGAACTTGATGTTATATATTTGTATATGCACATGATGTGACAATACAGTTTGGTTAGTATCAATCCCTAGTGACTTCCTTTCCTTGATTCTGCTAGCCTGCTTCTTCTCTTCTACTTGTCGTCTTTCTATTTCCTTTCTTTTTTCTTTTTTTCTCTTTAGCTTCCACATATGATAAAAAATATATAACCATTAACTTTCTGAGTTTGACTTATTTCATTTAATGTAACACTTTTAAGTTCCATCCATTTTCCTGATATGACACAATTTCATTCATCTTTATAGCTGAATAAGCTGTGCAACTCCTAGAAGAAAATGTGGGGTCAACATATAGATGCATATGACTTCCTGACCTTTAGGGGCCCTCGGGAGGAAGTCATTGCAATGTTAATAAGTGGGATGGCATCAAGTTGAAAAGCTTCTGAACAGTAAATGAAGCAATTGAGAATGTGAAGAGAGGATCTACAGAATGGGAGAAAATTTTTGCTAGCTACACTTTTGACAGAATATTAATATTTAATATACAAAGACCTCAAAAAACTTAACACCTAGAAAACCTGGTAACCCAATTAATGAATTGGCAAATGATCTAAACAGACACTTCTCAAAAAGGAGAAATGTAAATGGCCAACAAATACTGTTCAGCATCTTTAGCAGTTAAGGAAGTTCAAGTCAAGACTACACTGAGATTTCATCTTAGATTGGCCATCCTCAAGATACAAGCAATAGGCTGAGGTACAGGCCCACGCCTGTAATCCCAGTGGCTTGGGAGGCTGAGGCAGGAGGATTGCAAATTCAAAGCCAACCTCAGCAAACTCTAAGTAACTCAGTGAGACCCTGTCTCTAAATAAAAAACATACAAATAGGGCTGAGGATGTGACTTAGTGGTTGAGCGCCCCTGAGTTCAATCCTTGGTATCCCCTTCTCCTTTTGTTCTTATATTATTTTCCCGATTTCATTAAACTGTTTATGTGTGTTCTTGGGTAGCTCATGAATTTCTTTTAGAGTACTGTTTTGGATTCTTTGTTAGGTAGGCAATGTGTGGATGTGGATTTTTTTTTAATTTATTTTTTTACTGGAAGTTCATTGTATTCCTGATTTCCCATTTTCTTGTATCCTTGTGTTGACATCTGGGCAGTTGAGGCAATAATCAACTTCTAGACTTCATGGATGGTCTTGAGTAAGGAAAGCTCCCAGCTGTGGGGGACACGGGGTCACTACCTAGGCAATGTGTGGGAGTGTGCTGTTGCACGAGGCGCAGGCATAATGGCATGCATATGTCAAGCGTGGGATTTGCAGGGGCTTTGGCTCTAGGGGATGGGGTCAGTGGTGTGGTGGCTCAGGCAGTTGTGGGGTTTCAGTGGTGAAGTCTGTGTGGATATTGGTTATGGCTGCCAGGGCTGTTGATGTCCTCCAGGTGCCCCTGGGTCCAGCAGCAAGTATGCATGGGTAGGCAGGGGCTGGGCCAGTTGTCAGTGGGGGCACACACAGCATTCAAGGCCAGTGTTTGGGGCTGAAGCTGGCCTCTAGCAAACAAAACACTGGGCTCTAGGAGAGCCGTGTGAGGCTTGTATACCGGCTTTTCTAGGTCTTGTGACCAGAGCACCTGGAGCAGCAGTTGTTGGAGCAGCAGTTCTGGACTCAGTATGGTGGTGATGGCTTAGGGCAGCTCCATCTACAGAGGCAAAAATCTTGAGACTGTCAGTGCCAGAAGCTGCAGGATGTAAGCCGTGGTTGCACCAGCTGTCAGTTTCTTTAGTGGCAGAATCTGTTGGGGGCTTCTGATGACCATGGTGGCACATGCCACTTGATGGGGATCAGTGGCTTCTGCACAGCTGTGTTGGACTGCCAGTGATCTGTGTGTGTGACAGTGCAGCTGGGGAGGCCATTGGCTTGTCCTGTTCTTCTGGTGCTAAGGTGCAATAAAGTGAAACTTCCTCCTGCACTTCTCTGTTTGCTTGGCTCTTTGCCTCACCCTGAGGTTGTTCCTCCATGGCTGCGCCCGGCTCTTCCAGAGCTGGTCTCCTTTGTGGGTCTCTGTCTGGTTGTGTTTTTATAGGTGGGCAAGGTGCAGTCTTCCACTATACCATGCTTCTGATGTCATTCTCGAGCTGTTGTCATCAGACATTTTACTTTTACACATGCTGTAAACCTCACAATATGTGGTCTTTGCTTTTGCTTTAAATGATGATTTGTTTTTTCCTTTAGTGCTGGTGTTCAAATCTAGGACCTTATGCATGCTAGGCAAGCACTCTACCACTGAACTACATCTACCCCGTCCTAAAACAATGACCTTTTAAAAAAGTTTAACAGTGTTTAAAGAAGTTTTTTAAAATATATTTATCCACATGGTGATCATTTCTGCTGCTTTTCAGGTCTTTCTGTAGAGTCAGATTTCCTTCTGAGGTTGCTTTTCTTCTACCTCAAATACTTTCTTTAACATTCTTTGCAGTGTAAGTCTCTGGGTAATGAATATTCAGCTGTTTGTAAGTGAAAGTTCTTTATTTTGCCTTGTGTTTCAAGGTATTTTTGCTGAATATGAAATTTTATGTTACTTTTTTTCTCTCAGTACTAAAAACAATTACTTCATTGTCTTTGCATTATCTTTAACAACAAATACTTTGCAACCAGAATTTTTGCTCTTTTTTACGTGAGTTCTTTTGGCAGCTTTATTTATTTATTTTTTTATTCTTTTAAACAGATTGGTTGCTATGTGCTTTGGTATAATTTTCCTTGGATTTCTTTTCTTTGAGTTCATTGTGCTTTTTGATCTGTTGGTGTGCAGTATTCATTAAATTTGGAAGATTTTCATTTATTATTTCTTCAAATAATTTTTCTTCTGTTCCCTGTCTTTCAGGGACTCTGATCACAGGCACATCAGTCATCAGGAGTGAAATAACAAACAGTTCTCTGATGCTCTGTTCACTATTTGGTCTTCTTTTGCTCTTGAGTTTCTATTACTTTATCTTCAAATTTGCTAATTTCTTTTTCTGCATTGTCTAATCTGCCATTAATCCCATCTGCTACTGTACTTTTCATATTTTCCATTGTAATTTTCCTTTGAAGAAGGTCAATTTCAGACTATTTTATATCTTTCATATCTCTACTTGTAGAGTCAATCGTTTTTTTTCCTAGCTTTTGAAATTAAAGGACTGTTAAGGTTATCTTATCAACTGTGCCATTTCTAGGCTGGGAGTTCCCTCACATGCCTGCAGTCCTGGGCTCCTGTGTGCAGCTCTCTGGACACAGAGCCATCTGCATGCTCTAAGCTATGTCTCTTCATCTCGGGGAGGTGGCTGAGCCTGACTCCTTCTTTATACACTGCAGCCTGAAGCCTACCTCAGGCTGTGAATGGTGCCACATAGGGGCCCACCTTACGTCTCATCTCCCAGCAGTCTCTGTCCCTCATTGCCTGGTGTCCAGGATCTTGAAACCATCATTTTGTATATTTTGTCCAGTGGATATTGAAGTCTGTGTGGATATTGGTTATGGCTGCCAGGGCATATTTAAATAGGATGGAAAATCTAATTGCCTTTACTCCATCTAGGCTGGCATCTGAAGCCAGTAATTATATTTCCAGTTGATGTCATTTAACAAAAATATACTTTCACAGTAAAATGTGTCACAAGTTAAAATCTTTGATCTAGCAGTGTCATCTACCTTTCCAGCCCCACATTGGAACCTTCCTTAGTCTGTGAATACCTTGATTTTTCTAGCAAATAAAATAGTTGACAGTGAGCCTAAGTACATTATCCTGGAAGTCATGATGTTTAAAGTGATGTAGACTTTATTATTTCATACTCTTGAGTCATGTTTGGTTTTTGATACCATCTTAGCTAAAATTATTTTAAAAGTTTGGTTTAGAGAAGGGAATTTGTAAACCTAGTCAGAATAGTGATTTAACCATTTCCAGAAAGAGAAAATATGTTCATCCTAATATTTCAATAGAATTTAATGTATGAGTTTGTTTTTTATAATGAGATGACTGTGTGCTTTTGGGCAGCCTTACATCTAAGTCATGGATATTTGCGTCAGCCATTTGTACAACAGGCCACATGTGTAATTCATTGACAAAATCCCTTTGCTGTCCTTTGTGTGCCAAGCTTCTGAGTGCTCTCCTACCACCTCCTGCAGAACACGAGTGTGCTTGCTAAAGGCCAAGTCCACTCACCTGGGCTAAGAACAGCAGGAGTTGTCTGACTCACCTTGTGGGTGGAGTAGCCATCTCTTTCTTAAAATGAGGTTTTATTCTGTACATTAGTTCTTTTAAAGTATGAGTAGAAAAAGATTGTTATTCAAAGAATTACACCTAAAACATTTTTGATTGAATCCTGGGGGTGGGGGTGGGGAGTTGTCATGCAACTTTTTATGAAGAGTATTTTATTCTCAGCAAAGAATATGATGCAGGTGATGTGACCTTCTGCCCAGGTGCGGCTTGACTAAGCTTCTTACTTACCTTTTAACAAAGGGAACTTCTGAATGGGTGTATTTAGGCATGTAGTGTTTTAAAATTTGCTGTCCAAATACCCTTTTGCCTTTCTCCAGAAATACAGGTTTTGAAGCACTGTATGTTCATATGATAAGTGTTAATAAATCAAAGCTTTGTCTGAGTGTGGCTGCATTGTGTTAAGTATTGGCGCTTTTTAATTTGAAAATAATTTTAATTATTGCTGTTATAGAAGCCTCAATGCCAGTATCTTAAGTGATTACTTCAGTTTTTTTTTTTTTTTTTTGCTTCAAGTTTCAGAATTAAAGAGCTATGTGTGTTGTCCACAGTAATCTTTGTCAGTATCAGTTCAGTTTTTTAAGAAAAGTTGCAGTGGAAACAGCAGTTATTTTAGACTAGTCCCTAGGAGCTAGTATTCTGTCTGGATTCCCAGTACTCTATGGCAGCAGGCTCCTGGGTGTGTCTTTGTGAGGTCAACCTGAATGATCCTGGGAACCACACCTACTGCTAAAGGCTGTCCTTTCCCTGGACATCCCTGTTAGGCCTGGGCCCTGATTCTCTCGGATGCCAGGTCAAGTCCATTGAGGTGGTCTTAGTCAAAGCCCACCCTCCTCTTCTAGCACACTACCCATTCCTACTGTGGGCTTTCCATGACCTCACCTCTCCACTCTCATACTGCTGTCACAGTATAGGGCAGGCCAAGTCCAGGGTGGTCGAATGACCACATAGCAGGTTCTGTTGGTTTCCAAGTTTCTTAAGATCAGCCACTGAACCATGGGAAGAAAACGTTAGACCTAGTATTTGTATTAGTAACTTTCAAAGTGTTTGATATTAGTAAATAGTACATATATAGTTTATGAATAACTAAAAGCACATGGTAGGTATATGTGCCCAGATTTTGTCTTTACTCAGGGCAGTATATGATCCACACATTGTTGGGCAGGTGAGACTGCTCTGGACCTTTGAGGCAGGGTTTTCATCCTAGGCTGGGGCCTGTCAGTTCTTAACAAATAAGCCTCATGGAGTGCAAAATTTGGGGTGTATGTACATATGTGTGTTTTTCTAGTAAGGCAATGCATAACCCTTACCAGATTCAAAAAGGGATGTTTTGCTCTGCAGGTCAGATAAACTGCCAATCTAGGGTCTTAGTTGAAATTACGGAGACTTGTTTTGGTAGGACCATAGCTCGTTTACAGGTAACTTCCTAGGCTCCCTCAAAGTCTGCTTTATTTGAAAAATTGAAATATATAATTAGATACCCATTCCTTTAACAAAGTGAAGCTTTACTGGACTTACAGCTGAGATGCTGCAGCCAAGATGGCTGTCACCATCTCATAACAACAAATTCCACATGCACTTCTGAAAGTCTCTGGTAGGAGTGACTACAGAGCAGGCTTGGATCCCCTGTTCTTACCCTTTCTGTGAGAGGGTTTTCTGTTGTGTGTATGCAGTTCTGTGCTGCTCTCTGCAGTTGGCAAGGCTGAGAGTCAAGGTCACAAGTCAGCTGACAGTGTGAGACTGAGTCAAAGGTATTCTTGAAATCACATGTAGAATCCTTAAGGCACCCATATTATATGATGTACATAACTGTACAGTTCTGTAGATGGTTTCTGTTATTTCTTGTAATTCTTTGGAATTCCATTTTTTCATGGCTCCCTAGTAGCTCTTCAGTTTATTCCTTGAAGGCTCTTATAATCCCGTTATGTCACTTGACTGACCACCTAAATGTTGGGATTTATTTACCTATGAGTGGTCAGAAAAATCTTGCCGTTCACATTTTCTTTCCAGTGAGTACTGGACCTGGGTGCATGCTCACTGAATAGAATGACTATTAATTTTTTTTTTAAAATAAGACTTTTAAAAATATGTGTGTAGGTAAATTTAAGTAACTTAAAAGTATATATGGCATAATCCCATTGCATTTCCAGTTTTGCCCTTTTAGTTTATAAACCTGTAGCATTTAATTCAGATTAATGATGTTTTATGTTGGGGGTTCAGTAGAGAGCCACGATTTCTTCAGACCTCTAAAGTACTGCCAGGCAGAAGAGAAAGATGTGGTCCAGTGGCCCCAGCAGTTGGAAAGGAATCCTTCTTATTTTAAAACATGAGCTAACAGTCTGACTCTCTAAAGTAGAAATTATCTGTGTCTAGAGATGGTGCCCTTCCTGTCATTGACGGCAATCAGAGAATCTTCTATCAGAAGTACTGAGAACAGAGTCCTGTGTTGGGAGAGAGGTTACACCAGGGGACTTCTGAGACTGATTCCAAATCTCAAAATTCAAGCTGTATCTCAGTGGTAGAAAGCCTACCCAGCATGTGTGAGGCCCTGGGTTCAATCCCCAGCAGTGCTAAAGAAAAAAAAATCTGAAATTCTGAGACCAGTTAAGCATGCATCTCTAAAGATGGGCCTCCATGGATTTGCATCCACCCCTTCCCAGCTGTGTGATCTTGGGCATGTTACTTACCTTCTCTGTTCCTCAGTCTTCTTAGGCTGTAAAAGGGAGCTAATAGTCCCTCCTGCACACTGATACTGTGAATATTCATGTGGTCATGTGTCAAGGTTCAGCAAGATGCCTGGCACATCATAAGTGCCTAATAAGTGCCAAATGCCATTCTCTAGAGGGTACATAATGTCCAAACATGAGTCTCATCAGCTGCATTTGGGCTCTAGCTGTAGATTTTCCTAGGTAAATTCTGGGAGCCGAGCTCCAAGAGAGCCCCTGATGACCGCTTCCCTGCCTCCTCTGTGCTCAGGGAGGCTGTCCAAATGCAAGCCTTGAAGAGTCTCCTGACTGTGTTCCTGTGGTCCTCTTAACCACGAGGAAATGACAGCGTTTGTTTGGCTTACACATGACTTACCTTAGGAGCAAGCATGCACCCCCACAGAGGGGTGGTACTCCTTGCTTGAATGACAGACAAGTTTTTTCTCCACTTTGCAGGTAAGGACACTGTGCCTCAGAGAGCTTAAGTCACTTTTCCAAGGGCACACAGCTGAAACCAAAGTCCTCAACATCCAAATTCATTCCACACTGTGAGCTTTTATCCATAACCTCTGGAAGATTCTGGAATTCACTTAGAGCGTCGTATGTATTTCATCAGGAAGTCCACGAAACTAGGACTTTTTAAAAGGTGGTCCTGAGAAGATTAGGCAGTTTGATGATCCCTTTGTGGACGATTTTATGGTGGGTGAGGGATATCAGAAAATAAGACACCCCCCCCACCACACACACACACACACACACACACACACACACACACACACACCTGACCTCACCTCTCAGCCCACTTCTTTGTCCTTCCTGCAGGTGTGGGTCAATGCTGGGACACAGATCTTCTTCTCCTACGCCATCTGCCTGGGCTGCCTGACTGCTCTGGGATGCTATAACAATTAAAACAACAACTGCTACAGGTGAGCACCCCCGGGCCCCGCCTGCCCTCCTCCTTGCTCCCGGGGACCCTTCTGCAGCATCACACCAGTCCCTTCAGCTGCCTGCCTTGCAGGGCCCAGGAGGGAACATATAGGCTGTTTGCTGACCTCCTCCTGCCCAAGGGTCAAAGAGGGGGCCACCAGAGGAGGTAGGGCTACTAGAGCAATCAGAGTCTGCGGCAATGTGAATCTGCCCCCCAGAATCTCTCTCTAGCCTCTGTCGGTGTCACCTCACATGGAGACACAAATTTAGCCCAGAGCTGGCAAGGAACTTGCCCAAGGTCACGCAGCTCACTAGTGGCAACATCAACAGGTGACCCAGGTGTTCCAGCATACAAGGGCTTATCCTTCCACCATCTATTCAGAAATCATCTTCCTTGCCTGTCTTACTTGACTGTAGGGTTCTCCTCTGTCCCACCTGGAGTGGCTGCTGCCCCGCCTTGCCCCTTGGCCTGACCGGCCTCCCTCCCTGACCTCCTATAGATGGCCACACCCAGGTGACAAGGGGAGCCCCACAGCAGGGCTGAGACCTGCACGTGCCCAGAGTTTCCCAGCAGCACGGGGGCAAGTGAAATCTGTACCGTGATTATCTGTTGGTTGAGGTCTCTGCACCTCTGGACTCAGAGCCCTGCACAGGTTAGGGGAGTACTTACAGGTGGATGGTAGAGGGTCTCTTTCTAAGACCCCCCAGATCACCAGAGATAAGACTGTGGAATAATGACAGGAAAGCTGTTCCCTGTCACATGTTGGTGGAGAAAGGAAAGGGGTTGGCACAAGTGATTCTGAGATGAATATTTGGGGGAAATAAGTTAGATCCTCAAACCTCATCCCATATAGTCACATAATACAATTGACTAAAGAGTTAAATTTTGAAAGGGAACTATCCTCAAATAAGGAATAATAAAATACTTAATTTCAGAATGGGAAAACATGTAAAAATCATTAGAAAAAAAGAAATCACAAAGGAAGAGAGTGACATTGGCTCATGTAAAAATCTATAATTTTTTTTCTCTTTTGGTACTGGGGATTGAACCCAGGGGTGCTTAACCACTGAGCCCCATCCCCCAGCCCTTTGTATTTTTTTTATTTTGAGACAGGTTCTCACTAAGTTGCTGAGGCTGGCCTTGAACTTACAATCCTCCTGACTCAGCCTCCTGAGTTGCTGGGATTATAGGTGTGCATCACCACACCCAGCAGAAATCTAGATTGTTGGGGCTGGGGTTGTGGCTCAGTGGTAGAGCACTTGCCTAGCACATGCAAGGCCCTGGGTTCGATCCTCAGCACCACATAAAAGTAAATAAATAAAATAAAGATATTGTGCCCAACTACAACTAAAAAGATAAATATTTTTTTTTTAAATTTAGATTGTTAAATGTTAGACTTCTAAACTTTAAAATTTTCTACAAAGAAATTTTTTAAAACTGTTCAAAATAGCCTAGAGACTGGGCCTGGGAAGTCAGAGGGCGGAAGATGTTCCCCCCTCCTATACCATTAAGACATTTTTCTTTTTTTTCTATTACTGTGAGTACCTATTGACTTTAATTTAAAAAAAAAAAACACAAGTTAGTACAAATATCTACATGTTGTATTTTATTTAGATGTTGATGGACATTTTTTTTATTCCTTTTATTTATATGCGATGTTGAGAATCGAACCCAGTGCCTCATGCATGCTAGGCAAACACTCTACCACCAACCACAGCCCCTGTATTTTTTATCTCTAAATAAGATATGAAAATCATCCTCAAAACTAAAGGGCGTAGTAATATATAATATGTGGGGTTAGATCCATGCTATGTTAAGGTGATGAATGTGTCAATATAAAAAACACTAAAATACAAAAGAAAAATAAACTATAGCGAGGCACAGGGGAGGGGCACATGCCTGTGATCCTAGCTACTGAGGCAGGAGAGTGCACAGGGCAGGATAATGGGCAATTTAGCAAGACCTTGCGTCAAAATAAAAATTAACAAGGGCTGGATGACGTGGCTCAGTGATAGAGCACCCCTGGGTTCAGTCCCCCATACAATGAAAGAGAGAGAGAGAGGGAGGGAGAGAGAGAAGTCCTATTAGGGCTGGGTGTGCAGCGTGGTGGTGGAGTGCATGTCCAGCCTACATGAGGCCCTGGGTTCCATCCCCAGCACAGCAGAGTAAATAAATCAGAAAAGAAAAATAAGCAACAGACTCTTATAAAAACAAGATTGTTTTTCTCAACTAGATCATGAGCAGTAACCCCAAAAACGAATCCCCATTCAGTGTAGGTGAGGGCATGTGGGAGGGGCGTGTTCCCCTGGGCCGGGAACTGATGACCACAGAACCTCGACCTGATGACCACAGAACCTCGACCTGGCTCCCGTGGAATCGCCACTTGAAAGACCTTTTGTGGATGGTCCATCCCCTCCCCCATTCTCCCCGTCTCTGAGAAAGGGAAATCAGGGCTCCGGGAGGTGGTCCCCAGGTGGAGGTTGTGGAGTCTGGGCTCTGACCAGGCCCTCTCTGCTGTCCCTCCCAGGGCTCTCTGGAAGCCACCTTTGTGCTCACTTCATGAACCCGTTTGTTAAGTCTGCAGGGTCTGCCGTGACATCTGTGCGTCCGCAGGGCATGAGGCAGTGGAATGGGCAGCACAGGAGACTGACAGTAGTGACCCAGTCTGCTGAGTTTGTCATTTGGGGAAACTGAGGCACAGGGGAATTTTTTTTTAAGTAGACAGATCCAACATGCTAACGGCACACTAGGCCACAAGTGCCATCGTTTCTGGGGCCCTTGGGCTGAGGAGCAGTTGAGTATGGCTGGAAGGAGGGATGCCGGAGAGGTGGGCGGTTGGGCCAGGTTTCTGTAAGACCCTCGCTGTGCTCCAGGCTGTCACAGAGGAGATGGGTCTCGGGGTTGAGAGATCAGGCAGTTTGTCAACCACAGTATGGAGTGGGAACCACGGGCAGCAAGGGACAGGCCCTCAGCTAGGGACAGCAGCACAAGCAGGCTCCCAGCCCAGGCTGACGATGACCCCCTTGGGTTGTCTCAGAGAGGTGCTGGCACTCAGCACGGGACCCTATAATCCCAGCGGCTTGGGAGGCTGAGGCAGGAGGATGGTGAGTTCAAAGCCAGCCTCAGCAAAAGCAAGGCCCTAAGCAACTCAGTGAGACCCTGACTCTATATAAAATACAAAATAGGGCTGGGGATGTGGCTCTGTGGTCGAGGGTCCCAAATTCATTCTCTGGACACTGGGAATCCCGTGGTCACTGACTATCCCCTCTAGCCAGGCCATCAGGAGCAAGAGGACACCAGCAAGTTTCCTCATTCTCCCTGTATCCTGTGGTTCTGGTCTCGTGCTGGCTTTCATGCTATAAGACACCCATTTGTCACTTGTACCCACAAGGAGACAGGGGCCCATGGAATTTAAGTCACTTGCTTGTGTTCCCATAGCTAGTGATAGAATATGGCTTTCCTGGCCCCGGTACCCCTATTCCTCACTACCACGGATGGCCAATTCCTTCCAGGCTATTAGAACTGAATCTGGACGAGGCTGTCTTGTCACCAGTCTGGGTCCCTGGGCAGTTGCTTCTTCCAAATGTGCACACGAGTGACCAATACCAGCTACCCCCCAATCCCTCTGCATTCCCATCCAACAGCTAGGGATTTTTTTTTCTTTTCCTTTCTGTCTCTTATCAGCAGAAGAGAGCAAATACCCTAGGTGACATTGCAAAAATCAGAAGGCTCATTTTAGTCCTGTTTCAAAATCGTTCTGCAAGCGGGTCTTTCCCATCTCAGACGGAGTAAATTAATACCCTCTCTCCTGACAGCATAATCGCTTCTGGAGGTCTTACCAGCACAGCTGAGCTCCTGCTGACTTCAAAGCACTGGTTATGTAAGGCTTTCACCTAAGCAGTGCTCGAGCTGGCGCAGGGAAGGAATTAGAGGGATGGGAATGGACCCACGCGGACAGGGGCGAGCGTCCCCTCAGAGCACACAGCACTAGGCTACAACTGCCTGATTGCATGGATGCCCTGGGCGCTGGCAAGCAGGTCACAGGGATGGAAGGGACCCTAGGACCCTTGAGAGCTTCCCTCTCTGGCTGCCTGTCACTCTGTGGTTGGAGGAAGGCACCCAAGAGACCTCTGCAAGAAGATGGGGATTTTGTAACTGGGGACATTTTCTTTTTCACCCTCTGTATGGATGCCCAGAGATAACTGTCCAAAACCCGGGCTCTGGAAGTCTTACTTCTTGGGGCACATCATTTTTGTTCAGCTCCTGGAAATAGCATCTGAGACGCATCCCAAACTTCACAAGTGACTGTGAGACTTGCAGTAGATGATTCTCCTTTTCTGGTCCTCCAGGTCTGAGTGAAACCTAGTGTAGGGCCTGACACGCTGGCTGCAGCTCCTTTAAAAACGATATAGGAGCCGGGCATGTGGGGGTGAACACCTGTAATCCCAGCAGCTTAGGAGGCTGAGGCAGGAGGATGGTGAGTTCAAACCCAGCTTCAGCAAAAGCAAGGTGCTAAGCAACTCAGGGAAACCCTGTCTCTATATAAAATACAAAATAGGGCTGGGGATGTGGCTCTGGGGTTGAGGGCCACATCCTGAGTTCAATCTCTGGTACCCAAAATAAATAAGAATAATTCAGGAGAAGTCCAAAATGTGACCCACATGGAGGCAATGCATCCATTGCATTCCCAACACATCTCATGTCACTCTGTTCAGTAAAGCAGGCCCATTTTACCTCAGACTCCAAGACCCAGGCAGGAGAAGCAGATTTGTCTCTGCCTTAAGAAGAGCTTGGCCCTCATCCAGGCCTGGACTGAGTTTCCTGTATAGCAGATGCAAATGAGGTTAATGTGGCAGGGCTACCAGCCCAGCCGGCATTCACAGAGCGATTTAAAAAAAAAAAACAACAAACCTGTATCAGTCATCCACTGCCACATTAATGCTGTGTAACAAACAGCCCCAGACATCAGGGAAGTTTGACCATAACAAACATTTTCCCTTACTGCTCTCCAGGCTGCCGGTCAGCCAGGGAAATTCTCCGGGCTGAGGGTTGGATGAGTCTGACTCCAGGCCAAGCTCAAGTGCGTGCCATGTGTGTGCATTCTGGGGTCCAGGCTGAAGAGATGGCAGCTCCCCTGAGGAATTCTTCTCATAGAAAATCACAGAAATGATAAAGGACAAGTCCAATTAGGCCAGCACAACTCAAGCCTCTGTTTGTGTCACATTGGCTCACGTCTCGTTGTCCACAGCAAGTCACATGGCCAAGGCCAGAGTCAGAGGGGCAGGGAAATACACTCGTCTCCAGGGAGAAGGGAGCAGGAGTGAGAGCATGCTGAGAGTGATTTGATGGGACACAAATCCCAAGAGACCCAGTTACCCAAACAGCTGGCCTGGTCGTGGGTGAGATCAGACCCCAAATAAAGATACTGCAGGGAGAACTGGAACCCACGGGTCTTGACTGCTAGTCCAGAGGCTCTCCCTTAGAATCATGGTGTCAGTCGCCAACCATGTTCTTATCACCTTTGGTTGCATTTCATGAAGCACAGTGTCAGGAGAAGAGGAGGTGAATATCTCACTCCGTGTCTGAGCCTCGTGCCCGGGTATAATAATTGAAGAGGAGCTTGGCGAACAGGGTACATTAGAGATCAGGAGCAGGATGAAGAGCTGGTAACGGAACTGGGATGTTGAACTGGGAGAACAGAAAACTCAAAGGGATATAAGTCCACTATCTTTAGATCTCCCCAGCCTGAAGGCGCGCCAGGCTATTTTTTTGAGGGTAAAACCAAAACTTCCCAGAGGAAAGCAGGTTTTGGTCTCATGCAGTCTAAGCAGTGGGTGTAGTCCAACAGGGGGAAAGGACTACTGAGAACAGGGGAGGGTCCTGCAGAAGCAGGCTCGCCACCCACTGGGTCACTGTCCCGCCCCAAATCATGGCAGGGCATTGACACAGGCCGTGTGCCCAAGCCACAGCCCCACCCATGCTCTTTGGTGGCTGGGATTCTGGGAGGCGGATGCCCCAACTTGGCAACAGGCTGAGACGTCAGGCATCCGTTTTCTCCAGGTTGACAAAGCCCTGACATTTGTAGTCTGATTTCTCCTGGGCTTTGTGCAGCGAGTCCCTCTCCAGAGCAGATGAGAGCCGCTGCCCCAGTAAATCCCTCCACGAGGGGGTCCATGCTGGAAGGGGCTGCTCCTCATAGCAGCAGAACAGAGACTGATCCGTGAGTTCTGTGAGATGTGGCTCTGGTCGGTAGCTAGTCCCAGATGGATGTCACAATAAAACCTCTTCCTGAAAAGCAGCTGGAGCACCAGGCGTGAGGTCCGGGGTGGTCCCCTGGCTCAGAGGCACCATCTCACAGGGAGGCTTCTCCCAAACTCTCAGTTTTGAGTTCCCAGGAATATAACCCTCTCCTTTCCCTGGCTTTCTCTCCTTCCAGGGATTCAGGGGAGTGTTGGTTTTTCTCCCAAGTTTCTTCTCACTCGATCTGCACTGTACCACATGCCAGCCTCCGTTCCTTCCTTCACCACCCCCTCTCTGTGCTTGTGATCCATGCCCTACCTAAACTTGGAGAAATGCAGGAGAAGCTGTGTGACCGTGGGCCAGCCACCTAACCTCTCTGAACTATGGGTGCTTCACCAGGGAAATGGGGCTGTGCCTGCCCACACTTCCCTGCCTGCCCCCCCCACAGTGCTCAGGTGGACAGTGTTCCGGCAATGCACCTGTCCCGCCCACTCTGACCTGAGTCCCTCTTGCTGCTTCCCCACAGGGACTGCATCATGCTCTGTTGCCTGAACAGCAGCACCTGCTTCGTGGCCGGGTTTGCCATCTTCTCAGTCCTGGGCTTCATGGCATATGAGCAGGGGGTACCCATTGCCGAGGTGGCAGAGTCAGGTGAGTTTGCCGAAGGTTGGGGGTCTAAGAGGCCCCGGGGGAGATGGATGAGCAGAATGTCGATGCAGTCTTCATCTCCTGGGTTCAGGTCCTGAGAGGTGGTTCCACCAGTCATCCACAGGCTGGGACCTCAGGAGGGAGCACCTTCACACTTCCCCTCACTCCTGTAACCCAAAGCCTTCCTCGGCCGCTCATGGTGCCACACTCAGCATGGGCCAGAGCCCTGGGGTTTCATCCTCCCATGCCCACTCTGCCCAATTTCAGTGGTCTGTTCCCTTTGGCAACATAAGTCACTCCCTCGTACCGCAGGGCCTTTGCACGTGCTGCTCTCTCTGCTTGGAGAGTCTCCCTCCCTCCCCTGTTCTAGATGTAGGATAACCCCAGTTTGTCATGGCCTTAAGTGTAGATGGACGTGTTTGTGTCAAACCCAGCGTGGGCAAGGTTGTGGTGCCAGTGGTTGAAAACCCTTCCCTTGTTTTTCATGGTGTTTGAATTCTGGGCAGATAGAGTATATATTTAAAAAAAATAGTTTTGTTTGCATGACATAGGAAGCTAGGCTCCAAACTCAGAGAAGTGCAAATAGGTTTTTCCCATACAAGAATGTCCAGGGGGATGGTCTGTCAAGGGCAGCACAGGGCGGTCTAGCCTCCTTGGCTTCCATCTGCTCAATGCCAGTTGTGCCCACCTCCATGGTAAACAACCACGCTGCCTCCCTGGTGAGCCCCAGTGCAGAGTGTGGCTACCTCTGTCTGCTGTGCAGAGTCAGGGCCAGCACCCTCTGACCACCAGGCTGGGCAGGCCGGCGAGTGTGGACTTCACAGGAGGAATTTGTACCTGCTCAGGGCCCTCCCTTCTTGGGATTGTGTGTATCAGACATAGACATGGTCCCTGCAGAAACCAGGGGTCCAGAGCTAGACCAGAGGTTTGCAAATGCAGGCAAAGCTCTGTCAATGGGCTCCTGCTCTTTGGGTAGGAGATAGCTCACATGTGACCTCATATGATTCTTAGCTCAAAATACCATGATTAGACAGCTGCCAGTACACTTCAGAGGAATGTTCCAGAACACCTATGAGGCTGAGCTAGGGAGGCAGAAAGTGCAAGACTCACTCTATCCTGCTCTAATCCCAGTGCCCAAGATTTGCTGACCTTCCTCGAATATCCCCTAGTCTGTCTTTCTGGTACTCCTTGCGGTCCAGGTGCTCTTTCCTGATATAGAGATTTTACACTGCTTATAGTTGAGTCTTACTTTGAAATCCAGACTGATCATATTCTGCCTTCTAACTGGAGTATTTGGTCCATTTTTCAATTAGTGATATGATTTGGTCCTGAAGTCAGCTTCAAAGAAGAGAATGTCAAAATAATAATCAGAAATGGGAAGGGACAGATGTGTAGAGGAGGTACAAAGGGATATGTTGTTAACTTTAAGTCGACTCTGCTGAGTTATAGATGTGTATTGTTAGCCCAGCTCCTTAGAAAATAATAAAACAGAGCTAAAAAAGCCAACAAATGAAATAAAACCGAGTATCAAAAAATACTGAGAAGTTGAACAGAAAGCTGGAGATGCACAACAGAGTAGAAGAAAGCAAAATAAACAAACAAGAGAAGACCAGAAGGAAAACAAACACAAAGGGCTAGGTGGGAACGTAACTGCATTAGTGATTACACTAAGTGTGAATGGATCAAATATGTCAACTAAAAAGGAGAGATTGTCAGACTGGATTTTTAAAAAGTGAGATCTGATTATAAAATATCTAAAAGAGGCACCTATTAAATTTAAAGACACAGAGAAATTTACCAAAAAAAAGGAAGAGATATACCATCCAAACAATAAGCATAGAAAACTGGCTTTGCTGTGTTTGTATTAGAGAAAGTAGACATCAAGTCAAAGTCAAAGGGTACTATTAGAGAAAAAGAGAGATGTTTCATAATAACAAAGGGAACAATTCATTGGGAAGATCTAATGATACTAAATGTGTTTATGCCAGATAACAGAGATTAATACATAAAGCTGCCAGGCATGGTGGCACACACCTGTAACTCCTGTGACTGCTCAGGAGGCTGAGGCAGGAGGATCACAAGTTTGAGGCTAGTCTCAGCAACTTAGCAAGACCCTAGCAACTTAGAAAGACCCTTTCTCAAAATAAAAAAAAATTAAATAAAAATGGTTGGGAATGTAGCCTAGTGTTAAAGTGCCCCTCGGTTCAATCCCCAGTACCAAAACCTGGAGGGATGAATGGACAGACGGACAGACGGACAGATGGACAGATGGATGGATGGATGATAAAAGCTAAAATAAATAAAGCTAAAACAGAAAGAACCAAAGGGGGAAATAGACAAATCCACAATCATACTTAGAGATTTTAACATCCTTGACTCACTAATGATAGAACAAGACAAATTATCAATAAAGACGTAAAATATGAACACTGTCAATCACATCGACTTAATTGACATTTACAAAAATCTGTACCCAGCAACTGCAGAGTACAATTCTTTTCAAATGGACATGAAATATCCACCAAGATAGAGCATGTCCTGGGCCATGAAATAAGTCTCAAAATATTTCAAAAGAATGAAATTATATAGAATAGAATATATTCTCTGGCAACCACCGAGGTAAATCAGAAATCCTTAACAAAATAATATCTAGAAAGTCCCCAAATGCATGCGGAGTAAGCAACATGTTTCTAAATATTTCATGGTTCAAAGAACAAAACATTTCAAGCTTCACAGTAATGAAAACTTAACATATCGAAATTTGTGGGATGCAGTTAAAATACAGTGAAGTTGACAGCTTTAAATACCTATATCAGAATGAAAAAAAAATGCTTACATTTAAAAAAAAGTTAAGTTTGAATCTTAAGCAGGAAAGGAAATACAAATTAAGCCAAAGGTAAATAGAACAAAAAAAAATAATAAAGATAATTGAGTTAGCTTTGTGCTGCTGCAGGGGTCAGAATTCCCAACCAGAGCAGCTGAGAGGAGGGAAAGCTCATGTTGGCTCTTGGTTTCAGAGATTTAGCCCACGGTCAGGGGACTCCTTTGCTCTGGGCCCCAAAGTGAGGCAGGGCCTCATTAAAGGGACAGACATGATTTATAGGAAAATGATCATAGCTTCCAGGTGAGAAAAGAAGGCAAAAGGGAATGAAAAAAAAAGCACCCTCCTATAAGTGGGTGGTGAAGGAAAAAACAAGAAAGAGGTAGAGCCCCGCAAAACAGCCATGACAACAATAGAGAACCCTAAAATCCAGAAATAAAGAGGAGAACTCACCCTTGCCCCCACCAGCAAGACAGAACCGCGCTGAGTCCTCGGACTTTACAGATGAAAGAGGAGGCTGTTAAAACAGGAAGATTATCAAATACCCAGCAACCCCAAAATGGACTTGACTTCATGCATACACAGCTACCATATAAAGTCAGGAGTAGCCAGTCAGAATGGCAATCATCAAGAATACAAGCAACAATAAATGTTGGCAAGGTTGTGGGGGGAAAGGTACTCTCATACATTGCTGGTGGGACGGCAAATTGGTGCAACCACTCTGGAAGACAGTATGGAGATTTCTCAGAAAACTTGGAATGGAACCATTTGACCCAGTTATCCCACTCCCTGGTTTATACCCAAAGGACTTAAAATCAACATACTACAGTGACGCAGCTGAATTCATAATAGCTAAGCTATGGAACCAACCTAGGTGCCCTTCAATAGATGAATGGATAAAGAAGTTGTGGTATATATTCACAATGGAATATTACTCAGCCTTTAAGAAGAATGAAATCATGGTGTTTGCCAGTAAATGGGTGGAATTGGAGATTACCATGCTAAGTGAAATAAGCCAATCCCAAAGAACAAAAAGCTGAATATTTTCTCTAATGTTAATTCATAATAAGGGGATGGGGCTGGGGAAGAATTGAGTTACTTTGGATTACACAGAGGGAAATGAAGAGAGGGGAGGCCATATGGAGGTAGGAAGGATAGTTGAATCAGACATTATTTCCCTCTTTGCATATATGATTACATGACTGGTGTGACTCTACATCATGTACAACCAGCAAAATGAGCAGTTATACTCCATTTATTTATGATGTGTCAAAAGGCATTCGACTGTCATGTATAACTAATTAGAACAAATTTTTAAAAACATTAAAAAAGAAAAGAATAGAAATTTCCCACAGATCAACAAACAACCATACCCTTCCTCTGAAGACCAAATATGAAGTAGAAAGAGATTGTAAGTCAGCCCTCACATGTCTCTGTCCATTTTCCGTGGCTATCACAGAACACCTGAGATTGGGTAATTTATAAAGAAAAGGTTTGTTTAGCTCATGGTCCGGGGACAGGAAAATTCAAGAATGGTAGCTGCTTTGGGTTGAGAGCATTGTGCTGTGTCACATAGCATGGCAGATTTGGCGCCTATGCAAGAGTAGGGAGCAAGGAGGGCCGCAGAGAGGGAGGGGACAAAGGAGCCCATTCACTTTTGCCACACCCTGCTCTCAAAACACCACTCCATTCTCAAAAGAACTAATCCCCTCTTCCAGAAAAAGACACTAGTCCCTCTCCCTGACTTGATCACCTCTTAAAGACTTTGTCACCTCTTGAAGGGCCCACACCCCCAAAACCACTAACCAGACTTCAATGTGAATTTTGTCAAGGTCAAACCGTATCCAAACCGTAGCACCAACAGAACTAGACATAGTCAACTGGGAATCTGAGGATGCGGAAAGCAACTTAAACCAGAAATTCCAAACTAACAAGTGATGCTGGGGGTGGAATGGGAGATGGACAGGAAGAAATGAAGAGAGTTAATTGAACTCAGGGGGAAAAAATGAAGAAAAGAAAAAACAAATCATCTAGAACATGAAGGAAAAAAATGACAAGGTATCCCATAGAAAATAGTCTTGAAAAGGAGCATTGAAGAAAGACAGAAAAACACTGTGGAATGCAGGCAAAGAAATAATATTTATATTATCAGAGTTCCCGAAGGGGAAAAAAGATAAAAACTAGTGGCACAGAGGTCATGTTTAAAACTATATTCCAAGGAAAATTTTCAGACATGAAGAGCCGAGTCCACACAATGTAAGAAACTCCCTCAGATGCCAGGAAAAATCAGCCCAGAATAATGAACTCTGAGGCATTTTGCTAAAGCCGCTAGCCTTGAAAGATAAAATCCTCAAAGGTCTGCAGGCAGAAGAGATCAAATAACCTGCAAAAGCAGGAGCCCGGCACCCCAAAACCCACTTACAGAGTGCACACAAGGCAACGTTGGAGCATCCCTTTCATCTCAGATCCCGAAAAAGGAAACTTGGATCAAAGCTTTAACACCTGGCCACAATTTTATTTTTCCACTATCAAAGCCACAGAAATCCATTCTCAATGTTGAAGAATGTGGGAGCTCTGCGCACATCAGTCCTTGAGGGAACTTGAGTAGGGGCGACTTCAAGCCAACCTCATAGTGACCAGGAAAATGTCCAACAAAAAGATGCACAGTGAGGGCTTAATGGTGCTTAATTGGGGCTGGGGTGATGGCTCAGTGGTAGAGTGCTCTCCTAGCATGCATGAGGCACTGGGTTCGATCCTCGGCACCACATAAAAACAAACTAATGTATCCACCTAAAACTAAAGATACATAATAAATATTTTTTTTAAATGGTGCTTAATTGTTGCTGGGGATGTAGCATGGTGATACAGTGTGTGCTTCCTGTGCACAAGGCCCAGGCTTTCATCCCCAGCACCAATAAATAATAAGAAGAAATTAAATAACACACGTGTGTGTGTGTATGTGTGTGTGTCTAACACGAAAAGCAATGCAGAGAAGAGAGAGGAGACTCATGTAGAAATGCTGGATATTATCTGTCATAAAGTAGAAATTATCCAAATAACACATGGAAGGAAAAAGGAGAAAAAGAAAAATAAATTGGAAAAAAAACTCTGTTTTATAGACAATAGCTCTGTTAAAGAATATGGAAGGGAGAAACCTGGGAAAGCTGAGTAATAAAGAAAACAAGGGCTTAACAGCATTTATAAAAATAACCACTGGAACACAACCTTCCTGAATGCAATAAAAAATATATAGATGGAAACAACACTTAAGTCATTGAAAAATGTAACAAATACTAAAAAAAAATGTAATAAGAAAAATTACTCAAGGGGCAGTTAAGGTCAAACGTATCAATCAGATCAATAAACGTGAGTAGGCTTGACTTACCTATTAAAAGGAAAAGATCTTTGACTTGACTCACAAACCTAGATCCAAGTCTGTCCTGCACAGGAGAGTCACACCTCAAGCAAAGTTGGTTCACAAAGACTGAACATAAAGGGCTGGACAGCCGGAGCAAAGCTCAGGTCACAGTAGGATCCACGCCCAAGGGTGTTAAGCACTACCAAGAAGAACACTTTTTTGTTCCATTTTACAACACACAATGTAATATATGCACCAAATAACACAGCGCAGCACAAGGCAGAACCTGCAGGAGGTGCAAGGAGACTTCATAGAAACACAGAAAGCACACCATACTAAGCACATTTATCATTAGAGATGAAAGAATGAAAATAAACTGACTTCCCCGCTCAAAACAACACAAAAACAAACAAGCAAAGTGAACCACAAAAATGCATAAGGAAGCAAATAGTCAAAAGAAAAGCAGAAATTAGTGAAAGAGGAAAAGAATTAAAATCCTGGTTTTAAAAAAAAGAATAGACAAGTCACCATTAAATCAAGAAAAAAGGGAGGGCAGGCATGGTGGCCCACGCCTATAATTCCAGCAGCTTGGGAGGCTGAAGCAGGAGGATCACAAGTTCGAGGCCAGCCTCAGCAACTTAGCAAAGGCCTAAGCAACTCAGCAAGACGCTGTCTCTAAATAAAATATTAAAAAGGGCTGGGGGTGTGGCTCAGTGGTCGAGTGTCCCAGAATTCAAACCCTGATACCAAAAAAAAAAAGAAAGAAAGAAAATTGGGCACCAGCCTAGTACCAACCACACAGGGACTGACTCCACCAGCAGCTCTCTCTCTCTCTCTCTTTCTTCCCAGGTCCTGGCCTGGCCTTCATTGCCTATCCAAAGGCTGTCACCATGATGCCTCTCTCCCTGCTGTGGGCCACCCTGTTCTTCATGATGCTCATCTTTCTGGGCCTGGACAGCCAGGTAAGCAGCCCAGAGGGAGAGGGGCTGGGGAGGCTGGATGCTCTTTTTTATTTATTTTTATTTATTGGGACCAGGAATTGAACTCAGGTACTCGACCCCTGAGCCACATCCCCAGCCCTATTTTGTATTTTATTTAGAGACAAGGTCTCACTGAGTTGCTTAGGGCCTCACTTTTTGCTGAGGCTGGCTTTGAACTTGTGATCCTCCTGCCTCAGCCTCCCAAGCCACTGGGGTTACAGGCGTGCACCACTGCGCCCTGTGGCCAGGCACTCTTCCTAGGAGCGACCTTTGGTCCCAGCCACCACCCCTCCTGGTAACACAGAGTCCCACGCGTCCCAACCAAATATCCAAGGACCCCAGAGCACAGGAAGGCACCTCTTCCTTCCTCCCTCTGTGTTGGGGTCGCCATGACACAGCCTGGGTGGCCACTTGGTTCCCTTGGCATGTGGGAGCTGTTCTGGGTGGGAGGCTATACAGGCAAGATGCCCAGTTTTAACAAGATGGTGCGCGCCCCCCCACCCCCGAGCCTCCTGCCCAGCCAAGCCTGTGCAGGACAGTGTCCAGGATGGCCCAGCAGATACTGCCCCAACCGTGCCTCTGCACAAGTCACTTAGCACGGTCAGTGTAGGCGTCTGTCAACCCAGCCAAGCTCAATTCTCCCCCTGAGCCATTCCTCCTCGGAAACTGCTAAGCCGGGCTGCAGGAGCCCGGGTGCTTCGGCTGATAATCTTCTCATTGTTGCGGGCAGAATCCTCTGAGGGACTTTGGAATCGGGCAGGGCTGGATTGGAGTCCCAGTGCCAGGACTCTCAACCAGCTGTGTGGCTTTTGGATAATCACTTTACCTCTCTGTGCTTCCTTCCTTTGGTCTGCACAGTAAGGACGGAAATATCTTTCCTAAGAAGGTAGAAATGAATCATAAAGGATTTAAGACCAAGAAATCGCTCCAAGGAAGGGGTCTGCCAACATGGTGCCCATCAGAAAAAAAATTTTTAAGTTCTTCTCCAGAAAAGGGGTCATGCAAGAGATCTGCCCTTCGTTCTCTGAGAACCTGGGAGCAGGGGTGGGTATGGTGTTGGGATATTGAGTCTGGGTATTGACAGGCAAGGAGTTGGCCTGCCTGATTGTGTCCAACACTTGGGATTCAGATGCTTCAATTCAGCCATCAATGCCTGGACAGTTTGGCCCAGAGATGGCAGAAACACAGGAGCTGGGTGTTGTCCTCGAACCAGCAGAGGGGCGCTCGCCCAGCAGAGCTAGAGGCCAGGGAACTCGCACAGCCCTGGAGATCACAGAGCCTGCCTCCAGGACAATGACAGAGGGAGAGACCCCTGCCTTGCCCCAAGGGCCAGGACTGGGTCTCATTTAACTCATTAACTCCAGGAAAGGGGCCAGCACATAGACAAGACTCTGCATGCTGAGTGACCCTGGGCAGGTTCCCTCCCCTCTCTGAGCAACTTTGCCCTTGTGTGTTAAGTGGACAAGCCAGGTCCCTATTAGTGCTGGGGTAGCCGTCATGATTCCCGGGCCCCCCATCACGGGAGTGAGTGTGGGAACGAAGCCTGAGCTGGGTAGAAAGGAGGCCGGGGTTTAACCCTCCGCAGCACTCACCCAGAGCCAGCACCCCCAGGAACAGCCTTTTTCTTGGGTTTCACACCATCACATCTCCCCCCACCCACCCCATCCAGTTTGTGTGCGTGGAAAGCCTGGTGACCGCCGTGGTGGACATGTACCCCAAGGTCTTCCGGAGGGGCTATCGTCGGGAGCTGCTCATCCTGGCCCTGTCGGTCATCTCCTATTTTCTGGGCCTGGTGATGCTAACAGAGGTGAGTGGCATACGTGGCCGGGTTCAAACGCCAAGTGCCTGGGCTCTGGGGCAGGCAGGTCTGACGTCACGTCCCTCCTCTGGCCCTGTCTGGCTGCAGGAGCCTGGGCAGGTCTAGTACCTTCTCTGCCCCCTAGTTTCTCCTCTTCCCAATGGGTCGAGGTGAGAATGGAAGGCAGGTTCCTATCAGGTCCGTAGCCACAGGGTCTGGCATAAGCCGCGCTTGGCTGATGGTAGCTGCTGTTGCCAACAGAGAGGGGTAATGCCCAAGGGGGCCCTTGGGTTTCGCCAGTATTTAAGAGCGTGGGGATGCCTGGGTCGTGGCTATGAGTAAAGTGGTTGCCTTTGATCTCTTTCAAAGCAGGCTTTTCTAGGGGGACATCTGAGAATAGGCATCGGTGATATTTGGGACATCCGGGCACTGTGCTCCAGCTCCGGTTTTGTCCCTGGCCCCGTCTTAACCAGCTTTTTCATTGCTGTGAGCAGAGTACCCCACAAGTCCAACTCTGAGGAGGCCTCCGTCCATAGATGGCCGACTCCTTTGCTGTGGGCCTGGGTGAGGCAGATCGATATGGTGGAGAGGTGTGGTGGAGGAGAGCAGCTCAGCTTGTGGCCGGGTCAGGAAGCAGAGAGAGAGGGGGAAAGGGGGCTTCAGGGCAGATGCACCCTTCCAGGGCACGTCCCCAGTGACCCTACCTCCTCCAGCCACACCCACCTCCTACAGTTACCACCCAGTCCGTCCATTCAGACTGGGGTGGACTGCTGAGGCGACGGCTCTTGTGATCCAATCATTTGATCTCTGAAGAGTCCTGCATTCACAGGAGCTTTGGGGGACACCTCACATCCAGACCAGCATAGTCCCTAGTGTTGCTCTGGCTGGGCCAGCAGGCGATTAAGGAGGGTTTTCCACGGTCCCCCAAAGACTGTCTTGAGAAACCATGCTTCTCCCCGCTCCTGCAGCCATCCTGGCAGACACTTTCTCAAGTGTCTCGGGAGGGTGCAATTCGGTGTGTCTCTCTCCCCACATGCACAAAGGTAATTAATTAAAAAAAAAAGAACGTCGCTGAGAGAAAAAGGTATTGTAAGAAAGAAAAACGGGAACTTGGCATCAGTCAAAGCCGCTGATGTGACGCTGGGGTCAGCCTAGAAAGTGAAGCCTGTGAGCGGGTTGACTCCTCCTTGGTGAACCTCCTCGTCTTCCACCTCCAGCTCACAGGCCACCTCCTCCTGGGGACACCGCTTCTGCCCTTCTTCTCTGTCACAGCCCCCACCCTCCAGCAAGTCGCTCCTGCTCAGACCAGCCTCCCTCCTACCCTAGGTCCTTAAGTCCATCCCGTGTCCTAATCCGCCCTTCACCCACCTCCCCGACCAGACCCAGGGGTCCGTGAGAACCGGAGCTGACCCTTGTCCAGCCTCGTGGCCCCACAGCCGGCTCAGGCCTGGCCCCAAGCCGAGGATGCTGAGTGGCATTATTCCAGGCTCTATTATTGCTGCTTCTCGCCATCGTCAGCTTCGTGAGCCTGACAATCAGCACCTAAGCAAGTGAAGGGACAGGGCGGCAGGGCATTTCCTGGTCCCTCTCACCTCTCCCCACACAGGGCACCCCGGGCGCTGCAGTGAGCAGAGCCTCATTAAAGCACCGATTAATTACTACGCAGAGCAGAGTCTTTTGTCGCCAGCAAACGTGGGGGTTAACGCGATGCCTTGAAGAGGCCAACAGGGACAGGGTTACCAGAAGAGCAAAGCGCTGGCCCGGGTGTCCCTGTCTTGGAGCGCTGCCCACCCCCAGCTGCCCCCAGTTTGCAGAGCCTCTCCCCTGCCTTGGGTCTGCCCACGGGGTGCCTCAGGACCTCCAGGGACCATCAGGAAACCAGCACTCTAGCCAGCCGCAGTGCAGACGCCCTGGCTTCACACGCCAACCTTCGGCCTCTGCAGGGACATATCTGTGGGCCATTGCACCAGGGAATTTCTTTAAATTGCCAAATGGACCGTGTCCGCCTCCGCCTTCGTGGTAATTGCTGGCCGGATCTTCTCCCTCATTTATATACGTTAAAAGCTCAGCTCCCCCTGAGCCCTGCAGCCAGACCGCCCCTCCGAGAGCCCGCTGCTGATGACCTGCAGGAGGGGTTCTCACCTCTCTGTGCCGGAGTTTTCCCCCAGTAATCACTGGGGGATAACAATAGTCCCTATCTTGTAAGCACCTGGGGACAGTCAGACAAGTGGATCAAGACCCAGGACGCAACCGGGCCTACAGTGGCACACATCTATCATCCCAGCAACTCAGGAGGCTGAGGCAAGAGGATTGCAAGTTCGAGGCCAGCCTCAGCAACTTAGCAAGGTCCTAAGCAACTTAGCAAGACCCTGTCTCTAAATTAAAAAAAAAAAAAAAGAAAGAAAAGGGCTCGGAATGTGGCTCAGTGGTTACATACCCCAGGGTTCAATCCGTAGTACCAAAAGATAAATTTAAAAAGAGAGAGAGACAGAGAGACAGAGAGAGAGGGAGGGAGGAAAGAAAGGGTACAGCCGGGTACTGCTGTGCATGACAGGAATGTGTTCTGAGAAGCCTGTCCTCAGGCAACTACTTTGTTCTATGGAGCATGACTACAATGTCACCAGGCAGTACAGTCTTAGGAGACTGCATATATGCAGTTCATTAAGAAACATCATCAGGGGCTGGGGCTGTAGCTCAGTGGCAGAGCACTTGCCTAGCATGTGTGAAGCACTGGGTTCCATCCTCAGCACCACATAAAAATTAATGAAAAAAATAAAGGCCTTCTGTCCATTCACAACTCCAAAAAAAATCATCAGTTGAGGCATAGCTGTATTTGACAAATGCTTCGTAAAAGGTTTCCTTGATCTTTTTGATAGTTTTGTTTGATTTTGTTTTGGTACTAGGAATGGGACCCAGGAGCGCTTCCCCACTGAGCCATATCCCCAGCCCTCTTTATGTTTTATTTTGAGACAGGATCTCCCTAAGTTGCTGAGGGCCTCGCTGAGTTGCTGAGGCTGGCTCACCATCCTCCTTCCTCAGCCTCCTGAGCCACTGGGAACCTTGTTCTGTTCTTCACAGATAACGTGCATAGAAGGAGAGCAGTTAGGAAGGGGACCTTAAGTTGGGACTGAGAAAGTCAAACCCACTTCAAGCCTCAGGGGTGCCTCAGACCTGCCTCATCTGCTCTGTAGCGGTCACAGACAGGAGACTGTAGATCAGATATGGCCCAGAGGGTGGTTTTGTGTCACCCCTAACACATTTCTTTAAAACATGAAGAAGTCAGGCTGGGGTTGTAGCTCAGTGGAAGAGCACCTGCCTAGCATGTGTGAGACGCTGGGTTCAACTCTCAGCACCACATATAATAAATAAAATAAAGGTCCATCAATAACTAAAAAAATATTTCAAAAAAACATGAAGAAGTCACCAACAAGTCAAAAAATTTCCTTGAATATGTGGCCTTCTGACGTCTCCTAAAAAATCCACAGATCTGGCATCGCACCTACACACCCCCTCCCCAACAGTCATAACCCAGAGCTGTGTGGCCAAAGGGGCTATGTCTCTCTGGTTAGCCATGCTCCCCACCGCTCCCCTATGCCCATCCTCCCATAGACTTTCAATCATCTTTAGATGATGTATCACACCTACTACAGTGTCAGTACTGGGAAAGTAGTTGTAATCTAGGGAATTATGTCTATCCATGTTCAGTACAGATGTAGGGTTTTTTAAAAAATTTTTTCCAATTATTTTAGTTCTGAGGTTTGTTGAATCTGTGGATGCTGAACCTGTGGGTGCAGAGGGCCAGCCATATATTACAGAGGCAGCGCATTCATCCCCTTCATCCCACAAAGATTGACTGTGAACCTACTGGGTGCCACCCTCTGGGCCAGAAACTGGGGCATAGTTCAGGACAAGCCAGAGCCTTTGTCCCACAGACCCACACTCTGCATGATTCTGCGTGCATTTATCAGGGACCTACTGTGTGCCATGCCCCATCCAAGGGCTGGAGGCAAGAGAAGGACCGATGTGTGGGGCCAGGCCAGCAGGAGTGAGAGCTCACAGAGCAGCTAGTGGGGAAGTACTTTTTGTTTTATGACCATGAATCCCTAACACATGTTTTGGAGGCCCAAAGAAAGAATGAGGTTGAGAGGGTTTTTTTAGAGGAGGTTACATTTGATCTGAGCTTCAAAGGAACTTGACAGGTGAAAGACTGAGTTGTCCCTTGCTCTGTCCAGGAGGGAGTATGTTGAAGAAGGGAGGAGGACAAGTCCCAGCCCTGACTTAGAGAGCCCCAGGGTGATTTTAAACTATAGAGTGACACCGGTGGAAAGGTCCCTCAGAAAGCTGGTACCCAAAAGCATTGCAGAGGGTGAGGCTGGAGTCAGGGAGGCTCTTCAGGAGGCTGTTAGCACCATCCAGGGAGATGTACTGTGGTTTTCCAACCTTGACTCTGATATTCTGTTCCATGTTTTTGGCCCTTGGGCAGATGGAAAAGAAGGGGCTGAGGCACGATAATCCCCCCACAGTCCCAGCAACCCCCAGAGGACGGGGCTTTGGGGACACCCAGGTGCAGTGTTCAGGGACAAGCAGACTCCCGACCAGTGGTAGCTGCAGAGCTGCAGAGAAGAGGGGCCCGCCCAGAGGCCTGCTGGCTGACCCTGCTCTTTCCCGTGTCTGTCTGGCGTCTGTCCCCACACCTGCAGGGAGGCATGTACATCTTCCAGCTGTTTGACTCCTATGCGGCCAGCGGGATGTGCCTTCTCTTCGTGGCCATCTTCGAGTGCATCTGCATCGGCTGGGTGTATGGTGAGTCGACGGGCACCTGCGCACACTCGGGCTGCCTGTCTCGGCCCCGGTCCTGGCTGGGCTCTGGTCTCCATGGTGGTCCTTGTCTGTGTGAGCCTCTTCCCCTTTTCTCTTCTGGGGCCCCTTGGCCCCTTCCCACTGTGGGGGAGACCTTCCTGCTTGTACATACCTGCAGCACAGGGGGAGGGGCTCAGGGCCCAGGCACTGTGACCTCGGGCCAGTCCTTCCCCGAGCTTCAGTTTCCCCCTCTGTGAAATGGAGCAGCCATGGCCCTGTCTCTGAGTAGGAGACAGGATAGGTGAAATATCCTGTGCAGTGCCTGGCCCTCGGTGACACCTGCCTCTGATCCTTCCATTCCCCAAACCAAACCCAAGTGCAGGCTGCCAGTCTCAGGGTCAGGTGGAGCGTGGCTGGGAACAGCCACCTCTGCTCAGGGTCCGTCAGCTTCCGCCCTCTGCCCACGCAGGTCACCCCCCTCGCCACACTTGGCCTCTCCAGAGGGCTCACCTTCCTAATCTTTCTCCAGAATCTCCTTGCTGTTCTCTGGACCTGGCTTCCCAGGTCAGGAGAGCCCTTCTCCATTAGCCGTCCAGAATCCCTCCTGCCCACAGTTTATTCCAGACCGCGCCCCCTGTGTCAGTCACCTTGGCACCACTGTAACGCAGCACCTGAGACAGGCTCCTCGTGAAGTGAGAGCTAAGTTCATGTTGGCTCCGGGGTTCAGGAGATTCACGTTCAAGATCGGGTGGCCCCATTGGTGAGAGCCACACAGTGTCAGGAATACATGTCAGGGCCTCTCAATCCAGAGAGCAGAGAAAGAGAGATCAGGCAGGGTCCCACAGTTCCTTTGGGAACCCCCCAGTGACCTATAGGCCTTCCATAGGTCCCACCTCCTGCAGGTCCAGCACCGCTCCCAATAGCACCGCCCTAGGGACCCAGCCTTTAGGGAGGTAACTTTGGGGGACATAGGACATCCAAATCCTAGCACTTTTTGCTAGGTGTTAAGTATTCAATAAGGTCCCTGCTGCAGTTTCTCTATCTCAGGGTCAGACAGAGTATTGCCTTTGGGGCAAGCACTTCTCCCAAGCAAACAGACAGACACCTAACCTCTCCTGACTTGTACTTGGCTGCCTATCTGCTTTATTCTGGACAGGAAGCAACCGGTTCTATGATAACATTGAAGACATGATTGGCTACCGGCCACTGTCGCTCATCATATGGTGCTGGAAGGTCGTGACCCCTGGGATCTGCGCAGTAAGAGCCCCACCTGCAGCCCCTCCAGTTCCCCGCCTACTGGGTCACCCACTTTTCCACATTGTAGCCCTTCAGCCTAGCAGAGGCTGGTACTGAGAAGGCTCATGACCCCCTGTGTCCAAGCCACCTGACACCCTGGGAAGCTGGGGTCACAGGGCCAGACTCTGGGCATGGCAAGGCAGGACCCAGCTCTGCCACCAAATCAGGGTAGGTGACCAAGAGCAAGTCTCCTCCTTCTCAGTGCTCCAGGTTCAGAGTACTCAAGCTAGGTGCTGGAATCTGCTCCTTGGGGGTGGAGGATTATGTGAGTGAGAAGGTGTTGCCTTGTCATTAACAAAGAGGGTGACAGAGGTGGGGAGAACTGGGACTTGTGCTCTTCCCTAAGACCAGACTACAGAAGGGCTTCAACGAGAGCATTTTTATTTAATTTTTAAAAAGAAAAAAAAAAAAGCAGCCAGGCACAGTGGCTCATGCATGTCATCTCAGCAGCTCAGGAGGCTGAGGCAGGAGGATCACAAGTTTCAAGCCAACTTGCCTCAGCCACTTAGCAAGACCCTGAGCAACTCAGCAAGACCTATCTCTCAATAAAATATAAAAAAGGGGCTGGGGATGTGGCTCAGTGGTTGAGGACCCCTGGGTTCTGTCCCTGGTACAAAAAAAAAAAACAGACTCATCACTGAAAGTCTGAAGAACATCTTTGAAACTTGAAGAAGTAGATAGGAAAAAATTAAAATTCCTAACTGAACAGAGGCTAGGGAAGAGACTCCTGGGAATGGGTAGGGAGCGCCTCAGCCCTGGTGACACCTCAGGATCCCTGGGAGTCTGGAACCCAGGGTCCCATTCCCTGTATGAAAGATGACTGTGGGGAGGGTCTCCAGGTCCTTCTGCCCCACACTCACTGTGGACATAGGCAAGGGGACCTGGACCTATCTTGGTTAAGCGGTGCTGAAGACCCTCCCCGGGGACCTCTCTGTCTCTCTGCAGGGCATCTTCATCTTCTTCCTGGTCAAGTACAAGCCCCTGAAGTACAACAACGTCTACACCTACCCTGCCTGGGGCTATGGCATCGGCTGGCTCATGGCCTTGTCCTCCATGCTCTGCATCCCGCTCTGGATCTTCATCAAGCTGTGGAAGACAGAGGGCACGCTGTCCGAGGTGAGACGGCTCTGGAGCAGGGTCAGGAGGGCGCCCACGGGGGCAGAGAGGGACACAGGGAGGGCTGGTGAGCAGGAGCAGAGCCCGGCCCATCTTCACTCCTTAGCTTCCTCATCTGGATCACAGGCCTGATGGAACCTGTCCCTACCCATCACACAGGGAAGCCATGGCAGACGTTCATCATTCCAGTTGTGTTGAGCATATCTCTGTGAGGCCCTGGGGGGGTGAGCCAGGTGTGAGCTCAGCGTCAGTTTCCCCATTTGTCAAGTGGAATAACAGCAGCTCCTAACGTATAGGGCCGATGAGGATGCTAGAAGTCCACACAGGGAAAGCACAGGACCAGGACCCAGACTGGGAGTAGCCAAGTGTTAGTGTTCAGTCTTCTGTCCACTCTATTCATCCTGACATTTGGGGACACCTATTCTGTGTCACCCCCTTACTGGGCTCTACCCGCTGCATCTTTTGCACTCCTCAGAGCAAACCAAGGCCCTGCAGTTAACAGGTAAAGGAGATGGAGGCTCGGAGAAGTGGAGTCACTCTCTAAGATCCCACAGCCCAAAGTTAGCAGAGCAATTTTTAAAAACAGCTTTAAGTACATATCACAGAATTCATTCATTTCAGATACACAGATAAATATTATTTTAATAGCTTTCCATATAGTGCAATCATCACCCAAAATCAAAAACTGTGAATCATTCACAGTTCACCCCTGTTCCCACCTTAGACAACCACTAATTCACTTTCTCTATCTGTGGATTTGTCTATTCTGGTCACTTCTTAAAAAGGAACCATACAACATGTGGTCTTCTATTAGCAGACTTTATTTAAACAAGCCCGTCTTATCCTTGGGTACTTGCTCTCCCCTTTACTCTCCTTCCCCATCTGCCAGTCAGAGGGTTGAAGTCACTTTCTGCAAACCACAATGTTTGCTTCATGCTACGCACTGTCCTATGTAGTTTACAAATACTAAGTCATTTAATCCTGTGAGATGCAGATGCTTATCACCTGTGCAGATGAGAAAACTAGCACACAAAGAAGTAAAGCAACTTTTTCTGGTGGGTGCACACCTGTCATCCCAGCAGCTTGGGAGGCTGATGCAGGAGGATCACAAGTTCAAAGCCAGCCTCAGAAACTTAGCAAGGTCCTAAGCAACTCAGTGAGACCTTGTCTCACAGTAAAATACAAAAAAAAAAAAAGGTTGGGGATGTAGCTCAGTTGTTGAGTGTCACTAGGTTCAATCTCTAGTTTAAAAAAAAAGAAAAGAAAGAAAGCAACTTTCCAAAGAGACACAGCCTCTGAAAAATGGAGCTGGAACTAAAGTCTGTGTTCCTGAGCTTTGCTGCCTCAGCTTCTTTGACTGAACTGACCATGCTCCATTTCAGGGCCCCGTTTCTGCCCAATGGCCACATCACACAGGGATGGCAGAAGTTGACTCTTGTCTCCTAGCTCAAGGAGAGAGGGAGACAGGAGTAGGAAGTGTGTGTGCAGAAGCAAGTTCCAGCTCAGAGTCAATGTCACCCAATTCACCTGCTCACAGAGGGCCCTGGGCACCCAGCCAAAAAGAGCAAGCCAGGAAGGAAGGTCCCTAGGAAGCCTGCTCATGCCCAGAGCAAGTCAGGCTCCTCATTGCTTGTAAGGAATGTGGGTCGAAAGCAATTGGTTAATTCTGATCTGAGACCTAACACTTCCAGAAGGGAGCTGCCCTTGTGGCTTTAAAAGTTCACCCACTGGACGCCTGCGCACTGACTGAACTTTCAGATGACCTCTGGATGTTCAGAAATGTTCGGTGCTTTCTGCTAGATCCCCAGAGATTTTTTTTCTCAGCCCTTGTGTGTTAGAAAAGAGGGAGAGAGAGTACAGGCTGCTTTCCTGAGCTTCCTCCATCTCCCTAAACTTACACCCCTTCTGACCCAATGAGACAATCTGACCCTGGACAACATGACGTATGAAAGAGCAAAGTCTCTGAAGGTGGTCAAACCCAGCTTCCAGGCCTCACAAACTTCTGCCCACAGACAGGAAGAATCTGGAGGGGAAAGTGGGGACAACAGGACCTGCCTTGGAGAACTGCCCTGAGGGAAAATCATACTCATAGAAGTAATGTGTCAGTACCGTGGCTGGTCACCTCATCTGAGCCTCATGACAATGCTAGACAGCCAGTGCCCTTATTTTACAGATGAGGAAACCGAGGCACAGAGAGCTGAAGTTTCTTGCCCTTGGGCAGCCGTGGAACTGGGTCAGAGCCTGGGCTCTAGACCCTAATCTAAGTCAAGAGCCTGACACACAGGAGGCACCTATCAATCAGCCCCAGTGCATCAGCCTGACGCTCCTATGTGGACACTGTAGGTTTAGTTTCTCAGGCCTGGCAGGGTCTGAAAGAGAAGACCTTGAAGGAGTTACCTCCTCAATTCTTTGCAGCCCCCCCGCCTCCACTCAGGAAAGCGTTTCTGATTGGAAAGGGCCTCCCAAATCCTGGCCTCGTGTCTTTTCCTCGGGGAACCTGGGAAGTCCTGATGAAGTTGATGTGGGGTCCCATTCTGAGAGGCAAGAGGTGGGGGATGACAGCCATCCCACTGTGTCCAGCCTGCAGGGCCGTGAGCATTGGCATTCCTGATCAAGATTAGTGATCTGCATTTGAGCAAGGCCCCAGGAGCACATTACACACCCGTGCATTGCCCTGTGTGCTGGCAGGGTGAGGACATTCCTTTTGTGGGACAGGTGCCCATCCATGTGGGAGTCCTTATCTCAACAGCCCTTCCAGGAAGGAACTGTTAACCCATTTCACAGAGGAGGAAAAGATAGCTCACAGAGGTTAAGTGCAGTGGCTGAGCGGCGATTCAAACCTCAGCTCCTGGGTCCCCTCACGTGGGTCCTGATCATAGCTCTCAAGTCCTGATCACCTCTCACAGGCCACGCAGTAGGCCTTCTGCACATGCCAACGTTGCTCCTTACCTAAGGCCAGGGGTAGGGAAGACCCACAGGAGCCAAAGCACCATTCAGATCAGATCAGTATGGCAGAGGCTGAAGCCCAGACCCCCCACCCCCGCAGCCCCTCTCAGACTGTTCTCCTCTCCAATCACCTAGAAACTCCGGAAGTTGACAGTCCCTAGCGCCGATCTGAAAATGCGGGGCAAGCTTGGGGCAGGCCCACGGACGGTGATGGTTAATGACTGTGACGCCAAGCTCAAGGGTGACGGCACCATCGCCGCCATCACAGAAAAGGAGACTTCTGAGCCACCTCCCGCCACCTCAAGGCTTCTCTTCCCTCCCGTGTGTTTAAAAACAACAACAACAAAAAAATGAATACCTGAAACACATACTTCTCCTAATGCTAGGGGCTTGCTCGTTTTGCACAGGATGTATTAACAAGTTAATTTCCAGCCGGCCACCGTACCCTCTGGTTTAAAGCCAGAGCCCCCTGCCTCGCCCTCTCCCAGTGACCATGGAAGTATCCACCACAAGATAATACTGTACAGTGACTAGCACACCCTTGTTGCCCTAGGGTGGTTTTAATTAGTGTTTTCTAGGGATTAATGTATCATATTGTAAAACTTTTATACTTGGGCCTGGGGGCAGGTGGGATGGGGAGTGAGGCTTGGCCTCGCCTGTTGGCCTTTGAACCCACCGGTCCACATCTGCCACATCTGCGCTGGTCCCTGACTGTTGGCAGCCGCCCCTCCTCCGTGCCCCCAGGGAGTGTTTTACTCTGAGCCTTCCCTTGGCCATGGACATGGGGTCTGCAGACTCCAGGTCATGTGGCAGAGAAGGACTCCTGATTTGTAGGACCCCCCCCCCTGCCCTGATCTCTTGGGCACTACCTTCCCTCCGCTGGGCTTCAGTGTTCCCATCTTCCCAGCTGGGGGAGGAGCTAGAGCGGGTGACCTCTTTGCCTCACTGCCTTGCAGAGCTGCCATTGATATCAGCTTCTCCTGAAGACCCGCGGGCCACCTCTGCCCTCCCCTCCGGACCCCCATTCCCACCTGCTTCTTTACAATCGGATGTATCATGGGACACTGTGGTGGCGATGTGTATTTTCCCCCAAACTCTGTTTGATCTCATCCCTGTTCCTAGAGATGGGCGGGGCTTCCTCCCATCTGGGCCTCCCCGTCTCCAGGCTCTCTGCTGTCCCCCTGAGTTCTGTCCCTCCATCCCAAGCATGGCTGTCTGGAGCAGCCATGGGGGCTGCTCTCTGGAGTCAGGAGGCAGCATTTTTTTTTCTCCTTGCAGCTTCCCCTGCCAAGACCTGCAGCCTCCCAGTGAGGCCCCTGGAGCCAGGTTTCAATCTGAGCCCCTCTGTGTGCCCAGGGCCACTTCTTCTCCCTCTTGTTGCCCCTGGACTCACCATCTTGACTGTGCTGGAGGATCTTGTGTGGCAGCTTCTTCCCCACACTTTATTCAGGGGCCATCCCATCTGCCCTCTGTCTTCATCCCCTGCTAAAGAGGAGAACCGGCCATTCCTCCTGGCTCTTCCTCTGTGTGAACCTGGGGTCTTCAGGGGAGACTGATACTGCACCCTCCCAGCCCGGCTCCTGGCCTCCCTGGCTGGTACCCCCCTTCCCTGTTCCTCGGCTGCTGGAGGTCAGGAAGGTGAATTCTTTTTCCTTTCCAAACTAAGGCTGCATTTTCCTACAGGGCACCCACGTGTTGGATTCACCCCCAAAGTTTCCAAATTGCCAGGTTCTCTGCTCCCACCAGCCCCCATCTAAAACTGGAAATTTGCTCCGAGGGATGCCCAGCTCCCACTCTGGGCAGGTTGGGGCACCTTGTTCTGGAGCCCCCTCGTGGGCACACAGCTCAGGCCTGCCCATTCATTGGTGGAAAGTCCAGTGTCCTCCTCATGGGAAGGCCAGTGTCACCCTGAGCTGTCTGGCCCAATGGACCCGGGAAGATGGCCTGCGTGTGTTGGTCTTCAGCTGCTATCCTCCTGGCAGTCAGGGAGGGGGCTTCCCAATGCTGCTACTGTGTCCTCCACCACCAACTCCCTCACGGACGGACCGATAGATCTCTGAGGTCTCGTCTTCACGGACACACACGGGGTACATCTGGCACTTAACACTTGACACTTAACACTACTCATCGGGCGGGGTGGAGGGAGGCCGTGGGTGTGGGAGTTTTTATTTCTTTTTTTTTTTTGTAATTTCCTACTAGTGTGTTTGGGTAACTTTAGGGGGGTGGGGCGGGCAGCGTGGGGGTGGGGGGAACACATCATTGTGATGACATTTTTGATATTCATTAGAAACAATACATCCTTTCTGAGATATCTACAGTATTATTAAAAAATGTAAAAGGTTGTACTGTTTTGCATAATGAACGTTTTTACTGGGGATCCAAAGGGCACAAGACTGCTTACTCATTTTTAAAAATTAAAGAAGTGAACTACCACATTCTTGTTCCCGGCAGGGTGATATTCTTTGAGTTTTTCTTGTTGTTGTTGTTGTTGAGGGGATCGTTGTTTTACTCCCATGATATGCCTGCCAAACCATCCTGGTTCCATGTTTGGAGTTTATGGTCAGTATTGCCGATTGGAAACAACTGGAGCTGCCATTTCTTTCCGTTCACTGTTGATGTGGCACAGTCTGGTCACTTGGTAGCTGCAGGTTTTCCTCCATTTGCCCACACGAGCTTGTAGGTGGCTGGTAAAGCTCTGAATCCACACTGGCTATATCCTGAAGGAGCAGTTCCCAAGCTCCAACAGTGTTTGTAATATTGCTTAGAACTTAGACGAAAATCTCTAAATTTCTATCTGACATTTCCAAACGTCCGCTCAAGACCACAGAGCACATCTTGTCCTGCCAGTCCACAGTACAATCAGCTCATCTCACAGTGTCTGCTCATTGCTATCCCACATTTTTTTTCTTCCAGTCCTGATCTCAGTGTTTACTTGAACCTGTCATGGTCTCTCGCTGTCTTTGAGGTGGTGATACCCGCTCACAGAGAAAGCATCCCACTAATGACATACACAGAGGGTCCCTGAGGACCTTGTAATTTCTTAGAGCTACAGGGATTGGTACAATCATCTGTTTCCTTCCACCTTCCCTCCCTGTGTCTGAAACACACATGTATGGGCAGCAAGACAAGAAGAGGTTGAATCACAGAAATGTGGGTCTGTCTCCTTTCCAGGAAACCTGATTGGTAGACCTTGAGTCTACAGAATTGGTAACATGAGAAATTATTTTACACTTCATATCTAAACCATAACAAGTTCTGCTGACTTGAGGGCAGGAGATGGATGTTTCAGCTCAAGCTGAGAGAACAAGTTCACCCTTTCTCCACCTTTCTCTTCTACCTGGGCCTTCCACAGACCAGATGTTGCCTGCCACCCATATTGGCAAGGGCCATCTTTTTTTACTTGGTTCAAAGATGCAAATGAGCATCACTCCAAGAATCACCCTTGCAGACGCACCCAGAGGCAATGTTTTACTAGCTATCTGGGCATCCCTTAGCCCAGTCAAGTTGGCATGGAACGACCGTCACACACCACTTTTGGGAGCCTCTGAGTGCCACCCCAACTATCTCTAGGGATGGATCATCAAGGCCATGGAAAAGCTACAGAAGGTGGTGAAGACCTTGCAAGAAACCCTGAGGGTCTTTAGCAGCTTCAAAATCCTTTGGTCCCACAGGGTACCTCTTGAAGCCTCCATAATTTCTCAGAAATGACAGAAGTCCACTGGAACTTGCTGAGTGGGACAAGGGGATATATGAGATCAGCGAGAGGCATTGAGGACAGAAGGTACCACCAGAGCCCCTGGAGACCTGAAAGATGTCACAACGTCCTGGGAAGCCAGTAGAATCATGGAGCCATCAGTGAGTGATACAGGTGTTTGAGAGTTATGATGGCTGAGGGACAGGAGTTGTAAGGGGCTGTTGAAAGAAAGGGAGAATCACTGGAGCTGTGGGGGGCCTTCAGGGTACTTAGTCACTATTGAAAGTCATTACAGCCATATCTCTCGAACTATTATCTCCAGCCCCTTGTATTTATTTTCAAAATTTTTATTTTGAGGCAGGGTTTTGCTAAGTTGCCAATGCTGGCCTTGTAGTTTTGATCCTTTTGCCTTAGCCTCTGGAGTTGCCACTGTATCCAGCACAAATGAATTTTTAAATATATAAGCACTGCTTGCTTCAGTGGCACACACCTATAATCCCAGCAACTCCAGAATCTAGAGGCAGGAGAATTGCAAGCTCAAGGCCAGCCTTGATAACTTAGTGAAACCATGTCTAAAAATTCAGAAAAAGGGCTGTGCTCAGTGGAAGAGCACCCCTTTTGCTGTACTCAACCAATAAAAAAGGAACCGAATAATTCATTCATTTTTTTCTTCCTCTTTCTCCATTAGAATGAAGTCCAAACTGCCAAGGAGTTTATTCAAATCATAGAGAGTGCAGAAAATGAATATCAGGTAAGAAGACTTGGAACTAATTTTTCTAGTGCCATATTTTTCTGTTAATATATTTGTTAGACCTTTCTCTCTTTTAACTTGAATGCCTATGCTGTTGAGTCAGACCTTTTAATCTGGCATTCTGCTTGAAATTAAGGTTTCAAGTTTGGAAGAGACCATAGCTCTAGTTTAAACAATATAGATGATCTTCTTGGCTCACTTCAGAATTTGAAGAGGAGCTCACTAGAAATAATATAATCTATCCTGTCTAACTCTTGTAATGTAAGCATGTCTTTTGACTAAAGAGTTACTTTCGTATTCACAACCAACCCATTTCTGTTCAAGTAACTAACCTTCAATTATCTGTTGCAGACTGCAATTAGTGAAAACTACCAAACAATGTCAGACACCACATTCAAGGCCTTGCGCCGGCAGCTTCCAGTTACCTGCACCAAAACTGACTGGAACAAGATACTCAGCTACAAGATTGGCAAAGAAATGCAGAATGCTTAAAGGCTGACTGTAGGATTCTTCAGTATGTAGAAAGAAAAGGATTCAACATGTGGTCATATGATAAATAAGTGATTTATAAACAAGAGTGATATTTTGCTAGGGCTTTCAAAGTTAACAGATTTTTTTTTAGCCTCATGAAATACTGTTGAACCTATAGCATTGACTTCATCTTTTTGTGTTCTCTGCCTTGTATTTTTCTGTTATCACTATATCTACTTGTAAATCCTTTTTGTTAATTCTGCTACAATTAGTGTTGAAGAAAGATCCATCTATTCTGGGGTCATTTTACTCTTTAGAAAATTTTCCTAGCCATGAAGTCCTGTTACTGATTTAGACAGATAATATGCTTAGTACTTTTACCCTGTGCTCCAAAGCACTTCTGGTACTTCAGTGCTTTTGACTGATCCACCAACAGCCAAGGAGGCTCTACTACAAATAGGAGCTAAATGGAAGACACATTCATCCTTCTCCCTCTGACTGCTTTGATCATCATTTATAACATCTCATAACTACAGTTTTCAAAAGTTTGGATTGAGGCTTTTCGGGTCTATTTTGGGGGGCAAAGGAAGTTTTCTGGAAATTCCATGACAGCCAGCTTCTCTGGGGGGCACTCATTTTTAAATCCAAAGACTTGAACAACATTCCCTGCACATGGAATATGTTTGCTTTCTTCATTTCCTCATTGTCTTCTTCCCACTTAGTACCATTGTAGTTATAGACATCTTCATTTTTAGAATAGTTTTATTCATGTATTATTTTTTTAAGTATACAAGAACTACGGACATACTGTGGATGTACTAGAGTATAAAACTTGAAAATGCAGATGCTGAAGGAATAATCCATATCTTGTGCTTTAACACTTTGTGGCAGGTTTATACTATAAGCAAATGAATCAACTCTGTAAATCACAAAAACTTAAGATGAACCAAAGTGAAAATGTAACTTACAGGCAGTATCTTTCTACTGTAACCTGTTATTTAAGGGAATACTAGTGTTTTCTAAGTAGGATGTAAAACTTGTTCCAAATTACTCTTCCTCAGTCCTGCCTGCCAAGAAACACAGTGTAACTGTGATGTAGCAACCCTTCCCAGGTATATTGGCAGGTATGTATGTGATCTCAGAATACACAGGTGACATAGATATGATAGGACAACCGGTAATGGTAGATTCATTTACATTTGCATGTTCCCCTGGCTCACAGGCTCTCAGCCTCTGTGGGGAAAAGTGATGACCCTGACCTGCTGGGTGAGGCCTGGCCTTCCCAAACCTTGGTGCCTCTCTCCCCGAACAGCGGGCTCCCGCTCTGAAAAGCATGAATGCCTTCACCATGTACAGCAGCTCCCCTGATCTTCCAAGATTCAAATGCCCACAGCAAACACGGCCACAGGACTGCCAGCGGCCGGGAGCCAAAAGAAAACTAGGAAAGTGCAAGAATCTGTAAAAACTCAGTTTTCTTGCAGCAGGCACATCATGGTGGAGTGAAGACCTGCTGAGTTCATACCTGAGTTCAGGAGGTCAGGCAAGCTGGCCCAGGCGCTGTCCTCTGGCTCTGCCTTCACAGCAGGATAGAGGTGGTTCATCCTCGGCGCCCCTCCCTGTACTTGGCTCCATGCTCCCATCACTGGCCCCTGGCACAGATGGCGTTACTATCCCATGCTCATGGGCTTCCAGGAAATCAACACCCCTGTCAGAACAGCTCTAACAGGAGCTTTGCTCAAAGACTGTGCGTGGGCTTGTGGAATTCAACAGATAGGGAAAGAGACTACCAGAAACACAGAAAACTAACTGTTGCCCTAGGGTTAGGGCAGAACACCAGGGTTTCAATATTTTCCACATGAAAATAATTTTTAACTTTTTTTCAAAACATACTAATCACCTTTATGGAAATTCAACTGTTGTTCTTCAAGAAATTCTAAAAGAAAAATAATCAATTCTCAATAATATAACAATAAAAACACAAGGTAAAGTGACAAAACATTGTAATTTTGAAAATTCAAGAATGTAGTGATGATTTTGAAGTTCATGTTTTCTTATATATTAGTGAATAATTTACTGATAAAGTTGCAATTGTTGCTTTCCTTTCAAATAAATGTTTAAAAGATTATCAATTTTTAAAATATAATCAGCAAATGAATTATAAACCAATTTAAAATTAAGGAATGTTTTCTTTTCCAATTTTGCTTTGTTTTTAACATCCCATTTGGCCTCTTCTGCTACTCTTTCAGTAAATGAGTTCCTCTAATTCACAAATATTTAAAAATATTACTCTATAGAAACAAAGCATCATTAGTAGCTATGGTACTTCAAGCAAAACTAAATACAGTGCTTCAAATGTCACTAAAAATCAGTGTTTATTTTTACTCAATCGTAAGTTTTATTAACAAAATTAAAGTTTTAGCTTCTTACACATGGATAGAGAAAATATGTGCATTAAAGCACATTGTTCCCTTGTGCCCTTGATAGACAGACATTAAACACAGAATCCAGAATTCTATGAAGATTTAGCACCTCCCATGGGTAGCAGCTCTTTCAAATTTAAGAGGATAAAAGTGAATTAATGACATTTAGTAAGAAACAAATGAGCCTTCAGCACACATCAATTACTGTTGAATTCAGAACATGATAAACATTGTTGAGCAGAAATCAAGATAGGAAACACACCTGTAAAGACTTATTTTCAAAATGGAAAAGATGATGCTGTGGAACTATATATTTGCTAAATTTCCTTCATTATTCTGTTTTTGCTTTTTTTCCACCATATTTTTCCATTCAGACCATGTCTAGATTTCAGTGATTCTCAAAATTTGAGATTTTGATAAAACAAACAAACAGCAATAACGCAGCACTTCAAGACTGCAAAGTGTCACATTCCCTTTTAAAACCAAAAAGTGTCCTAAGTAATTTTCCCTTATATTTGCTTGACATATTTCTTCCTTCTGCCTATTAAAATATTTAATTAATTTATTTATTGTTGAAACTAGCATTAATATTTTTAACCAACCAAGAAAAACAATCAGCAAATAAATTTTTAAAGAAAAAAAAAAAACTTTAAAAGGAAAAAAAAGAAAAAAATAACAGGAGCTTTTACATATTAGTGGGATGAGGAGTGGTGAATGATGGGTGGGCAGTCTGAAACCTTTCGGGCTTTAGCTTTGTACTGTATCACTTTCAACAGTTACTGCTGAAGCTTTAAGTGCTTTGCAACTTCTAATTACATCCTAGGGAAATGTTAAGCTCACCAATAAAACAATTGTGATGATTTTTTTTTGCCTGGTGAGGAGAGTGGGTAATCTTTTGATTGTGATGTTTTTGCAGTTTTCTGCTGGGGGTACATAAAATGAACTTTATTTACAGTACTTTGATTTGACAGATTTTTTTTCTGCTTTAAACTGTTTCCATATCATATTAAAAGCAAGTATATAGCATTCCATTACATGTGACTTAGTTATTTTTTTTAATAAATCACCCTTGTTACATGTAACTAGACTCTCCAGAATATAACGGTGGAAAAGTAATATTAGAAAATGTTTTGTTAACTCAAATTACAGATTAAAAAAAAATCTTAACAGCTGATGTTTTCTAAATGCTTATTTATTCCAGAAGCTTTAAGATAACCCATTGGCAAGTACCATTCTTGCAAATTTTCTCCAATATAACTTACCAGTGCTTATTTCATAAAACAAGCAGATATATGTAAATAATTACAGGCAATAGGTTACAATTACTGGTTAAAAATAACTTTGGCATATGGGCCTTGTTGCCCAATTTAATTTTCATTTTTTTTTTAAATTTGAGCCCTGGAAGTGGAATAAAGTTTGACTATTTAAAATTTTAGCCAAAAAATAAAAGTTTAAATGTGTATTTGTACTGACAACAAATAACTGCTAATTCTCAGCCATCTTTTTGATTGAAAGAAGAGTGGTAGGAATGTTGTGAATGTTAGCAGACTTTCCTGCTTATGTCAGAAAATTCTATGTATGAATCCTGTCAGTATTGTTTGCTAGTCTGAAAAAATATCAAATCCAGGCATTAGTTCTTTCTAAATTTGAAAAACAATGAGAAATTGTATTAGGTTCTGTGGGAAACATTTTCCTTCAAAACATTCTTCACTAATAATGGATTTGAAAGAAATGTCTTAATTTTTCAATGACTGAAATCAGAAAAATTGGCTTGAGGGTCTCTTTATTGTGAGAAAATTTAATAGACTGTGAAATAAGCAACAAAAGGAGGGTAGTCTTAATTATGCAACTTCTGTTAATATTAAGTATTGTTCTCTGTTTTACGTCAATTTGAGCAAGTAATTTTGTGTGCATACTAGACATGCTTCAGTATCCATGAAATGCTCAGGATGAATGTCTACTAGATTTTAGGATGCAACTTTCAGAGTCACTTTGGAATTCTCAAGTATTCCTAAATATGTTTTTTTTTTAGAAAAGCTCCAACATTTTGAGTCCTAGGCTTGTTAAATGACACACATGCTGTATGTAGCAACAATAGAACCTACTGACTATTCAATTCAGGTAAACCAATCGACTCTTGGCCTTTGGTAATCATTTTTAAATACAGGTGTAGAAAACAACAAAGAATAAGTTGGGCTCTTAGGTAAAAAAAGAGCATTTACAATTTTTCTCTTGAATGCAGAAGTTGTTTTTATTTCATGATTCTGCTAGCAAACATGATGGTTAAAATGGTTTATTTATATGTATTTGAGAAATAAAATGAAATGAAATTCCATTTTATAATTTTTCTATCCTGTTTAAATGATGTATCTAATAGTTTGAGCATTGGGAGGTTTTATGTTTTATCAGAATTGTCAGGTATGAATCCCTCAGTATTTTTTTAAAATTCTGTCTTAAAATAAATCTGATTTAGCTCTTGAGACCCGTTGTCACAAAGATTTCCAATACTAGTTATATTATTTTATTTTTAAATTACAATTGCCAGTGCCTTGAAGAAAAGGTTTCTTAGAAAACATGGTATTGGATGGTAACTTTTACACAACCTCTGAGCACAGCCTGGAAATTATTTTGAAGGATAAATGGAAAAGCTAAACATTCTAAATTTAACACAAATACACTTATTTTTGATTCAGAAGAGAAAATCAAATTTTTCAAAGAAAATGCCAAAAACATAGGCTGGGGATGTGGCTCAAGCGGTAGCGCGCTTGCCTGGCATGCATGCGGCCCGGGTTCAATTCTCAGCACCGCATACCAACAAAGATGTTGTGTCAGCCGAGAACATTAAAAATTCTCTCTCTCTCTCTCTCTCTCTCTCTCTCTCTCTCTCTCTCTCTCTCTCTCTCCTCTCTCACTCTCTCTTAAAAAAAAAAAAAAAGAAAATGCCAAAAACATAAACTATACAGATTACACAAGGAGGGGGCTGCCTAACATATGTCAACAATAGATGTGCAGTTTATATTTTCATCTTTTTATTAAAATTCCAGAGGGCTGGTGAAAAAGTTTGATCAAACTTCTTCTTTAAGTCAATTGTATAGAATTTTAAACTTATTATATAATTAATGTGAATGTGAAAATGTGTATGTCTTAATAAACTCAAGTTGAAAGAAAAACAAATCCCCTCAAGTTCCCATTTTGACTCCCTGAAATAGAATCCTTGAGTCTGTCACATACCCTACAAACTTATTTTTATTTCTTTATTTTTAAATCACAACCCAGCCTGGGATCTTCTTGCAATACCTCTCTCTGTAGACTTTAATGGGGAATCAAAATGTAAAGCAAAAATGTGATTTGAATTGCAAATTTCCAAACTAAGTATCACAAGCTTAGTATCAAATGGTAGATTTGGAGTTAAGATATAATAACCTCATAAATGGCATATTTACTATCACCATTATTATTCAAAATTGATTTGAAAACTTGTGTTAATACAGAAGAAAAACATGTGAATGAAAATAAGGAATGTTTCCTTTTCCAGTAAATGAGTTACTTTCAGTACTAGAAAACCATGGACAATTTACATTATTTTCAGATGCTATAATACCTAGGATGTCCAGGAAACAATATTAAAACATGTTTTTAAATAATAGAATTAGGTGAAATGGAAAAATGTAAAATAATTATACAAGTATCAATGGACTTTCTCTGTACTAGCTGCAACTTTGTTGAATAGCCAAAGGACTGTATATGTCACAGCAACTCATAATAGCTAAACTTTCTTATTAACATCACAAGAAAGCTGAGGGTTATTGTTGAAGAAGACTCCTACAAGGGTCTGTCACATTCTCACATGTCTTGCTAGATATGATAAATATGCAAGAACCTGATCTTTTTCTACCCATCATTTTATCAGGGTTGTTTTTAAAGTGAGAAACCTTGAGAGATGAGTTAATTTCTACTTCTGAAGAAATTAACTCATCTTGCTCACTGTATGTGACAAAATAATGGGATTTCAAGCCCAGTGCACTTTTCCTATAATGTATCCCAGTTTTTATCCAGGCATATATCTATACCCATTAACATCACCACTGCAGGAATGGAGATTTAGGAAACTGATCCAAATGTGCTGATATCTTGATTGCTGCTTTTTCTGTACAGAACTGGGCTGGTGCTCCACCATGTTCTTGAATCCCCAAAACTGTGAGCTAAATAAACTTCTTTTCTTCATAAGTAGCCTGCCTCCAGTATTTCATTATGGTGCCAAAATGTTGACTAATCACTCAAAGTATATAGAACAAGCATGGATATATATAATCTTCTTACCAAGTAGGGAAGAGGTAATGGCCAATAATAAAGTCAAACATTCGAATGATAAACAGATATAAATGGAAAACCAATTTTTATTCTTTTATATTTTGGTAAAAAAACAAAATTTATGACAGTCTCCCACTGAAAGGGAAGCTCTGAAATGACTGAGAGGCACCAACCCAGCATCCAGCTTCAGAACCAGTTGTGTTGACAGATGATCAGGACTGGGGGCACAGAGAAGAGAATGTATGGACAGTGTTTCCTATAGAGCCTGGAACCCAAGTCTGTGCAGGGTTGAGGGGTGTTGCTGGACAGGCAGTTCAGAGGGCAGGATCTTCATCACACATAGTTGTTGATGGACCTTTATTTAATTTATTTATTTATACACAGTGCTGAGAATTGAACCCAGTGCCTTATGCATGCTAGGTAAGTGCTCCACCAGTAAGCTACAACCCCAGGCCCTTCACAGAGTCTTTTAAATTTGAAAACTATTTATGATGGTAAGGTTTTCTTGTGAAACACTCATTTTCCCCAAAGAGCAAGTTAAGAATAGAGTCTTGTTCCCAATGACAATAATACACCACATCCTAGGCAAAGGGGCGATTGCCAGTGGTACATGTGGAATGATGGAGAGCTATTCATATCAGTCTATACATTTAATCCAATGTTTTATGAACAAACAAAACGCTGCATTTGCTTAAGGCAAAACTAAACAGTGAAATCTTATTAGTTTAAACAGTGAAGTCTTAGAATTTTACACAGGCAAAGCCATTTCAATTAAATTAGATTCTGGAGAATGCTGTCTTAAAGACACATAAGTTAATATTATGATCTTAAGCAGTTATTTCATACAGTTTTAAGACTCCGCTCTCTTATTTTTGGATGTACCTAGCAAAGCATTACAATGATACTTTTAATGGATTTTTGGGGGGAGGAGTGGGTATTTTGGGGAATCAGACCCAGGGCTTCATGCATGCTAGGCTGTACACCCCCAGATCCCCAAAAATCCCCCTATTAAAATACATATAGACACTGGAATTTCATGTGGTGCCTACAATATTGATTCTTTGGAGTAAAAATGTCCCTTTCCCAGAAGGAGACCTGCCTTCAGTACCAAGCTGAACCACAATTTATTTTAACCTTCTCCTACCTAAATTGTGTGTTCTCCCTTTGCAATATTAAATATGTTTCTATTTTAACTGCATTTATTCCTATACATTATCAGCTTTATTTAAGAAAACATTATTAAGGTGCTTTGTGATCTAAAACCAAGGTAAATTGGCAGCTTCTGTTATGTAGAAGAGACTGAGGGATCTGAAATCCATTGTCCAAAGTAAACCATGGGGAGCTGGGGTTACAGCTTAGTGGTAGGGCTCGCCTAGCACATGCAAGGTGCTGGGTTCAAGCCTCAGAACCACAGAAAAATAAATAAATAAAATAAAGATATGTGTCCTATGACAACTAAAAGAAAATGTTTTTTTTTTAAATAGTAAATTATGGATCTGAAATGTCCAAAACTAGATAGTCAGGTGTAGTGGGAGTTCAAGATATAATCTGTACTGAGTTTATAATAGTATCGAATAATTCAACCCTTAGGTCTCACATACATGGCTGCAAATGTTTCAACAAGGAAAAGAACAGTACAGTATACAAGCTAGATTGACAGTGTTTAAATGAAAATATCCTTTCACACCAATGTTTCACAGCAGTTGAGATACCTTGCAGCCAGAATGTTATTTCACAGTTATGGAGATAACCAAAATAGTCTGGCTTGCCATCATGCACCCTCTACCTCTTGTCAGCTGCATGAGGATCACAGTTATTTAAGCCATCCAAGTACAGATGCCAACAAAAACCTCAGGAACACCTGGGGTCCCCTAAGAAAAATCCCTAATTTGAATCAAGTGTACTGGGTGACAGGGTGACAGGTATGCTTGAGTTCCTACCATAGGATGTCCCTGGAAACTAACAGACACATTCAGAGAGTGAGCCATAGCAGCAACAGGTGGCAGGGAGAGAAGGTAGATATATCTACAACTTGTCAGAAGCTCTTCTGGTAAGGTTCTGACGGTTATGTGAGTTGGATTTCAGCAGTATAGAAAGCACATTAAAGGTACAACCTCACACAGCATATATGAGGGAATCTGCTGGAAGGTGTAGAAAATTTGGTCCAATTTTCTTATCACCCTTAAAAATTCAATATTAATATAATTTCTACTATATTTTCTTCTTACTATAACATTTAGGTGGCTCGTGTTCCTGTGATCTGGAATAACTTAAAATTATCTCAAATATCTCCAAAGTGTACTTTAAATTCTGTGCTCCCCAAACTTAAAATTGAAAATTTTATTTAATTAATTATAGTAGACACTTGCACACTTTCACATCGGTGCTTCCTATGGAAAGACATCCACTGCATATGAACACTTTTAAGTATTTACTGAACCTGATACATGATTTACAGTTTACAGATTTCATACAATGATAGTGATACTGCCTTAGGTTGATATAAAGAATGTTAGCCAATATTTAAAACTTAATATAATGGCCTATAAAGAGTTATATCATAATTTTTTAACAACTGTTAATATCATACACACCAATGTTTTCAGAAAATCTTACTTGTGCTTTGAAAGAGTTATTTATTTTGTTGGTGTTGATATAATTTCTAAGGAAATGGAAACCAGTTATAAAGTGCTCACGTGCTAGCTGCCAAACCTCCACTGAGTGCCTCCCTGAACTGATTCATGCCTGTGTAGGGAAAGACCATATATTGAGCTCCATGGTCGAGAAGGAGCTACAGGCCACCAAAACAAAGCAGGTAAGGCCGCCTTACTCTGTGAAGTTGTACCAAGAGTTTTCTAACTTAGGGCTTGAAGTCAGTCCCACCTGTGTTTAAATTCTGTCTTTGCCATTTACTAACCATGAAAACATTATATATATATATCTTATGACATTCTTGTGAAAGTTAAGCAAAATAGTATTATGTAAACTGCTTTATATAGTTCTTGACATAGAATAATAATTGAACAAATGATAGTAATAGTGATTAATAACATTACTGGCATTATGAGAACTTGTTCAGTATAAGGCTTTCAAGCTCACTTTGGAAGGCTCCATTTAGCCTTTCCATCACCAGATTGCATTACCCATGAGCCTACTCCATCTCTTCTAGGGAGTTTTGCCCTTTTTATGGTAGGGGATATTTTCATCTAATTCCTTCAATTACTTGTTTATGTTCCACTCTTATTTTAATTACATTATTGTTCCTAGATTCAAAGAGATTCTTTCAAATAAACCCCTTATTTGTTCACTATGTAACTTATAAGGAAAGTTAAATCTAAACAATCTTTGGAAGGCCAAAACCCAAATGAACAATGCCAGATACTTGGCTTTCTAGCCTTTTAAGTCTTAAGCAGTTTTACCCTAAATGTGTCAAAGTGAATGTTCAGGATTTATAACATGATTATATTGATTTTTATTTACACATATTAAAAAAAAAACTTTTAAATCATGTCTCTTTATCTTTCCAAGTAAAACTTTTTTTTGAACAAGACTTGTTATAATTAGTTCAGGGAGAATTCACAAGTAAACTTATTTAATTTATTTGCATAAATTTCCATTCTGTTATCTTTAAAACCAAATGCAAATTGGCTCTGTCTGATATGATGATGGTTATTTGGCTCAAAAGTTCTTCAATTTGCAGAGCAATCTGGTGTCGGCTTTGCAGTGAGGCGATCCCAGGTAACATACAAATCCTGAATTATTCCAGAAATTAGTATGTTTAAAGCATCAATTTAAGTGCTAATTGCAGTAGTAATGAGAAAAAGCAGTATGACTGTGAAATTTGCATCTCCTACCCCATCAGTATGCCTGGAACAGTTGCTGACTGGCAGAGGATTTGGCTGCTAATGAAATAATTGTCTGCATGGCAGTGCTCTTGCCTGATTCAATAGATGAAGATTAATCCTCAGATAGATATGTTTGGCTGGTATTGAAATATCTTAGCAGTTTCTTTTAAGAAGCTCATGTTTTATATACATAAATATACATATATACCAAATAAATATATGTGTACACATTATAAGTTAAAACATAATAATAAGTCCTACAAAAATATGTCGTATGTAAATATAAGCCAGTTAGATATTTGGAAGCTTTGTAAAGAAAAATATCAGTGAGTTGCTAATATCAGAAAACATCATATTGGTGACTAATTTAATGGTATGAGTACAAAAACATATGAAGTCCTGCTTTGTGTGGTAAATGTTACTTGCTTTGTTTCACAAAATTAAATGTTTTGCAGAAATTGTATATTTAAGTGTTCCCTCGACCACTTTTCTGTGTCGGCCAATATTAGAATATTAATTGGTGCAGCTTCTGAACTCAGTGACTTTTGGTTCTAGTAGGAGATAGACCATCATTTGTACTTGAAGTACATTTTGTAGCTTGACAATTTCAATTTCAGAAGTCTAGTTGTAGGCATAATTTCAAATTCGCAAGACAAGTTACAGGATTGGAGTTGAATTGAAATTTTGCATTGGATCTATTTTTTTTTATCTTTATTTTTTTAATTCCTAAGTGATAGTTTGGTTCATCAGGGCTACTGCATTTGATTACATATACCAGCAACACTAAAGTCTTAGCAAACAGAAAATTAAAGCTTGTAAGGAAATCCATACCATATATAAAAGAACTAAAAGGAAAACTAAAATTAAACTCATTGTGTAACTTTAAAAATGACCTTAGAAGGTAATAACTGATAAAACAGCTATTAAGAAGTTGTCTTGGGCTGAGGTTGTGGCTCAGCAGTGGAGCATTCGCCTAGCATGTGCAAGGCCCGGGTTCGATCCTCAGCACCACATAAAAATAAATAAAGATATTGAGTCCAACAACAATTAAAAAATAAATAAATGTTTAAAAAGAAGTTGTCTTGACCAATAGTTACATTACCACATAATTGTAAATGTTAAAAAAAGGTTACAGTTACCTAGTCCTAAAGTTTATTGTGTTATATACTTTCCGTGGATATAAGATTCACTCCTTCATTTGTTCATTCAGCATTGTTAAGCATGTACTATTGGAATACTGATTACTCACAAATATCTTTTAATTTAAAAGGCAAGAATAAAGTTGGTGGGCCATCCACAGATATCCTAGACCCAGAGGTTGTGTGGCTGGCAGACCTGCCTGACAAGAGCTGCTAAAGAAATTTCCTCCAGCTGAAAGCAAGTGACCCCACACAGCAATTCAAGTCCACAGAAGAAAAGAAAGAACTCCGACAAAGGCAATTATGTAATTAGAAAAGACACTCTAAAAGTGTATTTTCCTTTCTTCTCTTAATCGATTTAAAAAAGCAATTGCATAGAACAATATATAATTGTATTGTTGAACCTACAACATACCAAAATGTAATTAGCGGGGTGAGGTGGTGCATGTGTGTCATCACAACAATTTGGGAGACTGAGGTGGGATGGCAAATTCCAGGCCAGGCCTGGCAGCATAGTGGAGACCCTGTCTCAAAATAAAAAATAGAAAGGTCTGAGATGCTGCTCAGCGGTAGAGCACCCCTGGGTTCAATCCCCAGGATGCCAAAAAGAAAAAAAAAAAAGAAGGAAAAAATTATTCAACAGCACAAAGGGAGCACGCAGTAGTGAAGCTGTTGTAGGAGTAAGAAACCCCATCAGATCGCATCTCACATCCACAGGAACAGATGAGGAGAACCTCAAATGGTGAATAAGGAGTTCAATATAATGACTCTAAGAATATTTGTTCTTATTTATTCTATCATCCTCATTGACAGACAAAATCGTGTGACAGTTATGGAAATTGTTAACTTTGTAACATTGACAGATATAATATGTGATGTTTACTGTCTTGGCTGGGGGACTTTGTGCAGTGAGCAACTTGAATAACCCTGCCCTCTGGCCTTGTACTCCCAGAACCCACTGGCACCCTGACAGGTGTTGGCTGAGTAGGACCCTGGAGCGGTCTCTCTGGGAATAGAATTATGTTTATAATTCTAACAGGAAGTATCATCCTGCAGGGTGGACTTCCTGGAAGGAATTAAGCAAAGAGGGAATGAAGTGAAGTGGAAAGGAGGGACCGCGTTCTGGGTGTACAGGGTGCTTGGATGCTGGATGGACTCGTGCAGTGGAAGGCCCAGGGCTGGTCCTCGCTGCCTTTCAGAGGAATCCCACGGCTTGATGTGGGCAGGGAGGGGACTCTCTGTGCTGCAGCCCACCTTGCCCACAGCAGGGTCGCCATGGGACAGTGACAAGAGCTCAGTGCCTTCACCAAGAGCAGAAACAACAAGGGCACAGCAAGCAAACCCTCTGCGCCTGCCCACCAGCCATGGTACGTGCCCTGGTACATGTAGGGAGGCCCACAGGGAGCATCCCTGGTGCAGCAGGTGCCATAGCAGCAGCAGCAGCAGCACAGAGGCCCTACATGTGTGGCAGGGGCCTCCTTGAGATGTCACCTCCATCTTCGTGAAACTGCCCCAGAGCCTCTGGTGTCTGTTCGTGAGAGTGATTTTGCAACCTCCCCCGTGGCTTGCCCTCTAGAATACATGCTGATAAAACAGAGGGAGCTTGAGGTGCAGTCGCAAAGTAGAGCCTGCTGCTTCCTCCTATTTATATGTGTGCATTCACAAACAGTGCTTCTAATCATTTTCAATCATCATATGCTCCCCCAGACCTGATTTTCAAGGAACTTCATTATTTTAGGCTGAGATATCTATGACAGTGTATTTGGCAGAAGAACTCTGTCCAGTCAGTCATTGTGCATTACACTACAGAAACCACCTCTGAATGCTGGAACCAAATTCCAGTTGCTACAGAGCTTGGTTGCTTGCCGTATAAGTGCCTGTACCCCCATGGTACATGGAAGAAGGCAGTGCTGATTTTGTCATTCTTTTCAGTGACATTTCTGTTGTTGGAGATATGTAATTTTACTTTCAAACCACAACTAACTAGAAGTTGGAAAGAAGTAGTTGGGTTTTGGATCTCAAATAATTACTAGATCCAATACAGATTGAAAATTGAGTTTTCACAAAAATAACATTATTCCATTTTTCTTCTGGAGGGTTCTGTTATGCTCGAATTTTCCTTGTTATAGACCTAAACTACCATTGACTTTGCTCAAAATTTGTTTTATAGCTATCAACTATAATGCTCGTAATCTTCAGTTTTATTTCTAACCACAACAGTAGTAAATAGTTTTATTTTAGGAAGTTGGTTTTTCCTCAATTATCATTTGAATGTACACTGATATATTTGTAATCATGGTGGAATTCTTCAGATCACTACTGAGCTGCAAGTTCATGATTCACATTAATTATTCAAAAAATATATGTATGGGTCTCTGTCATAGGCTTAATGTGTAATCAAAATGGAGAGCATTCTATCTGTGAATGTCAAAAGCCCAGTATGCATTGTTATCTGTCATAGATATTTTGTGAAATTTGCACAAGACCAGCTTAATGGGACTTCCACTCTTTCTTCATTTACAGAATTTTAATTAGATAAAACATCTGCCCTCCCAAAAAGGAAGGAAGGAAGGAGGCTGGGATGAAGGGAGAAAATAGGAAATAGCAAATAACTAAATGCTGTTTTCAATAAGTTGCTTAAAATGAGATGGACTAGCTCTGAGTTCTGCTTTAGGGTTGTTGTCATAAGATCACATGAAGGAATTACTGTTAGGTTTCTTGGGGATAATTTTTTTAATTAAATGATCTTGAACTGATCTAATTTGGGTCCCTCAATGGTCAGATTTTCTTTTATTCTTGCAAAATGGAGTAATGTCCCTGATCTGACTTTTTCTGCTCTCACATAGAGCCTGTACCTTTTGTTAAACTTAGAAATACCTATTTTCTCTCATCCGTAGAAAAAAGGATGGAATGGTTTGGACAGCAGAAAAGGAACAGCGAAAAAGTATCTCAGTCAGTAATAATGAAATTCCAAGTGATTTGTTCTTTTCCTTTTCTGACTTATGGGTTCTGTTTTCTACCATTGGATTCAGCAATTGCACTGTCCATCATGGGTAAACAGAGCTCTTCCGGGTTTCAATTCTGTATTCTGTCAAGCTTCCCCTAGAATGTAGGATTACGTTTTACAGATATCATGAGCTTCTGCTTAGGCTGGAGTACATCTAACACACTTCTGCTTTCACAGGTATTATCTGAAAAACAACATGGAGACAGAAGTGCTTTGTTCAGATGAGGATGCTCAGGAGTTGTTGTGAGAGGGTCAAGTTTCCCTCCATCAGCTCAGTACTGTGGAAGTTGCCACCCAGCTCTCCATTCGGAGTTTTGAGCTCTTCTGCAACATTGAGCCTACTGAATATATAGATGATTTATTTAAACTTAAGTCACAATCCAGCTGTCACAACCTGAAGAAATTTGAAGAAGTCATTAACCAGGAGACATTTTGGGTGGAATCTGAAATTCTTTGAGAGACAAACCAGCTGAAGAGGATGAAGCTCATTAAGAATTTTATCAAGATAGCATTGCACCTTAGGGTATGCAAGAATTTTAACTCAATGTTTGCAATCATCAGGTAAGAGCACATATCAGTCTTCAGATTCAGTGTATGTTACAGATTAGAAATCATCTCCTTCTAGGGATATCATATGATCTTATAAAATGTGATAGTTTATAAATGACTGAGGTTTTTAATACCATTCTGGTAATCTAACTCATTGTCATTGACTCTCAGTGAACAGTTATTTTATCTGATTCTTAATCCTTACCTTCAAGAACTTCTCATATGTTGATTTGGAGATTGGACATTTCAAATCCATCATATTTTACTTTTTTTTATCTTGGACTGTGTGCAAACTATTTGAGCTGCTGGAAACATCAATTAACCTACTTTAAAAATAATAATAACACAAGGAATTATCAAGATTAATTGATATGATGTATGTGGAATTCCATTGGAGAGGATGGATCTGCATCACAATAAATGTTAATTTTCCTTCCCTTTAAGTGCTTAGATTGAACCTAGTAGAAATTGCAAATGTGTCCAGGGGAGCTCCCTTGTGCACCCACCACAGAGGGGCACTCCCCACTCTAACCCTAACCTTAACCCTCCTGGGGGAGGCCTTTGGAAGTTGGGTGTTGGAGTAGGGGGTTGAGCTCCCCCTCCACCCCTCACACAGGGCAGAGGGCACTCGCCCCTCCGGAGGGGAGGCTTCACCAACCTGGGTGTCAGGGTGGGGGGTGGAGCTCCCGCCCCCACTCCGCACCCAGGGGAGAGGGCACTACCCCCTGGGGGGGGTGAGGCCTCTCCATCCTGGGTGTTGGGGTGGGGGGAGGAGCTCCCGCCCCTAACCCCTCACCTAGGGGAGAGGGCACTCCCCAGTCTGGTAGAGGTAGAGGACATTCCCCCTTCTGGGGTGGATGCCCCACTAACCTGGGTGTGGGTGGGGGAGCTCCCCCTCCGCACCCAGGGGAGAGGGCTCTCCCGACTCCAGGGGAAGGCCCCTCTAACTTGGGTGTTGGAGGGGAGCTCCCCCCCCTCCACAACCAGGGGAGAGGGCACTCCCCCCTCCAAGGGCTACTCCCCTCTAACCTGGGTGTCCTGGGGAAGTTCCCCAGTGCACCCAGGGCACAGGGGAACTCCCCTCTCCAGGGGGGAGGAGCCTCTAACCTGGGTGTCTCGGGGAGCTCCCTTGTGCACCCACCACAGAGGGGCACTCCCCACTCTAGTCCTGACCTTAACCCTCCTGGGGGAGGCCTCTGGAAGCTGGGTGTTGGAGTAGGGGGTTGAGCTCCCCCTCCACCCCTCACCCAGGGCAGAGGGCACTCCCCCCTCCGGAGGGGAGGCTTCACCAACCTGGGTATCCCGGTGGGGGTGGAGCTCCCGCCGCCACTCCGCACCTAGGGGAGAGGGCACTCCACCCTAGGGGGGGAGGCCCCTCTGACCTGGGTGTGAGGGGGGGTGGGAGCTCCACCTCAGCACCCAGGAGAGAGGGCATTCCCTCCTGGGGTGGAGGCCCCTCTAACCTCGGTTTGGGGTGGGGGAGCTCCCCTCCACACCTGGGGAAGAGGGCTCTTCTGACTCAAGGAGGGAGGCCTCTCTAACCTGGGTGTGTGGGGGGGGAGCTCCCCCATCCGCACCCAGGGGAGAGGGAACTACCCCCTGGGGGGGGGTGAGGCCTCTCCATGCTGGGTGTTGGGGTGGGGGGAGGAGCTCCCGCCCCTAACCCCTCACGTGGGGGAGAGGGGACTCCCCAGTCTGGTAGAGGTAGAGGACATTCCCCCCTCTGGGGTGGATGCCCCACTAACCTGGGTGTGGGTGGGTGAGCTCCCCCTCCGCACCCAGGGGAGAGGGCTCCCCGGACTCCAGGGGAAGGCCCCTCTAACTTGGGTGTTGGAGGGAAGCTCCCCCCCTCCACACCCAGGGGAGAGGGCACTCCCCCCTCCAGGGGCTAGTCCCCTCTACCTGGGTGTCCAGGGGAGTTCCCCAATGCACCCAGGGCACAGGGGAGCTCCCCTGTCCAGGGGGGAGGAGCCTCTAACCTGGGTGTCTGGGGGAGTTCCCTTGTGCACCCACCACAGAGGGGCACTCCCCACTCTAGTCCTGACCTTAACCCTCCTGGGGGAGGCCGCTGGAAGCTGGGTGTTGGAGTAGGGGTTTGAGCTCCCCCTCCACCCCTCACCCAGGGCAGAGGGCACTCCCCCCTCCGGAGGGGAGGCTTCACCAACCTGGGTGTCCCGGTGGGGGGTGGAGCTCCCGCCGCCACTCCGCACCTAGGGGAGAGGGCACTCCACCCTAGGGGGGGAGGCCCCTCTGACCTGGGTGTGAGGGGGGGTGGGAGCTCCACCTCAGCACCCAGGAGAGAGGGCATTCCCTCCTGGGGTGGAGGCCCCTCTAACCTCGGTTTGGTTGGGGAGCTCCCCTCCACACCTGGAGAAGAGGGCTCTCCCGACTCAAGGGGAGACGCCCCTCTAACCTGGGTGTGTGGGGGGGAGCTCCCCCCTCCGCACCCAGGTGAGAGGGCACTACCACCTGGGGGGGGTGAGGCCCTTCCATTCTGGGTATTGGGGTGGGGGGAGGAGCTCCTGCCCCTAACCCCTCACCTAGGGGAGAGGGCACTCCCCAGTCTGGTAGAGGTAGAGGACATTCCCCCCTCTGGGGTGGATGCCCCACTAACCTGGGTGTGGGTGGGGGAGCTCCCCCTCCACACCCAGGGGAGAAGGCACTCCCAACTCCAGGTTAAGGACCCTCTAACTTGGGTGTTGGAGGGGAGCTCCCCCTCCTCCACACCCAGGGGAGAGGGCAGTCCCCCCTCCAGGGGCTAGTCCCCTCTAACCTGGGTTTCTGGGAGAGTTCCCCAGTGCTCCCAGGGCACAGGGGAACTCCCCTCTCCCGGTGGGGAGGAGCCTCTAACCTGGGTGTCTGGGGGAGCTCCCTTGTGCACCCACCACAGAGGGCCACTCCCCACTCTAAACCTAACCTTAACCCTCCTGGGGGAGGCCTCTGGAAGCTGGGTGTTGGAGTAGGGGGTTGAGCTCCCCCTCCACCCCTCACCCAGGGCAGAGGGCACTCCCCCGTTCCCAGGGGAGGCTTCACCAACCTGGGTGTCAGGGTGGGGGGTGGAGCTCCCGCCCCCACTCAACACCTAGGGGAGGGGGCACTCCACCCTAGGGGGGGAGGCCCCTCTGACCTGGGTGTGAGGGGGGGCGGGAGCTCCACCTCAGCACCCAGGAGAGAGGGCATTCCCTCCTGGGGTGGAGGCCCCTCTAACCTCGGTTTGGGGGGGGAGCTCCCCCCTCTGCACACAAGGGAGAGGGCAATACCCCCTGGGGGGTGAGGCCTCTCCATCCTGGGTGTTGGGGTGGGGGGAGGAGCTCCCGCCCCTAACCCCTCACCTAGGAGAGAGGGCACTCCCCAGTCTGGTAGAGGTAGAGGACATTCCCCCCTCTGGGGTGGATGCCCCACTAACCTGGGTGTGGGTGGGGGAGCTCCCCCTCCGCACCCAGGGGAGAGGGCTCTCTGGACTTCAGGGGAAGGCCCCTCTAACTTGGGTTTTGGAGGGGAGCTCCCCCCCCTCCACACCCAGGGGAGAGGGCACTCCCCCCTCCAGGGGCTAGTCCCCTCTAACCTGGGTTTCCGGGGGAGTTCCCCAGTGCACCCAGGGCACAGGGGATCTCCTGTCTCCAAGGAGGCGGAACCTCTAACGTGGGTGTCCAGGGGAGCTGCCTTGTGCACCTACCACAGAGGGGCACTCCCCACTCTAGTCCTGACATTAACCCTCCTGGGGGAGGCCTCTGGAAATTGGGTGTTGGAGTAGGGTGTTGAGCTCCCCCTCCACCCCTCACCCAGGGCAGAGGGCACTCCCCCCTCCGCAGGGGAGGCTTAACCAACCTGGGTGTCAGGGTGGGCGGTGGAGCTCCCGCCCCCACTCAGCACCTAGGGGAGGGGGCACTCCACCCTAGGGGGGGAGGCCCCTCTGACCTGGGTGTGAGGGGGGGTGGGAGCTCCACCTCAGCACCCAGGAGAGAGGGCATTCCCTCCTGTGGTGGAGGCCCCTCTAACCTCAGTTTGGGGGGGAGCTCCCCTCCACACCTGGGGAAGAGGGCTCTCCCGACTCCAGGGGAAGGCCCCTCTAACTTGCGTGTTGGAGGGGAGCTCCCCCCCCTCCACACCCAGGGGAGAGGGCACTCCCCGCTCCAGGGGCTAGTCCCCTCTACCTGGGTTTCTGGGAGAGTTCCCCAGTGCACCCAGGACACAGGGGAACTCCCCTCTCCAGGGGGGAGGAGCCTCTAACGTGGGTGTCCAGGGGAGCTCCCTTGTGCACCTACCACAGAGGGGCACTCCCCACTCTAACCCTAACCTTAACCCTCCTGGGGGAGGCCTCTGGAAGCTGGGTGTTGGAGTAGGGGGTTGAGCTCCCCCTCCACCCCTCACCCAGGGCAGAGGGCACTCCCCCCTCCGCAGGGGAGGCTTCACCAACCTGGGTTTCAGGGTGGGGGGTGGAGCTCCCGCCCCCACTCAGCACCTAGAGGAGAGGGCACTCCACCCTAGGGGGGGAGGCCCCTCTGACCTGGATGTGAGGGGGGGTGGGAGGTCCACCTCAGCACCCAGGAGAGAGGGCATTCCCTCCTGGGGTGGAGGCCCCTCTAACCTCGGTTTGGGGGGGGAGCTCCCCCCTCTGCACACAAGGGAGAGGGCAATACCCCCTGGGGGGTGAGGCCTCTCCATCCTGGGTGTTGGGGTGGGGGGAGGAGCTCCCGGCCCTAACCCCTCACCTAGGGGAGAGGGCACTCCCCAGTCTGGTAGAGGTAGAGGACATTCCCCCCTCTGGGGTGGATGCCCCACTAACGTGGGTGTGTGTGGGGGAGCTCTCCCTCCGCACCCAGGGGAGTGGGCACTCCCCCATCCAGGGGCTAGTCCCCTCTAACATGGGTGTCCGGGGGAGTTCCCCAGTGCACCCAGGGCACAGGGGATCTCCTGTCTCCAAGGAGGCGGAGCCTCTAAGGTGGGTGTCCAGGGGAGCTGCCTTGTGCACCTACCACAGAGGGGCACTCCCCACTCTAGTCCTGACATTAACCCTCCTGGGGGAGGCCTCTGGAAGTTGGGTGTTGGAGTAGGGTGTTGAGCTCCCCCTCCACCCCTCACCCTGGGCAGAGGGCACTCCCCCCTCCGCAGGGGAGGCTTCACCAACCTGGGTGTCCCGGTGGGGGGTGGAGGTCCCGCCCCCACTCCGCACCTAGGGGAGAGGGCACTCCACCCTAGGGGGGGAGGCCTCTCCGACCTGGGTGTGAGGGGGGGTGGGAGCTCCACCTCAGCACCCAGGAGAGAGGGCATTCCCTCTTGGGGTGGAGGCCCCTGTATCCTGCGTTTGGGGGGGGAACTCCCCTCCACACCTGGGGAAGAGGGCTCTCCCGACTCAAGGGGGGAGGCCCCACTAACCTGGGTGTGTGGGGGGGAGCTCCCCCCTCTGCACACAAGGGAGAGGGCAATACCCCCTTGGGGGTTGAGGCCTCTCCATCCTGTGTGTTGGGGTGGGGGGAGGAGCTCCTGCCCCTAACCCTTCACCTAGGGGAGAGGGCACTCCCCAGTCTGGTAGAGGTAGAGGACATTCCCCCCTCTGGGGTGGATGCCCCACTAACCTGGGTGTGGGTGGGGGAGCTCCCCCTCCGCACCCAGGGGAGAGGGCTCTCCCGACTCCAGGGGAAGGCCCCTCTAACTTGGGTGTTGGAGGGAAGCTCCCCCCCTCCACACCCAGGGGAGAGGGCACTCCCCCCTCCAGGGGCTAGTCCCCTCTAACCTGGGTGTCCAGGGGAGTTCCCCAGTGCACCCAGGGCACAGGGAAACTCCGGTCTCCAGGGGGGAGGAGCCTCTAACCTGGGTGTCTGGGGGAGCTCCCTTGTGCACCCACCACAGAGGGGCACTCCCCACTCTAGTCCTGACCTTAACCCTCCTAGGGGAGGCCTCTGGAAGCTGAGTGTTGGAGTAGGGGGTTGAGCTCCCCCTCCACCCCTCACCCTGGGCAGAGGGCACTCCCCCCCTCCACAGGGGTGGCTTCACCACCTTGGGTGTAGGGGTGGGGGGTGGAGCTCCCGCCCCCACTCCGCACCTAGGCGAGAGGGCACTCCACCCTAGGGGGGGAGGCCCCTCTGACCTGGGTGTGAGGTGGGTGGGAGCTCCACCTCACCACCCAGGAGAGAGGGCATTCCCTCCTGGGGTGGAGGCCCCTCTAACCTCGGTTTGAGGGGGGAGCTCCCCTCCACACCTGGGGAATAGGGCTCTCCCAACTCAAGGGGGGAGGCCCCTCTAACCTGGGTGTGTGAGGGGGAGCTCCCCCCCTCCGCACCCAGGGGAAAGGGCACTACCCCCTTTGGGGTGAGGCCTCTCCATGCTGGGTGTTGGGGTGGGGGGAGGAGCTCCCGCCCCTAACCCCTCACCTGGGGGAAAGGGCACTCCCCAGTCTGGTAGATGTAGAGGACATTCCCCCTTCTGGGGTGGATGCCCCACTCACCTGGGTGTGGGTGGGGGAGCTCCCCCTCCACACCCAGGGAAGAGGGCTCTCCCGACTCCAGGGGAAGGCCCCTCTAACTTGGGTGTTGGAGGGGAGCTCCCCCACTCCACACCGAGGGGAGAGGGCACTCCCCCCTCCAGGGCCTAGTCCCCTCTAACCTGGGTGTCCGGGGGAGTTCCCCAGTGCACCCAGGGCACAGGGGAACTTCCCTCTCCGGGGGGAGGAGCCTCTAACCTGGGTGTCCAGGGGAGCTCCCTTGTGCACCTACCACAGAGGGGCACTCCCCACTCTAACCCTAACCTTAACCCTCCTGGGGGAGGCCTCTGGAAGCTGGGTGTTGGAGTAGGGGGTTGAGCTCCCCCTCCACCCCTCACCCAGGGCAGAGGGCACTCTCCCCTTCGCATGGGAAGCTTCACCAACCTGGGTGTCAGGGTGAGGGGTGGAGCTCCCGCCCCCACTGGGCATCTAGGGGAGAGGGCACTCCACCCTAGGGGGGGAGGCCCCTCCGACCTGGGTGTGAGGGGGGGTGGGAGCTCCACCTCAGCACCCAGGAGAGAGTGATGGGGCCAGCCACATCAGATCAGGTCCCCAGCCCAGGCCTCCAACCCTGCTCCCCTCCCACCCACCTGCTGGTCCTTGAGCTGCTTCTACGTGCTAGGGAGAAGGACTTTCCTTCCTTCCTTTCTTGTTTGTGTGTGTTGGGTGGGAACTACTAGGGATTGAAACCAGAAGACCTCTACCACTGAGCCGCACCCCCAGCCCTTTATATTTTATTGGGAGACGGGGTCTCGCTCAGTTACTGAGGCTGGCTTCAACTTGCCCCAGCCTCGGAAGTCACTGGGATTACAGGTGTGCACCACTACACCTGGCTGGGGGAAGGTTATTTAAGAGATTTCCAGGGCTTTGGTTTTAGCTCACTGATGGACCACATGCCCAGCAGCATCAAGTCCTGGGTTCGATCCCCAGCATCACACACAGAAAAAATCCAATGGCAGGGGAGAAAGAAGCAGATGAAATCTTCCTGTTCCTCCCCAGTGGAGCCACACTCATCACCCTTTGGCAGACCCTGGGTCTGAGCAGAAGAAAGCTGAAGTCTGGCACCAGGTCCCGCCCCCACCTCCCTGCTTTCTCAGGGTGAGGGCAAGGGCCCCAGGGCTTACAGTGCGTGGGGAGGATCATCCACTTATATAGGCTTCAGCCATCCCAGAAGGAAAACCCCAGAATTAGGCCAGGAGGCTAGACTTAAGCCCCCACCCGAGGGCCTCTCTCCTTGCAGAACACCTTCTGGCCTGGAAGGGACAGAGAGCAGTGGGTCTGCCCAGGCATCCTCCTGGTGGGGATAGCAGAAGGAAGCAGTTGCCTGGGTGATGAACAAAGGAGGAGTCAGAACCCTGAAATCTATGGATTTTACTTTGCCTCCGAGATCTGCTCGCTGTGTGGAACAGGGTGGGGTGTTATCCAGTTTTCCAGGTGTGCTGGAATACCAAACCTCCTTCCCAGTCCCTGCTGCCTCTCCCTAACCTGTGGCAATTGGAGGCTGCAAGGAAGCAAAGGCCAGGAGGGTCCACAGCCACATCAAGCACAGTGCCAGCAGCCAATGGCCTGAGTTCCAGTTCTGCACGGCCCTTTCACTCATCCTGTGGAGAGAAGGGCACACCTTGCATAGCTCCAGACAGGAGGGGCTCTCCTAGTGCCCAGCCCTAGTTGCTTCTCTGTGCTATGCCCTCTGGGAGGCAAGGGCGGGTAAGATGCCCACCTTGTCCCCAAGCAGCTCAAAGCCTGGCACAAAGTCACTGTAGGAAGCAATGGATGCCACAGAGAACAGGGGAGCAGGAAGGGAGGACCTGAGGAGGAAGTGACATTTAAAAGGGGTCTTAGAGCTGGGCACAGTGGCACACTTGTAATTCCAGCTGCTTGCAAGTCTGAGGCAAGAGCATCCCGAGTTCAGAGCCAGCCTCGGCAAAAAGCGAGGTGCTAAGCAACTCAGTGAGACCCTGTCTCTAAATAAAGTACTAAATAAGGCTGTGGATGTGGCTCAGTGGTTGAGTGCCCCTGAGTTCAATCCCTGGTATCCCCCCAAAATTTAAAAAATGGGCTGTGGTGTGGGAGGAACAATCATGCTAACTCCCATTTTTTTTCAGTTCTTAACCGAGGCATGCTCTTGAATCCTTCATGACTATTCCAAAAAGTAGGGTAGTTATTACCTATTTTATAGATGAGCAAATGGAAACTCAAAAAGTCTGGACACAACCCAAACAGCCACCAGTGAAGGACTGGCTAAATGCTTTGAAGAGAATCTGGGCAGTCTCTTCCAAACAGCTGTGGAAACACAATGGAAAATGCTTTATTTAATGGTGCATGCAGTGATCTCCAATGATGATCCACTGTTAAGAGGGAGCAGCAACATGTGGGACGATGTGTATAAAATGTGTAAAAGAGAGGGATTATTTATGCTGCTTGAATAGGTATAAACTAGCTCTGGAGCCACATGTGGTGGTCTGTACCTGTAAATCTCCGCAACTCTGGAGGCTGAGGCAGGATTGCAAGTTGGAGGTCAGCCAGGGCAACTTAGTGAGAGCTTGTCTCAAAATACAATAAAAAGGGCATGCACTTCGGAGGCCAGATAAGTCTGGCTGAAGATTCCTTAAAGGGTGTGTCCTGCAGTGTCCTGTTAGTAGGTTCTATACCAGGCTCCGATGTCATTGGTGTAGGATCCATATTTTAATACTGTTCCTAAAATTTCATTTAATACCAACATGTCTTTGACTTGATTTTATTCTTTGTAATTCTAGAAACGAGATTGTAGTTTAGCCATTACTGATATTTTTTTAAAAAAGGGATATGATTTCTTGCATAGCGCTTCAAAAGAGAAACAAGCTTCGGTTCTCAATGCTGACATTTCTTTTTCAGGTACAAGTTTTCTAGCTCAGACAACTGAGAAAAACTATAGACCATTCTTGAGGCATTGTTTACACGTTGATTTTCTATATTGCAGGCCGACTGGGCTGTGGTGGGTGGTGTGCAGGCAGATACAGGATCTGACAACCTGGGAGGTTCTGTACTAAAATGTTACTTTGTATCAGTTTTAGTACAACAAAATAAAGGACAATTTCAGAAAAAAAATAATTAAAAATAAAAAGGGCCAAGAAAGTAGCTGGCAATAGAGTAGCCCTGAGTTCAATCACTAATACTGCGAGCGTGCGCCCGCGCACACACACACACACATACACACATACACACACACACAAAGCACCAAACCAAACCAAACCTCACCAAACAAAAATGTCAAAAAATTAGCTATGGAAAAAAAAAACAGGAATAACATTGTTTGCCATTAAGAAGGAAAAATGGTTGGCTGAGAAAGAAGATGACTTATTTTTCTACCAATTTCTTTTTTACTCCCTATTTATTTTTTCCTTTTTTGTACCAGGGATTGGACCCAGGGACACTTAACCATTCAGCCACATCCCCTGCCCCACCCTTTTTATATTTATTTATTTATTGTTTGTTTGTTTGTTTGTTTGATTTGAGAAAGGGTCTTGCTAAATTGCTTAAGGCCTCCTTATGTTGCTGAGGATAACCTCGAACTTGCATCTTCCTGCCTCAGGGAGTTGCTGGGTTAACAGGTGTGCAACACCACTAGTTATAATTTGGGGGGGTAAGAATAGCATTCTATGTATTTTATGATGTGGACCATACTTTCTACAACACTTTTATAGTTTTGCATATAATTTTATATCCTAGAAACTTTACACCCCATATTAGTTATTTTTTACATCTTTATTCCTATTCATTGCCTCATATACACAGACTATTAATGTAGTTGCTCAGATATAAAGAATTCCTGACACTTTTAACAATTACACTTTATAAACTGGTGATAAAAAAAACTACGCTCATTTATGATACTATCCAAGGGAAATTCAGACTTCTCCAACCTCTGAAATAATGTTCTATAAACCAGAACCATAATATGTATGGCAAAATTGAATTCATATCCCATTTAGTACATGTTTATGGGCTCTGCAGCTTTTTACTTTGTTTTTGTTAATGCTTTAAACCAAGGAAACTAAGTTAACAGTTTCCTATGCACAAATATATTTCCTTAATTTAATCCTCATTCTAAGTAGAATTCTTGTGAATTTTAAATTAATCAATTTACGTTACAGAACTATCTTTTATGTTTGAATATAAATGTCCAGTCCCAGTAACATGCAAAATCAAATGGGTTATTCCAAGTCATTTTCCTATGAATCTTTCTGACATTGAAAATTACCACTTTTCATTGTGAAAATCTCTATGAATACCACATCCCAGTTCCCATAAAGTTGTATCAGCATATTGAACACCAAGAAAATTAGTCCAATTCTTCACCATCAAAAGTAAGATTACAGAGAAATTCCAGTAGAGGTGACAGCACCATTTCATCCATCCCATAGGCTTCTAGTCTTTCAAAAGCATAATACTGTGAAGTGAGTGATTAGGTTAGAGGTAAGCTGATTCCACAAGGTAATCTTTCTGAAAGGACCTGCCAGGAAGGTGCAAGATCTCTGCTGCTTTGTTACATCAGTTTTTCACATACCTTTGTAGATAATACCTTCAGTTCTTCTTTCCTATGCCCTCTACCACTGGTCTCTCCTCTTCTGAAACTAAGCTTGGAGGTTATTCATCTGCAAGATGATACTCTTCACATCCTGTCCTTGGCATAATGAAATGATGGATACAACACTTAACCTGTGACACTTTGTGACTTTGTCCCAAAAGTAGACAGACGTGGAAAGAAATAATAAGTTATACCCGTTAAGGCACACTAACATATGTGATCTAAATGTTATTCTAGGTAGGACCTGACACAATTTAGTAAGAAGTCAGCTTCTTATTGATCATTGTAGCCAATGGTATGTAGCATTTGAAATTTTCGAGATTTCTTTTGTGATTTTTCACAATGATGTAGAAGAAAAGATACTTGTGAGAAAAGGATGAAAGAAATGTCTCAAACACAGGGAAATATGCAATACTAGAATACAGGCATTCATGGGATTTGATGTCTAAGGAGATTCACTTGAAATTACCAAGTCATTTTATATAAGACATTCAATTTCTCAAGAAAACTCTCTAAATGTGAGACTAGTAATTCTGTCATAATGCAATTTTGATGAAGATATTCTAATTGGTAGCTATTATATACAATGTATACACACTTATTTTATTCCAATTATTCTCTTAAACCCCTTCCTCTTTTATATTAGGAATTGGTTTTTATTCCAACCAAATGATCTTGTTGAAGCTTGCAATTATTCATATAAATATTCATATTCACTCCTGATTTCAGAAGTGAGTTCTGCCCAGATTTGGAACAATTATAACACCTCATTCACACTGTAGAACAGTGATGAGCTGGGGCAGTAGAATCATTCCTGGGCACAGATTTACGGAGAATCTTCTCTGGTTTATAAGTCCTGAACAGAAAGTCCAGGAGCAACTGGCCATGGTCCTAGGTCTTGTTTTTGTTTGATTTTCAGAGAGCCAGCATTTATGAATGAAAGCAATTAGGCAGAGACAAGGGGAAAATAAAAAGGAAAAGAGAATTTTACCAAAGTTTTAGCACATGGATTTCAACCATCCCTAAGATTAAATTCACCCATGGCTTCCAATAATATATTGAGGTAAGCCAGTGGATTAGTATTTTTTTAAGTATAAGATTAAATTTAGTTTGAATTTTATTGTGAGAAGCTATAGGGGTCCTAACACAAACTTGTTATTTTCTTCTTTCATAGAATAACAGTTTCCATACAAAAAGAACATCATAAATAGATAATGTATTCTCATCAGTTTATCTCTATGGGGCTCAACATGTTCACGGGTAGAGTAAAAGTTCTGATCTGACAAATATCTCTCTAGACTATTTAACAGAATACAATCAAATTGCATGAAATGGTCTTTTTGAAATTTAAATGAAAATTCTAATACATCTTATCTTTACAACAACATAAAATAATGTTTTGGTGATTTTATCTGAACAAGCAAATTATAGAAGCAAAGTGATATTTTAAGATAAATGCATTTTAATGAAGTAATTATTCATACAGGTTAATACTGAAAAATAAATCTGGCTGTAATTAACCAGTATGAAAATCTAAAAAAAGAAAAAGACAACTTCACTTTCTTTTATGTTACTAGTAGTTGCTGTCTAATTTAAGCATAAAGTTCATTGTATTAGATGCTTTGTACAATATCTACAGAGTTCGGTAGCAATGTCATGACATAGAATTCTGTATCTAAATATTTATAATGTGTATAATTAAATCCCACTTAAAATTTTATTTAAATAAATATAAATGTGATAATGTTTTTATTTTTCTTTCCTCCTGTATGTTAATAAACAATTTAATATTTGGTTTTAGCTGACAGAAAGCAAGTATATCTAATGAAAGAAAGACCCTCACTCTCCTTGAATGGCTTTATTTTTTGTGGAGCAGTCAAGTTTTTCCTAAGAAAAACATTCATAGTTCTATAAGGATTTATTTCTGATTTTAAATGTCAATATCTATTTTTACCCAGTTGAATTTAAATTGATTTTCTTTCTTTAGATAACTTCATTAAGCACATTTTTTGATATAACATATTTTCCCCTGATTTAAAGTATTATATCAGGATTCTGTGAAGACAATTACAGTTTCACCTTTTTATTCAAAAATTAAACTAAATGTCCTGTGATTCCATTGACTCAGAAAATAATATGTAAAAAGTTATCACATACTACACTAAGTATCCTTACTCTATCTTATTCTTTTGAAAAACTTTAACAAGATCCATACCACCTAAAATTATGTGTCATCTTGAAGAGCTTTCAGTTAACATTGTATGCATTTTATATTTCTCTTAAATTGTTCATAAATATCTTTATTTTAAAGAAGTCTTATATCTTAAAAAATTAAATAAGTACTGAGAATTTCTATAAACTCTGTACCCATATTCTTCTATTAATAAACATCTTTAATTTGTATTACACACTTATTAGCCATTACTGACATTGCTGCAATATCAATTAATACTGATATATTTTTGTTAAAGTCCATAAGATGCTGTTTTATATTTTATCTTTTAACCTATTAAAAGACAGATCTAACTTGTTTCTAGTTTTTGGTGATTACAAATAAAACTGCTATCAGCAATTACACTCAAGTTTTCGTGTAAATAAGTTTTTTAATCAGTTTGGTGAATACCTAGAAGCATTATTTCTGAATTTCATGTTAAAACTATATTTAAATTTGTAAGAAAATTATAAACTATCTTTATCATGGCTGTACTAGTATGAATTCCTATGAACAATAAATAAGTTTGTTCTTCTGTTTAAAATTCCTATTCTTTCACTAGTAAATATCAATTTTTAATAAAATCAGCTATTTTATAATAAAGCAAGAGTGCATCATGTGGGATTTATCAAAAAAGTCTAAATTGAATATTTATTTTTAAAACTCAGCTTATGTAGCACCTAGTAAAGTATTGAGTGTTATAAAATAAATATCATCTTAAAGAAAACCTTATAGAATCAATTTAAAGAAAAAAAAAAGAAACTTAATTTGAGTTCACTCAGTATATTGCTTCATTATATACAAATAAAAGTTAGGAATATGCTTAAAAATTTATTGCTAAGAACTTTGACAGTCTTATAAAAATTACATTTATGAACTAAATATGGCATTAACATTTTTTTTATCAGTTGAACAAATTATAATACGCCTTAAATAAAATTCTGGAAAAGCAGGTCTATTAAAATTAAAAATTTAGAATAGCTCTTAAATGTGCCTTCTGATTTTCATGTAAATGTTATTTTTCAGATTTATATTCTTGTGGAATTTTTCTCAAATTCAGCTATTCAAATAAATTATATACCTTTCCCCGGAATTTGAAATATCAGCTTTCTGTCTTACAAGAGTTCTTTTCTAAGGGTAAAAGTCTAGTGATAAGATTTACGATAACCAAAATCCCAGGCAAGCAAAATCTCTTGAACTCTTGTTTTATTGTGTGTGTTAAATTTTCTACTACAACTCTTATAAGGAATCATTTAAAGATTTTTTTTTAATTAAAAGAAAAGCCATGTTACAAAATTGTATCCATTTCAACTTTTTAAAAAATTTTTTTTTGAAATTTCATAATGACCAAGTAATCCTCAAAACACTGCTGAGAAGTGAGTAACTAGGGTTCTAATGGTCTATAAAATTCATTTTTTTTGTATCCACAAATGGATTTTGTTTTTATCTTTGATCATTTTTTTTTGTGTGTGTGCTGACTTAGAGAATATCAGTAACCTTTCACAGACGGGGCCTTTCTGTAATAGTCTTTCAAGGGCACAAAATGAAATGTGTCTCTATTAAAGATGGTTCCATAAGCCACACTAAAATCTTTGCACAGGAGTGAGGTGAGCCATGCTATTTGAAATTAAAACAAAAACAAAAACAAAAAACTCAACAAAATAGTCCCAAATTAATGTACATAATTTTTTAAAAAATGAGACTGTTTGTTAATAGTAAATTTCAAATCTCCAAATGAATAAAAATATCACCTTTGGCTCTAACTTTCAGTAAAATATATTGTGACTATGTACATCCTGTGCCTATGTGAAAAAAGAACATTAGTACTGGGATGCTTTGGTAATACTTTGAGATGAAATCCTGATGACGATGAACAGACCTTTGTAACTCAGCCTCCTCTGTGCTTTTGTCTGTCCATCACGATGATAATTTACTGCTCAATGGTACCTGCCTACTGACCTATGATAACCACAATCTTTGCCTGATCCTGTAATTTTGTTCTTAAAGAAAAATCAAATTAATAAAAAATTCTCATGTTGCCTTCTGAACAAAATTGACTTTCTCATTTAAATTAGCATAAAGTATTCTATAATTATCCATGTTATTTACTATATTAGTAGTTTATTCCTTTGTATTGCTGAATAGTATTCCGGCAAAGGCACAAGTTTGTGTTTTTTAGCTACTGAAGTATACTTGATGCTTTACTCTTTGAGATGAAAATAAATAAATCATAAATATCTGTGGTGAGCTATTTTGCTATGCTGCCTTGTGTGGGCGTGAGCCTAATTCTTGGGCTGAGACCCAGTTCTTTGTTTTCAGCCACTCCCTAGAATGGAATGTATCAATTGTCCAGCTCCTGGAACAAACTGTTTTCAAGAAGTGCTTGTTGTTTTGCACAAGCTGGAACTGGGTGTCTCTTGCCTTGTGTGCAAGTGCTGGGTCTATCATTCTATTGGCTGCTGCTGTGTTGCTATGCGCTCTTTGTCCAATGGTGTACGAGCAGGGCTGCAGTTGAAGTATATAAGGGGTGGTTTTTTCGGGCTCGGAGTCTTTCCTCTCATCTATACCTAATGGATGCTCCCAATAAAGCGTGTTAAAGAAGAATCCTGTTGTTGTCATCATTCCTGCTGGCGGGTAGACGCGACAAATATCCATGAAAAGTTTTGTGTAAATAAGTTTTATTTCATTTGGGTAATAGAGGAGTGAGCTCATTCGGTCATAAGTAATATAAAATTTATAATTCTTACTTTATAAGACTGCAAAATTATTTGTAAAAATGGTCAAACTATTTTAAATACATTGAAGTAACATATTTGTTTTCCAATTGTTCTAAAACCTTACAAGGACTGGATATATGTTATTTTTTTATACCTTATTTTGATGATATGGAATGGTATCGCATTAAGACTTCATTATATTTCTTTAGTTTCTAATGATGTTGAGTATATTTTCAGGTGCTTTTAAGTGATATGTCAATTTTTTTTCCATTTTTAAATTGGGATATTTTATTAAAATTTAGATTTGAAAAAAGTCTGTATTTTGATTCTATATATCAGTTCTTTATTAGTTATAAATTTTGCTAATATATTCACCTAGTCTGTGTATTGTTTTACAATCCTTTTAATAGTATATTTTAAAGAATTTAATTTTATTGTGATGAAATTTCTATTTTATCAATCACCCTGCATGAGCCAAATCTAAGAAATTGTGCCACAAAATAGGTCACACAAATATTTCATCTTTTTCTAAAAGTGTTATAGTTTTAAGGTTTTCACTATGACTCATTTTGACTTAACTTTTCTCTATGGTGCAAAGGGTGGAACATAATTCCTTTCTTTGCATATGCATATTGTTGAGAAAAGAAGTCTCATCTATATAGTTTTTTCCCCTCACTAAGATACAGAAGAATTGAGTCTGGCATCTATTCTTTCTAAGAGTAAAGAGCCCCAGGGCTTGTGCTGGGCTTATTGTCTTTTGAGATTATGTCCCCCAGTTGCAAGTTCAGTGCAGTAGGAGCATCTTTGTTCTGTTTAAGCCTGGGCACTGTGTGGCACTTGGCTAACCACACCGCTCTCTCTGTCCTCTACAATAAGAGGATGGGGTCATTCTGCAGTAGGGAGTTGGGTAGCTACTGGCCCTGTGTTGGCTGCCAGGAGAGACCTGCTACATTATTGAAGCTGGTATCATCTTGTCTCTTTGTGTAAGTAAAGTGTGTGCCATCTAGAGCTTGATTACACTGGTTTCACTTGATGGCTCTGATACCAACATGCAATTGGACTAAGTCTGCAGAGTCCCCTCTGAGTATTGATAAACAGTGTGTTGTGTTTTGCTTAAATCAGTTTTTCCACATTGAAGAAGAAAAATATGTTTCCATAAGAAATTTACATCATAGAGAGAAATTAGTCAATAATATTCACATAATTATGGTATATGGTATACAATGATATGTTAAGTCCTACAGCCAGAGTAAAACTAAAATAGGATATGGACTTTCAGATTTGAGTAAATTTATTAGATGGGTTTATTTTTTAAAAAAGAATAGGCATATGTCCTGGTTTTTGAGAGCTTTTAACTTTCTATGCTCTACATTACTATTATAAAGGTAAAGAGTGACTCCATATGATTCCAAATAAGCATTTTTATATTACCCAGAAAAGCCAAATATTTCTAATGAAATATAAATATTATCCCATTAATAATACTGAGTGGGGCCCAAATTATTTTTCTTATGGATTTACAGTCACAATGATGATGATTTAAAGGCACTTATATTTCCTTAGTTTGTTCTGATACAATCCAAATTTCTAAGAAATATTGATATTATTAATTTATTCAAATCTATCTTTTTATATTCCCAATATATTAAAGTTTTTCAAAGTAAAAGAACAATGATAATATAAGCATACACAAATCTTCATGAAACCTGAGAATTGAAATTTATTAAATCCACATATTAATCATGTTATCTCCTCTTGTAAATAATATCTGAGGAAAAAAAAAGCTATTCAGAAAAATAGATCATGTTTCATATTGAAATGAAAATAAAAACCTGGCAGAAGTCTGTTTTTACTTCTGGGTAAATTAATAAGAAAAGACAGAGGACTGTTTATGTATTTTTAAGTAAACAATAAGGGAAAATAACTATTTAATTTTTTAATGTATTTTATTAAAGAAAATATTTATTAAAATATCATTGGAAAATTAAAGGCTACTATGAGCAGGTGAATTGATATCTCACAACTAGAGCATATTGGTTTCATTAATGAGGAAAAAAAACATTTGCTTGCTTTTAATTCTGACAGCAATGCAGTTTGTTATTTCTTTGTATCAACCCCAAATTTTGTTTTAAAAGCCATGAAAATATTTAAGTAAAAATAGAAGGATAATAAGCAAAGAAACACGTTACTTTTTGAAAGCATTTTTTATTACACATCATTGCACAATTTACATATGTGTTCAACATCTTTCTCATCTTTCTCTGAATTATATTGTCTAACAAGTGAACTATTCCATTGTTTCCTGGGAAACATAATTAATGGGAAGACATAATTAATGAATATAAAATAGATTAGGTTGATAGTCTTTCCCATTGTTTTAAGTAACATTCAGGTACAGGAAGAACAGAGATCTCTAATCAAGTTTAAACCAAAGATAAGTTCACCAAGACACATAATCAAATATCAAATGTGCAGTATAGATGAAATATTCCTGTTTTGGAAATAAATGCCTGAACATACTCATGCATAAGGAGATCAAATCCATCCACGTTTCAAGGCTTCTAGAGACAAGATAGCAGTCTTGCTTGGGGCACAGCTACAGGCTACAAATTGAATTCCTTTGTAAGATGTCATGGTGAGAACTATAGGTCCTTCAAGCATATCAGTAAACACAAACTTCCAGTGTACTATAGGAGCAATAAGAACTCATAGATGGATCAGATAAATACTCTTCCATGATGCCCTCCAAAATGTCCATGCCAGTGAAATGGAGAACTGCTATTTGGAGTATAACATTCAATTTTGCTTCTTGTTGTAATGCACCTGCACTTCCTACCTCTGTAGATGATCATCATCCCAATATCAAAATGTTTTAACCCCCACATCTTTGATCCAACCAGTAAACTAGGAGTTATAAGTTCTTTTGAGGCCAAGTAACTGAGGAAAATGCTTGTCCAGGCTTTTCTGCTTCTGGGAAAGACACTGAGAAGATGCAGATGCCATTCTGGAAACATTACAACATTTATGACTGCATGAAGAACATTGCTTGGGTGTAGGGTGATATCACTAAAGAATATATGAATGAATCTGGAAGAAGATATGTGAGAGGTTCATCTGTGACTTTAAAGAATTTGCAAAGAAAGAATTTGGAATAATCAGCAAAATAGGAGTTTAGATGATAAATTTTAACGTGGGAATGGGTAAGAATGATCTTTGGGAGCTCTTAGAGGTATGATTCCTGACAAATAGACTAATGAGGAGTGGAAACTAAAACAAGAATAGGTAGCTGAAGAAGAGGCAAGAGAAAATTAATTTCAAGTGATAAAAAAGAACTTCCACAAAGATTCACAATAAAAGATATCGCAGAAGCTTTTACACACTCACCAAGCTCCTTACAAAGTTGGAAAATGTGGACCCCAACAGTGAAAGGTTTTTAATTGACAGAGAGGAGTGTTCATATGGCATTATCTTACAACCAAATATTGCATAACAAGAGAAACAAACAAGGCAAATCACCATTAACATGTTTTTGAGAAGAACTTCAGGCAGGTCCTACCAGAAAAAAAGTTACCATAGGAAACCACAGCTCCATGTCTCTCATTAACCTAAAGAGAGTGATAATGTAGGCCTAGGCTAATGTGTCATTTGTGAACTTAAATAAATAAAAACATTTTAAATTTAAAAAGATTAAACACAAAGATTCTTAAAAATAAGAATGTAAAACGTTTTTTGCATAGCTATTCATTGTGTGTTGTTAAGTGTTTTTTCAGAGAATCAAAAGTAATTTAAAAATATGTAAAGTAAAAAAATGTTGCAGCAGGCTAAGATTAAGTTAGAGAAGAAATAAATATTTTTATTAACAGTATAATCCAAATGTAAGTGTTTATGAAGTCTATAAAAGTGCACAGTAATGTCTCAGTTTTCAAATTCACTCACCACTTACTGGATGACTCCCCAGTATAACTTTCAGTCATGCAAGCTGTATTCATGGGAAACACTCTATACAGGCATGCCATTTCACCTTTAATAACATATTTTACTGTACTTTTTGATGTTTAGGTATGTTTAGACAACCTACGATTTTGTTAAAACTGCCTAAAGTATTCAGTAGAGAGGCATGTTATGTAAGTTTGTAGCCTAGAAACAACATGCTCTATGAAAAGCCTAGGTGCATGGTAGACTACAGCATCTAGGTGTAAGAACACTCTATAATTTTTGCACAATGATTAAATCACCTAATGATGCAATTCTGAGAACACATTCCATCACTAAATAACACATGACTATTTTAAACCTCATATAAAAGTACATGACACAGAAGAGCTGCATAAATATAAAAAACTTTTATTTTAGGTATAGTAAGTAATAACAGAAAATCTGGATCTCTATATTTAGTTCACACCTTAAATATGTAAATAAGTTAAAATTTCAACTTGAAGGTTTGTGAGATATATATATATATATATATATATATATATATATATATATATATATATGGCATTTTATTTTTTTCACAAACCAGAGTGCAAAACAGGCCAGCATTCAGGTTTGGTGAAGTATAATAAATTTTTTTACTTAAAATTTGTTTCCAGATATCTTATTTTAAAAGTGTTATTTCAGCCAAAATATTCCACAGAAAAGACCTGCACATCATTGAATAATTAAGCACTCAAAAAATTAAACTGGATCCTACAAGGAAGGAGATGATTTGTGTGCTATTTATAAATTGATTAGGTTTTTTATAAATCACAAGTACTATTATCCAAATAGCACCCATATATCAAGAGCAAAAGCTAAGTAAATCCATTTTTCATTTTGTGACACAGTTTTAGAGTATACATAAAATTACATGAGAAGATTTACTATTGATTAAAATATGGCTATTATACATTTGAAATATTCTATATTTATACATTCTTCTACTCTCTCAATAGTGATTTTAAGTCTCTTTGGCAAATCTGTTGTCATACCTGAGCAATGTATCTTAGCGTGTCAGAAAGGAACAAGAAGTAACCCATGAACGTACTCAAACACAATTCCATATATAGGCAGAATATCATTTTTAAAATTAACAACAGCTATAGCAAATATAGAAGAATTTGAAAGACAGACTGAAAGTTACTGTAGTTTTTTTTTGTTGATATGTATTTTCTGATATATATATATATATATATATATATATATATATATATATATATTTCAAGAATATAACAGTAAAATATCAGGCTTCAACTAATATTAAATAGGCACTTTTTCTCAAAATATTAAATCCTGGCAGGTAAAGAAAAATTACAAAATATTATTTAAATGATTTCAAAATAAATTGTTCAAAGTCTAATTATTTTACCAGTAAAATGTATTTAATTACCTTTTCTTAATGAGAAAATTTTTAGTATCAAAAATTTTAGTGACCAGAATACTTTTTCCCTATGTTATCCTATATATACAGTTTGTCATAGGAAGTTTATATGATTTCATATGCAGCAATCTTTTTACTAAACTATTGATTTGATATTTTTTATAATTCACAAAAATGCTTTTTATCATTTCTATAGGTATTGATTGGCGCGTACCTGCGTGCCAGCCGCGGCTCGGCCACTCGGCGTGCTGCGTGGCTTCCGAGCGGTGCGAAAGCCTGTGATACGTGGTTAGCCTCTTCTGCAGTGTGCACCCATTCGAGATTGAATCCTGACGACCGTCAAGGAAAGGGCCCCGTCTTCAGTGAAGGCCGCGGTGATGGCCCGACCCGAGGTGGCAGCGATTCGAACTCTTTCTGCCCTCCCGAGTACACCTCTGCGGTAACCCAAACCATAAACTTTTCCAAACCCAAAGCGGGGCCTAGGAAACCACGTGTCTCAGGCAGCCCACGCGCAGCGCCCGCTGGCCGACCCGGAGGCCCCCGGGCAGGATGGGGCAGAGCAGGAGTCTGGGTTGCCGCGCCTCTCCGCCGGGCTCGCTCACCCAGGCTGAGCGCCCGAGCCTCCACCGCCTAGGCTTCTCGGAGGGCAGCCCTGGGAAGGCCCCACCTGGCGGCCCGGAGGGGCGTGGCTGGCGGAGACGCGCGGAGATCCGGAGGGGCGGGGCGTGCTCGGGCTCCGCCCCGCTCCGTCTCCGCCTTCCACCCTCTCTGCCTAGGGTTCTGCCACTGCCTCTACCTTGGGACCTGAGGCCGCAATGTCCGGCCCCCATGGAGTCTGGGCATGCGGGTGGAGATGGGAGCCCAAGGCGAGGACAGTGGCTTAGGAGAAGCAGGTGACTCAGGGGCTGCTTTGCTTTCCCAGAAAGAATTGGAGCCAGGACAGGGACCAGGAAGAGCTCAAAGAATCCTCCCAGTATTCCCATGGACACTGAGTTGTAGGCACCGTGTCCGAGGTGCTGGGCCAACTGGTCTCTGGGAACCGCAACACTGGAGAATAGAGAGAACCATTTACAAAATGGGAAACAGGCAGATTCAGGGATGTCGCCCATTTGAGATTTGTTCCAGCTATTTCCTTTAGCCCCTAGGGAGATCAAGACTTTGAGAGGGACCTATTGGAGCTTGACTGGCTTGGCTTAGCTGGAGGCACTGATCCGTGTCCCTAGCCAACTGGCTTTGTTGGTGTGACCTGTTTAACAGCCTGTTGCAGCCACAGCACTGCTGGGGAGCAGGAGAACCATCAACCATCACCTCTCTTTGCCTTCTCCAATTTGAGTTTTCCCACTTGCAATGCAGGAATAATGAAAGATATCTCTTGCATTGAGATGTGTTTGAATTAAGTGGGGGAAAAAATGAATGGGGAGAGGCTGGTGAGATTGATATGAGACTGATGCCTGAGACACCCCTATTTTTTGCCCACCCAGCAGCTGCTCCACCCTAGGATAGGATGTTTTATCCTTTACTAAATCTAGGAAGGAAACCCAATGCCCAGTTCGTCTGCCAAGGCAAATTTCTTCTCTTTTTGTCCTCTTGACCAAGACAGCTCTTGGCTTGCTGTACAGTGCTGGTTCTGCCTCACTGCCCTTGGTCCCTGTGGTGCCTCTCAATTCATTCCAGCACTGGGCCATCTGCTTAATGCCCACGGGGCCTCAGGCAGAGGAACAAACTGTAGCTGAGCAGGATGAAGACCTAGACTCAAGTCTGAGTGAATCTCGGGGCTAAATAAGGGAAAGGGGAGTTCAGTCTGGGCCTGAGGCCCCATCCCTAACTATCTCTCAGCCCCAACCTGTCCCTGATTGCACCCAACCCAATCCTCTATACCAGCCCTGCTCCTACCCCACCTTTCTCTCTGCTCCTTCCCTGGCTTTTCTCCTCCTTGACTGCTTCCTGATCTGAGTCTCGCCCTCATCCTCCCCTGAAGGCCAGATAAAGGGGCAGAATGCTGACTATTGCTACGGATTGAATGTATGTGTCCCCCAAAATCTATAAGCAGGAACTTAATACCCAGTGTGACAGTGTTAAGAGGTGAGAATTTGAGGAGGTAATTAAACCACCTCTCATGAATGGAATTAGTACTCGTGAAGGGGCTCCAGGGAACTAGTCAGACCTTTTTTGCCTTCCACTCATTCCATTATGGCGAGGACACCTGCACAGTGCCAACCATGGGGAACTGGCCAGACACTGACCCTGCTGGTGTCTTCATCTTGGACTTTCCAGCTTCCAGAAGTGTGGGCAATAAATTTATATCATTTTTAAATAACCCAGTCTGTGGCTTTTTTTTTTAAATCAGGTATGAACCCAGAGGTACTTACCCACCGAGCCACAGCTCCAGCCCTTTTTCTATTTTATGTAGAGTCAAGGCTCACTTAGTTTCTTAGGGTCTAAGTTGTTGTATCTGGCTTTGAACTCACGATCCTCCTGCCTCAGCCTCCCAAGTTGCTGGGATTCCTGGCATGCACCACCACCCCTGGGGTGTGGAATTTTTGTTAATAGCAGCAGGAACAGACTAAGACAGGTGCGTTCTTCTCTGTTGCTGCAGGGATCCCTGGGAACAGGTAGCTAGGCCCACAGGTTCTTGCACACAGGAAACAGTGGAGCTTCTGTGTAGGCAGAACCCAGACCTTGCCAGCCCATGAGCCCCATTTTGGGCTGAACTTCTGTAACCACCTTCCTGGGTGGCTACCTTCCTGGGTGCCAGCAGTACAGTCACAAGCCCCTCTGTATCTCTGTGACCCCACCGCTACTGGTTTACCTTTAGCCTCTCTGGACATGCTTTCCAGTCACCTCTGTCCTCTCCTCTTCTGCAAGAAAATTGAGTTCTTCAGGGTTTAGTCCTAGCCCCTTGGAGGTCAGTGCACACATCCTTGGCCATACCTCTCTCCCCTGTTTTCTGTCACCATCTCTGTTCTGAAGGACCTAACCTGTGTCCTCAGCTCAGCCTTATCCTAACTCCAGGCCTGCATTTACAACTCCCTCTGGGATAGACTGGTTGTTCCCCAGGACCCCTCACTTCAGTGCTGCCACAACTACCAACCTGCCATTCTTCCCACCTGGCTCCTTTCTTGCCTTCTGTTCCGGCCATGGTGGCCAATGGGGACCCCAGGAGTCCTGCCAGCTCCTGCCCACTCCATGACTCCCCATTGCCCACTCTGCCATCTGCCCCTCCCCAACACTTCAGGGGGGCTCTGAGTGTCTCACTGCTCTCATCGGACCCAGGACCTACAGAAGGGATGAGATGCACAAGTATCATGCCACGCACACCTGTGATCCCAGCAGCTAGGGAGGCTGAGGCAGGAGGATCGCAAGTTCAAAGCCAGCCTCAGCAACTTCAAGGTACTAAGGAACTCAGTGAGACCCTGTCACTAAATAAAACACAAAATAGGTTGGGGATGGGGCTCAGTGGTCGAGTCCCCCTGGGTTCAATCCCAGAACCCCCCCCCCCGCAAAAAAAAAAAAAAAAAGAATTATGCTGAGTGAAAGAGGCGGACAGTGAAGAGTCCTCACTGCAGATACCATCTGAACAGGGGATGCGAACTAGTCTGTGGCCAGAGTTGCCTGGGGTGGGAAAGTCATGGAGGAGAGCAGGAGGGGTGGATTATAGAAGGGGCAAGAGGAGATCCTTGGGAGATCTTTGTGAGGTGATGAAGATACTCACTGTTTCACTGTCTGGATTTGGTAGTAGTTTTGTGGCTTTTTTTTTTTTTGCCATACTTGGGGAGAATCCAGGGCCTCTTGCCTGCTAGGCAAGTGCTTTGCTACTGAGTTAAAACCCCATCATTGTGGCATTTATTTATATCTAATCTTCCCAAATTGCTCAAAAACTACACTTAAAGGGTTATACAAAAAGGACTCAGGAGCTCCCAATGGCCAAAGTTGGGACAATTTGAACAACAAAATAAATAGAAAACACAAAGTAGAAATGAGGTCGTACTGGATTATGATCCATAGAATAAATAGACATCATGCACGTGGTCGCCCCCCATGAAGCTACTTGAGTGGTCTTTTACTCTGTGCTGAGCTACGGGGGCCCTAGGTCTCCCCTTGGGAACAATTCCGGCATTCCCGAGGGTAGACTCTATCTATCACACAGCTCTCCTAGCTCTGGAATTGGGCGTAACCTTCTGGGTTTGGACAGCCCAGCTCCTGCCTTATTGGTGAAGAACACTCTGAAGAACACCTTTGAAACTCCCTTGTGTAAATAAATTGAACGCGGTCTTTCTCTCTCTCCACTGTGGAAGCTGGACCCCTAAGGGTGGTAGAGCCGGTGGCCCTCGCTGTTCAAAGTTACTTTCTGTGTAGTGTGGATTTCCGCCACCTACCTTTCTTAGCTTTATTTCACAGCCAGTTCACTCCATGCAGAGGAACTCTGACCCTACCACCTGCGTGGGATGTGGGCAGGACATGAGTTACTATTGACTTAAATAAATGATTGAGGGTTGGGGATATAGCTCAGTTGGTAGAGTGCTTGCCTTGCATGCATAAGACCCAGAGTTCAATCCCCAGCACTACAATAAATAAATAAATAAATACATAAAAAAATGATTGAGTCTGGCACAGTGGTATGTACACGTACATGTCTGTCCAGGTACTCAGGAGGCTGAGACAGGAAGATCACAAGTTTGAGGCCAGCCTTGGCACCTTAGTGAAGCTGTCTCAAACTAGAAGGCCAGTGGTATAGAGCACCCCTAGGTCCAATCCCTGATATGGGAAGTATATAAGGGAGGAGAGACAAATCTCACCTGCAGAAGAATTCCAAATAATTTATGTAATACTGTGCCCCTGAGGTGGTGGAGCAAACCCCCCCACCCCACTCTTTAGCTATGGGCTGTGTTCCTTCTGAAGAGCACAGTATAGGAAGGGGAAAAAATAACTTCCCAGTAGAGAAACCTGGCAAAAATCTTGACCTTGACCAATTCAACATTAACCATGAGGTCACCTTATTGATACTACCCTTGATACCATATGATGCAAAAATGACTTTTTGTTTTTTCTGACCTTCCTCCCTAAAGCCTCTAACCCCAGTCTAATTGTGAGAACAAACACTCCACCACCAAGACAGATCTCACATTGTCAAGATCAAAACCCAGAAAGTCTGAGGAGCCTCACAGCCCAGAACCCTGAAGAGACAGAGTATTGCTGCGGTTTATGTCCCTCAGATGCTCATGAGCTGAAGTCAAATCCCCATCCTGAGATAGCAGAAGGTGGAAACTTAATCTGACTATGATATTTAGAGGGGGCCTTGGGCTGTGATTAGGATTTGAGGTCATCAGGGTGGCTGTCCTAATTGAATCCAGGTGGCTGCCAGCAGCCATCTGCGAGCTGTGCATGAGCTAAAGCGATGTGGACCATTAGGCAGGAAAGCCTGCTGCAGCGACCCTGCTGGTTTGAGAAAGCCTGGTTCACGCGGCGGCGTCGCGCCCAGCCCCACAAGTTCAGCACAGCACCAGAGATCCGTGACCCTGCTGGAACCACCAGCCTCTCAGAGATGGGTGTGGCTTTGGCAAAATGCCAATCCACCTGTTTGCTGCAAGACCCCTGCTGCACCCAGGAGCAAGTGCAAACCAAGACTCTTCCCGCTGAAGCCTTCTCCCTGCCTTTGATGGACTCGTCTTCAGGTGTTCAGTTCCAGCTCCCATCGGGACTGGAAGACCCATCAGGTGCTCCCCTTTTCCTATCTAATTTCTGACTCTGTCTTTATTTCTGATTATTTCAGACTTTTTATTTCCCAGGCAGCTCACACCTCCTGAGCGGGAACCTACCCTGGCCGTGCTGGCCACCCACCCCAATAGTGGTTTTATTTTTATTTTTTATTTTATTTTATTTTTTGTTGCTGGGGATCGAACCCAGGGCCTTGTGCATGTGAGGCAAGCTGATAGTGCTCCCTGTCTCTTGCCATGTGACACACTATTTTGGGATTCTGCAGGCAGAAAGACCACCACCAAATGTGACCCCTCAACCTTGTTCCTCCAGAACCATGAGTCAAAATAAACTTGTTTTCTTTATAAAGTAACCTCCCTCTGGTATTTAATTGTAGTAATGTAGTGGCACCCTCTTTCTCCAAAGGAAAATTTTAACTGGGCCTCTCCAGAAATCTTCACCATGGCTGATTTTAGGACTGTCAGCAAGAGACTCTCTGCAAAGAGTTCAATGTAAATAAACTTCCTGTTTTCTCGTTGCCCTGTTTTACTTGGCCACTGGCCAGGAAGATACCGGAACTCCAGGTGCTGGACACCCCCTTACTAGTTTTCACAGTGAAGTAGTTTGTAGAAATGTGTAAACAAGGCCTCTGGCCTTGAGCTGGACTTCACAGAGATGTCTACATTTTTTTTTAAAGAGAGAGTGAGAGAGAGGAGGGAGAGAGAGAGAGAGAGAGAGAGAGAGAGAGAGAGAGAGAGAGAGAATTTTAATATTTATTTTTTAGTTCTCGGCGGACACAACATCTTTGTTGGTATGTGGTGCTGAGGATCGAACCCGGGCCGCACGCATGCCAGGCGAGCGCGCTACTGCTTGAGCCACATCCCCAGCCCGAGATGTCTACATTTTTAAGAGAAGTTATGGGCTGGGGATGTGGCTCAAGCAGTAGCGTGCTCGCCTGGCATGCGTGCGGCCCGGGTTTGATCCTCAGCACCACATACAGACAAAGACGTTGTGTCCGCCAAAAACTACAAAATAAATGTTGAAATTCTCTCTCTCTCTCTCTCTCTCAAAAAATAAATAAATAAATAAAGATGTTGTGTCCACCAAAAACTAAAAAATAAATATTAAAAGAAAAGATAAGTTACAGTTGGGCTCCATGGTAACAGTTGGCAGGGGGAGGAAAGAAAGGGGAGAAGAAGCTCCCCACTTCTCAGGTGTTGTCTTTGTTGCCCAAAACAGTGAAATAAAAAGCTGCTTAAAAAATGTGAACTTCTGCAGACTGTGAATTTCTGAGCCCCTCCCCTTATATGCTGGGTATAAAACTCTGCAACTCCCTGAACTTGGGGTTCAGGGGATTGATTGATTACAGCAAAAGCTGTGCCCTCTGAACCTGGCTGCAGCCAAATAAAATGGTTTTTGCTATCTTCAGTGTCTTGCCTTGTTTGTCCCTACAACAGTAAAACAATTAGCCTAATACAATGACTAAATCTAATATAGTATACTGGATGAGATCTTGGAACAGAAAAAGGGCATTATGTAAAAACTAGAAAACCAGTGACTTGGGAGGCTGAGGCAGGAGGATCACATTTTTGAGGCCAGCTTGGGTCCTTAGAGAGACTCTGTCTCAAAATAAAGTGTAAAGGACTCAGGACGTGGCTCAGTGGTAGAGCGCTTGGTTAGCATACAGGAGGCCCTGGGTTAGATCCCTAGCACGGTCCCCCACAAGAAAATTATGCTTTCTGAAAATTCAGATGCACTGCCTATGTAAAATAAACACATCATTTCAAATATTCGAGATAAAAATAATGTAGAATATCTTAATGTCATATTGATTAGACAGAAAATGAGACTTTTTAAAACGTTTATTTTACTAAAATGAATGTATTGTTTATTTTTGGTGCTGGGATAGAACCCAGGGTCTTGTACAAGCTAAGCCCATGCTCCTACACTCAGCTGCACCCCTGCCCTTTTCTAAATTCATACTGTGACCTTTTGCCCATATTCAGTCATTCACTTTTTTTTGGGGGGGGGGGTTCTAGGGATTGAACCCACGGGCACTTTACCACGGACCCACGTCCCCAGACCTTTTTTGTACTTTATTTAGAGACACCTAAGTTGCAGAGGCTGGCTTTGAACTTGGGATCCTTCTGCCTCAGCCTCCAAATCTCTGGGATTATAGGCTGGGCCACAGCCTTTCTTATTCTAAACACGCATTGAAGTCTACAAAGGTCCCTGTGGACTGTGAGCCCAGCAGGGTGTGGAGGTCTGTTTTGGGCTGGGTCGGGTTAGGAAACGTTCCATTCCTAAAGAATGACAGCGTCCTCATTCCTGGTCCATAGAGCCATGTGGAGTGTCTTCTGTACAGTGATTCTCACGCTCACTGACATTTCAATGCTAGAAGACAGTGTCCTACACTACCACGGGCCTGGCCCCTTTCTCCCTTATCTTTCCTTCCTTCTTTCCCTCTTATCTTTCTGCCTTTTAAATAAATTGAGGATTTGAGATCCAGATTATCCTGGATTATCCAGCTGGACCCTAAATGTCCTCTCAAGTGTCCTTCCTGAGACAGGCAGAGGGAGATGAGACCCAGAGGAGGCCCCCTGTGAAGAGGGAGCAGAGATTGGGGGGCGTGGGCACAAGGCCAGAGGCTAGAGGAGGCTGGCACAACCCATGGAGCCTCCGGGAAGCCAGAGCCAGGCTCTGCCAACACCTTGATTCCAACTCAGTGATCTTCTGATTTCTGACTGCTGGCCTTTGGAATGTGTGGTTTCAAGCCAACAAGTGTGGGCTTTGCTTTGTTTGCAGTGCTTGGGATTGAACGCAGGGCCTGACACGTGTGAGGCAAGCACTCCACCACTGAGCCACATCCCTAGCCCTTTTTTAAAATTTTTTTTTTCATTTTTCCTTTTTTTAAATTTTGAGACAGGGTCTCATGAAGTTGCCAGGCTGGCCTTGAACTTGCCATCCTCCTGCCTCAGCCTCCCAAGTAGCCAGGATTGTAGCTACTCAGACATGCACCACCGGACCCAGCTGAGTGTGTGGTTCTAAGCCAACAAGTATGTGGAAATATGTTGTAGTAATTTGATAATTTGGGAAATTCTTGGCCTATCCAGATTGCAGAAGATGGCAACATTAGGAAATTCACAGTTAGGAAAGTGGGTTCTTGAGGGAAAGCCAAAGTCAGGGGACCTATGGAGGTGCGGAAGAGGTGGGCCGAGACAGGGGCTGCAGGAAGCAGGCGAAGTTGCCTGAATCTAGAAAACTCAGCATCATAGGAGGAGGTATCATGGAACAGGTGACCCAGCAGGGTCAGGAGGAGGTGGCTCAGGACAGGAGGGAGACCCAGGGATGTAAATAGAAACCAGGGAGCCACAAGCCTCTTCAGTCCTGGCAGACCCACACTGAGCTCCTCGGGAGAGGCACTTGGGGCTGCAGTGACCCTGGGGGAGGCCAGTACCCAACCAAGGCCTGAAGGACTCTGGACTCAGAGGGAGGCCCCCAGGCCTGTGACCTGTGACCTCTAGCCTACCTGCCATCAAAGGCAGGGGGTCCCATTCCTGAGAGGTAACTGAGAGTCATGGGAAGGGAGCAGGGGGTGGTCTTCCCTCCAGCCCAAGGTCTGGGCCACCAAGTCCTGTCGATAGAGATGCACACTTCCTTCCAGACCTCTGACCCAACCTTCTGAGAATCAGGCTCCAGAGGGACGGCCGCACCCAACAGCTTGGCACCCCACACTGCATGCTCCCCACCCTCCCTGCCCTCACCCCATCGGCCCCGGTGGGCTTCTCGTCCTTAGTGGACAGGTGTCCCTGGGGCCCCCACCCTGGTCCTCACTGCCCAGCACAGCCTTGCTTTCCCCCCCGCCCCAGAGTGGAGGCTCAGCCACCGACATTGCCCCCGTCTGAAATAGAACCTTGGGGCCAAGGAACAGCCTGAGCTGGGGCTTCTGACCTTTCTCCACCTCTGGGATAAGGAGCAGGCAGAAGGGCTGCCATCCCCTTGGGGTACCTAAGGGGACTCCAGGCAGAAGCCCAAGTGCCACGATTCTGCAGCCAGGGACACCATCTTGGATACCTGGTCTTCCAACCCTCTGGCATCTATGACCTTGTTCCCTTGTTCTCCTGGTCTGGCATGAGCTCCCAGGGCACAGGGGAGAACCAGCCCTGTACTCTCACCCAAGCCACCTTGCATGGTGCCCAGCAGAGGCCCAGCCAAGGGCCCAGAGAGCAGCAAGTCAGAGGGCTATCCAGGAGTGACTGTGATGGACGTGCCGCGAGCCATCTGTGGGCTGTGTGTGAGAGTTATGCACACTGGAGTGATATGAGGGGACAGGTCTGGCGTTGCTCGCTGATTGGGCTGTGCCACGTAAGTGTGCCTTTACTCTCACTCCACCTGTGATCCCGCACAGCACCTGAGATGGGTGTGACTTGCCATGATGGCAACCAATCTGCTGACCACAAGACATCACCGAGCAAGACTCCACCTGCCTTATTTGGTGAAGAACATTCCATCAAAGCTCCTTTGTGTGTCCCCACTATAAAAATAAAGAGATTCTGAGTTCACACTCTCTTCCCAGCGCTGTCCAGCGTGGAAACTGACCCTTAAGGTCGCAGGGCAGTCCCACCCTCAATCGGAGAAACTCATGTCGTGTGTTACATGATTTCTTCACCGTTTTCTTAGTTTAGTGCTGAGCCGACCCCTTTGATCCCAGCTCATCTCCCAGCACAGGCAGCTGGCAAGAAATGAGCCCCTTTCCTGGGCTACCTGGCAGGGCTTCAGGCAGGAGAGGGGCAGAGTTGAGAGGAACAGATGTCTTGTCCAGTACCAGGGCCATGCCAGGCAGAGGTCCCCTGACCAGGCTGCAGGAAAGCCCAGCAGCCACCTACCATCCCCGCAGAATGGAAGGCCCTCTGCTGACCTTGCTCGGAGCTGTGGCCTCCAGTCCCCTGTGCCCCTGGTTCCTGTAGGCCCTTTTACCTGCACAGACATCCAGGCTGTAGAGCAAAAGGCAGGAGCACCCCTCTAGGGGGCAGCCTAGGCCAAGTACCTGAGGACCAGCACCAGCGGGGGAGGTCCAGCTCTTGAGCAGCAGGGCCTGCTGCCCTGTCCAATGGGCTCCAGGGCCTCCCTGGAGGGGGGAAGTCCAGTGTGCATATTGAAGGTTTAGGAAGGGCTACCTTTCAGAGTCCCCATAGGTGGGGTCCCCATCCAGTGGAAGGGGCAGGAACCCAGAGGTCCTAGAGTGAGCCCAGGGGTGAGAGATGAGCAGGGGACTAGAAAGCCACTTCTGGAAATGGAAGACTGCAGCCAGATCCCTGGGGGGCAAGCACCTCACATGGAACAGTCATGCCCATCCTGGGCTGTCTGGGAGCAGGGTGTCACTGGACCTGCAGTGACCAAAGAGGGCCCCTCCATGGACACCAGGAGTTCCCGGGGCCATGATTAGGCCTCCTAGGGCCTCTTGCCTAGAGGCTCCTCAGGCATGGCCCTGCCTCTGGGAAGCCTGCTTCGTCCTGTACTGCCCTTCAGACAGGTCAGAGGGTCTACCTCTGCCCCAGTCACTTCCAGGGCTGAACACTGTCCATGAGCTCCTAGAAACCAGACCAGGGGGTCAGACTGGATTCCTGAGATGCAAGAAGCACCAGGAAACATCTCACTGCCTTCAGGGGTGGATTAGACCTGGGTGGGGCCCTGGGAACAACTAGAGTTCTGGCTTCTGGCCATAGAAAACTCCGGTGTGGACAGTGTTCAAGCTCCTGCTGTTTCTAAGCAGGCCCAGAGCAGGACTTGGGAGGCCCAGGCCTGGCCTTTCCCAGAAGGGTCTTGGCCCCAAAGCTTTTGTATGGCTAGTTGAGGGCCCACCAGGGATGTCTGTGTTTCCTGGAGAGAGACTGGGGGGAGATGGTGGGGGTGGCCCTGCGGGAGCGGCTCAGGGGTCACAGTGGAAACCAGCAGTGGGGCCCAAGGGAGATGGACCAGGGCCTGGCACTCTGTGGGCACCGTGCCACCCACGTAGCACAGACCACTCCCAAAGCCACAGGGCCCAGTAACTGCCCCCAGCTCTGAGCCATGTGAGCCCTTGAGTCCCCTCCTTGGCCAGGGGAATGGGGCCCAGTGGGAAGGGAGTGGGTGGTACCTGGAGCCTCCAGTGTTGTGTCCACCCTGGAGCCTTGGAGTCAGTCCTAACCTGAACAGGAGGTCTACACTGTGGGCCTCACTCCATCCCCCAGTGCTGAGCCTCAGAGCCAGCGTGAGGGGAGGTGCCTGTTAATCTGACCCCTTCCCACAGCCCTGCTGGACTCTGACGAGGGTCCCACCCAGACTTTGGGAGCCTTCCTACCTGATAGGATGCATTGAATCTCAAATCCCTCAACCGGCCTCTTCACTCCATCCCCGACCTCCAGAGAGGACCAGGACAGATGGCGGGAGGCAGTCGGGGAGGAAGGATGAGATGGCCATCCCCAGGTGTCAGCAAAGACAAAGTCCAACACGAGATGAGGACAGAGATACAGAGACCAGGCCAGGGGACCAGACAGGCCTGAGGCAGCACGGGGAGAGGAGCAGACCCAGCAGGGTTTGTCAGAAACCTAGAGACAACCTCAGCAGGGACACCGGAGTCCCCGTGTGGTCTGTTCTGGCTCCCAGAATAGGCAGAGCCACTCCCTCTGCTGGGAAGGAGCCTGGCGGGTGGGAGGCGGGCAGAGATTTCCTTGCTCCTTGAGGGGCCCAGCTTCAAAGCTGCCTGGGGTCCCTGAGCCGGGCCATCTCCTCTCAAACTCTGTACACCACCCCACCTGGGAGCACTGATCACTCAGCCCCCTGACTTTCAGGGTCTGGAATATTCTACCCAGCAACTCCTCTGTGATTCAGGACACTGCCTCTTGCTTACTTAAAAGTTTGGGGGACTCTGCCGCCCCCGCCCTGTCTCCTCTGCATCTGATGGTCACAGAAGACTCTTGAGGATGCCTTGAGTGCTGGGGAGGGAGCCCAGGCCCCGTGCGTGCTGGGCAGGCGCTCCTTCCACTGTGTGCATCCAGCCCCTGAGAACACCAGCCACGGGGATGGCAGGGGTGGAGCCCCTGGGGCTGGAGAGGGGGTGGGAGGTGGGGACAGGCTCTAGTGGCCTCGTCGTCCCCTCAGCTTTGCTCACCTTCACTTCTGCTCTTTCACCATCAGGACCAGCGGGCAGGGCAGGGCCAGAGGCAGTGAGTCCAGCTGGGGTCTCTGGCACTGGGGATGCCGAGGCAGCACCCTTCCCACCAGTTCAGGACCCCCCAAAGCCCCTCTCTTGATCTGCTGATTCAGAGCCCAGACTGGGGGTCCCAAGTAGCAGGTAGGTTAGAGCCAATAAGGGCCCTTCAAGTCCCATGGAGGGCCAGTGAACCCTCAGGGTCAGGCCTCCGGGACAGTCACAGCCCAAATGGTGAGTCCTCTCAGGGGGACACTGCACAGGGCCTGGAACCCATCACTGCCCTCAAGGATGCTGGCCAGCCTCCCTGTGGGGAAACAACTTCCCGCTGGGAGGACAAAACGTGGGTCAGGGATGGTTCTCAGACCTCAGGCCTGGGCCACTGGGTTCCATGGCCCAGAGACAGACAGATGGACAAGGCCAAATATTTGTACTCCCTGTGTCCCAAGGGAGCAGAATAGAGCCCACTTTCATGGCCACCCACCAGTCCACCTTGCCTGGGGCTCCCACCAGCTCCCCATGATCCTCTTATCAGGGCTCCAATGGGAACGGGGACTGAAGCCTCAGCAGCCTCATCTGTGCCCACATGCTGAGCCTGGCATCCCTACCCACTAGGCTCACCCAAGCAGCCCAGGCCCTGGGGGGTGGGCTGCTGTTCTGTCCCCTCCTGAAAAATGGGGAAGGGAATGTGGTGGAGGGGTCTCAAGGTGGGAGCACTCCTGGGCCAGGAGCATTCTTAGGCCAGTCTCTCAGGCATCTCATTCCATACCAGGGTCTGGCCAGGGCTCCTGCGAGGGGCCAGGGTCTGGGCTCAGAGGGCTCAGCAGGCGCCTCATCCTTCTCTGTCTAAAGTGTCTCTGTCCCACTGCCCTGCACTCCCCTGACCCTCACAAGGAACAGAAAGCATCACAGGGCTATGGAAAGGGACCTTCTCCCTTCCAGCAGATGCAGGGAAAGGGCAGAGCCACCCACAGCCCTCCCTGGACACTAGGTAGGCTGAGGCTCCTGGGGGTCAGAGATGACAGCTTGTCCAGATCGGAGCTCTGACCTCAGACAGGGCCAGTCACATAAAGGGAGAGGGCACAAAGAATGCCCAGAGGGAACCCTTGTCCCTGCCAGACTGTGGCCTCCTGGGAATGTCCCTCCTGTCCCCCTTCCTTGCTGGCCTTCCTTCCCCCCATTTGCATAATCCTGACCAGAGGGAGGAAGGGGCAGAAACCTTGCCAAGCATTTCCATAGGAGTTTCTGGTTATTACCTCACTCTTCCTGGATTTGGCAAAGGCAATGTTACCCCACCCTGTGGGGAGCAGCAGCCAGTGGCCCATAAATGGTTCCCCCAGGCTGGGTTCCTTGTTCTCTCTGCTTCTTCCTTCAACACCTGCCAGGTTCGGCTGCCCTGAAATCATGCCCCTAGTTCTCCTGTATCTGGGCTTCACCCTGCTGGGAGCCCTGCAGACCCAGGCCCAGGATTCTGCTCCAAACCTGATCCCAGCCCCACGTCTCAGCAGGGTCCCCCTGCAGCAGGGCTTTCAGGATGCCCAGGTAAGGAGCCTGGAGGAGCAGCCGCAGGGAGGGCCCAAGGAGGCAGGCACAGAGGGAGGAGAGCTGAACCGTCCAGGGCAGTGCTGGGTGGGGTGGGCGGGAGGGGCTGCAGCATGCCCTGCACCTGGGCTCCCGGAGGAAGCCATGCTAGTCCACCCATCTCCTCCCCACCCAGGGTTGTCTAGACAGATCTTTCCAGGTTCACATCGAGTCTCCCATAATTCCCACTGTCCATGCAAGGTGGGGACATGTGTCCCTCTGCACAGATGGGGAAACTGAGAGTCTCTTGTCCAGGGCCACGCTGTCCCTGCCAACTCAGGGCTAATTCCTCTCTCAGGGATCCCTCTGGGTCCTGGAGGCCCCGAGCTCCTGTGGGCTTCTCAGAGCAGACCCAGCCCAGGGCCTTGCTGCCCAGTCAGGGGGACTCTTGGTTCCTAGATGGGCTGCCCAGAGGTGCCGGAAGGGACAGAGAGCGAGGGGTGGCTCCCAGGCCATCCCTGATCTGCCCATCATCAACTCCTTGCAGTTCCAGGGGAAATGGTATGTGGTAGGCCTGGCGGGAAATGCAGTTCAGAGAGAAGAACAGGGCCAGTTTAAGATGTACAGGACCACCTACGACCTGAAGGAGGACCACAGCTACAATGTCACCTCTACTCTGCTCAGGTGAGGCTATGACCTCCCAGGGGGCTGAGAGGCGGACTGATGTCACAGCCAAGGGCCAAGTGGGGCTGAGGGGCTCTTCATGGCTCCCACACTGACTCTCCCCCTCCGTCACCCTCGCTGCTCAGGACAGACATGCATGGAGGGCGGGAGGGAGAGACACACACCATCAGTGGAAACAAGACGGAGAAAGTAGTGTTAAAAGTGGGAGGAGAGAAACTGAACTCAGCTGGGACCCCACCAGGGCCTCCGTCCAGGGCCTCTAGGGAGGTGACTGTCAAGGACCCACGCTGCCTCAGATGGAGATGTGTGGGCCCTGAGTCAGAACTGTGCCTCAGGAACCACAAGCCACCTGCTTGGCCACCCCAGCAGGGGGCTGGTGAGCAGCCAAGGGGAGGGGAGCACTCTCAGCTAGTTTCTGGGGCACCTCACCTTGTGCCTGGGACTGCCTGAGACACCCTGGGACTGCCTGGGAGGGGTGTCTCCCCACAAGGGCCAGAATCAGAGCTCAGCGGCAGCAGGGAAGAAATAGTGGGGTGCTCCAGAGAGGTGGGGAGAGCAGTGAGGGTGCGGTCAAGGTGGGAGGTTGGGGCTTGGAACAGGGAGCAGGGCGTACCATCAGCTCCGGATTTCTGACTATGGTGACAGGAGGGATTGGAGCTGGAGCATCTGAGGAACAAGGGGCAGAAGAAAGGCTGGTTTGGGGAGCTCAGCTCTGGGGTTCCAGAAGGCAGGGTGGGACTCAGGGAATGGGGCAGGTTTGGCCCAAGAGCTAGGGGAGTGCTGGCATAGAGCAGGGGGTAAGTACCTGGGGCAGGGGACTGTGTGGAGACTGTGTCCCTTCTCAGCTGGAGGAGGGACAGGGGCTGCTGAAGGAATGTCTGAGCAGGGTCAAGTGGCTCCTTGCAGCAGACCAGGCAGGGACATATAGGCTCTGAGTGGAAGGCCCAGGTCCATCTGAGCTGGGCAGGGTGGGGACTCCTGCCATAGTGGAACTTGACCTGAGACATCAGAATTCTGCTGCATCCCTGGTCCCTCCTCAGTTAGCCTGGGAGATCAAGTTGCATCATCTCCATGCTGAACCCCCATCTCTCTCCCACAGGGACCAGGGCTGTGACCACTGGACCAGAACTTTTGTCCCAACTTCCCCACCTGGCCGGTTCACCCTGGGAAACATTAGCAGTGAGTCCTGAGTGGGTCCTGAGATGGGGCCTTGGGGTTGGGGTTCCAGGGTGCAGTGTCCTCCTGGAAGGGTCCTCCCTGACCTTCCACATGGATGCTCCCCTGTGGGGAAAAGCCCATGAGCAGTTGAGGAGAAAGGGGACAGCCCCCTCCTCCTGGCCAGGGTAGGGTCCATCCTTTGCTGTCTATACCTACAGGTTATCCCAAAATACAGAGTTACATTGTGCAGGTGGCAGCCACCAACTACAACCAGTTTGCCATGGTGTACTTCAAGAAAGTTTCTGAAAACAGGGAATACTTCAAGATCACCCTCTATGGTGGGTCCTCACCCAATCCCCTCTGGGACCCAGATCCTGGTCACGCCCTGGGGCAGGGGATCCCATTCCCTTAGACCTCAAAGTCTTCTCCAGTTCCAACACCCCTCAGGGAGGAGGTCTTTCTGCACACCCTCCATGGAAAAGGGTTTGGGTCTTGTTCATTAGCTCAACAATATTTATGGAGTGTCTTCCTGTTGGCCACTCACTGGCCATCTTGGTCACAGGGAGAACCAAGGAGCTGACCTCTAAACTGAAGGAGAGGTTCATCCGCCTTGCCAAATCTCTGGGCCTCACTGATGACCACATCATCTTCCCTGTTCGCATAGGTAACAGCCAGCTAGGGTGAAGGGAAGGGGACACGGGGACTTTCTAGGCCTTGGGAGCCACTTTAGGTTCAGGAAGATCCAACCCCTTCCTGGGGTCTGTGGAGTCCCAGCCCCAAGCACTCCCCCCTGTCAGTTTAGGTGGGGACTTCCCAGAGGAGAATTTCAGGCCCAGGCCCATGTTTCCTCAGATCACTTTCCTGAGCCACCTCCTCCCCACACTCCTTGTCCTGGGCCACCTCCTCTGCATACCCTGGGCCTTGCTATCTTGGGCCATCTCCCCCTCCCCCCCCAGGGAGGGACTTAAGAGATGTCCTGTATTTCAAGTGGCCTCTTCCAGCCAGGCCACTCTGGGCCATGGGCTAAGTGGTTGCCAGGTTCAGCAGGTGAACAGGAGGCCTGAGCAGTCATGAGGCCCAGTCCCTAGGGGCAGCCCACCCCAGGCCTTTCTCTTACACCTTTAGCCCCATCTTGGGTCCTCCTACTGCCCCAACCCTGAATCACCAGATCTTCTGCAGCTGGGCCAGAGTGGGCCTGAGGTGGCCCAGGGGTAGTGCAGGGGTCCTTGGCAGTCAGAGAGATATCACACATGCACACACAAACATGGACTTTCTCCCCCACAGATCAGTGCATTGACAACTGAACCAGCCGTGAGGATGTCTGCTCGGGGGGTCTACAGGAGGCTGGGGTGCAGAGGGAAGGAGGTCTCAGGCCTACCTTTGCTCCTCTCGCTGTTCCTGGAAACACAGCTATCTTCACTTTGATGTCCTCTCTCAAGTGCCTCCTGCTTTCCAACCCCTGTCCTTTCTGTAATCTCTGCTGTGTTACCTGACTGCCCCACCAGCCACAATGCCAGGTTCAGAGCTGGGAGACCCTTCTCATGGTACAGTACTGCCCTGAAAGCCTCTGATAAAGCCCTCCTTGTCTGCTAAATAAACCCATGCCACCAGTCCCCGAGTCTGTGCTCCCTGAACCCTGGTGGGAGGGAGGGCAAAGTGTGGCCTCACACCAGCATGAATCCAGGGATGGAGTCTCCAGAACCCAACCTGAAGTTAGGGTTACAGAGAGACCACATAAAGGGAAGACTTTAGGACTCATGGCTCTCCCTCCCACCATTATCATCCCTGCCAACCACCCTGAGTCCTCTTCCATAGAACAAAATCGGGCTTAGCCAGGAACAGTGGTACATGCCTGTAATCCCAGTGGCTTGGGAGCCTGAGGTTGGAAGATTGGAAGATTACAAGTTCAAAGCCAGCCTCAGCAACTTTCAAGACCTTAAGCAACTTGGCGAGACCTTGTCTCTAAATAAAATACAAAAAAAAAAAAAAAGAGCTGGTGATGTGGCCCAGTGGTTAAGCACCTTGGGTTCAATCCTTGGTACCCACCCCCCCAAAACCGGGCTTATTCCTGCTTTGATTGGGCATGCCTCGTCACCTACAGAGAAGCACAGCCTTCACAAGCCCTTGCTCACAAGGGCTGCCTGAGCCAACAGAAGCACTGATGGCACCACACCTCATGCCCATACTAAATCATTGGTAACAGGCCTCACAGCACTGGCCGCAATAGGGCCAGGGAGCTGAAGGGGCCTGGAATGGTTGTAAGATGCATCTATCCTGACTCACCAGGCCCCTGTGGATTATGGAGGCTGCATCCAGGACAGGGGTGCACAGAAGAAGGGATGGGTGCATCCTACCTAGTTTGAGGGCAATTCCAGGCAGAGGGTGAGTAAGGGTATAACCCTGGACCCCTGCCAGACTCATAGGTGGGGACTGTGTTCATGCTGACCCAGTTTAGAGGGCTGCCCCTCACCCCCACACACCCTATGACCTCCAGCCACCTGAAGGGACATTCTGAAGCCTCAGGAGGGTGAGTTGAGGCAAAGAGGGGATAAGCTGCCAGGGATCCTGCCTACTAGGAGTAGGCTTAAGGCCCCAGACTGGCACCCATCATATGGCTGGGCCTGAGCCAGGCCTGACAAGCCCCTGTCTCCTCACTTGTCACAGATGTAGCCTCTCCACGTCCGCATCATATACAAGAACATACCCTTCCTGCCTCTCTTCTCCCCATGCATGGTCAGAGGCCTGAGTGGGTGGGACTCTGAAGGAAGCCAGGCTGCCCACCCACAGACACACAGTGAAACCAAGACAAACCTTGTCCTGGCTGGGGGTAGGAAGCTATGGAGTGATGATTAACCCAGCCTTGGCTCCCCAGGAAGCAGGGCAGGTCCACAGATTGTGTCACAAGTCTGGGCCAGACTCCTTGAACAGACCAGGTTGGTACAGGCTGGGCTTCTAATGAGGGATGAGAACTGTGCCCAAGTCTAGAATGGCTTCTGGCAGAGAAGGGTACCTGGGGGGCTACTGGCCAAAGCTCTCTAGCTGGCTGAGGAGACTGAATCTGCATGCGGCACGCCTAACCTCTGGACTCCAGTTCCTTACCTTGGCCCAAGTGAGGTAACTTCCCATTGTCCCCTGCTCCTGCTGGGCCTTTCAGGATACACTCTCAGGCCCCTCCTGGGTCACTGGAGGCATGAGTTTCCTATTGCCACTGTAACAAATTGCCACAAACTGTTGGCTTTGTGCCTTCTGGTTTAGTTCTGAGGACAAGGTTTGTCTTGGTTTCACTGGGATAAAAGCAGAGTGTGAGCAGGGCTGTTCCCTCCCGCGCTCGGAAGAATCCACTTCCCTGCTCTTTGCAGCCAGAGCTGCCCAGGTGCAATCCTTGGCTAGGGCTCCTTCCTTTTTCTTCAAAGAGAGAGACAAATCCCTGTCTCTGGTCTTCCTCTTCTATCAAGGAGGACCAACTGGTCGGAATGAAAGACCTCTGAACTTCTCTGGGTACTGATTCTGTGGACGCCACTGCCACTCAGCCTGGTTTCTGGGAGAAGAAGGCAGGACGGCTAAGTACAAGTTAGTGGTGGCCCATATAGCAGCATTCACTACACCTCCCCTTACCTCAGGTGAAATGGTGAAGGTGGCTTCAGGGATAGGAGAGTTTTCCACCCAATGTCACCATCTGGGACATCCAGCATGAGACCAGGACCAGGCTGCAGTAGCCATAGGTCCTCCTGGCCACTACAGCTGCAGGAGTAGAAGTGAGCCCATCTCCCTTGGGACATGGGCTTACAGCTCAGTTGGACTCTTGGCCAGGGCACATCTCTAGGTCCAATGCAGGAGCGACACTTGCTGGCCCGATGACTTTCTGCAGGAGGTGGGCAGCAAACCTTTTCCTTATGAACATGACGAGTCCTGGGGGCCACAATCAGGAGGAGTCTCCCACTCCTCCCCACCACTGCCCCAGTTATGCGGCTCTTCTTGAAACGGGACTGTGTCTACCTCTGGTCCAGAGCTGGAGCCCATACTGGTTTCGACGCACAAGATGTAATTATTGAGAGCCCGAAGAGAAATGCCGAAGACCGGGAGGCCCTGGACAGAACAGGGGTGTGGGTCGTTTCCGCAGGGACTGGGTGAAGGGCAGGAGGTGGACCCTCCATGACTCTGGGGGATTGCGAACAGGAATTTCCCGAAGTCACAGGAGGCCTCGGAAACTCCGTGTCTGAGGGCGGAAGCAGCAGGATGGGGCGTAGTGGGGGGTCCCACACTGCCCCGCCCCTCTACGGGGCTCGCTCGGGCTCGCTGGCCCTCGCCGCGAGCCCGGACCTCCACCGCCGGGGATTCCCCGCGGGCAGCAGGCCCCGCCCAGCGGGCAGTGGGCGGAGCTCGACTGTGAGGCGGGGCGCCGGCGGGGCCTGGGTCGAGGGGCGGAATCTGCCTGCGGGGCGGGGCAGGGTGGAGTTCGGGCCGCGTGGCTCCGCCCCAGGGCGGGGCCCGGCCGCCATCTGCAGCTGCGTTCCACCCTTCCGGCCCCGCGTTCTACCAGCTGCTCCTACTTTCCGCCCGTCGCCCGCTGGAGGCGGACCGCCGCCGTGTTCCTTCCTCGCGCGGCCCCAGCGGCGCCCAAGCCCGCAATGTCCGGCCCCAACGGGGACCTGGGCATGCCGGTGGAGGCGGGCGCGGAAGGCGAGGAGGATGGCTTCGGGGAAGCAGGTGATCCAGGGGGCTTCAGGGACGGCCTTTGCTTTTCCAGGGGTGCCCTCCTGGGAGCGGGCACCGGTCGGGGACGGGGCTTTGAAGGGTCAGAAGAGCCCGCCCCACCCGGCCCTGGGTGAATCCCGAACTACAGGCGCCGGCTCGGAGGTGCAGGGCGAGCACCGTGAACGGATCCCTGGGAACCGCAGCATTGGGGGAACCGTGGGCAACCAGCCCCATTTTACAGATGGGGAAACGGAGGCAACTTGAGGGGCTCGCCCATTTGGAATTTGCTCCAGCCACTTCCTTCGCCCCCGCGGGCGGGGCCGAGTTTGGCGAGTTTGGCTCTACCGGAGCGACTCATTGGGGCTTTGCTGAGTCAGGACCCCCAGCCATCTGGCTTTGCTGGGGTAACCTGCCTCCAGAGCATCCTGTTGTGTGCAGAGCACTGTGGGAGGGCCGAAGAATCATCAGTCCAGGGCTGTTTCCCCCTCTATAATGTAAGAATAATGATTCAGTGTCGCCTGCATTGAGATGGGTCAGGAGTAAAGGAAAAATTGAATGGAAAATGCTTAGCGCTTTCCAGAAGGCAGGTATTCATTCAGTAAGTGGTTAGTATGGTCGTTTTTTTTTAGTGTAGTAAGGATTGGTGTATTAACATGATTTTGTAAATGTGGGGTAAGGATGGATTATGCTTTTTGTTTCTGTTAACAGCTTTATTGAGCTATAATTCACATACTGTACAGTTTTAGGATTTTAGTATATTCACATAGTTGTGTATTGATCACAATAGCTTAGAACATTTTAATCACCTAGGGTCTTCTTTTAACAAAGGTACAAGGCCTTTCACTTAGGGGACAAGCATTGGGCTACTAGGCTTGCACTGTTGACCAAACAGTGTGGTTACTGCTGGTAGCCCTGTTGGGGGCATCAGGAAGGGCCTCCCAGAGATTACATTTAAGTGAATGTTGGCAGATTCACAGGACAGTGGGGAGAAGCCAAGTCCTGAAAGACTTCTAAGTACCCTTGATACAGATAGCTGGCCTGGAGTGGTGTGGAGACACCCACCTCCCCCATTCCTTTTTCCAGTTTGTCTCTGACACAGTGCAAAATATTTATGGTAATGACTGCCTGTGGCCAGACCCTATCTGAGCTTTTTTTGTGTGTGCTCTGCAGGGGGAGTCAGACCCAGGACCTCATGCATGCTATACAAGCACTCTTGTGGCTGAGCTCTTGATACATTTGAAAACTTGTTTCTTAGCCCCTTTTCCAGAAGGGAACTGTAGTGACTGCAGTAACCCAGAGAGCTGGAACTCAGACCCAAGGGCCCTGATCCCCAAGTCAGAGTTTCAGTGGTCACCAACCAGCTGTACGACCCTTGGCTGGTTCCTTTCTTCTGAGGCTTCCGTTTCCCCATCTGTACCATGAGTGGAATGGACTTTAAGATCAGCAGATTCCCAGGACTCTTTGTCTCTGAGGGGTGCCCATTTGCAAGAATGCAGGCACATTTGCACCCCCAGTCCAGACCTCCTGGGCCCTGGCCTTTTCCATCACCACCAGCCGCTTCTCCTCTGGTCCCAGACTGGCAGCTGAGTGCATCTGAGTCATGGGCTGGCTCAGAACTGGGTCCCGCAGTGGGCACAGGCCCAGACCTTGGGTCCTCAGGGACACTGTGTTGCAAAGAGGCCAGTCAAGAGTGGCAGTAGAGGAGTGAGTGCCAGGTTCTAGTGGAGACTAGGGAAGACATCTGGGAGGCTGCATTTTGAGCTGGTCCTTGAAGGGTTGTTGAGGCTGAAGCATTGTAGGTGACAGAGACAGTTGAGCAAAGGCAGAGGTGGGATCAGAGCTTCTTCCACTCACTCATTCATTCATTCAACGAACGCCCACTTTGTCAGTGAGGGCACTGGGAAGACAACAGAAAACACAAGACCAGTCACCTCTCAAGGAGCTTTATTTGAGTGGGCGACACCCACCACACAAAATAATCACAGCAGTCAGTCCTGAGGGGAGGCCATGGAAGTGAGCAGAGGCAGGCTGGGGGATCAGGACAGAGGACTGATCTGGTCTGGGACACTGGGAAGAGTCCCTGTGGTGTCATCCATACTGAGTCTTCAAGGGTGAGTGGGACTCATCAGGGAGAAGAGGAAAGGACGACAGGAGGAACCCACACACCCCAGACAGGGGCACAGCACATTCAAAGGGCTTGAGGTGAGAGGATAGGAGAAGACTTGGGAGACGGGGCTAGAGAGAGGAGCAGGGGCTGGGCCCCATTCCAAAGCCTGGGAGAGTCCACTGGGTGTTTTGTCCTGAAGGCAGAGGGAGACAGGGAAGGGCTAGAGAATAGGGCCTGCCTGGGACAGAGGCGTTGGTTGCTCTAATCAGGAATGTGGGCTCTAGGCAGCTGCTGAAGGAAGGGTAAAGGATGCTTGGTACCGGGCAGGAGCTCCCAGGCAGGACACGGGCTGACTGCCCTGCGACCACCCTAACCCTAGAAAGAAAGTTGTTGCGCTAAGGTTTTATCTCTTCAAAGCCTCTTTCGGGATGTCTACCCATTTCCAGATAGTGACACTGAGGCTCAGAAGTAGGGACTTGCCCCAAGCCCTTTTGGAGTCAGCTGGGGGACAGTGGGGTGTGAGTGCTGAGGAAACACAGGAACTTGGCTGTTTTCCCCCTTCTTCCCAGAGTATGCGGCCATCAACTCCTGTCTAGACCACCTGGAGGAGAAGAACGACCACCTCCATGCCCGCCTTCAGGAGCTGCTGGAGTCCAACCGGCAGACGCGCCTTGAGTTCCAGCAGCAGCTCGGGGAGACCCCTGGTGATGCCAGCCTCTAGGCTGCACGCGCCCCGCCAGGCCCCAGCCCTGCCTCTCTGGGCCAGACCAGCCGAGCACTCACCACCTGGCTTAGACACCTTCTCACGGTCTGGCCTTTGGGTCTCCTGGTGGGTCTGTCACTGGGCCAGCCCCCACTGCCCAGCATCCTTCCTGGGGCCAAGTGGGGACCTGCAACCCCACCACTTGCCTGCCTGCCCAGCTCCTGAGTCCTCCACTCCTCCCAGGACCAAGGGTCCACATTAAATGGGTCCCCCATACCACTGTGCCCCTCTTCTCTGTGTGCTGGGATGAGGACTCCAGTGGCCACTGGAGGGGAGTGGGGTGGTCAAGGCGTCTGGGCACATCTGCCAGGGGTGGGGTTTGTGGCCATCTTGGACTGGAGGGTGCAGTGAGGTTGGGGCCGCCTCCCTACTTGGTGTGTCCCTCCCTGGCCAGCAGCTGCTTCCCAGCCTGGCTGACATGCAGTGGTGGCCCAGTGGTCCAATGGTGCTGGACATGCCCTATGGCCCTGTGGCATGCACTCAGTCTCCCAGGGTACCGGGGCCTTTAACAAGACAGCTGGGACCAAGACAGGCTGCGTGACCTTGGCATTGTCCTGCTCCTGGCCTGAGTCTCCCCAGCCGGCCACTAGCAGGCTGGACTGGTTGCCTGTCTCTAAGGGTCTTCTTAAGAGAGAAGACAACAGAACTCAGGAGCCGGTGTGGTGTGGGTCCCCTCTTGATGGTCCTGCTAGTGCTGCCTGGCTGGAGGCCGCAGCCCTGCTGAGGAACCAGGAACTCAGAGCCACAGTGCCTGAGGGGCAAGGACCCCCACACCTGCACCTCAGCTCCCACAAGGTCCAGCTAGAGAGGCCAGCATGGGCATCAAGCGCACACCTGGTCAAATCCTGGCCACTTGCCAGCTCTGTGACCTTTGGCAAGTCACTTGACCTTGCTAGGCCTCAGTTTCTTCATCTGTAATTTGGAAGTAGCCACAAGACCACCTTCTAGGGTGACAGTGAAGTTTATCCTAACCCTGATAACATTATTAAGAGGGAGACAGGCTTAGAGAGGTCAATGCCTTGTGAGTCCCTGGTTTTCAGGGAGCCTGTCATTGGTCTCCCCGTTCTGCCCCGACATGGTCCCCAGAGAGGCTGGGCCCTGGTTAACGGCCTAGCCGGGGTGCCCCCTTCCCCTGGTCACCAGACAGAAGTGCTGGTGGGAACTGCATCACCAAAATGACCTTCTTTTATTGGATTTTGAGTAAAAAAACACCAACCACGTCAAAGTTATTCATATACACTCCTAGAAAGCATTAGTAGATAGGGACCCAGAAGGGTCTAGGCTCAGGTTTTGAGGCGAGTTGAGCGTCGGGGAGGGGGTGGAGTGTTGGGGGGTTGAGCTGTCACCTTGCTGATGGTTTTGGCCACGTCCTGGGTTCTGGGCTGGCTGGGTGGGCGGCCGCTACTGCCATGGGAGGTGAACAGTGCAGTCAAAGCATTCCTGGCATTGATGGCGCACCGACGGCTCACGGGCTGGGAGGTGGGGCTGGGGTTCTTGGCTGCCTTGTATTTCTGGATACAGAGGATGCCAGAGAAGTCAGGGCTCCCTGCCTATCTGGGGTGCTCCCAGCCAGCAATTCCTTCCCCAGCCCCAGGCAAGACAGCATCACTGCTGTGTGACCCTATGTAATACTGTCAGCCTCTCTGGGCCAGGGCTCTGAAGTTAATAGCCTGGCCCTCAGCAGCCCCCAGAACCATAATAGAAAGAGCCAAGCCCCATACCAGCTTGGATTTCCTTCTAGTTGTGGGAGTGTGCCTGGGGCTGAGGCTAAACATAAGAGAAGTGGCCACTGACCATCCCCATCAGCTTGGTCAGAGGCTGGGGCCCTGGGCAGGGCAGGGTGGGAGGATGTTCAGCTCACCTGCAGGTTCTCAAAGTGGGCCAAGGACTTGCAGTGGGAGAGCTGTGCGCCCGAGTTGCTGTGGTAGAACTTGTGGCAGATGCGGCACACGTAGCCCATCACAGGCACCAGGAAGTCCATGCCTGAGGGACAGACAGCAGGGTCCACACACGTCCCTGGAACCAGCCAGGTGTCCGCCCTCCCTAGGGGCCCATTTGCTCCCCACCTTCTAGGCAGGAGTAGAAGAGCCAAGAAAAAACGGGGCATAGGCTGTCTGGCCAGAGCGTCTGGGCTGGCATCTGGGGGTGCCTGGAGGCCGAGCCCCAGCATCCCCCGCGTGCAGGCCCAGGGCCGGGCTCTTACCGTATGCAGTGTTGGGGTTGTAGGTCTCCGAGCCCTTCCACTCCTCTATGGATATATCTCTGGACCTCACCTGGAGACATGCAAGCATGTACCTTGAATTTGACTCACTGAGACCCCTCCCAGACAGGTCGGTAGCCTGGAGCACACCCATGTCCTCAAATACAACATCCCCTGGACTTCCAGGCTGTTGTGGGTGGCATCTGCTGGGCCTTCATGTGCTCCTCTTGCTCCCAGAGGCCCTTCTGGTTTGTGTTTTCTAGCCTCCACTCAGTCGGTCCCCTCCTCCAGGCAGTCCCCCTGCTCCTGTTTTGGCGTAATCCACACCAAGTCTGCTCAACACAACGTGTCACTTCACTGCAACCCCATGACAGCCCTCTACAGTTGCACCCATTTCACATTAGAGGACACTGAGGCCCTGGAGACATACACTTGCTGGTTTGTGGAGGGGTGGGGTGGCGAACCCTGGGAGCTCAAGTCAGAGTCCAAACTCACCTGTGAGCCCCGCCAGCTTCCCGAGTTCCTGTCCAAAACCACAGTGACCTCGGTCCTGAGGTGGGTTTCGGATGGGGTTCAAGGACCTGCATCTCACCTACTAGACCTGAGCCCCTCTCATAAGAGGCCATTGTCTCTGGCCCCGTGGGTCCCTGTGTCTGCAGCGCCCGCCCACTCACCAGGCAAAGAGTGCCAGGAGTGACAACCAACCCCTCTGCTGTGCCTTTCCGGGGACCACCCTGGACTGTAAGGGGGGCAACCAGGCAAGGACCAGGCCGTGGTCCTCACCTGTCCCTGTGTCCAGCACCAGAGCCCAGCTCAGAAGAGGGGACCGGAAACATCTGTTAAACTGGGACGAATCCAATTCTTTGCAAGATTCTGCAATGAATCTGATTCTCCTGGGAGGCAGCAGAACTGGGTCAGCAAAGGCTGGGGCTGCAGAGACCCGCTTCATGTCATCCAATAAGATGAAATGCCAGGACAGAGCATGGTGCCTGCCCAGCGCGGCAAACAGGAAGTGCTCGAGAAATGTCAGCTGCTAACGTCATCACTGTCACCTTACACTGAGTCCTGCCCACTACCTAGCTGCTGCCTCTGCCTTTCCCGACTCTGTCCCACCCTTTCCCTTCCTCCACACAGGCTAGAATCTCGGCCAGCCTCCCAGAGCCCTGCACGCTCCACCTGCCACTCAACAGTTTGCCTGATGCATATGGGCAGATACGGATAATAGGGTTCATAATAAATTGTGGCCAGGTATGGTGGAACAAGCCCATGATCCCAGAGACTTGGGAGGCTGAGGCAGGACGATCCCAAGTTCAAGGCCAGCCTGGGCAACTTAGTGAGACCCTGTCTCAAAATAAAAAGGGTTGGGAATGTAGGTCAGTGGTAAAGTGCTCCTGGATTCAAGCCCAGTATCTTCCCCTGCCACACATACAAAAAAACAACTTGACATTCATTAGTTTCTACAAATGCCAGCCCACTACCAGGCCCCCAAGGTTGGAGCGAGGACCCCCTAACTGACTCCCACAGCCCACCCTAAGCACCTGCTTGCAGAATTCCTCCTCAACCTCAATCTCTTCTTCTTCTTCTTCTTCATCCTCATCCTCCTCTTCTTCATCACCCTCAAAACAACTCACGGCATCCACCGTGATGAAGTGGTCCTCGTCTTGGCCAGCTATCTCCTTCTCAAGCGTCTTCAGCTGCCCAGGGGAGTAGGTGAGGGGCTCAGGTCAGTTCTGGGCAGCCACAATGCCACACACCCCTCAGTGAATCCCTCTGGGACTGCTATGGATTAGGCTGGGATAAACCTCAACCTGCTGTATGGCCTTGGCCAAGGCTCTGTACCTCGCTGGGCCCATGTCCTCTGGGATGGGTGTGATTACCTCCTTGGCCTTGTCCTTGTGCCCCTGGGACTTCACATGCTCTACAAACTTGTGCGGAGTCTTAAAGTAGTGGTTGCAAATGGTGCAAAAGGGTCGCAAAGACTGTTTGGCGATCTGGGGAAAGAAGAGCAAGCCATGTGGGGTAGGCAGTGTCCCCACGTGCAAGCCCCTGACTAGTGACCAGGCAGTGCCCAGTACGGCTTCACCTATCATCCATAAAAGTAAGACCTACCACATCTATAAAAAGCCAGCAAGGCTCTGCCCCTGCCCTGGAACACACAAAACCACATCTTTCCCCTGTGTGGTGAGCACTGAGATGGGATGGCAGGTGGCAATGGAGGAGGTCAGAGACAGGACACAAGGGAGCCGCCAGAGGACCCCTATGCCCATGGAGGAATGGCAGGGTAAGCTGGTGCCATACCCACACTGGACAGATGGGGAACCTGGAGCCCAAAGAGGAAGCATGGTAAGCTTGTCAGAAGCCACGCTGACGGACAGACACATGGAGACAGACACTAACTCTCTGCTGGCATCCTGGCTCCCCTCCCCAGCCTCGCTGAGGAGAGGTGATGCCTTCGAGGCATGCAGCCCTTCTACCTTGTGGTCCTGCGTCCTGCGGTGCTGGATCAGGTCCCCCGTGTAGTAGACCTGGCAGGTGTTGCACCAGCGTCTCGGTGGAGGCTCTCTGGTGACAATCCAAACAAGCACAGTGTGACACTATGTTCTGGTGGGAAAGACACCAGCTCTCCCAAGCGCTCATGGATGTGATGCAACTCAGGGGCTGGGGTGTGGCTCAGTGGCAGGGTGTCCTTAGCCCTGCTTCAAACCCAAGGGAAGAGTGGGGAGGGCCAGGGCTAGGCCCTAGAGTCAATGGCTCGCACCACCAAAAAAAAAAAAAACCCACAAGTGTTCCAAGTTAGTGAAATTAAGGGCTCTACAAAATAAGCAGATTTACATCAGTTTTGGGGGATGTAAGAACCTAGCCCAACATCCACTGATGAAGTCATGTGAAGTCGTGGTCAGACTGTGAGGCAGAGGGCTATTTAGAGGCACAAAAACTGTTCACTACCTCCTGCAGGATGATTCTACTTTCTACTTTTTAAGAGGTAAACACAGATAGGATCATGGGAGGAGGTGGGCCAAGAGACAATGTTTACCTCTGGGCGATGGGATTATGGGAGATTTTTATCTTCTTGTGTGTGCACGTGTCTCTGTGTGTGTGTTCTTGTATTTTCAAAATGTTAACTGAAGCCAGGTGCGATGGTCACGCCTGTGATGCCAGCAATTTGGGAGGCCGAGGCAGGAAGATCACAAGTGTGAGGCCAGCCTGGGAAACTTGGTGAGACCCTGTCCCAAAAATAAAAGGGGCTGGGGCTGGGGCTGGGCCTCAGTGGGAGGCCCCCTGGTTCAATCCCTGGTACCAAGAGAAAAAAGAAAACAGGGAGACGGCTCGGCTCCTGCGGACACAGGTGCTGCCTTTTGCCAGGTCACTGTGCAAAGAAGCTGGGGCAGTGGGTAGTCTGGCGCCTACAGGAGACGGAGCTTCTCTATAAAATAGTGTCCCCTGGATCCTCCTTCCGTAGCCTGTCCTGCATATGCAATTTTAATCTGACACGTTTCAGGTTACCGCAAGCTCCCCGCAGACCTTCCTATTAGTGGGAGGCCGCCGCTGGTCTAGCCCAGCCCCAGCTTGGATGTTTGGTGGTTCCCAGTTCCATTCTTTCACCATTACATTAACTGCAAAGAACACCTCTGTGAGCTCCCTTCTCCTGTGCTTGTCATTATTCACCTACAGATAAAACCACGGAAGAAAGTGCTTCTCAGGGAGAACCCGCTAACAGAGACATGAGCTGCCTGTGAAGGGACAGCCACCTAGCTTCTGGTCACATGAGGAATGAAAGCAGGGGCCAATCAAGAGCCCTTCTTGTCCCTCGTTCCAGCCTGGGGAGGTTCGAGCTGCAACCTGGGTACACTCTACCACAGAACCCCTGACCTCTGACTGAAGGTCACTGTCTGGCCTGTAAAAGGGTCCCCCGGGGCCTCTCGGGTTTGTTTGAATTCTGAATGAGCAGTTAACATTTTGAAATGGGGTGGTGTCACACGCCATCTGGGTTTCTAGATTCTCCTGAAAAACTAGGAGAACTTGAGCTGAGAGGCAGCTGTCCCGTAGACAGAGCCCATGTCCTGCAGTGGCCCAAGCTAAAAGTCCTGCTTCTCGGATGACACCTGCCAGCCCCTGCAGGTCTGTGATGGCTGCTGGGTCCTGACAGCTCCTGCAGCTTCCCCCAGCCCTTCTCACCCCAAGCACTAGTCCCAGAGCCAGGAGGGGGGATATTTCTGACCTCATGATGAGAGGGGGACACAGGAAACCCTCGTGTCAGGCCACAAGATGACCTCATCCTTACCACTGGATGCCCACAGTTGAGGTCACACAGGCCAGAGGGGCAGGGCTCTGTGCCACAACTCACCTCCCTTCTACATGGTTGGTCACACTGTTCCTGACTGGATGAAACCTTAAGAGATTGTCAAGAATTCCTGAACCCAACCCTCATGGGGCCATTTTTCAGGTGGGGAAAACTAAGGTCCAAGGTCATTGAGTTAAAGGAGCCTCTGGGGAAGGACAATGCTTAACCCAAAGGCAGATTTTGCAGAGGACAGATTTAGGGCTGGGCCTGTGAGACTGCCCACCCCCCAGCACTACCTCATTCAAGATGATTCTACTTTTTACTTTTTAAGAGGTAAACACAGATAGGCTCTTGGAAGGAGGTAGGCCTTCTCCCACTCACTCCTCTTCTCTCTCCAGGGCGTCCCGGGGCATGGGCAAGCAGGGACAGGAGACAGGCTTGGCTCATGTGCTGGATCTCCCCAAGCCGCTGCTGGTGCTGAGCCTCCGACAGGTGGTCCTGGAATTCCTGTAGCATGAAGGAGCCAGGCATGGGCATGGGGGGGTGGGCCCCAGAACATGGGCAAGGGCAGGCCAAAGGGGACTGACTTCACGGCCAGCCTGCCATCTCAGTGAGGTCATTTCTTTTACAAAACAGCCCTGCGGGCCAGAGCAGGGACACTAAACTGAGCAGAGAACGAGTATACACACAAGCCAGGTTTACGCCCTAGAAGAAAGGGTCTCAAAGAGAGCTCTCTGATTAACACAGGTGTCCGTGCTCTGCCCTGGGGAGGCACCGAGTAAGAAGTGACAACAGCAAGAGTAGCAGCAACATAGGTATAAGCCTACTATTTTTTATGTTCATATTTTTTTGATACGGGGTCTACTGTGCCCAGAAAGGCCTTGAACTCCTGGTTTTCCGGCCTTGGCCTCCCGAGTTGCTGGGACAACAGGTGCATGCCATGATGTGCGGCCAAGGCTGCTATTATTGATGCCACACTCACTTGCCCAGGATTCAGGACTTCAATGACAAGTCACTGAATCCCCAGAAGCCCCAGCAAGGTGGGCCCTGTATGTTTCCTCGTCTGCTGCCAGAGGAACCAGGAGCAGGAGTGGAGCTTGCGTGCTGAGGCCCTCCCAGCTGTGCAGGGCTGATTGGAACCCGGTCTGCCTGACTACAATCCCACCCTCCTGGCTGGTCAGCAAATTCGGACCAATGGAGGCCCAGCTGCCCGGGGCAGGGCTGGTGAGCCCAGTGCTCACCCTGCGGCAGCGGTGGAAAGGGCAGTCTGTGCAAGCCATGGAGACCCCCACCCTTCCTGCCCACCGCCCTTCCCACGGGCCCGGCTCTGAGCACCTGCTGGCTGGTGCAGCTGGCCTTGCAGATGTAGCAGAAGAACTGGAGAGCCTGCCTGGAGGGCGCGGGGGCCGCAGGGCTGGCGGAGGTGCAGTCACTGGGACGGGACACAGGCGTGAGGGACACAGTGCTAAATGCCCAGCTGTTGCTGCTCTGTAGGATGGTGACCTTCAGGGAGCCCCCGGCACCCCACATCTACAGCAGGAGCAGGAGCAGAGCTTCCACTATCTGGGTGCCTAGGGCAAGCCGGCCCCAGGGCTAACCGCCTATGAGCATCGTCCCTAGAGTCTCAGACAGTGGGACTCTGGGCTGGCAGGTGAGGACGGGAGCTCACAATGTTAGGATGTCCTGTGGCCAGGATTGGAGCCCGGGCCTGCCCAACTCCAAAGCCCACCCGCACCACCTTGTGCAGGACGGGTGGGGAAACTGAGACCCGAAAAGGGAAGGGGCCTGACCGCAGCTCCACTGTGAGCTGTGAGCCAAGCCCCACAGGGAAGCTACCACGTGGGTGACGATGTCCCCTATGAGAGGAGACTGAGGGCTCTAGTTTGGGGATGGGCTCACTGGAAGGGACTCTTGTCACCAAAAGCACCTAGAGGCCTTTGGAGCGGAGGCTGTGCAGGCAACTAACAGTGGTGGCGGGGGTGGGGTGGGGTGTTCATGGCAGACAAACCCACCCCCCTCACCCCCCACCCCCGTGTGCTGCCCGCGCAGCCAGGCAGGGCTGCTGTCCCTGCACATGCGGGACATGCACAGAGACCCTGAGGTGGACCAGGCAGGGGTGCCATTCCGCCATTGCCCTCTGGGGCTCTGGTGCTGCCACATTTCTACTCTACCCACCCCCAGCATCTCCCTGGCTCTTTTTTCACATTCTCCCACATCCAGGCCGCTGGCTGGCTCCTCCTGGCTCGCTCCCACGCTGATCTGGGTATCCACTGGCTCCAGAGAGGCCACCTCTGTGCCTGAAATGAAAGGTGTGCACCTTTTTTCAGGGTCCCTCTGCCTTCTCTGCCCACAGCCAGGACCTTGAAATCCTGGGTTCCAGGCCCAGCCATCAGGCTCTGGCAGCACCCGTGGCGGCTGGACAGTGCCAGGGAAAAAAGAAGGGCCTGGACAGAGCCGTGCCAGCACCAGCAGGGCTGGGAGCCACCTCACTCACCTCCCCCAGCCTCCACTGTGTCGGGCGCCTGTGCCTCCAGCACAATGGCATGAGCCGGAGCTGGCGTTGGCTCGGGCGTTGGCACATACCCCGGTGGCTGGGCCTGCGGCTGACCCTGGGTCTGCACTGGCACCTGAGTGGAAGGCTGCTCCTGCGGCTGCTCTGACAGCTGCTTCAGGGCCTGTGCCTGCGTGTGGCACTGTGGCTGCATCTGTGTCTGGGCCTGCTTCTGCCGCTGCGGCTGCACCTGCTCTGGGGGCTGCGAACGGGCCTGTGGTTTCCCCTGATTCTGCTCCAGCCCTAAGTGCTCGGGGCAGGTCTGAGTTTGTGCCTGTTTGTGCAGTTTTGGCTGCACCTGGGTGTCCGCTGGCGGCATCTGTGGCTGAGTCTGTGGCTGTACTTGAGGCTGGAATCGTGGCTTCCCTCGGGCCTCCAGTGGCTCAGGCAGCAACCCAGGGGTTTGCGTCTGCTTCAGTGCTGTCATCCGGGTCCGTGGCTACACTGGAGGCCCATTCTCTGTGGGCTCCTCTGAGCTTTGGATCAAAAGATCAAAGTCATGTCTTTCAAGAGGTTGCAGAGGTCTCCAGTAAGACCAAGACCCAATTCCAACTTTAGTTCTTCCACTTGAAAGTGAGGGCTTTGGACAGCTCCTTGGCTTATCTGGGCCTCAGTTTCCTTCTTTTGTTTTTTTCTTTTTGTGGTGCTGGGGATTGAACCGGGGCCTCATGCATGCTAGGCAAGCACCCTACCACTGAGCCACGTCCCCAGCCCTAGACCTCAGTTTCCCCTAAATAAATTGGAGAAGACTGTTCTCTTCCACAGCTTGCTCACAAGCATCTAAACAGCCTTGTAAACACCTACTCTCTAAGGTCCCAGGGGCGCATGTTCACCTCTCCAACCTGCCACCACTCAGGCTTCCAGGTGGCTCAGCCTCAGTGAAACACCAGGGTCTGACCTGAAGCCTCCCCAGGGAGGAGCAGAAATAAGTCTCACCTCCCTCCAAACCACAGGCCAAAGCCCCTCCTTGCTCCAACTCCACTGAAGGGCGCACCCACTATCTTTGCAGGAATGAGCGCAGGGCACCTGGGCCCGGGGCGCTGCCAACATCAGTTACCTCTTGGTCCTCTTGGCTGGTGGCTCTGAGGCCTCACAGGGCTTAGGCTCAGGTGCTCGAGTGTGTTTTTCGCTAGTGATGGCCTCTGGGCAGGGGCATAGCCCCTGGTCTGAAACAGAGGCGGGCAAGGAGAGAGAGATCAGGCAGAATTCGTGTGAGTTCCAGGTGGGCCCGGGCTCTCCCCTCCAAGAATCCCTGCCTCCCACATCTGCCTCCCTTACACTGACCTTGCTCCCACTGCCCCAACCCACGCCCCCTCTGAAGGGCCAGCAGCCTCCCTCCCTCACCTTCAGCTGTGTCCAGTTGGAACTCTCTGGCTTCCTCAGACCCCTCTGGGGGGTCTGACCTGTCTTCCTCAGGCATCGTCTGAGCAGAGGAATCCTGCTTCCTTTTAGAAACCATTTCTGACACCTACCACCCAGCTGTCCAAGAGCAGCCCCACAGGACCCTCTGGCCTCAGTGTCTCCTCTCTCCCTTGGCCCTCTCTGTGTGTCCACGCTGGCCCTGTCTCTGGTCAAGTACTGGGCCTCTTCCTGCCCCACACCTTTGCCTGAGCCTCAAAGGCATTTCTTAGAGGAAATCTTCCTGACTCCAGACTAGGTCCAGACCCCTCGTTCAGGCCACCAGGCCTTCAGCTTCCCTTCTGAGGCATTTTCCAATCGTAACTGGTTGGAGCATTATTTGCATTAAGTCTCTCCACCAGCCCCCGAGATCTGCAAGAGGTCAGGCCAGAGGCCACATGTGCACTACTCACCAAGGCCCAGTTGGTTCCTGGGCACCTGGGAAAGGCTTCCAGAACCTGTTGCAGCCTCTAAATTCCTCCTGCTAAGTCCACTATACAAGGCTGAGCAGGAAACACAACTGAACCCCACATCATTGCATCCCCCAAACTACCTATTCTGGGCCCCTCAGAAACTACCCAGCTCTTACCCTGCACAACAAGCTCCCCATCTGGGGCTCATGGGCCTTATCCTAGGCCTGTCTCACCCACCCCAGCTCTGAACCATAGTTTTCCCACAAGTGGTTCAGAAGTAGAGTGTGGACCTAGCATGTGCCAGGCCTTGGACTCCATCCCCAGCACTGCAAAAAGCCAAATGAATAAATGCTACTTTTATTTTAAGAGGGAACTGCCTACAAAATTTTAAACTGTCTAAATTAATTGCCATACATAGAAGAAAAAGAGAAGCTGGCGATACAGTTCAGTGGTAAAGCACTTGCCTAGTGTGCATGAGGCCCTGGCTTCAATCCCCAGTACCAAATACCAAGAGGAAAAAGAAAGGTAAACGCACCTGGGGTAGCACAATCTAAAGGTTCTTATTCACCCTTTCCCTGATAAACTCACAAAGGCTGAGACTTGCACAAGGAACCACCTCCTCCCAAAGCATCCTGTCCCTGAGCTTCCTGGTGGTTCCTTGCCCACACACTGCTCCTGAGTGCAGTTTGGAGTTTTGGGTATTTTCTTGGTCCTGAGGTTGGAACCCAGGATTCTGCATGTGCCATGCAAGACCTTTACCAAGTAACTGACTTACATTCCCAGGCCTCACTCTTTTTTTTTTTTTTTTTTAACTCAGGGCACTCAACCACTGAGCCACATCCCCAGCCCTATTTTGTATGTTATTTAGAGACAGGGTATCTTTGAGTTATTTAGGGCCTTGATAAATTGCTGAGGCTGGCTTTGAACTTGTGCTCCTCCTGAGCCACTGGGATTACAGGTGTGTGCCAATGAACCTGTTCCCAATTCACTTTTTACATTAATCACAGGTTGAAATGATAATATTTTTCATATGCTGAGATAAATAAAATATATCAGTAAAATTAATTTCTCTTGTTTTTGGTCTTTTTAATGTGGTTACCAGAAGACTTTAAATCACACATATAATATATTAAATATCATATTTTATTTCCACTAGGCAGTGCTGCTTAAAGAGAAATGTTAAGTAAATAAGTAAATATAATGCTAGTATAATACTGGTAAAATCATATTGGTGGGGCTGGGCTGTAGCTCAGTGGTGGAGGGCCTGCCTAGCACATGTGAGGCACTGGGTTTGATCCTCAGCACCACATATAAATAAATAAATAAAATAAAGGTATTGTGTTTATATATATAAAACATTGGGACCGGGCATGGTGGTACACGCTGTAATCCTAGGGACTCAGGAGGCTGAGGCAGGAGGATTCAGAGTTCAAAGCCAGCCTCAGCAACTCAGCAAAACCCTAAGCAACTTAGCGAGACCCTATCTCTAAACAAAATTCAAAAAAAGGGCTGGGGATGTGTCTCAGTGGTTAAGCGTCCCTGAGTTCAATCCCCAGAACCCAAAAGAAAAAGAAAATCACATCAGAGACACAGGACTATTTGATTTGAAATCTGGGAAACACTAGGCGAGTGTGACCCCCTCCCCAGTTCATAGATGAAGACCCCCAGGCACAAAGAGGAATGTGGCCCACCTGAAGGCCCGGGCAAGCCCTCCCAACCCCCACCCCAGACCTGCCCCATCCCAGCCACCACTCACCTTGTGATTGGTGAAGGAGGGGGCCCGGCTCTGTTTCTGGGGCATCCGCCCTGAGAGGTTGAGCTGGGAGGGATTAATGGGGACCCCAACAGGAGGGGGGCCCAGCAGGGACTGGCGGGTGGCCTGGGGGAAGAACTGCTACAGATTTGGGGGTGCCAGCTGGGGCGGTGTCAGGATAGGGGCTGTCAAAGTCGGGGTGGCCATGCTGTAGCCCCGGAGGTTGCCTGCAGGCAGGAAGAGAGAAGAGGGCTCACACCATGATTGGGTGGTAGAGGCGAGGGTCATGGGTCAGCTCCCAAAGCATTCTGGGAATATCAGATAATTCTCAGGAGACCCTTCCTGCCCCAGGGCAGCCAGAGGGAAGAGTAGAGCAGAAGGCTCATCCTACCTCAGACACTGTGGCAAAGGAGGCTTTAGGGCAGGTTTCCTTCTCTGCTGGGAGTTGAGGTTGCCCCCCCCCCCGACATGCCTCTGGGTCAGGGTCAGTGGCTTGAGCACCCCAGCAATCCTGCTCATTCTCAGGCATGCTTTAGGGCACCCCTCAGGTATAGGAGACCCAGCACAGGGCCCACAGGGAGAACCAGCAAGAGTCTGGTCCCTGAATAATGAGGCCCCTCTGCCCCACTAGCTGCCTTACATCAAAGGCCCACCAGAGCCAGGCACTGGGCCACACATGGTCCATTACCGTGTCTGTCACCTGACCTGTCAGGCATCAGGGCAGTCATTATGATCTTCCCCAACAGTAAAAGGGAGGAACAACTTGCACGATCTCTATGAGGGCCCCTGCCGTCCACCTGCTGGTCAGGCCAGGATTCTCCTGATCCTGGGGGTCCCCTGATTCCTCTTTCTCCTGTCCTACCCATGCCAGCCACCAGCAGGTCCCATCATCTCTATCCACACCTCCCCAATCTGCTTCTCCTCCCCATCACTGCCGCATCCAAGCTGCTTCATCCCTGGCCTAAATCTCAGCTTCTCCCCGCACAAACCCTCCTACAGCTCCCTGCTGGTCAGGAATGAAGCCCTGGGTAAGGTCCAGCCCCACCCAATCTCCTTCCTTGCTATTCTCCCCATATGTCCCTATGACATTCCAGTCACTTGTCCCTGTGCAGTCCTTCAGATATCCTGCCTCTGGGCCGGGCACATGCTATTCCCTCTGTAGAGGCTCCATAAACTCCACACACCCTGCAGCCCTCCCTTCAGAAGTCTCTCTCCCAAAGGCCTTCCCAGATCATCTGTGTTCCCACAGCCCCTGATCCAGGGCAGCTGCATAATTTTTTTGCCTGCTTCCTGCTGACCCTTATCTGACTCAGCTCAGCACCTCAGTGAAGGCACAGAGCCTGGGAAATGTTTGAGGCATGAAAGGGAGGTGGAACTCTGTCCCAGTGCTCAGACAGGAAACACAGGGGTTAAAGCCTGTGTCAGTTCTCCTGTAAGAGCTGGGTTCAAATCCAGACCGCAGAGTATGAGGTCTGTGTCCTTAAACAAATCTATCCCCTGCTTTAAGCCTCAGTTCCTTTATCTATAAAATAGTGATCACCTCACAATGTTTTATGAAAATTCAATAGAATTCAATAAATATAAGTGTGCATGGTATATTGTAAGTGTTCAATTGATATACTTAATGCAAACACATACATACATATATGCAGGAGCCAACCAATGCTTAAAAACAACAGGACAAAAGATGGAATACCTTCAAAGAAAGATAGAAAGGACATGGACAAATCACAAAAAGCAATTGGGGCTGGAGCTGGGGCTCAGTGGCAAAGCACTTGGGGGTGCCAGCTGGGGCGGTGTCAGGATAGGGGCTGTCACATGTGAGGCACTGGGTTCAATACTCAGCGCCACATACAAAGATAAATAAAATAGAGGCATGCTGTCCATCTACAACCACAAAAAAAATAAAAATAAAAAATACAAATGTTTAACAGATAAATATAAAAATGTTCAACTGTACTAGCACTCCAGGAAATGTACATTAAAACGTTAATGACACAGCTCTTTTGTTTTGCCAACCAACTTAGTAAATTATATGTATATGTATACATTTATATATTATGTATTATATATATATAAAAAAGCAGATAATACCCAATGTTGCCGTGGGCATGGTGAGACCGGCACTGTCATACGTGGCTGATGGCATTGCAAACTGGTCCAGTCCTTTAGGAAAGCAAGTTGGCAATATTTATCAAAAGCCATAAAACATCCATCCCCTCAACTCAGTCATTCTACTTTTGGGAATCTATTCAAAGAAAAAAGTCGCAAACATCACATTTCTATTAAAATAGAAAAAAGAACAGCTGAGAAGACTTAGGTAAGCAAGGGCACGTCCCTTCGATGAAATATTATACAGCTGTTAAAAGGGCTTTGGCAGAGAATGTCAAATTATATGGTTAAAGATCATGCTGTTCTATTCAGTAAAAAAGAAATAACACCCAGCCTCTCACTTATGTCAATCACAGTAGTCCTATATAATTCCACAAATTTCGGTTTTCCCACCTCCCCGCCCTTTTTTTTACATGTTATTTTTCTCTTTGAAAAGTGTGACTTTTAATATGCAAAAGTAAAAGGGGGAAATAGGGTTAGGCACATAGTTTAGTGGTGGAATTCTCGCCCAGCACCTGCAAGGGCCTGGGTTCAATACAGTACTGAAAAAAAAATGTGTGTGTGTGTGTGTGTGTGTGTGTGTGTGTGTGTGTGTGTGAGAGAGAGAGAGAGAGAGAGAGAGAGAGAGAGAGAGAGAGAAAGTGAGAATATCTGTGTATACACTGGGGGTCCTTGTGTCTGGTTTCCGTTCTCATCTACACAGCTGTCATGTGGAAGTCAGCGTCAGTTTCCAGGACTATCCACACTCATGAGGCCCTGGCAAAGCTGATGAGAGGTGACCTTCCAGTCAGCTCCTGCCTCTTGTGCAGGAACATCTTGGGCACATGATCCCTTTCTGGGCCTCAGTATTTTTATTAGGATTGTTGGTGTACCTTCCCTTGGGGTCATCAGTAGTATCAGGAGCAGCAGCCTGGAAGGAAGAGCTGACACTGTTTTCCATATGGGGACGCTGAGGCAAGGGCACAGCCTTAATGCTCAAGGCCCACTGCTTAGGAGGTCTAGCTGAGCCACTGCTGGTGTGCTATGTGACCTAGGGCAAGGGACTTACTTTCTCAGCTTCCTCATTGGCCAGATGGCATCTAATCTGAATGTCAGTGAGGTATGTGGAGCACTGCCCAGAGAGCCAGCGTCATGGCCCAGGGCACTCCTCAGTCTGTCTGCAGATGGACCTGCATTCAGCTGAGCAGCTTAGAGTCTTTCAACCCCTGGAGCCTGGGTGTCCTTAACTGTGAGTCAGGGCACTCTCAGGGTCACTGTGATTTGGTGAGACTGAGTGCTTGGCTTGCTGGGGAGCCAGTGTCCACACAGGATGCAAAGGGGCCTGAGTCATACCTTGTAACTGCTGCAAAAGCAAAGCTCTCTGGAGCATGGAGCCATTGAGGAAGGAGGCCGAGTGGGTCCCCTGGAGACTCAGAAGCTGCTGCTGGGGCTGCTGCTGGGGGAGGCCCCTGTGTGTTTGGAGGGAGTGTCAGAGGGTGACTGGGAAAGTTAGAACCATCTTCCTCCTTGAGACCCCCATCTCCTGAGCCCACCCTCCCATACAGATGGAGGATCCCCTTGGGGGTGAGAGGTGATGAGCTCTAGGACTCAAAACAAGGATGCCCCTGGGACAAAGGACTGAATGGAGGTGCTGCAAGTCATGGGTGAGAGCTGAGGCCTCCATCCCCCAAGTGGGAAACCCACCTGCTGACAGCCATGGGCAAGGGGGCCTGTGGTGGGGGCTGCTGCAGCAGCTGCTGAAGCTGCAGCAATTGCTGCTGCTGCAGCTGCTGCTGCTGGAACTGCTGCTGCTGCTGCTGCTGGTTGAACATGGTGGCTAAGGGAGGGAAGTGGAGTAAGGCCGGGTACCCACCATGGGTCAGTCCCGATGCCCTCCCCTCACCTCCAAGGCCATACACACCAACCCACAGTCGCAAACACCGGCGCTGAGCTGCACAGCTTCACTCCCAGCCCTGCCAGGGAAAAGCCACATTTGTACCCCTTTCCTTCCAATCCGCCCCCAGTCCTGCCAGGCTAAGGATTCAGCCACTTTCCTTGACAATTTCCTTCCAATCCTGCCAACGGTCCCTCCTCCAAACCCCCAACCTCGCCCCTCCAACTCTCCAACTCTGACGTTTCCAAGCTTCCAACATCCCCGCCCCACCTCCAGTCGATCTCTGCATCCATCACTTCCCGATGTCAGCTACTCCCCACTCACACCCCCTTTGAGACCGCCACCCTCTCCCTTTGTGCCTGTGTCGTGTCAATAACATCATCACCCTCCCCCAACCTTTCATCTTCCTCCCTCCACATCCCCAGCCCCTGCGCCCCTCCGATGCCGCCGCCCCCTCCCTCGGCAGACACAGCCAGCACTGCCCCGCATCCCGAGCCCCCGCCCGCCCGCGAAGCCTGCAGCCTCCGAGCAAGTAGCCACGGTCGCTGCAGCCCTCCGCGTCCCCGCCCCCCACCTCGGCTCCCCGCGCGGCTTCCGCGGCGGCCACTGCGCAGCCTCCCCCAAGCGCTCAGCAGTCGCGTCGCCACACGGGAAGCGCCGGCCGCGCACCAGTCACACTCGAGCCCGGTGGCTCCGGCTCGCGGGTTCCGGGACTCCCCGCAACACCGCGGGCGCCTGGACGCTCAGAAGGCCAGTGCCCTGGCGGGCCGGGGCATCGCCCTCTGCAGGACCGGAGGTTCCGCTGCAGCCGGTGCCGCCAGAACCGCCCCGTGAGTCCGTCACGCTGCGGGCGCGGCGTCAGCTCACCCCGGGCCGAGCCGGGGCAGCTGCGGCGTGGCTCCCGAGGGCCAGGGGGCCCTAGGCAACACAGACCCTCCGTCTCGCGTCCTCTGCATTGGGAAGGGGTGGCTCTGAGACTCAGGTCCTTCTGGTGCCCAGAGGGGTCTGTCGTCCGGCGAGGACATCGCCAGGGACTTTCAGATGGACTTGTCCCTAACCGATCTCTCCGAGGCTGCCGCCGTCCCGTGATCCTGAGCCCTCAAGGGCCTGGGGTGGGAGGGGGCGACAGCGGGCTGGTGCACCTTCGGCTACCGGGCCCGCGAGAGGGCGCCCAAGGTCGCACAGCCCCGTGGGAGTTTGCCCTAAAACGAGGCGAGGCGGGCTGGCTTGAAAGTATTTTTCTTGTAAGAGTCGCCAGAGACGTGAGGAAAGCCGAGTTCAGTTATAAAAGACGGCCCTGCCCCCTCATCCTGCCCCTAAAACGGTCCCCACTCCCAAAGACTCCCTAATGACCGCTCTGTCCACTACCCAGGACCACTCTGCCCACTATCCTTGGTTTCTAAGTGGCAATTCCTTTCCCCTTTTCTGCTGCTCAGAGCTGTCTACACATCTGGGCAAATCGCTTATTTTGCGTTCAGCGCCGACTGTGTGAGGACGGGGCGCACGGTGGCGCTAGGGACTGCAGTCCTGAGGCAGGTGATAGCTGTCCGGTAGCGTCAACAAATCACCGCAGTCAGGTGACAGGCGCTGCCTCAAGGCTCCGGACGGGCTCTACTGCAGCCCGGGGCGGGGGAGTGGGCCGCTGAGGTCTCTAACTCGACCTGAACCAGCCCAGAGGAGCTGGACTTAAGGCACCGGACCCAGCGCGCGGGGATTTCGGCGCTGATGGGAAGAAATGCATCCAGGAAGGTGGGGACTTTGAACGTCAGGATGAGGAGGTGGGCATCATCCCTGAAGGATAGGGAACTGCAGGAAAGGGAGTGACGGCCGCAAATGACAGCATCAAATCCCTGGATTAGAAAACACATTTTGTGGACTGAGGTTATAGCTCAGTGGTTGAGCGCTTGCCTCGCATGCGTGAGGCACTGGGTTCGATTTGCAGCACCCCATAAAATAAATAAGTAAATAAAATAAATATATTCTGTCCATCTGCAACTAAAAACAAAAACAAAAACGCATGTTGTTGCCACATGGGCACAGCCGGTGGCAAGGAGCAAAAGTTGAGAGTCCGGGTAGCCCAGGCTGCCAACCAGGCGGAAGGACGTTGACACCTCGATTAGGTGACTGCCTTGGAGAAGTCCAGGGTTGAATCTGGGCTCCCCGCCTTGAGGCCAGGCGAGAGTCTTCTCAAACGGTTTCATCCTCTGTAAAATGAGTGCCCCCTCCCAGGAGAGTGTGAAGGTAACCTTATATAATCGGTAGCACTCCTTCTGGCACACAGACTAGCAAATTGCCAAAGTAAAACCACTAAAAATACTGCTGCTGGTGGTGAAGGTAGGAAGCCAGGGCTAACTTCCTGAGTTGGTTCATTTTTTCCCGAAAGCAATTTGCATATCTTCTATTAAGACTTCAGAACACAGTTCTTCCCTTTGACCAGGTAAATCCACGTGTAGGAATCCAGCCCAAGAAAATGATCAGAAATGAGACTTTTAAAAAACAGCAGGTTGTTCATAAGAACATTATTTATAATAGCCGTCTAGAAAAGAATCAACCTTAGGGGAATAATTTAAAAAATCATGGTGTCCACCTCTTAAGGAACAGCACACAGCCATCAGAAATTACATTTTCAAAGGCTTAAATATATTTAAACACAATATATGATATGACATGAACTCAGCAGTTTACAAAACTGCATACACTTTATGATCTCAGTTTGGGAAAAATAAATATATATGCATAGTGGGCTCAAGGGAGTTTCACTTTCTCTCCCTTTTTCTAATTTGCAATGATAGGTTTGGATAACTTAATCCTAGGGTTAGAGCGGACTTTATTTTACTTTTTTAGTGTATTTGATCTCATGCTGCCTCCTGAGGACCATATAAGATAGGGGAAGGGAGCACTCTGGGGACACTGGAACTAATTGCTTTTAATCAGCCTCTTGCTGGCAAAGCCCCTGGAAGAATATCTTTGGAGGGTGAAGAGAGGTTCATCTCTGTCCACCCCAAATGAAGTCCAAGGTCATGGGAACAACTGACTTGAGTGTTCTCTATCACAAAGCAAATTCTTAAATTCGCATGGATCTATATTCAGACTTACTCTGCTCCCCAATCTGCCAAGAAAATACCATGGTGATTATGGCTTTGGAATACATCGTAGTGCCTGACTGTGTAAGCTTCTGACATTATCATTCTTTAAAGAAAAAAATACTTGGGCTGGGTGCAACTCCGTAGTAGAGCATTTGCCCAGCATACTTAAGCCCTGGATTCAATTCCCAGTACCATAAACAAAACAAATTCTTGCTGACTCCCAATTGCAAATATTTTTCTATGTAATTTTCATGTAGATTATAGAATTTGATCAAACTTCTTCCAACACCAGAAATCCCATCTGAATTTTGACTGATTTTGTATTAAAGGTGTTTCAGTTAAACAAATGACATCCTTATTCAGTTTTAAAATGAAGTAAAAGTCTCCAAATATTGAAGCTTTGCATTGTGCTATAGTTTTGGAAGTTTCTTTGCCTAACACCTGTGTGATGTGTGATGTGTGTGTGTGTGTGTGTGTGTGTGTGTGTGTGTTTGTGTGTGTGTGTGTGTGTGTGTGTGTGGTGCTGGGGATTGAACCAGGCCCTTGTGCATGAGAGGCAAGCACTCTACCAACTGAGCTATATCCCCAGCCCCCCCACACACACACCTATATGATTTTTTTAAAAAAATATTTTTTAAGTTGTAATTGGACACAATATCTTTTATTTATTTTTGTGTGGTGCTGAGGATCGAACCCAATACCTCATACGAGGCGGGCACTCTACCAATGAGCTACAGCCCCAGCCCCACCTGTATGATTCCTACAGTGGCAATTGTCACTATTTTTCCCAGTAAGCTTTCTAAGTGGCTATCGATTATGGCATCTTTATTTTGTAACCTGGTAATGTAATCCCACATTATTTCTGTCTTCAGTGATGTCATGTACTCCTTGATGGCAGGAAGCAGCTTCTGCATGTCCCCATTTCCTTGGGATCTAGAAGGGCCGGGTACACCACAGGGTTGCCTGGTGAAGTCAATTAAACAAGTAAATGAATGAGTGGATGCATGAATCCAGGATGCAATTGCCTCCCTCTGCCCTTGAGTTGGTGTTCATGGTGGCAGCACAAATGGGCAGTAAAGTGAACCCCACAACCAGACTCCCTAGCTCAGAATTCCCAGGAACAGGCTGTGCTCCTGGGAATGATGGAGGGCATGATGGAGCATACCAATTGGACACTGAGTCACTCCAAGTCAGGCAAGAGGCAGGGGAAATGGAAGGCCATATCCTTATCACGAGGCCTCCCCAGTGGCTGCCGCCCACCTGTTCCTCTTCCTATCAATAAATGGGGTTGGAGACAGAGGACAGAGGTGGAATTACCTTGTTGCTGCCCCTGTCTTCTGGAGTGGCCTGGGGCAGGCCCCCTGCTGCCCTTAGGGCCATCTCTTCTGAAGAGGACCAATGTGTGGGTAATAGGTGGTCCTCGTCTCCCCACACCTGGTCGCCACATGCAACAGCACCCTCCGCTTCCTTTGGCAGACTAAAGAAGTCTCTCTCTGGACAGCGCGATGTTGATGGGATTGCGATTACACTAATCACAGCGCTCACTATTCACTGTTCCAGTGCTTCCCTAAATTGTAATGACATCACTAAATCCTCCCAGCCTCCTACAAGTTGGGCTCTATTATTATCCATCCCCCTTTCAGAGATGAAGAAACTGAGCTCAGGGAGGTAAAGTAAGTGACAGTAAGACATCAGGTCAGAAAGTGGTAAAGGCGGGATGAACCCCCTTTTCCGCAGGACAGGATGAGCCCTGCATCTTGTTAACCTCTTCATGCCCTGTGTCTTGCATGAAGCCTGGCCACTGATCCAGACCTGTTGGAGAATACATGACGAATGAATGGGCAACTCCAAAGGCCAGCCTCTGAGCAACTTAGTGACTAAATATAGTGGCTTGAAACAGGAGTTATATGAGGCCACTGTTCAAATCAACTAGTGGTTTTTTGTGGTTGTTGTTTGTTTGGTACTGGGATTGAACTCAGGGGCACTCGACCACCGAGCCACATCCCCAACCCTATTTTGTATTTTATTTAGAGACAGGTCTTGCTGAGTTGCTTAGGGCCTTGCTAAGTTGCTGAGGCTGGCTTTGAACTCTCGATCCTCCTGCCTCAGCCTCCCAAGCCCTGGGATTACAGCTGTGAGCCACCCCGCCCAGCCCAGTGTTTTTGAGCACCTGCGACGTGCACAACAGAAATGCTACCAGAGGGGCTAGTGTATAGTTTTATGTGCATTAAAAAATATGTGGAGGGTATGGCGGAGAATATCAGTGTGGAAGCTGAGTCACCCACTTCCGTCCACAACTTGACTCAAAGTCACTTCTTGACTTTGTGACCTTTGCCACATCCTCCGTTACTTTTATGTAGCTCAGTCAAAATGAGCTAATGAAGGGTGGGAGACAGCTGGTGCCTCCCTTGGCCCAGTGACCTGGCTAGAAGGAGACGCCCAGTGAATGCAATGGGTTTAGCACAGTTGGTCAAAACTCTGGAGGGAGAGAATCCTGCCTCCCGGGTACTCAAAGCAGAGGGTCAGAGCCATTTCTAAGACTCTCATTCAATTCATCTGCCCCCAGGGGACCCAGCTGCCCTGAGCCTGGGACACCCATCTGTAGCAGCTCTCCTTTAGCCTCTGCTAAGCCCAGTGCAGAAAACGAGGCCAGGTAGGCTTCAGGTGTGTCCCCTTTCTGACTTCAGACTTCATGCTGTTTCCCTGCCCACCACATTCTCCCTCCTTCACACCTCCAAGTGGTATTTGGTGTATTCCCCCCACTTTTTAAAATACTTAATTTTTAGTTATAGGTGGACACTATATATTTTATTTTTTTATGTGATGCTGAGGATCAAACCCAGGGCCTCACACATGCTAGGTGAGCGCTCTACCTCTGAGCCACAACCCCAGCCCCACTTTTTTTTTTTTTGGTGGTACTGGAGATGGAACCCAGGTTTAGGGCCTCACACATGCTAGGTAAGTACTCTGTACTCTATCACTGAGCTACACCACCAGTCCTTTTCTTTTTCTTTTTGAGACAGAGTCTTGGTAAGTTTCCAAGGTTGATCCTTTTTAGTCTCTGAGTAGCTGTGATTGTAGACGTGTACAGCCACACACAGTCCATTCATTCATTGTTCAAGTCCAACCCAGCAATTTTTAGTAGACCAGGGAACAATCAAGGCACTACCAAATAGTAAAAAAAAAAAAAACTATGCAGCCCTGAACAAGGAATGTGGCAGATTTGGAAGATGTCTAAGACATTGCTTCTAAAAGGAAAGTTGCACACAGTATATATAAGAACTTCTCCAACTTTGATGTGCACAGAAATTTCCTGGAGTCCTTGGTTCTTTTTAAATACAGGTCATGATGCAACAGGTCTCTGCTGAGGCGTGAGACTGAATTTCCCCAGGAGGCCCAGTCTGCTGGCGTGATTATCAGTGACACAGAATCCTAAAGTATTTAGTATGATCCCATCTGTGAAAACAAAATAGAACAAAACAAATTCATATGGGGGGCGGGATCTAGAGGATAAACCCTAAGTTATAGATACCCGTCATCTCTTGGTGCAAGGATAATCTGAGGCCTTCAAATATTTGTATAAAGCCTGATTTTTATAAAAAGACTAGCTATTATAATTAGGGAAAAAGATAAAACCAATAAAAGCCCAGTGGTGACAGTATCCCTCTAGGCAGACATCTGTCAATGCAGCCCGGTTGAATGTACTGTTCATCCCAGCTCCCATCACTGCCCTCTCTGGTCCTCAGAGCATAATAATAGGCCAGCTTAGAGCAGCCACTCAGGATGCAGATGTGAGGCATATGGAATTGATGTTTCAGCTGGCTGGAAAGTTGTCCTCATCCAGGTTCTCACAGCTGGGGACTAATAAGAGCCTCCTGAGTACCTGGCCTAGGCCCTGCCCTACATGAGCATTCTGCTCTAGCACCATGTCCATTAGCCAGATTACACAACTAAGGCTCCGAGATGTGAAAGGACCTGGGTCAGACAGCTTGTCTAAGGCTGGGCTAGACTCCTAACCCACTCCCTGGGGCTCTGAGGGGTAGGGTCTACTGACTCCCCCTGCCTGCCTGGAAAATTCGTCCCCTACATGGGGCAGTCCCTTACTTGCTTCAAGTCTGCTCTTGACCAACCCGTTCTGTGTCCACTCTCCACAGCAAAACAAACCCTGCCCTGCTTCCTGGCCTGCAGACCTGCTTCCTTGCTCGTCACCATATGGCAAGCTGTGTCTATTGGCTGACTCGTGTATCATCCCTCTTTCTTGCATTAGCCTGTAAGCTACATTTTAGTAAGCAACATGTCATTTTGCTCGCAGCTATATCTCTGGGGCCTAGCACAGTGCCTGGTTCCATAATACGTACTCCGTGCATGAAAACTGGACAGTCTCCAACTCCTGGGTCACTGCTCTCCCTCACAGGGAAATGACCTGCTGAGCCTCCAAACATCAAAGTATGCTGCCTCCCTTTCTAGCCTCCCGGTGGAGAGTTCAAATTGTTTCTTAAGTGAAGAGGCAGATGGTTGTGCCTGGAGCCTCAGGGCCTCTCTGTGTGGAAAGACTTAGCAGGGAAGGGTTACGGTGGTCCTGGATTTGAATCCCATATTTTGCCACCATCCTGATGGAGTCAGGTACAGGGCGTCTCTGTCTAAGACAAGAACTTCTAACTCTCCCAAGGGTCTTGTTAGCATCGGGGTCTTTGTCCCTGCTCTTCCTCTTGATCTGCCCGTGACAGACTCTCTTCTCCAAGGTCACTTCTTTGGAGAACCCTAATTCCTTCCAGTTTAAAACGACTTTTCCACACCCACAGATAACGCTGCATACTCCCCATTGATTTCCTCCATTGCTCTTGCTATGAAAGGTTTCTGCTTTTACTATTCCATTTGCCTGCTCATCGGTTCCTGTCTATCCTGCCAGCTTTGTGTAAGATCTGTGAGGCCAGAGACCTGGCTATCTTGTTAGTGCTGAATCTGCAGGCCCAGGATGGGGCCTGGTTTATAGTGGGTGCTCAGTAGGTATGGTTGAATTAATGCTCCATCCTTCTCCTTCTAGGAACAGAGAAAATGAGGCTCAGACAGGAAAGGATATGCAGGAGACCAGTGTCAGACCCTAGGGCAGAAGGCAGCAAGGTCAAGAGGAACTCTGTCAGGGGACTGTGACCTTGGAGCAATTTGATAGTCTCTCCAGGCCTCAGTTTCCCCAACTGTACGATGAAGTAAGACAGGTGAGACCACCATCCAATATCCCATTGCGAGGGGTGGTATACAGCCCACTTCCAGAAACGATATCTTCTGCAAAGCATCAGTACCCCTAGATACTGGTAAATCGCCCCAAAAGCCGCAGGAGAAAACTACAACAACCATAACACCCCGGGAGGCGCCTGCGCACGGCCGCCTGCCCGCAGGGCCGCGGACGCCCTCTCGTGGCGGTCTGACGTAGTGCTCCGCTCCGATCCCGGAGGGGCGGGGGGCCCACGGCGCCCGCATTCGGGGCGCGCGGCTGCAGCGGCGGAGCCGGAGCCGGAGCCGGAGCCGGGAGCGGGAGCCGGAGCGGGAGCGGCGGCCGGATCGCAGCCCGCGGGGCCCGCCGCAACCATGGGCAACCGGGGCATGGAGGATCTCATCCCGCTGGTCAACCGGCTGCAGGATGCCTTCTCCACCATCGGCCAGAACGCGGACCTCGACCTGCCGCAGATCGCCGTGGTGGGCGGCCAGAGCGCCGGCAAGAGCTCGGTGCTTGAGAATTTCGTAGGCAGGTAGGAGCGGCGCGCCCCCGAGCGCGCCCCCCACCCCGGGGCCCCGGGCTCCGACGGCGCCCCGACCTCCCAGCCCCCGGGCTGCGGCGGCGGACGGCGCGCCCCCACCCGCTGCGGGAGGAGGCGGCCCTCCCCGACCGCGAGCCCCTGGGGGCGGCGGCGCCCCCGGCTAGTCTGCAAACGTCGGCCAGCCCGGGGCCACGGAATCACGCCCCCTCCTCCGCCCCGTCCTTTAGGGGAGACAGCGCTCTGCCAGGAGCAGAGAAGTGCCCCCAGACCCATCTCCGCGGGGGCCGCATTACTCAGCGCCTCCCTCTGCCCGGGAGTCCCTAGGACCGGGCAGCACCCCGGGGCAGTGCCCCCTTTCCTAGGCTCCAAGGGGTCAGCCCCTGGACCGTGACAAGGGACCTCCCCCAGGTCCTGGAAGAGGACACAGCCCCGTGGGCATCGAGGACCAGGCAGTCTCCCGGCTGACACACACACCTCTGCGGCTCCCGCCGCCATCCGTGCGCAGCGCGGCGCAGTGGGGGCGCGGGCTGCGGGGCGAGGAAGGGAGGGGGGAGAAAACACTTCGGGTCGCTTCTCAGCTGCAGCCCCTGGCCTCGCCTGCCCCCGGGTCGGGGGCGCCTGCCAGTGTGGTTCTCCCCAAGGCCTGGCAGAGGGATTGTGATGCAGGGAGCAGGCAGCGGAGGGCAGAGATGACTAAGACAGGAGGCAGGAGGCGGGCAGGGGAAGCCATTTGCAGAACCTAATCCCCCTCCCGCCTCTGATCCCACAAGGCGCTGGGAGGGCCAGGTGACAGAGTGGGGAGCAAACGCAAAGACAAAGGGTCCTGGGATGGGGGGGGCGGGCAGGTCATGACACCCCAGGCTCCCCTCTGAGACGGAGAAGATAGAGGTGGCTTTCTGGTGCTGAGAAGGAGCAGAGAGGATTCCGCGGTGCTGGAAGCGGATGGGGGGCTGGGCAGGCTGAGGCAGGAAAGCTGACAGTGACCTTCCCCTCCATCATCAACATCCCTCCACTCTCCAGGAACCTGGCTTTCTTCCGATGACCTTCATGGCTAAGGAAGTGGTTGGCACGCGGGAAAGGAGGCAGGGGCCCCTCCCCCCAAGGGGACAGCAGTTCTGTAGGGTGACATCCAGGTTCTGCTTTGAAACCTCAGGCTAGTCTCTTGCCCTCTCTGACCCTCAGTTGTCACATGTTTAATATAACAGTTGGAATGGACTGGATAGTTGTTCCTGCCCCTCAAATGTCCTGGGAAGACCGCTGCCAACCCTAGAGAGTCAAGAGAAGGACCTGAGTATCTGTGGGATGTTGGAAAGTCTCCCCCCAGGACATGCCCATCTGGTCAGCACAGAGGGAGGCCTTCTGTCTCTCCAGGACAGCTCCTACAGAACACCCCTTCAGATCACATGACCCCAGAGCTGCAGAGAAACCTATTCGGCACCTTCCCACAGCCCTGTCCAGCACTCAGGGTTAGGGCAGAGGGTACTTTGGAGACAACGGTCCCCAAGGGTGTCCAGCACTTGTTCCATATTCTACCTCTTGTTAAATATTTGCTGTGCCAGGCCAGCTGGTCTGGGCAGGGGTATAGAGTCAGGGACCTCAGCTCCTGTCCCTGCAGCCCCTCCCTCATGCCCCACACCTTGCTGAGTCCTCCACAGGCTCACAGCAGCCCCCCCCCCCAGAGGCAGGCACGTGAAGCCCACCCTACAGATGGGGAAACTGAGACCCTGGAGGTTAATTAAATGCCTTGCCAAGATCACACATTCAGGAAGTGCAGCCCATGTCAGTCCAAGCCCGGGTTCCTGAGGGTGACCAACAGCAGCCTCTGAGGGCCAGTCCCTGCGCTGGGCGTGGGAACGTGCAGGTGTGTGGACTTCGTTTTCCTTATCTGAGGAATGGGAACACTGACAACTGCTGCCCTGCCTTCCTGAGCCAGTGGCTGTGGGACACGAGTTCATGGGTGGCAAAGCCCTTTTGTAAACATGTGGGGGGAGGTGTTGACAGTCTAGATGTGTGCCGCTCCTGGCTCCCGCTTCTGGGAGTCCACTGGGCAGCAGGCCAGCCCTAGCCCCACCCTGGCCCCAGCCCCTAGCCCAGCCCCAGCCCCAGCAGATTCAGCCACTGTTGGCTCGTTCAGGGGCAGAATGAGGTGTGAACTCTGCTCAGGAGGCCTGGCCCTCTTGCTGCCCTCCGCATCTCAACACCCTTGCCGGGATCCCTGAAGGAAGATGTGTAGGGTGCCTGACACCCACCGGCCCAGGGAGCTGGAAGAGCCCTCCTCTAAGTGTGGGGGAGGGGTGGGAGAGCACTGGGATCCCGGAAGCGAGGGAGGGGGCCGGTGCTGGGGCAGAAGCAGGGAAACCGAGGCTCAGTGGCCCTCAGACAGCCCTGCCCGCTCCCTCACAGGCTCCCGACCTCTCCACCCAGGGCTGGTCCCCAGTCTGGTGAGCATGGTAACAGTAGCTCTGCCTCCTGGGGCTTCCCAGGAGCCAACCCCCTGAGGAGAGGAAGTGGAAATCGAGTTGGAGGAAACCAGCTGAGGTAGGCTAGCCTGGGCTCCTGGGTACCCACGAGGACCTTGCCGCCAGCTCTGCGATGGAGGTGGCCCGGCAGCTGCCCAGGACCCTGCTGGGACTTGTCTGGATCTATGCTATGTCTTCACTCCCCTTTCACAGAAGGGCAAATGGAGGTTGGCTCCTCGGGTCATTTAGCAAGCATTCCTGGAGGCCACGGAGCCTTGAGGCCAGGGATTTTGCAGGGAGGAGACAAAGGCAGAGGAGTGTGGCCAGCGTTGGAAGGGCAGAGAAGGCCTCCAGGAGCAGGCGGCACCAGGGTGAGCGATGAACCGAGAGGAGCTATGAGAGTAGCTGGGGGGAACTCTGGGCCAGGGAACAGAAAATGCAAAAGCCCTGGGCCAGGACAAAAGGCAAAGGCCCTGGGGCAGGACAAAAGGTGGTGTCGAGGAGAAATGAGATAAAAGAGGTAGGCAGGCAGGGGCTCGGTGAGGAATGTGTGTGTGTCTTCATTTTTCTTGGAAGCCTTTAAGTAATTCAATGACTTTAACTGATTCTGGCAAGTGTGTGACTTGGGGACAGGGTCAGAGAGAAAGCAAGAGTGGCTGCTGCATGGGCACGAGGCGGGGGCCTCGGCCAGAGCCATACCTCTGTCGAGAATTGTGGGGTTCAGGATCTGTGGTGGGTGGACACAAAAGGTGGGAAAGAGGGATCAAAAATGACTTCAGGGCCTGTCATCCCGGCGATTCAGGAGGCTGAGGCAGGAGGATCACAAGTTTGAGGCCAACCTTAGCAACTTAGTGAGGACCTAAGCAACTTAGCAAGACTGTCTCAAAATTTTAAAAAAAGAAAAAAAGGGAAAGAAAGGAGGGCTGGGGCAGCCCAGTGGTTTAATCCCGGGTACCAAAAAGAAAACCAGGTCTTTGACGCATGCTCAGAAGCAGGAATGTCGCCGTTGATGGAGTCAGGGATAGGGGGGCAGGGCAGATTGGGGGCCAGGGAAGAGGGTGCTGGGTTAGACATACTGAGCCTGAGGTGCCCATTAGACTCCCGGGGAAGTGTCAGGAGCTGGGGGAAGGCGGGCTGGAAATGGAAATTTGGGAGTTGTCGTGTAAACCCGGAGAGTAGATGAGCTCATTCTGGGGTAAGTTCAGAGGAGGATCCAGCAACACCTGGCCCTAGGTCAAGGGGCCTGTCCAGGGTCCTGGAGCGCTCCTCCAGGGCCAGAGGCGTGCCCGCCCCGCCCCGCCCTCCAGCCCCCCGGGAAGGCTGAGGCAGGGGGGATTTGTGGAGAGGAAGGTGCAGGGGCTGGAGCCAGGCCTGAGGGTGGCCCACCTGGAGCGTGTGCTCCACCCCTGCCCAGCTGCTGTCTCCTCATCTGTAAAATGGGGACAATGACACCTCCCTGGTGGGACTGCAGTGGAGCTGGAACTGGAGGGCCTGGCGTGGAGGACGCGCCAGTTCATCCCTGCTGGGGCCTGGGCAGGCAAGGCTTTGATGTCCTGCAGCCTGGGAGGGGGCCACAGTTGGGGTGGGGATCGGCTCCATCCAGGTGGGGTAGCGGACCCCTGGGAACCTCTGCCTGGATGGAGCTGGGGTTTTAGGTGGCTGCCTACCTACACCCCATGTGGGTCCCCAGCTGCTTCCCCAGGGGCCTGGTGCTGGCCTTGACCTCTGAGAGCCCTTCTTTGGTCAGGCCTGGCCCTCCTCTGGGAGACACCCACTCCCCACTGTAAAGCTCTGTGCTGTCCCTGAACACTCTGGGGCGCACACTGGTGTTCCCGTTTCTTAGACTGGGAGACTGAGACCAGAGAAGACGAGGGGTTAACTGGGATCTGAGGCAGGGAGTCGCTGTCTGACTGCAGATATTTCCTTGAAACCTGCCCTGGGCCAGGCCCCAGGGACGGGGCTGAGAACCAGGTAGACCTACCTGTGCTTCGGGAAGGTCCCAGCCAAGAGGACAGGAGACTGTGAAACCCACAAGGATCCCACGGGAGCCTGAGAGTGAAGAGAAGCCCTGGCCTGGGGTCAGAGAAGGCCCTCCGGAGGTGGCACTGAGGCTGGACAAGCAGAGGGAACCAGTCCAGGTGCCTGCTTGGCCCCAAGAGGGGAGAAGCCTGCGAGATTGAGGACCCTGGTGAAGGACCCTGAGTGAGAGGCAGAGGCCACAGGCCAGACTGAGAAGGTGGGGGAGGCAGGATTTTTGTCCCTGTCCCCAGAGAGCTGTGGCAGCTGCCCTGGGCGCCAGCCTCCGTGTGCCTCAGCGCACACACCTGCCCCATGCTCAGTGGTGCTGCCAGGGACTGCGTGTGGAATCCATTCCTGGGGGCTGGACTTAAGGAAAGGTGCCCTGCCAGGGACATTCTGCCCAAACCCCGCCCCTCCTGGTGGCCCAGAGGAGCTAGGAATGAAAGTTTACCCTGGCAGACAGCATCTGATCCCGGTGCCAGGAGACTGAATTTCCCAGGCTTTGGCCAGGGTCAGAGGGTGGGAAGGCAGAGGGTGGGGTGGGCAGGCAGGCAGGTGGGGCAGCGGCAGAGGAGCCAGTCACGGGTGCAGTCTTGTCAGACGTGGGCAAGAGCAGAAATGGAGGCCCACATGCCATATGGCCTAACAATCCACCTATAAATCAAGCTGCGGCTGCTAAACACGAGGCGTTCTGTTCTCCCACCTTGACGCACACCTTCACAACCGCCTGGTAGGCTGGGTTTGAATTTAGGACTTGAGGTCCCTCTGAGTGGGGACAGATGGCCCTTCCCCCTGGGCTGCCCTGGTCCCTCCTCACTCCACCTCACGCCACCAGGAGCCTCCAGAGCTCACCCGGCCCTCATTCTCCACTCCTCCATGGGCCCAAGAAGGACCCTCCTTGGGCCTGTGCTGCCCCCTGAAACAAAATCCATTTGCAGGAGGCAGACCCAGGGGTGGGCTAGGGACTGCTTGAGAGGGGATCCCAGGGTTCCCAAGGTAGCCTGGGAGGGGTCTGCAGGCTCTAGCTGGCTCCCTTCCCTTGGCTCCTTGCCCCCCGGGGAGGGTGAAGCCGGACAAAGTCCAGAGGGCCCCCTGAGTGTGAGACCCAGGATCAGGGCCCGATTCCCCATGTCTAAGGAAGACAGTGCCCACCGCAGTCTCCTTGGAATCAACATTCCACTTGCAGAGCAGCAGAAATGAACACCCCAGGTTTTTAGATGGCCAAATGGCACACAGAGGGTAGGGAACCTGCCTGAAGTCACACAGCGATTAAATCAAGAGGAAGGACAGGAAGCGGCACAGGTCTCCACACACATGTGCCACCCCATCTCCCCTCTCCTCTGCTCCCCCCAGCGTCTCTGCGCTCTTACCCATTCCTTGGGCTGAGATCTGGGTAAGAACTGAGAGTGGAGCCTGGTGCAGTGGCGCACGCCTGTAATCTCAGCGGCTTGGGAGGCTGAGGCAGGAGAATCATGAGTTCAAAGCCAGCCTCGGAACTTAGCGAGACCCTGTCTCTAAATAAAATATTTAAAATTAGGCTGGGGATGTGGCTCAGTGGTTAAGTGCCCCTGGGTTCCATCTCTGGTACCAGGGAGATTGAACAAGGGCTGGAGTTGGGGCTCAGAGGTAGAGCACTCGCCTAGCACTCATGAGGCACTGGATTTGATCCTCAGCACCACATAAAGTAAAATAAAGACATTGTGTCCGCCTACAACTAAAAAATAAATATTAAAAAAAAAACCTGAAAGTGGTCTGGAGAGCAGCTCTAGCAACTCGGAATTATCCTAGGCAACGGGGGAAAGGAATATCAGGTTGAAAGATACTCAGGACGGTCTTCTAGATGGATCTTCCCAGGGCCCTGGCCAGAGGCCCCGGGATCCACCTCCCCTCACCCTCCCCATCCAGTCCAGCTTCCTGCCCTGTCTACCTACCCCTGACCTCTACTGCCTTCACCCCTCTCAACCCAATCCATTCCCTGCACAATAGTGGGGGACTCTCCAAGCCCCCCATCTAACCTCTTCTGCCTGAAGTCTACTGTGGAGACCCTGCCCCCATAACCAGGCCCCAGCTCCCGAGTTGGGCCCCTGAGGCCTGGCCCCCGGCCCTGTTTCCCCCAGCCCTGCCTCCTGGGCCGCCTGAGCTTACAGGTCATGGGAAGAGGGAGCTGAGCCCTTTCCCATGGTCCTGGGTGCCCACTGCGCCCCGTTGCCCCAGCCCCATCTCCCTGCTTCACTGGCTCCTTCCCCCCGAGTCTCTCGTCAGCCGTCACCTACTCCAGGGTGCCATCCCCATCACCCGCCCCACCGACCTGACCCTCCTGGTGTTGGGTACGGCTCTATTTCCTCTTAGGATGTCCTGACAGACAACAGCAATGACCGTGGCTACTTTTCACCTCGAATCCGTTCATTACCATGTTACTCTTTTATCAGATACCTTTGGTCTCAGCACAGGGAGAAAGGAGGCCACTGGCCAGGAGGAGGAGGAGGATCTCTGTAGCTGAGTCACGCTCACCTGAGAGTCCCCAGCTGGAGGGAGTACAGAGAAGGTACCCAGTGCCTGCCAGTATCCAGGTCTGGTTGCCCAGTGGGCACCCTCTGTGGGGCCTTCCGCAGCCAGGACCTCAGGGCAGCCCCTCTACAGTCCAGGGAGGGAGCTGCTACATTGGCTCCCATTTCACGGATGGGAAAACGGAGGCCTGGAGCAGGGGCGCACTTCTGTGTTAGAGCTGGTGCTCCTGGTGAATCCAGATGTAGCTCCAGATTGAATGGCTCCAGCGTGTTGTCTGGTGAGTCAAGAAGCTTCTGAAACGTGGATAGGGACCCAGCTCAGGGGCACAGGGCTTTATCTCTCTGAGTGTCAGTTTCTTCCCCAGGGAGATGGGGAAACTGATGGCATCCACCTCCCACAGCCGTGGGAGGATCAATCCAGAGGACGCAGATCCCTTAAGCAGCTTTATTGTGGTGTAATAAAAAATTTATATACCATAAAATTCACTCATGCTAAGTGTATAATTCAAGGATTTTTAGTATATCTATGGAGTCGTGAAACCATCTCCACAGTCTAATTTTAGAATATTTCCTTCACCCCCAAAAGAAATCTCAGGATGGTGTGGATTTTGAAGCTGCTGGCAAAGGTTTGGCCGACAGCCAGCAATCCATCAGCAATTATTATTATTGATAATAAAATGTTTACAAAGGTTATCCCCCGGTGTTGGGATGATGATTGGTCATTTCTAAAGTATTTATGTATCTTCTGGACTTTTTCAAATGGAGAGCATATGATTTTTTAAAATTGGGGGCAAAAGAGAAATATGTTTCCTTTTTGGAAATACAGCCATCAACACTCGGAAGGAAGGAAGAGAAAAGAACATCAATGAAGGATGGAAGGAAGGAAGGAAGGAAGGAAGGAAGGAAGGAAGGAAGGAAAGTTAGTAGATCCTCCTTAGTGGGGAAGAGGAGGACAGGGTACTGGTCCAGAGCCCTGGTGCCCACCCTACCCTGTCACCAGCTTAACCACAACTTTGGGGCCAGACATGTCAGCCTTTGCTCCTGGGTTTCCATGCCTGCCCAGTGAGGCTGAGGGGGCACTGAGAGCTCACCTTCCAATCTTCTTGGCACTGGGCAGGGTGATCTGGGTGCTGCCACAGAGTGTCCAGGTGCTGGGACATGGTGGGAAACAGCGCCAGCCCAGTCCCTGTTCTTGGGACCAGCAGGACTGTCAAGGAACTGTCTTGAAATATCTAAACCTTGGGGCTGGGGCTGGGGCTGGGGCTCAGTGGCAGAGCACTTGCCTAGCCTGTGTGAGGCACTGGGGTGGACCCTCGGCACTGCGTGTGTGTATATATAAGCAAATAAAAGAAAGGTCCATTGACAACTAAAAAATATATGTTTTTTAAAAAGTAGAAACATTTGAAAAAAAATGTAAACCTCATCTTGGAATTCATGCGCTGTGATGTGGGCGGCTGTGGGCTCCCAGGGGCCTCTGGGATGGTGGGAACAGAGAGGGGCTTGTCGCCCAGGGCAGACTCACCCCTTCCTGCTGTATTTCTTGGCCAGCCCACTGCCGCGCCCAGCTCCCTGCCTCAGAGGGCACCTTGGAGCCTGCCCAGCCCCTGCCTTCCATTTTCAGGGCAAGATCTGGCCTTAGACACTCCAGCTCCCGGGCCAGCCAGCTGCTGGAGAGCCGCCTTCTAGCTCCTGCCGCTCAGCACCCAGCACAGCCCCGCCGCTCTCTGCGGCTCAGAAGCGTCGTCTTTATTTATCATCGCGGTGACAGCCAGTTCTTCAGGCATTACTGATATAAGCCTCGGAGCAGCCTGATTTCCTGATGTGGAAACGGAGGCTCAGAGAGGTGTGGTTGTTTGCCCTCGGCCACACAAGTCCATGCAGGTCTGACCTCAAAGCCCAAGAACTAGTGGGTCCCCCCACTGTCACTTTTATGCAACAGGGTTGGGAACCGGGATCCCTGAGCTCTGGCCCCAAATCTCAGCTCCTAGAGTGGAAATGGGGTCCCTTCAGCCTTTTGGTGAAGTTTCTCCAGACCCCCTTCCGGGGGCGACAGTACCAAATCAGACAGGGAGTCGGTGGCGTTTGGAGGTCCTGAGGTGTGCATTTTGTCCTCTCTGCTCCAGGTTTGAAGGTGCCTCTGCAGATGGCGAGGCAAGGCCTCCCTGGGAAGCCACCATCTGCTCAAAATGAGTGGGAGAGCTGGCAGGCCACCATCCACCCTCCCCCGCACGGAGCAGCACGCGGCCACCGCGGCTGCTGGGCCCCCACACACTTTGTCTGGGCACCTGCATGTCCTCCTTCCGCCTGGGCAGGAGCTGGCAGGAGCTGGGCAGGAGGTGCAGGGGTGCCACTGACTGGAGGCTGGATCAGGCTGACTTCCCCCAGGGATCTGTTAGCCTTAACAGGCACCGAGTGGGTCAGTGTAGGCAGGGGAAGGAATGGCCGAGCCAGGCTCCTTCTCTCCCGCATTGCCTGAGCCCTCCCTTGTGTCAGGCTCTGCCATCGGCGCTGTCTGTCAAGTCGTTGGGACTGGGAAGCTGGCCTCCAGGTTCTCTTCCCATCCTGGCCTTCTCTCCATCGCCGTGTGCCTTCCCAGTTCCCTGCCCTCTCTGGACTTTGGTCCCACCTTCTGGACAGTTATGGAGGAATGGGACATTGTCCACAAGCTTTGCTCTTCAAATTCCCATCCTTCCCTCTAACATTTCATGATCAGGGTCCCGAGATTCAATTCGGTGGCCATAAGAAGTGAGGTGGAGGAGGGTTCTGTGGGATTTGGGGATTGTTGATGGAATTTGGGGATCATCCCAGGGGGGGAGTGAGATCAGGGGACCCTCAGCAGCCCGCTCCAGTTGCGGGGCGGGCCTGGGCTCAGCTCTGGTGTGAACCAGCTCCGTGAATCCTCCACTGCTGCCGGCAGGGAGGTGCATGAGGCAGGGTTAATATGACGCCAGAGGACGTTGAGGCCTGGAGAGTGAAAAGACGTGACCAAGGCCACCAGGCTGGGGAAAGGCAGATGTGGGGTTCCAGTCCAGGGCATCTGCCTGCATGGGCTTTGAACCACTCAGCCAGTGAGCCTTAAACCTGACAGGGAGCAAGACAGCCATGTGGGGATGGGGTTTGAATCCGGATTCTGCCTCCCTGCATGTCTGAAGGTTGTGCGTTTGCACAAGCTGCCTCAAAAATTTGATGTGCCTCACTCTGTGCACCTGGGCCCTGAGAGCAATGGACACCTCCCTCCCTGGCACCCCCATGACCACCCTGCGGAGGAGAGACTCTTCCCCCAGACATGGCCCTGCCCGCTAATCTCTGCTGTCCATAAGCTGCTTGTCCTTTGAAGAAGCCCCAGGGAGGCAGTGATGTGGGGCAGGCTGGTCCAGGCCGTGGACCACCCATCACCCTGCCTAGGTGGGCCCTGGGCTCTGCATACCCCCTCCCTATTTGGCACCTCAGAGACCTCCACGCTCAGGGGTGGGCCCTTCTGCTCAAGGGGGATGCCTCTTGGGGAAGAACTCTAGGCAAGGTCCATGTCTCTGCATGGGGGACTCTCCGTGGGGAGTCCCATCCTTTCCAGCCCCTCCTGCAGTTTCCATGGCAACAGCAGTTGCCATGGTATTGCTGGGCAAGAAGCTGATGGGGAAGAAGGTGGACCCCAGGCCCCCACGCCCACTGAAGCCTCTATGAGAACAGCTGTCCTATCTTCATGGTCCTGGGGGTCCCCCAAAACCGAGGGGTTGTCTCCCAAGGAGTCACTGAGTAACACCTAGGAGAGATAAAGGAGGAGGTCCCCCCAGGAGGCCCCGCCCTGTGTGCCAGCCACTCTGCAGTGCAGGCCACACAGACTTGCATGTACTGTTTACTTGCCTGTCTCCTCCCCACATTGCGAGCGCCTGGGGTGGGGAGCTGTCTGACTCATCATCTCCCGTCCCCAGGGCCCAGCACAGGGCCTGGCACAGACCAGATTGAATTGAATTACATAAAAAGTGGAGTCTGGCTCCTCGGGTTTAGGGGGTGACACAGTTGGATGGGGAGGTTTCCAGGCTCTGGGGGCCAGCCTGCACTTTGTTTGAATCTCAGCTCTGGGGCTGGCGAGGCAGCTTAGTGGTGGAGCACTTGCCTGGCACGTGCAAGGACCTGGGTTTGAATCTCATCACCCCAAGGAAACAAAACCAACAAAAGCAACTTCTATCATAATCCCAGCTCTGGGGGCTGGAGTTATAGCTCAGCTGAGACTGCTTGCCTAGCATGCATTAGGCCTTGGGTTCAATCCCCAGCAGCAGCACCACCAATAAATAAATAGATGCAAGGAGAAGAATAATCCTAGCTCTGCTGTGTGACCTTGAGTGAGTCACTTCCCCTCTCTGAGCTTCAATTGCTTCATCTGTAAAATTATAATTTCCATATCAGAGCATGTTTGAGGAGTTGGGATTCACTCAGAATTTATTGAGCACCTCTGGAATACTGGGATTCTGAGCCCTGGGATCTGTGGCAGAGAGAAAGTGCTGGCCCTGCCCTCCCACAGCTCATAGTCTGGCAACAATGAAATTTGCTTGGCACCTGAAAATGCAGAAGCTACCTGCCATCTCCTTTCCATTGGCTCCTCCTCACCAGCTCTGCTCTCCCCAGAAGTGGCTCAGGCGAGGGCTCCAACAGGAGGCCTTGATCCTGGGAGCCCTGGGCCTCTCTGTTGCCCCAGGCCTTGAATCTGAGTCAGGCCCTGGGCAGGTGGTGGGAGACCTGGCTTCTACCTCTGGCTCTGTCAGTCCTGTGTGTTCCCCTCCTGGTCTCCATGTGTTGCTCCATGAGGCGGCAGCTGGCCACAGTCCCTCAGGCTCTGGCCTGCTTCCCCCTTTCCTGGGTCCTGGGGATCCCATGACAGCCTGATTCCTGGAGAGGCCTCTGCCCTCGTGTCTGCCTGGGGTGGGGTAGGGCGAGGTGGGTGGGGTGAGGGAACAAGAAGAGCTGACAGGACAGAGTACTTGCACCCTCAAGACTCAGCCAAAAGGACAGCTGGGGTTGACATCAGCATGAGCGATGTCTGCAATACAGACTGGACTGTTGGGTCTGGAGACAAATGACTTGTGACCCCTCAGTCCAGATCCACAGGCACTGGATCCATGGGGGGCTGAGAACAGAGAGCTTTCACTGCATGGTAGAACAGATCCAAGTCCAAGGTCCGCTCTGCTAGATACTGATTGTGTAATCTGAACATCACTGAGCCTCAGTTTCCTCATCCATAAAATGGGGATAGTAGCAGCAACTACCTCCTGAGGCTACTGTATGGAGTCTAGAGATATCGCCCACAAAGCAGCTGGCACACAATGGGCACTTTTGAAGCCCAAATTCTTTTCCTTGCCTCCTCCCCGCTGCATCTGCCTGTCCTCAACCCCAGCCAGATGGGACCTGAGAAAAGGGAAGTGAGACGTTGCCCTTCCCCACAGAGAAAGGAAGGGGATGAAGTGCAGGGCCATTTCTCGGGATCCACTCTGTGGCCACTGGACACTGAGGGTGTAGGCCAGCCATACCTCAGTTTCCCCCAGGCTGAGTGGCTGAGGCTGGGTTGGGGCAGGAACTTCCTGTTGGTCCTGAACCAACACAGGGCATATCTAAGAGGCATCTGGGGAATTGCTGGTGCAGTCTCCTGGCAGCTTAGGTGCATAAATTATGTGGGGACTTGGAAGAGGGTGTTTTCCACTTTTCTGGGTGGCATCACCCCTTCAGGGCCTGAAGCCCTTGTTCTAAGGTGCGGTGGGGTCAGCACTTTAAGGGGATTTTGGATCTCCCAGCTGCAGAACTGGTACTCCTGATCTTGACCTTCCTCTGATCCTTGCAGGGACTTCTTGCCCCGAGGATCTGGCATTGTCACGCGACGTCCCCTGGTCCTGCAGCTGGTCAATGCTAACACAGGTACATGCTCTCCATCAGCCCCAAGGTGAGGGGCTACCTTTCTATTGAACTTGAAAGTTACCAAGGAAGGGCTTCGTTCCCTCCTCGGGTTCCATTCCTTACCTGAACAAGGGAGATAAAAGTGTTTGGAGTCTGTTTCTGGTGGGAGATGGGGTGCAGGTGGGTTCCGGACTGTGATGCTCGCCCCCTTCCTCTACCCGCTTCTGGAGTAGAATACGCGGAGTTCCTGCACTGCAAGGGGAAGAAGTTCACTGACTTCGAGGAGGTGCGCCTGGAAATCGAAGCCGAGACCGACCGGGTCACCGGTACCAACAAGGGCATCTCTCCGGTGCCGATAAACCTGCGGGTCTACTCGCGGCACGGTGAGACCTGGCCCCGCCCTCCTGCTTCTTTGCCTAGCCACGCCCCCAGGACACTTTCTGGCTCCGCCCCTTTCTGGCGCAGACTCCGCCCCCGCAGCCGCCCCCTCCACGCCCTGCTAGCCCGAGCTCTGCCCCGCCGTGGCTCCGCCCATCCTTAGCCCCTACCCTGGTCCTTCTTAGACCCCGCTCCCACGCGGATCCCGTGGGTCCGACCCTGTTCTGTAACTCTGCGCGCCCACGGTCATGCCCCTTGCTTTGAGCCATCCCTCTTGTCGCCCCGTCCAGTACTGAACCTGACGCTGATGGACCTGCCCGGAATGACCAAGGTGCCCGTGGGAGACCAGCCTCCGGACATCGAGTTCCAGATCCGAGACATGCTTATGCAGTTCGTCACCAAGGAGAACTGCCTCATCTTGGCGGTGTCCCCTGCCAACTCCGACCTGGCCAACTCTGATGCCCTCAAGGTGGCCAAGGAGGTGGACCCCCAGGGTAGGTTCCCACTTGGCAGTCCGTGTGCCAGGCCCCGGGGGTGGTTGCTTCTTAGTTTAGGGGAGCCCCTGCAGGGTCTAGGTGGAATAGCGGTGGGAGCAGATCCATGCTTTTAAACGTCACTGTGTAAAATATAGGAGGGGTCCCAGGAGTGGGTGAGGGGATGGGCAGGGAGACGGGGAGCAGGGTGGGTGGGCTTGGGGATTTCCTCCTGAGGGCAGGTCTACATGAGGACTGCCCTCCTGCTGCCCACCCCCAGGTCAGCGCACCATTGGGGTCATCACCAAGCTGGACCTGATGGATGAGGGCACAGATGCCAGGGATGTGCTGGAGAACAAGCTGCTCCCCCTGCGCAGAGGTAGGCGACCACTCCCCTACCCACTGCCTGCTCCTCTGGACACTCCTGAGAAGGCCGCTTCCCTGACCTTGACTGCCCACAGGCTACATTGGGGTGGTGAACAGGAGCCAGAAGGACATAGATGGCAAGAAGGACATCACGGCTGCCTTGGCCGCTGAGCGCAAGTTCTTCCTCTCCCACCCATCCTATCGCCACCTGGCTGACCGCATGGGGACACCCTACCTGCAGAAGGTCCTCAACCAGGTAGGGGCACAGGCTAGGACAGAGCCTGGGGATACCAGCATGACCAAAGAGTAATTTAAATGTATCTTGAGGGAGACTGAGAGGTTCGCACCCATCATGCAGACGAACAAACACCCAGAAAAGCAAAGGAGGCTGCCCACATCCCATGGCCACAGAGCTTTGCAGCTGACCCTGTGTGGGACCTACCTGGGGAACCCCAGAACTCCTGGGACACAGAAAAGGCCAAGACCTCGTGTGGAGGGGGGCAGTGACAAGGGCTTGGTTTGGGGGCCATGATTGGTGTGTACGCAGCTGAAGACCTGGTTCCTTTCGAGATGGGGAGAGATGGACCCTAGACTGGGGTCAACACCCCCCGGGGTTTCCCTGGGTGCTTCTCCATCTGGAATGGGCCTCTAGAACTCAGGGCTGTGGGTTTTGACAGGAGAGGGGCAGTGGGGAGTGCCACAGACCTGGGTTCCAGCCTGCGCTGAGACACTCTCCAGCTCTCTGCGCCTGTATTCCTATATCTATGAAATGGGGAAATGTCGCCAGAGTCTGTTTCATGGGGTCGTTATGAAGATACAGGTAGATACAGTGTGGGGGGACCTAGTGAGAGTGGGCGCCTCAACTTGAGAATTACCTGAAGGGCTGAACCCTAGAGGGAATGAGGGGGCAGCCCTCAGCCTCCCCTGCGTTAGAGGCATTTGGTTTGCTTTATGATATCTGAAAACGTTAAACTGGTCAAAAATCAAGTAATGTCAAATACAAATCCGGGATTCTGGTTTTGTTTGAAAATGGAGTTATGTGCTCATTAATTCAAATAATACACCTCTGTGAACTCATGCCAAGGGGAAGCCTGCCTGCAAGAAGATTTTGTTCTGGAGCAGGGCAGCCCTCGGTGGCCCCATGTCCATCCCTCCAGTGTTCACCTCACCACATACGCAGGGCCCCCTGGTAGCCCGCTCTCTGCCTGGCTCCCTGGAAAGCTGGGTTGGTTCTGTGGCCTTAACCTTTTCCTCACCTTCACACCCAGCAACTGACAAACCACATCCGGGACACACTGCCTGGGCTGCGGAACAAGCTGCAGAGCCAGCTGCTGTCCATCGAGAAGGAGGTGGAGGAGTACAAGAACTTCCGCCCTGATGACCCTTCACGGAAGACCAAGGCCCTGCTCCAGTGAGCCTCTCCCGGCCCTGACGTCCCACTGCTGAGCTGTCCCCGCCCCAGCCTCTCAGCACCCTCTTCAGCACAGGACTCCCCAGGGCTCTCTCCACGGGGCCATACCTCTCTCCACAGGATGGTCCAGCAGTTTGCAGTGGACTTTGAGAAGCATATTGAGGGCTCTGGAGACCAGATCGACACCTATGAGCTGTCTGGGGGAGCCCGCATCAACCGGATCTTCCATGAACGCTTCCCCTTTGAGCTAGTCAAGGTAGGACAGGAAGCCCCAGGGATGGAGGACTCAGGAAGTCTCCACTCCCACCCAGGACATTCTGATGTGGTCCTTTGCTTAACTCTCCAAAGGCCCTGGTGCTCGGCCCTGGGAGTGGATGGGCCCTGCCTGGGCCTCCCACGCAACAGGGACAGGCCCTGACCATCTTTCTCTCTGTTGTCCTCATAGATGGAGTTTGATGAGAAAGAACTTCGAAGGGAGATCAGCTATGCCATCAAGAATATCCATGGCATTAGGCACGTACTGGGACCAGGGAGGGGGGTTGAACCCCAGAGGGCAGGGAGGGGGTTAGCTCTGATGCAGAGAGCAGGGAAGTGGCCCCCCTCAGGAAGGACCTGAGAGTCCTGCTCCCTAGTCCCCTCAATCCCAACTTTCTAGCTCCCAGCTCAACAGGCTCCAGCCAGGGGAGGCAGATGGGGGGGCTAGACCACTGCACTCCTTGCAACCCGATGGCCTCCTCTACTGTCCCTGGAGCAGGGCCTGGGAGCAGGGCACAGAGCCCAGAGTACAGATGGCCTGAGAAGTACCCTCTAGGGCTGGGCCCCTGCCCTTCCCCAGGGTGAGGCATCTCCACCCAGTCCTAGCCAGGTTACTGAGCGAAGGTGCCCACACCACTGGGCAGGGCCTGGGGCACAGCATCAACCCACCACACCCTCCCCGTCCCCATCAGCCCAGTGTTGACCGTTCGCCCACCTCCCGAGGCCATCCAGCCTGTGGAGCAGGAAGGCTTGGGAGGTAGACTCTCCTTGACAGCTCAGACCCCTGCAGAGACCCAGATCCGCACTGTGCTCACTCAGCCACTCCAGGCAGCAGAACAATGTAAAGCACTTCCTAGTGCCAGGCGCAGACAGACTGACATGTCCCTGGGTTTGTGCAGACTCATTTCGGTTTTCTTAGAATGACCCAAGACTGTAGACAGAAATGGAACTAGAAAAGAAAATCCGAGGTTGGACTTGGAGTTTACCTGCTGATGAGCACCATGGCCAAGATGCTCACTCCTGGGCGGCTCTTCGGGAGAACCCAGTTTGGCCATTGCCAAGCCATTTCTGGCCACAGAGCTTTTTGTAGGACCACTTAAGAGGCAGCAGGACATGTAAATGCACACAAGCAGCCCTTGTCTTGCCCCCAAAGACCTTGTAGGGAAAGCCCCTCATTAGAATCCCTTCACCCATCTGACAGGTGGGGACACTGAAGCCCAGAGAGAGTAATGGGACCCCCGCCCCCACCCAGCTCAGAGGTTTGGGAGGGGCCCTGGCCTGTCATTCCTGGCAGGTGCTGGCCTGTGACACTGTGCCCTTCTCCCGCTCCGGGCGTTCAGAACGGGGCTGTTTACCCCAGACATGGCCTTTGAGACCATTGTGAAAAAGCAGGTGAAGAAGATCCGAGAACTGTGTCTCAAGTGTGTGGACATGGTTATCTCGGAGCTAATCAGCACCGTTAGACAGTGCACCAAGAAGGTAACCCAGGCCAGCCTGCCTCTGTCCCTACCCTGCACTGCTGCCAGGCACTCCCTCCCCAGTCCCCACTGCCTCCTCGGTAGCATGTACAGGCCTCAGCGGGGTGGGGGAGGCAGGCAGCCACGGGCCAGCAGAGGGAACCCCGAGCTCCAGCCCTGGGGACCGAGGGATTGGAAGCTGGGAGGACTGGTCATGCTCTTTGGCAATACTCCCTCCTCCCTCCTTTTCCTGCCCCCCTCCCACCCTGCTCTGGGAGGGGGAGCCTTGGGGGCCACCTCAGAGGCCCAGTAGTGATGACTCAGTCCACAATCTATGCAGACTAGGAGACTTTGAGGAGTGGAGGTCCCTCCCTGAGCCTCGAGGGGCAGCAGGGTCCACTGGGTCCCGCCAGCAGTATGTCTAGTCCCTGCTCACAGGCTGCCCCTCCCCAGGTCCCTTGCGCTGGGCCATCCCAGCCACACCCTTGGCACAGCCACAGAACCGTGGGACCTAGGCATCTCCTGGGCTGGCCTGCAGGGCACTGCTACTCTCCGCATCCTCCTGCCTCTCCTGACTGGCCTCCTCCCAGCTCCTTGGCCTCCATCTTGCCCTCAGAATCACCTGTGACCCAGGCCTACCAAACCCCAGCTCTGTTCCCACACAGGGGGGTCCATGGAGGGGTTGGACCCAAGCATGGGAAGAAGGACAGGGAGCTGTCTTAGCTTGGCCCAGCTGGGTCTCACGTAGGGATGGCAGACAGCAGGACTGGAGGTCCCCCTGGGTGGGCCCCACCATCCGAAGTTCATTGAGCCTCCCTCCCTGAGGAAGAGCTGTTCACAAGCCAGAGGGTCAAGGACTCTGGGCCCACTCAGCCCGACAAGAAGGACAAAGACATCATCCTTCATTCATTCCCCCATCCCTTCTACATGCCCTCTTTGAGCTCTGGAGGCATGCCTGGCCCCTCCACCCCTGCCTTTGGGACAAGGACTGCCCATTTGGACGAGGGAGATTGGGTGCCACAGGGAGGCCCCTAACTCAGCTCTCAGTGGTCTGGTAGGGGCAGACTTTCTGGAAGAGGTGACATCCAACAGCCACTTGCAGTGCAGTCAATCATCTTGTCCAGGTGGCTGAGCTCAGTGTGGCTGAGATGACGGGACTCACAAGCAGAGGGGAAGAGTTTGGAGAAGCGGGGGAAATGGGTGCTGCTGAGCTCCTGCTCCAAGGAGTGGGTAGAGTCAGCCTGGCCTGCCAGCCGGGAGCTAGGCAGAGGAGGCTGGGGACGATGGTGTCAGGCAGGTGCATGCAAAAGGAGGATTTTACCAAGAGGGCCCAGGGCCCAGTCAGGCCCCCGCGGGGTACTGCTCATGCTGCTGGCACCCCCACCTCCGCATGTCCCGGTGCCCTCGCATGCCTGTGGCTCCTGCATGTCCTTTGGTGTGACCGCTGGTTTCCCCCTGCAAACCTGCCCCTTCCTCAGCTCTGACAAGGAGCATTGCCTGTGCCCAGCCTGACTCAGGAGGCCAACTGGCACCGTGGGCCCTGACCCCCCCAATTCCTCCTGGATAGGACTCGAGGCTCTTCCCCACCTGATTACCCAGCTGTCCCTCCAGGCCTTCGGAAGGCAAAGGGCAGCCACCCAAGGGCCAGTGCACACCTTGGGAGCTAATGGTCCTCAAAGGTCTCCATCCCTCTGGTCATTCTCCAAGATGGCAGCTGTCCAGGGAGCAAGCTGGTTCCTGTGGTGCTCCTCACCACCGGAACTGCCCTTCCCACCAGAGGTTGCCCCAGTAGGCCTCAGAGAGGGCCCGCAGCCAGAAAGAACTTTGAACCACGCGCTGGGGTTAGGGGTGGCCGTGGCTTGGTGCCATCAGCTTCCTGGGATCCCGGGCCCTCTTCCCGCCTTGCCTCTGTCCCCTTGTCCCTGGGCCCCTGGACTCTGGTGGGCCTCGGGGCCCCTCCCATGGCCCCCGTGCACGTGGCTCTCTTGCCTCCCACCCTTCCCAGCTCCAGCAGTACCCTCGGCTGCGGGAGGAGATGGAGCGCATCGTGACCACCCACATCCGGGAGCGTGAGGGCCGCACCAAGGAGCAGGTGAGCGCGGCCCCTGGCCCCCCTGCCCCTCTCTCTCCTGCTGTGGTAGAGTGCGCAGAACTGCATTCACACTGAGGTGCAGCCATCCCTAGAACTATTGTCATCTCTCAAAACGGAAGCTCTGTCCCCCATGAAACACTGACTCCCCACCCCACCCCCATCCCTGGCAGCCACCTTTCTCCTCTCTGGGAGTTTGCCTACACTAGGCCCCTCATGAGTGGAATCATATGATATTTACCCTGTTGTGTTGGCATATTTCACTTAATATATCTCCAAGGTTCATCCGTCTTGTGTCTTGTAGCACGTTCCAGAATCTTTGTCCTTTGTGTGTGTGTGTGTGTGTGTGTGTGTGTGTGTGGTGCTGGGATTGAACCCAGGGCCTTGTGCATGTGAGGCAAGCACTCTACCAACTGAGCTATGTTCCCAGCCCTTGTTTCCTACTCTGACTAATTCTGCTATGAAAATGGATGTACAAATATCTTTTCAAGTCTCTGCCTTCACTTCTTTTGGGTCTATACCCAGAAGTGGAATTGCTGGATCATGTGGTAATTCTACGTTTAGTTTCTTGAGCACCCGCCATCTTGTTTTCCACAGTGGCTGAGCCATTTTACCTTCCCATCGTGTGTCCTTCTCTTTCTTAGTCTGGCTTTCTTGGCTTTCTGGCCTCTGTCTTTCTTGTTGTCTCTCTTTGGGCCTCTCTTTGCTGTTTCTCAGGCTCACCTTATACTCCTTGTGGTTGACTCCTTCCTTTTAGGTTAGCATTCATCAAATATTCATTCACAGACATGGTCACTGAATGCTGTCTCTGAGCCGGGAGGAGTGGCGAGGAGCAGGGCCCATTATACCACTCTTCCCTGACCCGCCTCGGCCACCCCTCTGTCTGTGCTCATCTCTGGCTCCCATTTCCCACTCCTGTCCTCACATCTCCTCCACAATGATACGTCTGCAGTTCACTCGTATTTTTGCTGTTGATGTCATGTTTAAAAATCTTTATTCGTCTCTTTCTAATTTCAAAAGTGATCGATACGCAATAAAACATTCAATTCATATAGAAGTGATTAAATTGCGAGTAAGTGCACCTCCACTCACCCTTCCCCACCCCCGCAGTTTGGTGTGTCCCCACCCAGGCATTGTCCTGAGTGCTCACACTCATACACACACTTTGCAAACTGCACCTTTGTCTTCAAGAGCCACCATCCTGCTGTGTGTCTGCCCCCTTTTTTTCTCTAAAGATAATTATAGCACTTCACATCTTTGAGCACCTATTATATTTTGGGTGCATGCCGGCCTCACCTCACTGTGTCTACGCCAGCCCTGAGAGGCAGAAGCACCTCATTTGTAGGATTTTAGGCTCAGTGAGGACAGGCCCCAGGCTCCTAGGAAGCAGCCTGCCTCCTCAAAGTCACCTTGATCACCTTGAGTCTCTTCTCACTTCATAATGTGCCTGGGGAAGTGTTGTCCCAAGACAGCTCCTAGAAGTTCTCCTTATTCTTCTGAACGGCAGCAGACTGCCTATGGTTTAGGGAGTGCCATAATCTACTTCACCTTCTGATGGCCACTGGCTTGTTGGTAATTTTTCTCTATTACCAATTATACTGCAGCCAGGCATGGTGGTGCGTACCTATAGTCCCTGCTACGGGGAGGCTGAGGCAGGAAGATCATCCGACCAGGAGTTCAAGGACAGCCTGGGCTGTCCATAGTGAGACCTTGTCTCAAAACAAACACATAACAACAACAACAACAAAAATAAACTACCCTGAACACTCTGGTACCTATACCTTTGTTCAATTGGTGAGCGTGTTGCAAGGGAGTATGTGCATCTCAGTGTTGTTGTTAAATATTGCCAGGGCTGAGGTTATAGCTCATGGTACAGCACTTTCCTCGCACATGTGAGGCACTAGGTTCCATCCTCAGCACCACATAAAAATAAATAAGGTGAATATATTTTTAAAAAATAGCCAAAGCACCCTCCAAGAGGTGAAGTTAATTTATACCACCTGGGCTGGGGCTGGGGCTCAGTGGTAGAGCACTTGCCTAGCATGTGGGAGGCCTCGTTCAACCCCCAGCGTCACCAAAAACAAACAAACTCTTCCACTAAGAGTATAATGCCCCCCAGGGGTCATCACTTATTATTAATAGGTGGAGAAAGGGCCTCCTTGTTGAACTGACATTTCTCTATTATCGAAGGTGAGCCCCTTTTCCTCCATGAGTTGCCCATTCATGGCCTTTGACTCTTTGACTATTGGCTATTTAATTTGTGTTTCTTTTATCTTTCACTCACTGATTGTAGGGACTTTATTTTTATTAACTTGGTGGTTTTAATGGATGCTAAACTTCTGTATGTGCCGCAAGAGCTTTTCTCCCACATGGTCATCCATTTTTAAACTTTGTGGTCTTTTCCGCTTGCTGCTGACCTGCGTAACCCGAAGGTCATGCTTCTCATCGATATTGAGCTGGCTTACATGAACACCAACCACGAGGACTTCATAGGCTTTGCCAAGTGAGTACACTCCCTGCGCAGCAGAGGTGACACACTGTGTGATGTGGCAGGTGTAGGCAGACACAGGGCCGAGCCTGCCAGGGTAGGCCTCTGGGTCCTGTGGCCCCTGCACAGTGGGTGGTGGGGCTGAGAAGCTCTGAGGCTCCTCCCTCCCTTCCTCTTAGTGCTCAGCAGAGGAGCAACCAGATGAACAAGAAGAAGGCTTCAGGCAACCAGGTGAGTGGGCCCCAGCATCCCAGCGGCTCGAGGGATGGAGGGTACTGGAAGGACGCCAAGCTCTGGGAACCCCCCTCCCCTGAGAGGAAGGGTCCTATGGGGGCCAGGGAGCCTGTCATCTGCCAGCCACAAGCATCCCACTCTGCCTCAGTAACCCTCTCTCCTCTCTCCCCGATGCTTCTCGTGGTTGCTATGGTTACCTCTTTGCAGGATGAGATTCTGGTGAGTACCAGGACTGGGGTTCTTTGGCTTCTGTAGTGAGGGGAGGAGGGGGCCCTTTGGAAATGGGGGTCTGCAGTGGGCAAGAGGGCACCCTTTGGCTTGAATCACTTGCACACACTGGCACATGAGTGTCCCACACCTGCTCACTGACCAAGCAAGGTCAAGCCATGCACAGTCCCATCCACCCATCCATCAGGGTGGTGAGCCAAGCACCTGCTTCAGGCAGAGTTAGACCATGTGGGCAGGGGGCCTGATACTAGGAGCTGCTCCTTAGACATCTGTTGGACGGACGGGTGGATGAATGGATGGGTGAGTGAATACTGGGGTGGATGTTGGATGAGTGTATCCACTCATGCTTGTGGGGACAGGCCCATAGGAAGCTGATGGCCTTCACTAGAGCTGGCTAAAGAGATACAGGAAGTCCAGAGGCGAGTCCCTCCTCACCTGGCTTCCTGCTCTTTGTCCTTCATATGTCTGCAGAAACCACTCATCAGGAGCCCTTGCTCGACCCCAGCTGTACACACGAGCCCTAGAGCATCAGCACTTTCCCCAGTAGTCTCCCCAAACTGTAGTTTCCTTGTAAGAATCTAGGTGTTGGTGTGACTGTTGGCTCAATGTCTCTTTCCCTCCCAGGCCCAAGGGGAGGGCTGAGTCTGTCTGGCTCATTATTAAGTCCTCAGCCCCAAGCCCCTTGCCTGGTGCATAGTAGATCCTCCATAGAAGACAGGCATGAGTGGACGTAATGTCCTAGGGAAATGCAGTTGAGCCAGAACTCACAGGTGCCAGTCCCTGACTGAGCCTCCCCTGCCACCTGAGGGCTCCAGGTAGGGTGGGAGTTCTCTGGCGCTGGGGCTGCAGAGAGGGGCTTTGGATATGCAGGAAAGAGTCCAGGGCTGGGAGTGGTCAGGAGAGGACAAAGGCTGCAGGTCGGCAGAGAGTAGGTGGCAGCCCTGCTGGCCAGATCCTGGGATATGGAGTGGACTCAGTTCCAAAGATAGTGACAAGACACTGCAGGGCTTTTTGCCGGTTTGGTAGGGCAGGCAAGAGATGGTGGACACCTGTCTCTGTGTCCCTGTGAACCTGCCAAGACCCCTGTGATCCCCCCTCCGCTTGGCTGCTGATTGGCTGTGAGGTTTGACTTCTCAGAGGTGAGAAGTGCCACGGAAGGGCTTTGGGGCTTCAGAAGCAGGTCCAGGCCTCCTTAGGTCTTTCCTGGACGCTCAGAGATGCAGGTGAGAGCCAGAGAGAAGCAGCTCTCTCATCCTCTCTGGACAGTGACCCTGCCAGTGGAGTGGCATTCACAGGCTCTGGTCTGTGGCAGTGTTCAGGACAGTCCTGGGGACCGCTGCTTTTTGTCATGAAAAGGGACCTTTGATTGTAATTCTGAGCTTTCCCTAGGAAGAAGAGGGCCTAGGTAATTCATCCGCTTCCCCTACCCCAGGGAGCATGGGGCAAAGATTGCTAGAACTGTACAAGTGTAGCTTTCATTGTTCACACCACAGAACAAACGGAATCTTCCAAGAATCCTGCAGGGTGCTGGGTTACACTTATGAGCAAGAGCGTTCACAGTTTAGCAGAGAATGCTGCATCAATAGATAATCTCTCTCTCTCTCTCTCTCTCTCTCTCTTACACACACACACACACACACACACACAGTATATTAAAAAAAATCGCAGTCATCATTATAGAAGACCTAAGGGAGTGATCAAAGATTATCATGGGGATCCTGTTTTACATGGTGGGCCAGGGAGGGCCTGCTTGAGAATGTAAATCCTGAGTTGACACCCAAAGGAAGGGGAAGTACTTTCTAGGCAGAGGCAACAACTGCATGTGCAGAGTCCCTGAGGTCAGAAATAAATCTTAGGAAGATTAGACCTAAAACTTAAAAGACCCTTGCAGTTGTCTTCCCCACTCAGCCACAGCTTCTTGCACACTTACATCAACAGGGAGTTCACTCTCAACCAAAGCCTCCAGCCCTTTGCTCAGAGAGCTCTGGCTGTAGAGGCCCCTCATCTGGAGCTGACCTCTGCCTTCCTCTGTCTCCTACTCTGTTCACTTGTGGTTCAAACCAGGAAAGGTCTGGCCTTCACCCTCCCTGACCAGTTGGGCCTCCAAGTGTTGGCAGGGGGTGGGCTTTTAAATGCCTTTCTTTGCCTACCCCATTCTCCATGGGGAAGCCTGGCCCCTGCCCACTGACCTCCTTGCCTCTTCCCGTCCAGGTCATCCGGAAGGGCTGGCTGACCATCAATAATATTGGCATCATGAAGGGGGGTTCCAAGGAGTACTGGTTTGTGCTGACTGCTGAGAATCTTTCCTGGTATAAGGATGATGAGGTGAGCAAGGGGACACAGGTCATCGAAGAGTCCTGCAGGTGGCCAGAGTCAGGCTCAGACCCTGTCCTGCCCCTGGAGTGTCCTCCACCACACCACAGGGTTTTTTTAAAGTCTCATAAAAGACTCATGGGTAGAGTAGAATGCAAGGTCCGGAGGCAGCCAGTCCTGGGCTCTGAGGGAGGTATTCTCTCGCCCAAGGTGAAAGGAGAAGGTGGGCTGGTGGGACGGGGGAGCTCGGGCTGAGTGCCCTGGAGAGGGTGGGCCCTGACCCGCCAGTCCAGTGGCCTTCCTGTTTTCTCGCTCCAGGGCGTGCCGCCTCCTCCATGGCCCCTACAGGCCCATGACACACACGAGTCCAGCTGCCAGACATGCGGTTAACCCCTGCACCCCAGTCCCCTGGGCCCCTGATATCCAAGGGAGCTGGCCATTGTGCCTCCAGGCCGAGGGACAAGGAGTGATGGTGCCCTGCAGGGCCACCCACAGAACACCTCCCTGCTACTAGGGCACCCAGAAACCCCTGCCACCTCCCTCCCCTGTTGCTGTTCTCCTTTAAGAATGAGTCTGTTTGGCGTCCACATCTGGATTCCAGAGGTGACCAGAGAGAACAGGGAGGGCTGTGGGAGATTGTGGTCATGAGCTCCAGCTGGCCAAGGAGTGGGGGGAGGGACCCCTTCTTCCTGAGGGGACCGTTGGAGGTTAGGGTGCTGTCGATGGGGAGTAAGTCTTGGGGTGGGGGCCAGTGATTTTGGTTTCCATGTCCTCTCCTTGGTCCCTGTCTCCTCCAAGTCTGCTCTGGGCAGGGGCCCCACCTCCCCCCTTGGGCGGGGCCCTCTGTCGTCACTGGCGGGGGCGCCAAGCCATCTGGACCTCATTACCCTAACCCTGGCCTCTCCCTGAGTCCAGAGGACCCTGGAAGGGATGGAGTGTGAGGTGGCGTGGGGCGCCATTGGGGGGTGGCTTCCTGCTCTGTCACCCTGGCTGGCTCCCTAGACACCCCTCCTTGGGTCCCGTGTTACTCTATGGGGGCTTCTTACACAGGGCCAGGGGTTGTTGTGCCCTGTGCCTGGCTACACTGGGGAGGAGTGAACTTGACTGAGAGGGTCCCTTGTCCTCATACCTGTGGGTACGGGTCCTTTTGAAGCCTTGTGTGTACGGTGGAGTTTAGCTGTGTGTGAAAACTGGCTGGGGAGTGGGGGGGGGCTGTGTTCTGTGTCTGGGGCCCGGGGCTGTAGCTTGTGGATGTTGTGGGGGGGGTGCAGATGGGTGTGTTTAGGGTGTGAGCACCAGGTGTGAATGTGTGCTTCAGTGTGACTCTGCGTGCCTATGCTTGGGTGTGCGTGTAGGGATGGGGCTTGAGACGGAGGGGGCGCGTGGGAAGTTTGGGGTGTAAGGGTGGGGGAAGGGTGTTCCGCTGTGAGACTGTGTCTGGGTGTGTGTGCGTGCACGTGTGTGTGCACTTGTGAAGTGTGTGTATGCCTGGGGCGAGGGCGTGGGCGTTTGTGTGTGAGTTGTGCTGGTGCGTGTGGAGGTGTGTGGCAGGGGTGTGAGTGGATTTCTGCACCAGGACTGCTGGGGACATGGAGGCGCACAGAGGCTGGGGTCCGGCTTCCTTCTCCCCCTTAGCTGCCTGCGTCTGGGGTGAGGGAGGCCCTCGGGGCAGACAAGCGCTGCCCACGTCCCCAGCTCCCCGTGACCCCGTCTTCCCAGCCTTCCTCCGCTGACCCCCCAACTCCCCACCAGTCCCACAGCAGGGTGGCACCCCCATCTCTCTGCACATCCTCCCAGCCCACCCTGTGCCCCCAAGTCCCCTGCCCCAGCTGCGGGCTCCGGTTCTGGGATGGCAGGCGGGTCGGTCCAGCTTGCAGCGGCGGCGCCGAGGGTCTAACCCAGCCCAGCCTAACCAATGTGCAGACTACAGTACAATGCAGGAGTCCTGAACAGATAGTCTAAACACTGGGTAGACGGAGTGGAGGTGTCCTCTGGTCGTCCAGGCAGCAGGGTCCGACCGTCCGGTGGTAGCTTCAGCTCCATGGCCTGGAGATCCAAGGCCCCCCCCAACCCAGGCCCTGTGTCCCCCCAGCCCCAGCCCGGCCAGCCGCAGTCCCCTCTCTGCTCTGGACTCCCCTTCTGCCTCCTTTGACGTGGCAGGGGTGAGCGGGAGCTGGGCTGGGAAGGAGGGGCCTGGGGAGGGGGCTGGCCAGCAGGAAAGGAGGGGTGGGGGAGGAGGCCTCTCCTACCTAGTGTCCAACCCCCAAGCGCAGGGCGGGTGGCGGGCCTCCCTCGAACGGTTCCGGATGTTCCCTGGCCGTGTGTGCAACTTCCTCCTCTCCTCCCCCAGCGGCCCTCTGGGGCTAGCGGCCACCCGCCTGGCATAAAGAGGGCTTTATGTGGCTGCATGGGCCCATCGGGTGTGGGGGTGATGGGGGAAAGGATGACGGATGACGCACCAGGACGGGGAAACAAAGTCCCCCTAAACCCAGCTTCCCTACCTGAACCTTAAGTGATTTTCCTGTCCAAATCCTGAGTCCCCTGGAGATCATCCCTCCAACACAGGTCCCATGGTGTTGGGTGGGCAATTGGGTGGAGCAGAAACCCCTCCTACTCCTGGAGCCCTGGCCTGGGACACCTTCTCCTGAGATCCCTGAACCCCACCCTGGGATACAGCAGCCTACAGATGCATGTATGTTCACAGATACACACTACAGGCCAACCATGTTTAGCCCCTTGCACACACTGTATGTAGGTAAATCTGTGTTCCCACGCACAGGTCCTGTGGTCACATGCACGCAAACACACAGGCATTCACAACTGCCCCACATCCACAGTGTGCACACATCCACACCCATACACAGCATGGTCACACTCACACGTGCACACACCTCTGTACCACAGACACATGAACACCCACAGAACAGTGACAGGATGCATGCTTAGGCTTGCCTGTGCTTGCACAAATGTAACCACACACGTGCACAACCACAGACACTCCATCTCTGGGCTTGTGCTATGTGTCTGATTGCTAACACATGGGCAGCTGGGGGAGTGGGATGAGCTGGCCCTTTGAAGCTCCAGGCTGGTGTCCCCCCTTCCCTGTCTCTGTAGTCAGGAAATGAAGTCAGAGGCCACCAGGCCAGGGGCGAGAAAGACTCATGTGAGCTGTCCCTGCCTGGGGCTGGCCTGGCTTGCCTCCAGGATTCGCTTAGGGTGGGCTGTGGGACCCACACTCAGCCTCCCCTGCCTCTCCTGCCTCCCCAGTGCCTTGGGCTCTGGGGTATATGCAGAGCTGCTGGATTGGCTTGAAGTCAGGGGGCGCTGGTGGTGCCAATTCAAGTCAGGGTCCCACAGGTTTTATTGGGCAGCACCTGTGTGGTGGGAGGGACTAGCACCCAGAAGCTCACCACTTCCCCTGGGAAAGTCCTCAGGAAGGTGCCAGTAGAGGTCTGAGTCCCAAGCCAGGGCTGCATGCTTTAGTGTCCCTACGGTTCAGGGCTTGGTCCCTTTCCAAGTACTTTTCAGCGCTAGGTGCTGACCAGTGTGGAACACTTGGGGACTGAGGCATGGCATGCCAACCTCACCCGTGGCTCCTCCCTCCGCCCACAGGAGAAAGAGAAGAAATACATGCTGTCTGTGGACAACCTGAAGCTGCGTGATGTGGAGAAGGGGTTCATGTCCAGCAAGCATATATTTGCCCTCTTCAACACAGAGCAGAGGTACCTGCCTGGCCCAGCCGGGCTGCTGAGGCCCCAGGTTCTGCAAGCCCCCAAACACTCCTGTTGAGTAGAAACTGGGTACTTTCCAGGAAAGAGCAGGACTTGCCCGAGGTTCACAAGGAGCCATTTATTTGACCCACAACTGTTGACTTTGTCCTGTGCTCTGGACATCATATCTAGATCTCTTCCTCTTCCTCTCTTTGCCCTTCCTTCTTCCTTCCTCCCTCCCTTTCAGTCAGTTGCTTAATGCCTGATCTGCACTGATGCTCTGACAGGCACTGGGGACAGAGAAGAGTCCTGCTTAGACCTTGTCCCTTCTTGCATTGCCCAGTTTCTCCTGGGGCCAGTGGAAGCACCAGGTGAAGCAGCTCAGCCAGCCCTGGGTTCCCGCATTTTGGCCTGTTGCTCCTAAGGGTGACCTACACTTTTCAGCCTGGGGAGAGTACAGACAACAGTGTCTGCTAACTTGGGCGAGTCAGTCTCTGAGTTCCACCTGGCCAGGCCACAGTATGGGCCCGGTGACCCCACCTGCCACCATTCCCTGGCCACTGACTCTCACTCTTCTGCTTTTCCCCAGCAGGAAGGGCCCAGCCTCACCTACGCGACCTGCAGCCCCCCGACCAGCTGAGGCTCCCCTCTTAGACTTATAAGTCTGTGGCCACTGGCATCCGGCTGCCTGCCTCCCCTTCCCCCCAGGTCCCCTCAGAGGACTCCTGGGCTTTCCGATCACCAAGGGGCCTCCAGTGCTCCCTCCAGCACCCCTTTTAGCTTTGCCCTCCTGGTTCAAGTCTTCTTTCCAGCCTGGTGGCTGCTGTGGAGGCTAGGGGTAGAACACAGGGTAATCAGAGGTGGGGGTGGCCCCAGGGCCAGGCTCATGTCTGAACTGTGGGAGCACTGCCTGGGTGGCGAGTGAAGGTTGTGTGTGTGGTTAAGCAGGGCTGCCCTGCCTGCACCAGGCTAACTGGGAGCGCTGGCCCAGCCACCTCCAGCTCCTCCATTCCATTTGCCTTCCCTTTCCTATCTGTCCATCTGTCCGTTTCCTCTTTTCCAGAAACCTTGTCCACGCCCACAGCTGTGTCACCTGTCAGGGCGTGGCTGTTCCTGCCTTACCAGCTCTCTCCTTCCTTTTCTCTCTCGTTTTCTCTTGGTTTTCTCTCCAACTGCCAGCCGATCAGGTCAGGCAAGTCCGTCCCGTCCTGAGAGCCCCAGGCCCCCCTTCGACCTCTAACCAGATCCCTCCTATTCCTCGGAGACCTCCCTCTCCAAGCCTGCCTGGACAGCTGCTCTGTGACTTGACAGTGGCCCCCCACCCCAGCCCCAAAGCATCCCTTTTCATCTGTGACTTAGTCTGCCGTAGTGGTGAGCTGACACATCCAGGCGTGACGTTGGTGAAAACTTGTGTCCCTCTGTGGTATTGCTCCTGCCCTGTTCTATAAATATCTATAAATACTCTATACATATACATCTATATGGCTGACTCAGCCGTGCCTCTAGTGTTGGGAATCAGTCACCATGCTATCTCCTTGTGGACTCGTGTGGCCTCAATACAAGGGAATGCTGTCGCCCTGATGTCCCCGGCTCCACAGTGTGCCACCTTCAGTGAGCCTCTCTGTCCTGCTTGGCCTGTGGACAGCCAGCCCCCTCAGCCATCCTTCTGTTGCCGCTCGAAGCATGGGGGCGCTGTGCTGGCAGCTGCTGGCTCTCTGAAGGCCTCCAGTCTTGCTGTCTCTCGGCTGAGAATAAAACTCATTCCTGGATGATGGGGAAACATGTGTCCTCTGCTGGCTTGTGTTCTCTGTGGGGCTTGGGATGGGAAGGTCTGCACACGGGCTGGGTGAAGAAGGGCTATGGCTAGTATGCTGTAAGGAGTGTGAAGGTTGTTAAAGCACCTGGAGGTGAACTTCTCATCCTGTGAACCCGGCTGTGGCCACTAGGGGGCAGGGCCACAAACTCAGCCTAGAGGGAGAACCTGTGGCTGGGGTGGGCACTCTGAAGGGACAGCCAGGAGGAAGAGGCTCCCAGGTGTGGAGAGGCCAGGGGATGGTAAGTCTGGACTGGAAGTTGACACCCTTAGGTGTTGCATCCTGTGACCCTTCCCCACTGTTAGATAAACCTTGCTTCTTCACACATTAGGACAAGACTGCCCTGAGAGCCCCCATGGTGATCACCCTGGAATCCTCCAGGCTTCACCAAGCAGGGTAGAGGGGACAGGCTTGGAGGATGGCAGACAGCCCTGCTAGGCACACTTCATGCAGTCCAGAAGCCTGCCCTCTGCTGGCAGGACCACTCCCTGCTTAGTGCTGCCAGCTGTCAGGACCCAGGGAAGCAAACAGGAACCCAAGGCTGAGTGGTATGGCTAAATCCATTTATTCAGAAATAAAAAGCAAAATAAACAGGAGCTGCATCACCAGGGCACCACAACCCCATTCCTGCCTCCTTCCTTTGTCCTATGCTATCAATAAATAAATTTCCCAATCCCAAATAATTATTAGACTCTTCTCTCCATTTGCCAGCTCCAACTATGATACAGGGGGCAGTCCTACCCCAGAATTTACAAAATGATACACAGGTACAATATGTACACTGGGGGAGGGGAGGGGAGGCCCACCCCCCCCAGCAGCCTCTGCCCTGCCTGGCCTACAGTTAGCCTCAACTGTCATAAGGCCTGAGAATGCTGCCCAGTGGCCCTGCCCAAGATATTTCTGAGGATGGGAGCCCTCAGGACTGCCTGCGCCCACGCTGCCCTCGCCTAGCCTTCAGTAACCCTAAATGTTTGAAGACCCATGAGAATGCTGCCCAGCTGACCTGCCAAAGTGCTTCTAAGACGGGAGCCCTGCTGAATGGAGGACTGCCCCCGCCAGACTCTGCCCCAGCCCCACCTACAGTGAGCCCCATCTTAAGGGCTGTGAAAATGTTGCCCAACTTGCCTGCCTCAAAGTACCTCTTGTAAGAGGATAGAGCCCTCTAAATGAAGGACTGCTTGGTGAGGGCAAGGGGGCCACCATAGAGCCCTGCCCCTCTAGAAAATTATGAGCCTCTGGCCCTCTTTCTGGAGCAAGAGTCCAGAAATCAAGACTCAGCCCTAGCCAAGGTGGCAAAGGGTCTGCACCTGTTTGTCCCCTATTAGGGGTCTTAACTTGCTAGTCCTAAGGGTAAAAGGGTAACTGGGAAGGAATGGCAGGGACAGGGGGGTAAGGGACAGGTGGGGGAAAAGTCCCTGGCCCCTCCTCCCCGGCCTCCGACTTAGATGACCATGATCTTAACCTCATCATTGTCATCGGCACAGTAGAAGAAGGGGACGCAGGGGTTGGTGCCCAGGCCGAGGCGTTCCTGGGGTTTCTGGATCTCGCGCAGCAGCTGTATGATCTGCTGCGCAGTGTGGTTCTCAGGGGGAGAAGCCGCCCCAGCCTCTCCTTGTGCTGGCTCCACGCTGTCAGCAAGGCTCAGCTCTCGAAGGTCTTTGGAGAGAGGAAAGGCCTCTGAGCACGGGGCAGCCCTCTGCTGCTCCTCCTGTCAGCCCGTCCTGAGGTCTCTACTCACCACCCTGCTTGTCAGTTGCTCCAAATTCCTGGGGGCTTGCTGGCTCTGGAGTGGTGGTCTCAGCAGGACTCTGGGCCGCTGCCAGGAACTTGCCCTGCCACTCGTTGCGCTCCCCCACAAGCTGCAGCACCAGCTCCTGCAGCTCCAGCAACTTGACCTGAAGGGAGAGGTGCTCAGTGCCCCGGCCCCCGCCCAGCCTGCAGGCCTGCAGAGAAGAGATGTTCAGGGGCTCCTACCTTCATCTCCTCCTTGTCCTGGGCCAGCCGGCTGATGTACTCCTCCTCCTCTCGGTGGCGCTCCTTCAGCACTGCCCTCTGATTTTGGTAGAGGGCAATGTATTCTCCTGCAGGGGGGGCAGGGCACAGGACTCAGATGCTGGGGCTCCCCCAACAGGCCCCTATGCAAACCCCACTGCCTTGGGCCCCAGGTGGGCTCACCGATGGTGTCCGTCTCTCCAGAGAGCTGGATGCAGCGATGTTCCAGTTCCTCCCCCCGCTCCTTGAGCTCCACCTTCTCCTGCATGACCTCCAGGAAGCGGCTCTGAGGCCAAAATAGCAGGGTCAGGACTCAGGAGGGAACTGTCCTGTATCTACACTTCCTCTGTTGGGAAAGGCTCTCACCTGCAGCTTCTCCATGGCCATCTGTAGAGCCTGGGTGCTCTCCCCAGACACACAATTGTCCCCACTCCTGGGGACCAGGGCTTGCTCTGTGGGCTCACTCTGGGATGTGGCTTCCAGATGAGCCAGGCGCCGGCAGTGTGTCTGCTGCTCCCTCAGCTGCCTGCGCAGCCGTGCCTTCTCTTCCTCGGCACTGGCTAGAGCCGCATTAAAAAATACCACCTAGAGGCAAGACATGTCCTTTTTATTGAAGAAATGCTCGGGACAAACCAGGGAGCAGAGAGCAGAGCAGCCCTCCCCTGGGCCTCAGTGGGTCACTACTTTTCCTAGGGGGGCACGTATCCAATCCCTGTCTCCACGGGAGGCATGGGTGTTGGCAGAAATGGGAGTGGGAAAAACCAAGGTATCAGGACATCCAGAAGGACCACAGAGGGAGGCAGAAAAGGCGAGCTGGGGAAGGGACAGAAGAGCACAGCTCACCATGGCCTCTCGGCTGTCCAGGTCCTCTGGGATGGTCAAACTGGGCCGAGAAGCCTCCTCCTCCTTTTCTTCCTCGTCCATTTCATCTTCTACTGCAGACAGCCAGAGGGATCCCTCAGACAACCCAAGGGGAGGCCCAGGAAAAAAAGGGTCCACTTCTGACCCCTCACTGTGTACCCCTGGGCCAGCCTCCCCAGAGATTAACAGCACGTTCCGAAGGCTTCCTCTAACACTGTTCCACCACAGTCCCTCTTCAGGCTCCCCTCCTTGGGACGGTTTCACTCACCTTCCCCAGGAAGAGCCAGGAGGCTCAGCTGGGCCTGTAGCTGTTGGTTTTGCTGACTGGTGGCTTCTAGGCGCTCCTACGGATTGGGAAGTGAGTGAGAAGGCATAGAATGGCCAGGTCCTCCACTTAGGGGCCCGGCCTCAGCAGCCCCCTCACCTGGGTCTCCTGCAACTCCTGGCGGGCGATCTCCACTGCCATCTTGCCCTGCACCTCTTCATGCTGCAGCTGGTCTATAAGCTGAGTCTGCAGCAGAACCTGCTTGTGTAGCGCCTCCTTCTCGGAGGTCAGCTGCTGATAGGCAGCCACGTGCTGTTGATAGGCTGCCACGTACTGCTGCAGGTGAGACAGGTACTGGTCTCGCTGCTGTTGCAGATCCTGAGCCTCCTGGCTCTTCAGCTCCACCTGTGGGAAGGCCCTGGGTGTAAGGGCAAATGTCACTTGCTTCCAGTTCTTGATCCCGCCCATAAGTGACGGTGGTGGTTAGTGGTGGAGGGTAACAGAGCCCCATGCCTCCAACACTTAGCCTCACATTTTGTAACCATCTTTCCCTACCACGGGAACTTCAGGCCACAGATGTGGAAAAGCAAAGAGAGCCACACACATCTGTTAAGTGCACCCTACTAGTGCCCAGTAACTGAAGCTAAAGAAACCAGGGTTAGTGGTGTGAAGCATTAAAGCCTCTCATCATGGCTGTCTCTTCCCCTACAGTGAGGGCACATGGGGCAAGGGTTACCGTCTCCTTTAGCTCTCCCAGCTTCTCCTGTAGCTGACCCAACTTCTTGGCCAGCTCCTTCCTGACGTGCTGCTCTGACTGCAGCGCACTGGTGATCTCCATATTCTCATTCGTCTGAACAGAAAGCAGGAATCAGTGCCATACAATGCAGCTAGAGACCCCAGGCCTGGGTGTCCACCTGCCACAGTCAGAGAGTTATCCCTCCCCCCACAGACACCTGAGCGAGGCTTTAACTCGCAGGGTGCTTCACAGCCACCATTTCGTGGGGGGCGGGGTGGGGTGAAGGCCAAGACAGAAAGGCCCAGAAGGACCTGATGAGGAAGGCCTGTGAGCCCATGGGCCACGCGCCAGCCTTACGAAGCCGTTCTGTAGCTCCGCCAGCTGCTCCTTGAGCTCACGGTTCTGGGAGAGCGCGCGGCTGATGGTGGTGCGGTCGTTCTGCATGCTCTCCAGGATCTGCTTGCGCTCCTCTGCCTGCTCGCCCCAGAGCTCCGCAGCATGCTGGAGCTCCAGCAGCCGCTCCTCCGGCTCACGATTCAGGCGACTCAGGCTATTGTTATCCTGCACCTGGACATGGAGCTGTCCAGCCAGGTTCTCCAGTTCCTTCTGCAGCTGCTCCACATCTGCCTGCAGCTGCTGCTCTGCCTCTTAGGGCCCTGCTGGGGGCTCCACGGGTGGGGGCTCCACTGAGAAAGGAAGCACACAATAAGGGACTTGGACCTCTGGCTTTTCAGAACCCTCTTCGTGGGTCCACAGCTCTTAATTCAGGCTCCTCACTCCAAACCTTGCCTTCCTAATAGTTCCTCATGCCTACATGATGGTCAATCCTTCAAGTCATTTCCCAATATAGTTCCTTACACTGCCATGCTCAAGTCAACTGTGGGAGGCTGGCAGTAGGCACACTATCCCTCTCCGAAGATGGGGACACACTGCTGGCTCAGAGAGGTGATAAGATTTGCCATACATCTTCTGGCACAGATCCCTTTCCCTCTGCCACAGTGTCCTTGAAATCACTCCTCTCCCTGAGGTAGTCTAAGCCACCCCCCCAAAGCCCTCAGACATACTCCGGCTCCAGGTGACCCTCGTCCCCACTCACCCATCTGGCTCCTCAGTTCTGCCAAGTTGGTCTCCAACTCCTGAACCCGACTCTCACTCTGTTCCTTCTCCTCCTTCAATGTGCGCAGCTGCCTCAGGCACAGGGGGAAAGAGCAGAGGGAGGGCATGGAGGACCCTGGCCCCGACTCCCTCTCTGCCCCCACCTCCAAAAATCCAGAACATGGACCCCTCTCCTGGTTGCACTCCACAGCAGGACGCACCAGGGAAACCCAGTAAGCCATCTGAGGTCAGGCCTCACCTGCTCTGACATCTGCTGCATCCTCTGCTGCCACATGGTCCTCTCTCCTTTCAGGTTCCCTCTGCAAAGCCTACCTGCCCCACATGTTTCTCCAGCTGTGCCCGCTCCTCTACGGCCTGCTGTAACTGCTGGTTACTATCAGGGGCTTCAGACTGGCTAGAGAACTGAAGTGGGGAAAGTGAGAAGTTTAGATCTGGGGAGCCCAGGTGTTTCACATGATGCCTCCATAGGGTGTGAACTAGATCAGTGTACGACTCAGGGTCATTACCACATAATAAAAGTGCTGGCTGAACCCTCAGGAGAGGGAACAGACTCCTGGATAACCATATACAGGAAATCTACAACACGATGGTGTTCAACCAAGATGATTTAAAAATAAAAATTTAAAAAGCCATATCATTGAGATTCTGATTCCACAGGTCTGGGCAGAGCTCCCATTTGTGGATTTTTTAACCATCTCTGGAAGATTCTATGGCAGGACCAGACAAGAACCCAAATTTTCCAGCTCTTGGTTGGAGGCCACCCTGATGACCGCACGGGGCCAGGGCTGGGGCTACTGCGGCTGCCGCCTTACTTGTTGCAGCAGCAGCTCAGACATCTCCAGCTTCTTTTGGAGCTCCTCTGCCCCCAGCTGCATAGCTGCTTTCTCTGCCAGCACCACACGGAGCTTCTCTTCCAATTCTGAGTTCTGCTGCTTCAGGTCCTCGTTATTTATGCTGTAGTCAGAGGCAGCACAGTAAGGAATGTACCAAGAACAGGAAGAGAAATTTCGGTGACCAACCCATTGCCCTTGCCACAGAACCATGGTATTAGAAGGGACTCCAGGAATCAGGAGTCACAGGTGACAGACCACAGAGAAGATACGAGTAGCCTGAGGCTGCCCCAGGAATGAGGCAAAGGCTGGGACTACAGTTTGGCTTTGGACACATCCAAGCCTATAAAACCTCTTCCCCATGTTCACCTCCCGCCCTCACCCCCACCCCCACAACCTCACTAAAGTCCTGGACTGCCCATTCTCCTTCCCCTTCCTACTTGTTCTTGTACAACTCCAGCCTGAGGGCATCTCTCTCTTTGGTTAGCTCCTTGTTGTGCTGCAAATACAGAAAACAAAGTCAGGATCTGGACCTGGCAGGCCAAAGAGGCAGCCAGCACTCTAACCATAGTAACTATTCCAGAGTGACACTTCCTCACCCTCAATCACACTTGACAGTTGTCCAAGGCATTGCTAAGCCCAGGGTTCATTTATGTTTTCATGTGTGTTTGCTTTGATTTGTGTGATAGGGAGTGTCTCAAGACGTTATCCCTGCTGGTATTTAACTCCTGGGCTCAACTGATTATTCTGCTCCTCTGTACTTGGGACTAACAGTGTACCACCAAACTCAGCCTTGATTTGTTGTTTTCCTTGTGCTGACAACAAAACCCAGGGCCCAAAGCATGCTAGGCAAGTGCTCTATCACTGAAATACATCCCAAGCCCTCTTGTTTGCTTTGACTTTTATTTATCTGTTTGTTTATTTTTTGGTGTTGGGGATTGGCCCAGGGTTGCTTTATCATAGCCTTTTTTATTTTTTTAATTTTGAGACAGAGTCTCACAAAGAGGTTGGCATTGAACTTGTAATTCTCCTGCCTCAGCTCCCCAAGGTGCTGAGATCACAGGAGATCACCAGATCACCACCCTGCTTGATTACTCATTTGTTTTGAATAAGAACTCAGTAAGGCTCGGCATGGTGGCACACGCTTATAAGCCCAACAGTTTGGGAGGCTGAGGCAGGAAGATCGAGAGTTCAAAGTCAGCCTGCCTCAGCAAAAGGGAGGCACTAAGCAATTCAGTGAGAACCTGCCCCTAAATAAAATACTAAATAGGGCTGGGGATGTGGCTCAGTGGTTGAGGGTTGAGTGCCCCCGAGTTCAATCCCCGGTACCAAAAAAAAAAAAAAAAAAAAAAAGAAAAAGAAAGAACTCAATAGGGGAAAAAGATCTAACAGATAAAAGATCTACAATTGTATCTAATACTGGTGCTACTGTTATTACTACTAGCTGTAATTATCTACACTAAGTGCTTTGCCAGGCATCATGCTAATGATCCCACTTTATAAACACTGTATGAGGCAGTTACTGGTCATCTCCATTTTGTAGGTGAAACACAGCCTTTAAGAAGCTAAGTGGCCTGTCTGGGATCACTTATGCAGAGCTCAAATTTGAACACCCTGGTCCCCACACAGGGATGGGGGTATAGTTAGAAGAAAGGAAGTTAAATCTGTTGTTCACAATTTGATTGGATAGTACATTCACATAGTCCAAAACGCAGAAGGTACAGAAGTGAAATGTCACTAGGTGTGGGGACACACACCTATAATCCCAGACTTGGGAGGCTGAGGCAAGAGGATTGCAAGTACAAGTCAGCCTTAGCAAGGACCTAAGCAACTTACTGAGACCCTGACTCAAAAAATAAAAAGAGCTAGGGATGTGAACCCCTGGGTTCAATCCCCAGTACTCGCCCCCCCCCCAAAAAAAAAAGAAGTGAAATATGTCTTAGCCACCCTGTTCCTCTCCCTGAGTTTATGTATTCCAGACATGTTTTATGTATATTACACACATGCCCCCTTCTCTCTCCACAAACGAAAACATACTAAGTTCTTGGGAACCTTCACAGCCCATGCATCATATATCCCTTCTCCTAGCACCTGGTAGAGGCCACAGCAGGCTAAGGGCATGGTGGGCTTCCCACACTCAGGGCTCCATATCCAGTGCTCACTGTGCAGAGCACCTGACTCATCCCCAGGCTTCCACTACCAACCACACCACACAAAGCAGCAAGAAACGGCCCATGCTGCATTCTGAGCAGCAAGATGCTCCATCCACAGAAGGGCCCTTTATGCTCACTCCTGCACTGGAAAGGTTAGGCTGCTGGTGGCGGGGCAGGAGGCTGGGCTCACCCTGTCTGCCTTCTTTTGCTGTGTGGAGACAGCAGACAGAGTCCGTTCCAGCTCTCCCACACGCTGTCGGGAAGACTGCAGACGGCCAGCAAGACCCTCAGACTCTCCTGGAATGAGAAGTCGAGATGAAGCCTCAAGAAATTACCCACAGGCCCGCCAAAGTGTCAGACTAGAGGCTGAAGAGGTCCCCAGACTCCCACCTGCTTTCTGCCTGACTGTGTTCTGAGTGTGAAACAGGGCTGTCTGTAATTCTGCTTTCTCAGACACCAGAATTCCTATGGTCTGGATGTGAACCTTTCAGAGAAAAACCAAAACAAGTGCTGAGGAGGAGGAAAGAGGTGTTTTCCAGGGAACATAGGGGACACATGGCACTGTCCACTCACCTGCAACTGTTCCCTTAGAGCTCCCTGCTCCTTTGCCAACTTCTCTTGACACACCTTTTTCTCCTAGAGGCAGAGGAAGAAGCAGCTCTTACTGGGGGAGGCAGAGATGGAACAGCAAAGACCATGTCCCAGAGAACCTCAGTGGCCCAAGCAGGCCCACAAATGAGACCTGAGTATGAGGTACCCTGAGTGGGACAGGGTGGGCCATGGGGGGATGGGCAGTGAGCCTTCTCCAGGATAGGAGTGGGCAGGACAAGACTGTGGCCTCTACCTGAGTCCTACCCCAATCCCAGGAGCCATGCAAGAAGCAAACACAGAAATCACATTACTTTTTCCAGTTGATCCAGAGTGTCTTGGTTCTGCTGTTTCTGCAGGGAAAAAGTCAAAGGAAGGTAATTGAGGTTGATCCCTTTTATGCCACTCTCCAGATCAGGATGGGGCAGGCAAGTGCCAGGGATGGGTCTAAAAGAAGTTGTTAGATCCCATGGGGACATGAACTGACTAATTCAAGCTCCCAAAGAAAGAGAATTTGGGTGTTGACTGGTGTTCGCTCACAGCTATGCAAGGGAGGGGCTGAATCTGAGTTCTCTTTAAAGGACAATACCATAAATCTCCAGAAATGGAGTTGGAGAAACAAAGACAACCCCCTGCAGCTTGTGACTCAGGAGGGTGCGTTCCCTCGGCAACTGAGCACATCCTATGGGCCAGGTAAAATTCTGAACAGTAGTGCTGTAGGAAGAAGAAGGATGGACAAGACCCCTCTTCTCCCTGGTGCTTATATTCCAATGAGCCTTTAAGTCTATGATGCTCAGAGCTGAAAGGGACCTTTGATTCCCTTTAATTCTACCTCTGTGGGAAACTCAAGCCCAAGGAGAAGTGGTTAGTCCAAAATCAAAGAGAGCAAATTAAGGACTGAACCAGGGCAGTATGCGGGGCTCCTGACAGCCATTTAGGCTTAGGCTCCTCCTGGAGCGACAACCTCAGGGCAAGTGGGGCAAGGACTCAAGAAATGGTCTTGAGGAGAGAGAGGACACAGAGAGGGAAGCAAAAGAAAGAGCCATGCGGAATGCTCTATGCTCTGAGGTCTCTCCAGCTGAGACCTAGGCCCCCCAGCACCCCATTCCCCTTGGCACCAGGGGCCCCCAGCCCCTTACTGCAGAGCCCCAAGGGAAACTGGAGCCCAGGATTGGCAGCATGAAACCAGGGGATCCCACTGGACTCTTACATATATATCCAGTCCGTTATCTGAACTTCTCCTCCCCACCTCTGCTCCCCTATGGACCCTAATTTCTTAGGTACCTCAGATACAAGACCATTGAGCTGTTGAGAAAGTTGTCGCAGGCTCTCGGTTGATGAGAAAGTCCTAGAGATGGAGACACAGGGTCAGGGGTAGAGATGGCTCCATGGGAAAAAGTTCATGGGTGGTGGCCATCCCTGACTCCTGTGGTCTAGGGTCTGCTGCCCCAGTAGGAGATACTCACTTTGTTTCATCCATAATATTAGGACCAATGTCGGCATCATGGTTCTGTTTGGGAAGAAACACATGACGTGGTCATTCAACTTCTAGTAAAAATCACCCAGGGATAGGGTGAGCCAACCTCATTCCAATAACTTTCCATCTCCCAAACCTCAAAGAAAAGCCGTGTCTTGGCCTCCCCATCCCAGTCCCCAGGAAGAGCACCTGGCTATAGAGACCAAGCTACCTGAAGAGAGGAGAGTCCGTATGAGCATTATCCTTTGGGAAAAGGATGAGTAAGCACACAGGAAGATAGTGGGCAAAAGGGAAAGGAACAAACCTGAGGTGACTCCAGGCTAGGGAGAGTAGGGCCTGGAGAAGGGATACGGCCAAGTGACACGCTGTCATCAGCAGCTGGTGGTGCAGGAGCAGTGTGGTCTTTGGGTGCCTGTCACAGAACAGAGCAGAGGGAGGGGGTCAGGGGCCATATAGGAGAGAACCTGCTTCATTGCTATGGACACAAGGGTGCAGAGCAGGCAGGACATTGTTTCTGCAGTCAGAGGGATAGTCATATGTGCTGGGAGCACCTGGGGGTATAGATACCGTTAGCCCAGGCTTCAGACTGCTTGGCAGCATTTCCGCCAGCCAAAGATCAAAGCAGGGGCTGCATGACCCCCTTCCTAAATACCTGAGGACCTTGTTCTCCCTGGGGCTCAGCAAAAGGTGGTACAGGCTTGGGCCAATGGCAGCCACAGCAGGTAGAAGGAAAGTGTGGCCAAGTCAGGGAGAAGAAATGCACTGTTCTAGAGAATTACTGTGACCCTAACCCTGGGATTCTGCTGGCCAGAGACTATGGGTGATGGACTTGGTGTCATAGTCTACTCCCCTCACCATAACCTAGTTCTACTAGAAATCACATTGTCTCCATTATTCCCCATTTCTGGAGACACCACTATCTCTACTTAGGGGACTGCAATCCCATCTCTGCATTCCTAGAGTAGAAAACCTCTGTGGGAACCAGTTATTGATGCAGCGAGGCTTTGAAACACAGTAGGTCTTCACCTCCACAACAGAGGGGCACAGGCTGGGTGCACAATCTCAGAACACTAGCACAGACTAGGATTTTTCTGATTAGAAAACATCCCCCTATGTGGCTGGCCCCTCACTAGAGCAAACGCCAGACACACAGCTGCAGGACTTATTGAGGCTCCCACCTCACATGCCACTTTGTATCCTCCAAGTTGACAAAGTAAGTCATAGCACCTGGGTAGACCTGACCACCTGGGTGGGAACAGCTATGATGACTGGAAAACTCTTCAACCCGTCATCCCTCTCCCTATGCCCAGTTCCAAAAGGATCTGGCTCTGTCTTAGCTCTATTGCTCTGGCTTGGCAGATGTCCTTGGACAAGTTAGCTAAAGAGAAAGTTCCAATACAATATCCGATGGAGGCCAATGCCTAGCCCTGTGTACCCAGACCCTGCCCCAGGACTGAGCTACCTGCATTCCTGAAAGGTCCTCTATGACTTCATAATGACCTCATAATGCCTGTTGGTTAACCTCACATCCTTTACAGTTAGTTGATCTGAACAAAATAGCCTCAATCCTTGCAACTATAATGCAAACTCACTTTTTCTTAACCTTACATTCCCAAACGTCAAACCCAATGAAGTAATCAATGAAGAAAATTACAAACTTTTAAGGTCTAATGATCTTTTAGGGATGGACACACAGAGGACAAGACCTAAAAAGTTTTGCTGTTGTTTTGTTTTTTAATCTCTCCCAGTCTGAAAGCACCACACTGGGCATTCAAAAGCTCAAGCTCCACACACCTTCTCTCAAAGTTATTCCCAAATTAATTTTAGTCTGGGATTTTTCAGCAGAACAGATCCCGCTGGGAGAAGTCGTTGAGGAGGGCTGAGCAGCGTGGGCTGCAGTGGGATGGAGAGGAGGGTGGGGCACCGACATACTCACAGGGGATCCGAAGGCCCCGCGGGAACTTCGGTTCTGTCCGGGTTCAGTCCTAGAGAGAAGCCCGAGGGAAAAAGCTTGGTGGGACCGCGAGCCGCTTGGAAAGGAACGGGGAACCGTGGGTGCAGGAGGAGCAGCAGTTGGGAAGTAGGGGTGACCGGACCGGTGCTGCCGGGAGCTACACTCCCGGAATCAGGGCCGTCGGGACCCTCGAGGAAGGAGGGGTTGTGGGAAAGAGTGCCAGGAGGGCTGGGTGGGGGGTGCTGAAGGGGATTTCTGAAAGTCCGGGGAGGAGCTGCAAGGAATCAGGAAAGGGACTAATGCCAGTTCCTCACCCACCTCCTGAGCCCCGGGGTCCGAGGCCCCCGGGCCGGGAGTTTCTGTGGTGCAGGAGGATCCAGGGCGAGGACTGGAGAGTGAAGCCTCAGGTGCTCGGGATGAAAAGAATTCGGCGGCCGCAGCCAGAAACCGTCGCACGAAAAGCTGCGCGCGCACCCAGCGAGCGCAGCCCCCGCCCCTTCCCGGAGTGGGCGGGGACAGCGGCTGCGCGCGCGCAACTTTCTTTGTGACTCCACCCGCCCACCGCGGCTCGCGGTGACCTGGCCACGCCCCTCTCCCCGTCATCTTTCTTGTTAACCAATCAGCTTGGGGAATTTAGGCCACGCCCACCACCCACCACGGACGCCTAGAACCGCCCTGGATTCGCTTCATTCCGCTTTAGCCGCCGGAAGAAATTTCGCGTTGGTTGCTGGGATCTTGGTGATGTGGCGCCCCCTACTTCCCCCTCCCCGCCCCGGTATGTCGGAAGAGACCAGACAGAGCAAATTGGCCGCAGCCAAGAAAAAGGTAAAACGCGCAGGGTCGCGGCCCCTCGAGCCAGACAGACCGAGTCCTTCCGACGGCCGGACCGTGGCCAGAGTCTGTGCGATTCCTGAGGTACCCGGGGCGAGCCCCTGGGCGCCCCCCAGCTCCCCCCACTAAAGTCTTCTCAGCCAGCCCCGCCCCCTCAACAGCTCAGCTCCCGCCCTCGCCAGTCGCCCCTGGGTGACTTTGGCCGGTGACTCCAGGGCTCCCCGCTCCAGGCGCGGCCCCGGCTTCCTGCCGCCCCAAATTGGATCTCCCTGGGCTCCCTGGTGGTCAAGGACCTCGGTCCCAGCCCTGCTTTCCCCTCCCCCACCGTGGAGTAGCGACTCCGGCGTCGGTAGGGAGGAGTGGAATGTAGTTACGTCACAGTCCCCCTCGGAACTGTCATTACCACCGCCATTACCACCGCGAGCTCGGCCTGTGATCTTCCTACCTGGTCCCATAAGTGTCTTCACTCCCTTTGGGCTTCTTTGGTCTGGGCACAGATTTCCACCTGGAAGGGAACTCTCAGGTCTGTGGGACCTAGTGCTGAGAGGTTTTAGGCTCCATTACTTCCAACTCACACAGTGATAACTCAGAAAGCCTACACACTTCACCAATGAGCTAATAAAAATGTTGACAGTATCTCCCGGTGACCATGGAAGAACAGGTTTGTGTTCTTCCTAAACCTGGGATTTTCTCCCAGGTGTCTACCTTCCAGAGTGGCTTAAAATTTTTTTTTTTCCCCTGACATCTTTACATTCGAATTCCCTGAGATCTGGGACCAGGGTGCCCTTCATTCAGTGTTTGCTGGAGTGAGGCCTGTTTGTCTAATGTGGAACAGGTCCTGGGAACTGAGCTTCACAGTTTGCATCTTCCCCAATTCATCTTCACAACTTGGGGTGCAGAGTGCTCTGGGATAATAAATGTGAGGCATCTCTCTGAAGCATCAGTTTATTTTCTTGAGAGCGATTAAACATTAATGTATATAAAGATGACATTTGTATATATTTTTAAGATTGTAATAGACCTCTCTGAAATGATATTTGGGTTGTGCTCTGTTGCCAGATTTGCTGGGGCTGTGTCTTTACTGCCTTCTGTTAGGATATGTTGATTTGTAAAACTTTGGGAAGTACAGAGGTATAAGCAGGACTCCAATATTTGGCTTCTGAACCGCCCAGTGTACAGTTCCTGCTTGCTTAATATTTACTTATCCACCCCTACCTCTGGAATTTAATTAACTAGTCCCTGAAATTTTTCCTGTCATCTTTAAAAACCAATATTTGTGTGATTATACACTAACATTAATGCTGTTGTTTCTCAATATTGGTGCATTAGATATTTATACCCTAAGTTGTTGCATACTCTTTTTGAGGACACTCAGACCATTTTCCCAGTGTGTGACCATGGAGGGAACATTATTATTATCTGCTTTTGTCTTTCAAACTCTTTCTTCTCCTTGCCTTAGAAAGGTGAATCTTAGTTTAGGAGGGATTTTTTCATCTATCCTTTTTTTCTTTTTCCTTTTTATCTAATGACCAATATATTTTCTTCCTACTTTAAGTGTAGCCCATCTGCTCTGAGATATACATGGAAATGATTCTTTTAGAATTGGGAATGTATCTCACTGGTAGAGTAATTTCTTAGTATGAACAATGTCCTAGATTCTATCCCCAGCACTTCACCAAAAACAAACACAAAACCATATTCATTTTTTTGGGAGAAATCAACAGAGAATCCCTTTCAGAAGACTAAAGGTACTGGTGACCCTGATGGCTCTGGTCCCTTGGACTTCTTCCTTGTACCCATTTACAGAGGTCAGCCTCTCTGTTAGTCAGTGTTACCTTATCAATCTCTGAGTAAATTTCAGTAAGAAGAGAATACAAAGGATGAGACCTAGAAGTACTACACAACATTCAGAGGAATGGAAAGGTCAAGTTTATACTTAGAGGGGCCATAGGATATCAAACAAATTTCATAAAGATTCTTGTGTGAAAAATTTGAGTTTGGAGCATTCAGAGTAGTAGTTTATGGCATGGTGGGGGTGAGGGAGTTCAGTAAAGGAAGATATTTTATACAAGATAAAGAACTGGCTTCCCAACTGTGCTGAGGGCCATCTCAGGGTTAAAGAAGCATTACTGTTCATCTGAGAGAAGTTACTTTTTCCTGGCCCTCTCACACTTGCCTGTCCAACTTCCTTAACTGGTGTCTGTAACTACAGTTCATTCACATTCTCATGACCTCTGCAAGAAAGCCTCTGGAGGGTTTTTAGGATTGGGAATGTATTTACTCTTTTCAATAAGTCCTTTTTCTCCTTCCCTGATAATATTCTTCCAATGAATATTATAGACACAAAACAAGAGCCTGATAGCAGCTACAGGAAGTCAGAGGCCCATTTTCATGCATGGCCTCCCCCTTTTCCTGAGGTGACCTCTCCTACCCTGCTGGAAAAGTCCTGAGTCTCCTTCATAGTGTATTCTTTTTAATTTTTTTACATTATTGATTTTCAAAACAAAGTGACAGCATGACAATGACAAAATGACAGCATAATGTGTTACAATTCTTATTACACATATAAAACACAAATTTTCATATCTCTGGTTGTATATATAGTATTTTGACACCAATTCATATCTTCATACATGTACTTTGGATAATGATGTTATCACATTCCACCATCTTTGCCAATCCCCTGCTTCCTCCCTTTATTCCCACCCCTCTGCCCTATCAAGAGTTTGTCTATTCCTCTCATGCTCCCCCTCTTTACTACACTATGAATCTGCCACCTTCTATCAGAGAAAACTTTTGGCATTTGATTTCTTTGGGAATGGCTAACTTTACTTAGCATTATATTATACAATGCTATCCATTTACCTGCAAATACCATGATTTTATTCTCTTTTATTATAGTGCAAGAATTAAAACCAAGAATCAATAAATGGGATGGATTGAAACTAAAATGTTTCTTCTCAGCAAAAGAAAATAAATCTGTGAGGTGAACAGATAGCCTATATCTTGGGAGAAATATTTTACCCCTCACACATCAGAAGGAGCACTAATCTTTAGGATATATAAAGAACTCAAAAAGCTAAGCAGAAAAAAAAACCTCAAATAACCCAATCAATAAATGGGTTAGGGACTTGATAAGACACTTCTTAGAAAAGGATATACAATCAATCAACAAACAAATTAAAAAATGTTCATCTTTAGCAATTACAGAAATGCAAATCAAAACCACTCTAAAATATCATCTCACTTCAGTCAGAATGGTAACAGTTATGAAGACAAACAACAATAAGTGTTTGAAAGGATGTGGGGAAAAAGGTACACTCATGCATTGCTGGTGGGACTGCAAATTGGTGCAGCCAATATGGAAAGCAGTATGGAGATTCCTTGGAAACCTAGGAATGGAACTACAATTTGACTCAGCTATCTCTCTCCTAAGTCTATACCCAAAGGGCTTAAAATCAGCATACTATAGGGACACATCGACATCAATGTTCATAGCAGCACAATTCACAATAGCTAAATTATGGAGCCAACCTAGATGCCCTTCAGTAGATGAATGGATAAAAAATGTGGCACATTATATTCATAATGAGGCTATTTACCCCACAGACTAAATAAGATCATGGCTGTGTAATACATTCTCCACTCTGAGAAAAGCATACTGAGTGACCCACTTGAGCTGCTTACAATTTAATCTTTTAATGATGAGAACACTATTGCCAGACACAGAGGCACATTGTAAGGTTGTGATTCTTTAAATGATTAAAGAATGATTAAAGAATCTCAGTAACCTAAAGATTTTTAAATTTTACTTAAAAAATGTCTTGTAATTTAAATTTTAATATGGGTTCTTACTGTTATTATTTTTAAATTCTGGAACATATCTGGGAAAATATATAAACCAATGAAGAGTATTTTTAAATGTTATATGCACATCCAAATGGGAATTTAGCATACACAAGGAAGAAGCACAGCTTGTCAGATTTTATCTGCAGCCTGATCTATTTTATGAGTCACAGTAAAGACTCATCACTTTATGAATGGGGCTGATCTTGGGTGTTTTGAAAGTTTTGTTATCAGGCCAGTGGGGTGAAGGTGAGCGAGATTGAAGTTTTGTAGATGGGATGGCAGTTTATTGATGAAATTTTGAGGATGGAGATTAGAAATTAAATTTTGGTAAGAAATGTGCACTGATTGAGATAAAACCCTTTCTCCAATTCCTGCACATTGTTTGCAAACATCTTGGTGAGTGAGTTATTTACCTTGAGCTGGAAAAGAACTAATCCTGATTGACATTTAAAATGGTTTTACATAGAGGCAGAATGAGGGTACATTTGTCTGGTTTCCCATGTGTTGGGATGCTTTAATTTTTTAACTACCTTCTCTTCTATAGCCTGACACCTTATCAACACATTTTTTAAGAAATTAATTTTTATCTTTAATGAAATATAATCAGAAAGAAGCCATTGAATATTCATGGGAATGAATTTGTGTTTCCCATGAGAGATGCTGAACAAACTGGTGAAGAAGGTAAAGTAGTCAGTCAATTTCACAGTGGGCCCTGCCAGCCAGATCAGCCCCTGCCTATGTGCCCAAGGGTGCTGCCAATCCATGGCAGGGTAGACTATTAGAAAACAATCTTTGTTCTTATTTTTCATTATATCCTATCTTCCCCTACAATTTATGTAAACACTGTAGCTCCTGAATCTTGGTTTTGGGCAAGCTGGAGAGAGAAGCTGGTGGAGACCTAGGAAGTGCTACCTATGGCAAGAAAGAGGGAGGAGATGTGGTCCAGGATTTTAGCTTCAGTGGGAGAAAAGTCTGAATACATCTCCATGGGAAAAGGTGTTATGGTGTGTGTGTGTATTTTCACTCACTGTGGGAGTAAAGCATCATAGTTTGTTCTTTCATTATTGATTTATGTTATGAAATACCTGTGTGTCTAGCATGTTCCTCAATCTCCACAAACCCTCTGTCCTGGAAAGAGCCTTCATACATATTGTTATGTTTTAGATGTGAGGTGTCCAGCTAAAGATCATGTTTTGAGACATTACAAAATGGTTTATAGGAAATAGGATTGTGTTATAAAAGGCTTAATACAATCAGGGAATTTATCCCCAGATGATATTAACAGAGCTGTAACTGAAGGTGGGTACAGTATGGCTGGAGGAGATGGGTCATTAGTGTGCTTTGGTATATATAGCTTATATCTAGGAGTGCAATCTCTCTCTGTTTCTGATCCTCCTATGAGCTACTTACCTTAACCACACTCTTTCTCCATGATGTTCTGCTTTACCTTGAGCCCCAAAGAATGGAATTGGTTATCTATGGATTGAGACCTCTGAAACTGTGAGTCCCCAAATAAACTTCTACTTCTCTTAAATTGTTCTTTCTGGTCTTTCAGTTACAGCAGTAAAAAAGCTGATTAAAGCAAATAAAACTAAGTATTCCTCCCTCCCCCCCCCCCAATAAAACTAGTGCTAGCAAAGGGAAGATGAGACTTAAACCTACCCAAGGTACAAGGCCTGCAGGTGGTACAGGTTACTTGTATAGGAGATATCACGGTGTCACAGTTTCTGAGGCATGAGAAACTACTTCACTAGTGCCCCCCATCAATGAAAGGCACAGTTTTCCCCCTAAGATCTCAAAGGGATGGTTCAGCCTACTCCACTGCTCTGCTTTGAAAGATTGAAGCAATTTCCATTCTTCAGGGGAAACTTTGCATAACTGATGGCTCGCCTAAAGTTACCAAATACATCAGCTGCATCATTATGAAATATTTATTCATAAGGAAGATACATTTTAAAAAGGGGAGGCTTTAAATGTTTTAAAACTCAACCCTTGAGGTCAAATAGCTATTAGAAAATTTACTTATTCTTAACTATTAAGAATATTTAAGGAGATAAATTAAATAGCTAATGCAAAATGTCACTCCTGTTCTCTCTCATTTATGTATACATATAGTCGTATTTATAAATATATTCAGATACATATATAAAATCAATCTATCTATATTTCTATGTATGTATGTATATGTATATATATATATATATATATATATGTATATATATATATATATATATATATATATATATATATATATATATATATATTCTGGCATTTTATTAAGGAAGGCTAATACAAATACAAAACAGGGAGGACTGTTATGTGGAAACCCAGCTGCTTTCTGAGACTTTGATTCTCCTACCAAGTGCCTTCTCTACCTCTTTCCAGGAATCTCATGTTTTCATCAGTTCTTTCTCCTCCTTTTTTCCCCTCTGTCCCTTCATCTTTGCTTCCTATCAGGCTATGTAGAATTCACTTTAGCCAGCACTTCTTAGTTATTAAATTACTATTGTCATTATCTATCTGTCAGAGCATCTCCTTTTGAAAATGTCATAATTTTCTCATTTGTCTGCTTTTCCTAATCCTATTGCTTAACCTTCTCACCCTTTGTTTCCCATTAGTGTATTTGATGCATCCCTGGCAATCTACCTATTACATGTTTACTTAAATAATTACACATGTTTAAAAAATAAACAGTGATTTTGGGGCATTTAATTTTCAATAGATGGTGCTGTGTTTTGGGATCTCCTGTTCTTTTCTCTTTTTTTGCCCAATGTGTTTCTGCAATCTATCGATGTGTCTTTATGCAAATTTAACTCATTGTGCTTGAATACTCATAGTGTATGACATGGGCTTTAATATGCTTGTTACATTTTATGCTTCATTCTCCCACTCATGGGTAAGTACTCTGGAATGTTTAGCTGTGCTGCAATAAACATCCTCTCACCTGGTTCTGTTTTGTTTTGCACCTGTTTTGAGTTCCACTATGGAATGACTTACAGGCCAGGCTGAAAGATAGGTTCTATAAATTCTTAGTTTTAGTAAGGTCCACTGAATTGTTCTTTGGAATGGCTCTACCAGTGTATATGCACCCAAGCTATTCATTTCTACCCTTTTCTTGTAGCATGCAAAATTATCCAACATTTAAAAGTTTTTCCCATATAATGTATGCAAAATGGATTGACTGAATTCAAATTGTAAATTGGAAACATTAGGTAGTTAATCCATGTTTTAAGAATTATTTTCTGAGTTTGTGTTTCTGCTGTAAGATGTACTGGCCAGTAAGTGGAATTACTGTGCTCAGACTGCACCCCTCCCTATATCCATACCTGTGACCGTGACATCACTTCCATATTGCTTCCACAAAAAGTAATGTGATTTCCTCTGATTGCAAGTTCCTTTGATGGTAAGTTAAGCAGAAAAGACACAGTGCTAGTTCTAGGGTGAGGCTTTAAGAGCAACAAGAGTTTCTGTCGCCTTTTTTGCACTTCTGCCATCAGCAGGAGAAAGATGCACCCTAGATAGCATATTGAGCTTTCTATTGCACTGAGTTACCTTAACAAATCACAAACCTCACCCACAAACCTTAAAGCAATACCAATTTACTCTTTACTGTTCTGCAGCTCCAAAGTGGATCATGCCGGGCTAAAATCAGGGTATCAGCAGGACTGTGATTCTTCTGGAGGCTCTAGGAGCATCAGTTTCTTTGGCTTGTGGGTCCCTTTTCTATCTTAAAAACCCACCACATCGATCTGAATTTGCCTCATGCTGCTGTTTCTTCTATTTTTCCTTCTGTTGTCTCTCTGTTTTGCCTTCCATCTTCTACATTTAAGAACTTCCATGATTACAATAAGCTCAGAATTTAATATGATCTTGTCTCAAAATCATTTAATTTACCACCTTCATTTAATTGACAGCCTAATTCTCTTATGCTGTGTAACCTAACTTTTATGGGTTCTGGGAAGTAGGACATGTACATCTATTGGGGACCATTAATACCACAGATAACTCTTAAAAATGAAAGCATTGTTATTCTGTGGCACACGCCTGAAATCCTAGCAACTTGGGAGGTGAGGCAGGAAAATTGCAAGTTCAATGCTGACATCAGCAAAAGCAAGGTGCTAAGCAACTCAGTGAGTCTCTGTTCTCCAAATATAAATATATACAAAATGGGGCTGAGGATATGGCTTACTGGCTGAGTGGCCCCAAGTTGAATCACTTGTACCTAAGGTGGGGGAAAAACACGAGAGCATTGTGGAGAAGATTTCAATCTAAACCCTGACCTGGAGCCCCGTGCAGCAGAGATCAACAGTGTAGCCCCAAGAGACCTGCAAGAAAGTAACAAAACATTCCTCAGCCATGTAAGTGCAACGGAATATTATACAATCATTAAAAGGATTAAGTCTGAGAGGGACATGGTAAATAGAGTGAAAACAACATTATCAGAAATAGTTTAGATGTTGCAGTGGTATACACCTGTAATCCCAGCTACTCAGGAGGCTGAGGCAAGATCCTGTCTGAGGGGAAAAAAGGGGGGGGCTTAGATTATAGCTCAAAGGTAGAGCACTACTGCCCTTTATCTCCACTACTGCGAAAACAAAACTAAACAAAATATGTACATTATTTCATTTGTATAAACATGTGCTTTTAGAATGGTATTGAAAAACTATTATAAATATAGTTATTCATGGGCTAGGGGTATAGCTCAATGGTAGAGCACAAGTTCCTAGGTTTAGTCCTCAATACCAAACAAAATTTATAAAGCAGTTCTACTAAACATAGTTAACTTTGAACAGACACATAATCAGCAAACTTAGATCAAGAGGTAGAAATAGAGAAATGGCAACAGTCTGTGCTTTCCAAAGTAGGAGAGACAGATGCTCCTGGGTAATAAGTACAGTGAGAGGTTAGATACAGTAGGATTTTGGATGTTACCCCCCCCAACATTTTGTTAAAATATTTAAAATGCTACTGACTGATTTTCTAGAATATTTTATAAGGAAAACTCTCAATATCAATTAAATGCAACCTAGCATAGTGCTTTTCAAATAGCAGGTATTCAGTAAGTGTTTGCTTCTCTCCAGCTGTGCATGCTGGCAAGATGAGCTGGTCAAAAGAGCTGGCTGCAACATTAAAGTAAGGAAAGAGCAAAGAATCATGCAACACGTGGACATGAGTTTCTCAGGTGGAGAGTGGGCCTGCTCTGCCACCTCAAGGGTCCTCTTCCACTCTGGAAGGCAAGAGGGCAAGAGAGCAAGTGCACTTGGAACCCCTCTGTTTATTAGGGAAAAGACATTTGATAGAATGTTCCACCCCAATAAGGCAGGGGATAGTGTTTCAGCAGGGGTTGCCCAATCCTGTTGGGTACTGCTCAAGCCCGGAGCTGAGGCTCTTCCTTGATGAGTGGGGGTAAAGGCCACTTGCTTGGTATAACACAAGGTGTGGCATATGTTGCCAGTCCAATATCCCCTTTACTCAAGGCTTTTGGAGGGGCTTAGCTCATGCACACGGCGGTCCCTGACATTTGCTTCTTGAATGAATGAGCAGAATGACTGAATAAGTTCTTAATGAGTGCAGTGTTACCAGCTAGGTTGGAATTTAATAAGAGTAATCCAGAATTTTCTTAATCAGAAGTCTCTTATTTCTGGTACCAGAAACCATCTAAAATGATCATTTCCCAAAATTTATTCAGAGACTTGGTTCTCCAAGTATCTCATTTGTTCATAAGACTTAAGTGTTAACATTTGATAATAGTTTTACAACGTACAACTTTTTAATCTTTTTCTTGGTAATTGGTCTTCTGTTCCTTTCTCTCTAGATTTCTCTAAATTTCCTTTCTCAAGACCTTATAATAAATGATCATTTTAAAAATAGCTTCTCACATATACAGTATAGTATCTAAATTTAAAAAAAGAATTTTTAGTTGTAAATGGACACAGTACCTTTATTTTATTTATTTATTTTTATGTGGTGCTGAGGATTGAAACCAGGGCTGCACATGTTGCTAGACAAGTGCTCCACCATTGAGCCACAACCCCAACCCCTAGAGTATAGAAGTATACTTTGTAAAGTATTTTATATTAACCAAAATCTGCAGTAATAGGAGAATGAATTATTTTATGTAGCCATTAAAATAATTCTACAAACACTTTTCAAGTTGGGAAAATGCCCACAGATAATGTCAGGTTAAAAAAAAAGGTATGTGTAAGTATTTATATAGGAAGACATCTGAGAAAACATGCACCAAGATGTCAGTTGTGGTTATTTCTGGGTAGTGGGTTATAGGCTATTTTAATTTTTTTATACTTTATTTTACAAATTCTCTACAACATTATTCTTTTATGATCAGGCACAATGTTCAGGTATCATTTAAAAAACAAAGACATTACATGCAGTATGATAAACAATTTAATGTTGTATGACTCTCATACAGAACAAGAACATGAAATGCAAAATAACTAGGTCTCCTACATTAGTGTAGTCATGGAACTCTAATTCTTACTTCAGTACCGCTTGTATTATGTAGTCAGAATTCTATATTATTGGACATTTATGGATCGCTTTTTTGTTTTTGTCATTCTTATCCATTTTCCTTGCTGTCAGTTTTTTGTTTTTTCCTATGAACTTGCTTGTCCAGCTTTGTATTTTCTCATTTGCCTCTTCCCCTAACTTGCTGCTTTAGATTTGTTGTAACAAAAGAACCAGAAACTGAGGTTAATGGAATGATTTATAAGAATCAAGGGCTAATGGAACTTAGTAGAAAGGACTTCGTGGCAATTCAGTTTTTCTGATGCTTGATAGTTCTTTGGTTTGCTGTTGGGTCCTCAGCTATCTCCTCAGTATTGATGTTGCAAGAAGCCCAATACTTGGAGATGTTAACTACATTATTAAATATTTTCAGAGCTGGGCTTGACCTCATTTACAAGTTACTGACAGAGATGGCATCACATAGGCTATCCTTGTAGTGAACCAACCAAACCATTTCAACTCCATTTTAAGTGACTTCATTTTTTCCAAGTAAAATTATTTATGTTTATATAAACAAAGTAGTCAATTATTAGTGAACAAAATTAAATAAAGGACAGTTGTGTAGTTAGAATGAAATTAGTCCTATAAATCACTTTTGCTATATTTTTAAAAAGTTCTTCAAATGTACTAGAATTCAGCAAAACCAAAGTATTACATCTCTATAGTCATTGATCTTAAAGTGTTCCTTTCATTTTGTTACTCAGGTATTTTCAGTCTTATTAATCTGTTTAATATTTATTTGACCTCCATGCAAGTCGGTGTAGATTCAGAGATAAAGAACCCACAGGCCTGCCCCTAATGTTTTCAAATTCTAATAGAGTAGAAAGTCAACCACAATACAGTAAGTGAAGTGCAGAGAATCATTTATTTACTCATTTGATAAATACATTTGTGCACTTATTGCTTGTTATATCTTGTGCTAGACTGTAGAATGTGAAAGACATGGAATCTGCTAAATGCAAGCTTCATTTAGTTAGTAGGCAGAAACATAAACAGATATTTATAAATTTAGGAGTGTAATATAATTCTGGCTCTATGAAAAACACAAGGGAGGAATATCTGATTCCATTTGGCAGTTAGAGAAGGCTTCTTGCATGGATAATCTCTGAATGAAGCCTTGAAGTTTCGAGAAAAACTAGGTGAAAAAGGAGAGAGGAAAATGAGACAGGAAGAGTAAAGCACCGAGGTGTGGAACAGTTTGACTTCCTTGGGGGAAGGTGTACAAGAGCTTGGTATTATTGGAGTATAAAGGTATAAGCAAGATATGGCAAGAGATGAAGCTAAAGAAGGTAGGTCTGAGCTCTATCCTGAGGGTCTTGAATTTCATGTTAAGGAGATTTTTATCCTGAAGGTTGTGGGATATGTTGATGGGTTTTAAGACAAGGAATAATATGGTTACATATACATTCATTCATTTAAATTCTTACATTTAAAAAATTATTTTTAACTGATACTTAAAAAGATTGAGTTTCAGATTGATCCATTTTGCAGCTGTATGGAGGATAGACTTGATGGTAAAACTATTTAGAGGCTGTTGAACTACAAATGAAAGACAGTGAAATAGGAGTGAAAGTGTGGGGAGATAATCAAGAAACATAGAGAGGATAAAATCAGAATGTGATTGGTTGGTAAAGGAGAAAACATGGATAGAAGGTTGGTGTTATCACTAAGAGAAAAACAAGGAACAGTTTCAGTTGTTGACTTCAGGAAAGATTGGGAAATCAGTTTTGGATATTTTGTATTAGAAGTTCCTTATGAGACATCTGAGTGGAATTTTTCAAAAATTTTGTTGAGAAAAGTATAACCTGTAGTGGCTAACCCAGATTGTCTGGGATCAAGTGTGACTTTGTCATTTAGTGGCTATATGTCTTTATGAAGTTATACTTAACCTCTCTGTAACTCAGTAACTCATCTGTAAATGTTGGTACTGGGGTTGATGTGAAGATTTAGCCTTTTAGTATAAAATACTTTAGAATATTGTCAGGCTGTAAAAAGTCTTAAAGAATTATGAGCCATTCTTAAAATCATTGTCATGTTGGAATTTAGAAGATTAAAGCTATATAGCAGAAAACTAGAGTAGAGAAATATGCTGGGATCAGATAATGAGGAGCTGTATGTATCACTTAAAAGTAGTATGAATTTTAACCTAAATATAGCAGAAAACTTTTTTTTAAGTGTGTTATATCTTAACCTCTGAAAGGGTTCTTTCCAAAAAATTTATTATTTTTAGGTAGGTATGCTGCCACCAGGTGGTAGGTATGTGTTACTGTTGTACAAATGAAGCAATAAAACTATCATTTTTTAAATGAAGTATTGATTTGATTAAGATCGCTGAATATAAACAGTCTAATTCTGGTAGGACTTCTTTGTTTCAAAACAAAAGCTAAGATTAGTTAAGATGAGGTAAGAGAGGGTTGTTGTAAAAATGCAGAGATTTCAGAGGAAGGACGGAGAAGTGTAGTAGGGCCTCAGAGAATCTGAAAAGCCATGGGAAATTGATGCCATTCTTGCCACCATTTCTTATCTCATTTCCATATTTTTGTATATTAACTTCCTTTATTTACACATCAGTTTGTGTATGAACAAAAATTATAGGATGAATTTCCCAACCTATGCTATATAGTGGAGTGGTTTCCCATTAAATGCATTTTTAAAAATTTTTTAAAAGGCAAAAAAAAAAACAATATATAAACAGTGGAAGCAAATCTCATAAAATAAACCGCTATCCAGTGGTTCCCAAATTTCGCTGTACACTCGAAGCTCCTGGTAAGCTTTTTAAAAATTCTTTTTACTGTTTAGAACACGCCCCATGCCAAAATCAGAAATATGATGGAAACCAAGTCTCACTATTTTAAAAAGATTTTCAAAGAGCAGAAAAGTTTAGAACCCATTGATAGAGCCACTTTGCATGATTTTGCAATACTTGAGTGATTATATATTATGGCTTCTTATAAGCCAGGTACTTTACTTGGTGTGCTTCTGTAAGGATTATTTAATGCCAGAAGGAAAACTGGCTGTATTGGATATAGAGAAAAGTGTCTTGGGCTGCAATTTATCTTGTAGGATGATCATGTGTACTGTAATTTAGAGGTCATTTTAGTGGCGTGGTTGTAATTACATGATGATCAAGTTATGCACTAATTTTAGAATCCTTCATACAAGATATCTCTTCTCTATAACCTTTCTGGACAGCTCTGCTACTTCCTTGTTCCCTACTTTCAAGAGAAGAATCTAATTGATTCACTCCTCTTATCAAAAGAGGGGGAAAACAGATGTCATGGATGGTAGGAGTTGTAAGTACTGGCCAGTTCCCTCAGAAGGAAGTTCTACATACTTTAAAAGTACTTCAGTGTTTCACCTACAGAAGAATGCATGGTAAATATATAAGATTAAAACAAGTGAAAAAAAAGACCTCTACACCTATCACTTAGATTAAAAATATTCATGTACCAATGCATTAAAATATTTATCTAATTCCACCCCTAGCACCTGAGCTAACTATAGTTCTGAATTTATCATCACCTTGCTTTTTATACCACATATGTGTACATAAACTATACTTGGTTTTCTGTTTTTGAACTTAATGGTGTCATTATGTGAAGTCTTCAGTGATTTTCCTTTTGTTCAATATCATTAGAGCATTTTCACTCCTGCAATAGTATTCCATTATAGAAATTTATCTCAGTGTCCATTCTCATCAGTGAGCATTTAGGTCATTTCCAGTTTTATTACTGTTACAAATACTACTACTGTGTTAGGTTTTGTCTGCAAGTGCCAAGGGTTTAGAGTTGTATAGAAATCATGAATCCTGTGTTCCCTTAGTCCTTGAGTACTAGAGAGTTTCTTTGAAAATGAGGTAGAAAGAGGGAGTGAAATCAAAAGCAACCTGGTGAGGCTGGTGTCGTAACTCAGTAGTACAGCACTTGGCTAGCAGGTATGAGGCACTGGGTTTAGTCCTCAGCACCATATAAAAATAACTTAATAAAATGGGAATTGTGTTTATCTACAACTAAAAAATAAAAAATGAAAAAAGCAAAACTTGTATTTGTTAATATTATCTACATGGTTTCATTATATAAATCATCAAACAGACATCCCTGGGAACTATTGATGAACACTGGATACCCATTGACCATTAACATGGATCACTGAACTGTAGCAGTTCTTTTATTTTTTTTTTCTATTTTTTTTTAGTTGTAGATGAACACAATATCTTTATTTATTTCCTGTGGTGCTGAGGATTAAACCCAGTGCCTCACATGTGCAAGGCAAGTGCTCTACCACTGAGCCAACCCCAGCCCAGTTCTTGTATTTTTGAGTTGATATTTCCTGCCAAAACTATATGCTTATCAGAAGGAATCATTTATAACCTAGACTTAAAAATTAATAATAAAATAGCCTGCATGACAATGAAATGGAGCAGAGGTAGGTGGTATCTGAATAATACTCTTTTGGATGTGATTTCTAGTAGGTATATAGTTTTATTATTCTTTAAAAAAATAGTTATTATTGAAGGTGGAATGGCAGTGGCGGGAGAAGACAGCCTGAGACATAAGCATACAAAGACTGAGTACCCTATCCCAAGCAGCAATTGTAAATGATATTCTTGCTAGACATTTTCTATCAAGCATCTGAAATGAAACTCTCACATTGATTTGGATTGCCCTAGAGCCAGGAGTACTGGATTCAGTTGACTTCAGGCTAAAAAGAAAACACTCTTGTTTTCATCATAAACATAGGAAACGATGTGATAGTAAAATGAAATGAGACTCCAATATGAAACTGTAGCCACTGCTTTAGCATTTATCACTTTGTTCCTCACTCTCTCTTGGTATTCTAGTACTAATATCATTGTATTGATTCATGGAAGAAACTGAAAAGATTGTTTCATGACCTAAATTTTTTGTTGTATATGTTTATATGTGCATATTAGATACAGAGATCTCTGTGTGTGCATATATACTTACATGCATCTATATGTATAAAATAAGCAGATATAAATGGAAAACAGGCACCATAAAAAATAGTTATAGTAACACATGGAGCCATGATAATATTATCAGTAAATATTCCTTAAAGATATGTAGGGGTAGAAGGCAGTAAAGATCTTTCAAAGAAGAAAAAAATTACCTGTAGTCTCATAATCTACAAGTAATTATTTTTAATAATTTGTTTTAATTTTTAATAGTTTGTTTCTATGCACAAATATATTTTAAAACTCCATTTGATTCATTCTATGCAGTTTTGTGCTCTTATTTTACCCAGCTTTATACTGAGAACATTTTCCCACATTAGAATTTTTTGAAAATATTTTTTGACAGCTGCATAACATTACATTGCATTAAGTAATATAGTCATGTGTAGCCATGGACCTGAATGTATCATCTTAGGGGTTTTTTGTTGTTGTTGTTGTTGTTGTTGTTGTTTGTTTTTGGTTAAAGAAACTATGTAGGAGTTCTGAAGTTCTGAGAAAGAATGCCTATAATTAATGCTTAGAGGTGCCTCTTCCACAAAAAATCAGTTTTTAAAAATTCAGCAATTATTCAGAGCTTATATGCAGTCACTGTTCTAGACTTGGAGTGTATAATGATTGATTTTTATTAAAAATCCCACCTTTCTGGAACTTTCTAGTAATTTGTTCTGAATGATACTTAATAACATGAGAATAAAATAATGTTTTGGTAATTTTATGTACTTAGATGTGATTCGTTATGAACACTGAATCATTCCACTTTTTCTGTATCCTATACCATTTTTCAGTTGGGATTATTTAGTAATAGCTATATACTGTTTGTTGACTTGTATTTTCAAGCAACAGTTTACAAATTTTCATAAGTAAAATGCTGGTTTCCTTAGAATTGCAGGTAAAGAAAGGAGAAAGGAAAGGAAATAATTGAAAAATTTTCTCAAAAAAACCCCAAGACCTGGAGGCAAGTTTAAATGATCCTTCTAATGTATCTCTTCATTATACAGTTGAAGAAACTGAATTCTCCTGATGTTAAGTGGCTTTTCCACTGTCACATAGCTAGTACTATATGACAGCCCAGCACTATATTATATGTAGTCCATATTGTTTTGAAATTCAGAAATATTTGGGTTGTCTGTATACCCAGGCCATGAAGTACACAAAATTAAGATGATTCCTTAAGCTACAGAATCTGTTTTCTTTTTAAACATGAAGGTGATCGCATTGAATGAGATTATAGGCTATAAATAGGTTTGGTCGCTCAATGATTTAAAGTCTTGTCATCTTTTCCATTCTTGATTTCCTTAGTTTTATTTAGCACTATTTTTTTCTTACAGTTTTTTTTTTTTTGAGTGGGGGGTGTGTCTTGCTGATTCTGAGGCTGACCCCAAACTCCTGCATTCAAGAGGTCCTTCTGCCTCATCCTCTCAAATAGCTGGGACTACAGGCATTCTAGTAGGCCTGGTTTGTACCTTTTTGTTATTTTGGAAAATATGATTCAGAGCATCCTAAAATGTTGCTTTTATCTTTGCTCTCATTTGCCCTTCTTCAGCTGGTTTTTAGGTTAGTCATTATAATCTTTTTGTTTCCATGGTTAGGCCACCAAATTTTTTTTCTGTGACAGTTTATATAGCTTCTTGTTTATCATCCATGAAGGAATATTGAAAGGCTTAATGACAGCCCTGAAAAGAACATATAGTCACCATAATTAGAATTATTTGGGATTTCTTCCATTTTCTACAGGAAAAACATAAAAATCACTTTTTATAGTTATTTTTAAATACTATAGAGATTACCAGATTACATATTTTTGTAACATTCTCTTTGAGGTATGTGCATTTTCACGTTTGTTTTTCCTCTCGTCAAAAAACACTTGTCAGTTTGGCGATTTCATTTGTTCATGTCTTTAAAATTAATGTTCTAGGATTGTGAAATACTATGAAAAAGGACCTAAAAATACATAGAAAGCAAATTAGTATAATGAAAGGTTGGATTTGGAGTCAGATACTCTAGTTCTGTTTTGTTTTGACACTGATTATGATATTGATCAGGTAACATTGATTTTTAAAATATTTTTTTATTTCTACACAATACATTTATTTTGTTTATTTACTTTTATGTGGTGCTGAGGGCCTCGCATGTGCTCGGCGAGTGCTTTACCACTGAACCACAACCCTAGCCCCTAACAAATTGTTTTTTATATATCAGCTTCTACATTTTTGTCTCAGTAAGATGTTTTCTGACCTCTCCCCACAGTCCCACAAATTGAATTTCCATTGTATGCTGTCTTTAATGCATATACTTTCTCTTCAAAGCACTTTTTATAACTTGAATGTACATATTTCTTTATTTGTTTAATATTATCTTTCTTACTGGATTACAATTCATGAGAGTTCATATGTGTTATTTATCACTGCATGCCCTGTCATAGCTCATGATAGGCAGTCAATAAGTATTTGTTAAATAACTGAACTATATACTTACAACCTGATATAAATCCAATTTTTATGCTTTCCAGGCATAAAACTACAACACATCTCTTTCGGAAGGCCTTTTTAAAGAAAATCAGGACAATACAGTTTCCTATAACACAATACACCTCTTCTCTCTCTTCTCGCTGTCCATATATGTATATATGAATGACTGTCAGGCTTAAGAAATTGTGCTTTAACCCTTATTTCTCACTCCATTTAATAATAGTTTGGCATTATACTGTGAAGTTCTACTTTTGAGACCATGTGTTTCATTGATGTCCAGCACAGTGCCTGGCATGTAGTAAATAGTCAATGGACACACAAAAATACACAAAAACAGACTTCAATTAGTCATTTATTTTTGAAGGAACATTATAAAAACTTGGCATGTTTTTATATATAACATTTTGAAAATGTATTGTTTTATTGAGAATGATCATATATAAAATTATGAATATTGAGTTTAAGGAACTCAATATATTTATATTCAGTTGTTTATTCATGTTCTGGTCAAGATAAGACATTTACTTGTGATCTGGTCTACTTTTGAAAGATAAATATGTGAACATAATATCTTTCCAGTAAATCTTGCAACTATTTCTGTGACTACATATGTTAACACTTTTATAATTGGCTTCCAAATGACAAACACAGATGGCTGTAGTCTGAATTTTCAGCATGTTTTAGAATAAATGTTTTCTCAGTAATTTAAAGTGCATCATTTCAGTATCATATGGTTATCTAATTGATTCAGATTTTTTTGCTTATCTGCTAGCTTGCCATTTTTCAAATTTAAAATAAAACTAAATAGCTATAAATAATTGAATATGTGATACGATCTTATTCCTTTCACATTTTTATAAAACAGTAGTCTTGCCAGAAAGCTATTGTGGATATTATTTTTATGAGAAACTTTTTGTTCTCTTTTGGTTTTTTTGGTGGAGGGAGGGAAGTTATAGTGAGAAGGATTCTTTTTATGTTCTTATTCATTTATTAGCCATTTTTGTATTTGGTCTATTTAATAGTTACAGTAATTCCAATCATATATTTCCTCTTTTTAAAAAACAAAGAAATTTACTTAGTCTCATTCTTTTATCTTTCACCTTTTAAGAGTGATTCAAGTAATTTGAAAATTGTTCATTTTAATTTTGAAACCATGGAACATTTTAATAAAGTAGAATTAGATATGCCTTTTATATGATCTTGCTTAGTGTGGTGACTTTTCAATAAAAGATAAATTATCCTTTAAAAAAATTCAACATAGGGGCTGGGGATGTGGCTCAAGCCATAGCGTGCTTGCCTGGCATGCGTGCGGCCCGGGTTCGATCCTGAACACCACATACAAACAAAGATGTTGTGTCTGCCGATAACTAAAAAATAAATATTAAAATATTCTCTCTCTCTCTCTCTGTCTCTCTCTCTTTTAAAAAAATAGATAAAAAATTCAACATACATTTATTTAATATTGCTCTAGGCTTTTAATATATAGAAGAAGGGAGGAAAAAAAGTCCTTGCCCTCATGGGGTTTACCTTCTGGTTAATTTTTCTGAAAAAATAATATAACTCATATAATGAGTAATATAGGCCTAGAACATTATCTTTTTAATTATGTCTGTAGAAGTGATTCATTCTAAATATTATAATGGAACTACTTCTACTTTTTATTCCATATCTGTGTGCTACTATTTGCATTTAGTAACAGATATTCTTATTTTGGAGGGTTTTTGTTGTTGTTGTTGTTGTTTAAATCAAACTTTCCATTCTTTATTTATTTATCTTTCATTTTGTGCTGACGGTTTAACCTGGGCCCTGTGTGCATGCTAGGCAAGCACTCTACCACTGAGCCACATCCCCAGACCTAAGTCATTCTTTCTATAATGCAAAGTTAATAATTTTTTTCCTTTGTTATATATTTGACATTTGAATAAATTTTAGATATAAATTATTGATATAATCTGACACTTGGAATTCTAAGCAAAATCTTCATCTTTGCCTTGATAAATTTTGCTGACTAAATATATTCTAATGCAGAAACATGATATTTCAAGAAGTTTCTGAAATTGAGTATATTAGAAATCTCATTATTAGTATTTATTTTTTGGCATTGCATTCTCTCTAAGGGATGTTTTAAAATAATGCTCCTGGATTTTTGATTCTATTTATAGATAAAGTATTTGCCAATATTCTAGTTAGTTTGTTTTTAAGAATGATCTGCTATGCTTCAAGTAGTTCAAGTACATTCCAGCAGCTTAATAATGTGCAAATAGAGGCAACTGGTCTTGCACCTGTTCCTCAACGCACTGGGTAGTTACTAAATAACTGGGAAAAATGTTAAATGTGAAATATTTTTATACTTTGTAAGTATAATCATGAGCTATTTTTGACTTATGAATTAAATATCTTCTTTAAGGGAATAGGACATGTTTATATGCTTTTCTTCATCTACAGCAGATAATTTAAGTATAAAATGTTATTTATAAATAATATATTTGCCACATATTTTGATAGTAACATTAGCAAGATTGCTTTAATACTTTAGATAATAAGAAATTTATTTGCTGTCTTTGTAATTGGTCTGGTTAATAGTTATGGTAATTCTAAGCATATATTTCCTCTTTTTAAGGCAGAAAGGAACTTACATGTGGTCTTCTTTTTTCTCCTCTTAAGAGTGATTCAGGAGCTCAAATTAAATTTAAGAAGTCTTTGTCAGTAGTTGCTTTATACAAAAATCAGAAAACTTAACTCTATTTAAAAAAATACAGTAATAGCTCAGCAATAGATCCTTTGCCTAGCACGTACAAGGCTGTGGGTTTGATCCTCAGTACTACATAAAAATAAATAAAATAAAGGTATTGTGTCCATCAAAAAAAATTCATAAGAATAAATAAATAAAATGTAAGTGAGCAATAGGAAAAATACCTGTAATCTGAACTCCAAATGTAAACAAAAGTTGTTAAGGTTGTAGTTTTCCAGAATTTATCTATGCCTATGAATATAATGATATTTAAATTCATACTGGATATAATCATTGAAAGCTATGAGCCTGAGACTTGCCTTATCTTTTTAAAAATGAAGTATAATTTTCCTTTCATGAAAAGAAATAGATATGCTACAATACTACTTTATACCTGCTATTATATCACAAAGTCTTTAATAGCAATTGCTTGCATTGGTATTTTTAATATAAGTTCACCATAATTAGTCTAGTGTTACCTGGTATATAATGTGTACTTCTGATTTTAGGTGGTAAGAAAATATTTTAGGTCTTAAAAAACTTTGGATAGTATTGTAAGAAAGTTTTTACCGTTTTCAGTTTTCTTTCTGCTTATGATAACGAAAATCTGTCTGATGCTTGTCTGTCTTTAACAGTCTTTTATTGTCCATTTTTTTCATAGCCTTCAGCAACCTCTAACTAAAATTTCAATAATAGATTTATCATTTCTTTTATTTTCAGTTTATCTCTTAAAAGAAATAACAAGTGATATTAACTTTCAATTTAAAGAAAATACACTGTTTAAAATATATTAAGTAAATGATAACGTATCGATGACTAGGGTTTGGTACAAATTCTGATGATGACAGACAAATGATAAAACACTGCTGTTTAAAATTTTAAGTTACTTGTAAGTTTTTCCCACTATAAATATGGCTGCAGTGAGCATTTGTATAGCTAATAGGCTAATTATCTTTTTTGTATAAAAGATAATTATAGACGATATCTTTTGTATAAAGTAGTAGAACAGAACAAGTGTGTTTGGAGCTCCTTGTTTTTGTGTGTATTTTCATATAATCTTAAATCCAGAGATTATACTGTGAATGAGAGTCCCTCTATTCCCCTATTCTAGTTATAGAGTAGTTATTCCCCTAACTCAGCTAATTTCCTCTTCTTTAGGCAGAAGCCATGGAGGACGAAGAAAGAAGGAGAATGATAGAAGCTGGTAGAAAGAAGGTAGGAGAGCAGGGGACCGCCGGGCCAGAGGTGGGAGGCGGTGGCCGGGCAAGGGTGGGAGGAGGCCTGGGAAACGAGTTTGCGGCAGCCGGGTGCGCTCAAGCCGTAGTGTGCTTGCCTGGCATGCGTGCGGCCCGGGTTCGATCCTGAACACCACATACAAACAAAGATGTTGTGTCTGCCGATAACTAAAAATTAAATATTAAAATATTCTCTCTCTCTCTCTCTCTGTCTCTCTCTCTTTTAAAAAAATAGATAAAAAATTCAACATACATTTATTTAATATTGCTCTAGGCTTTTAATATATAGAAGAAGGGAGGAAAAAAAGTCCTTGCCCTCATGGGGTTTACCTTCTGGTTAATTTTTCTGAAAAAATAATATAACTCATATAATGAGTAATATAGGCCTAGAACATTATCTTTTTAATTATGTCTGTAGAAGTGATTCATTCTAAATATTATAATGGAACTACTTCTACTTTTTATTCCATATCTGTGTGCTACTTTTTGCATTTAGTAACAGATATTCTTATTTTGGAGGGTTTTTGTTGTTGTTGTTGTTGTTGTTGTTGTTTAAATCAAACTTTCCATTCTTTATTTATCTTTTATTTTGTGCTGACGGTTTAACCTGGGCCCTGTGTGCATGCTAGGCAAGCACTCTACCACTGAGCCACATCCCCAGACCTAAGTCATTCTTTCTATAATGCAAAGTTAATAATTTTTTTCCTTTGTTATATATTTGACATTTGAATAAATATTAGATATAAATTATTGATATAATCTGACACTTGGAATTCTAAGCAAAATCTTCATCTTTGCCTTGATAAATTTTGCTGACTAAATATATTCTAATGCAGAAACATGATATTTCAAGAAGTTTCTGAAATTGAGTATATTAGAAATCTCATTATTAGTATTTATTTTTTGGCATTGCATTCTCTCTAAGGGATGTTTTAAAATAATGCTCCTGGATTTTTGATTCTATTTATAGATAAAGTATTTGCCAATATTCTAGTTAGTTTGTTTTTAAGAATAATCTGCTATGCTTCAAGTAGTTCAAGTACATTCCAGCAGCTTAATAATGTGCAAATAGAGGCAACTGGTCTTGCACCTGTTCCTCAACGCACTGGGTAGTTACTAAATAACTGGGAAAAATGTTAAATGTGAAATATTTTTATACTTTGTAAGTATAATCATGAGCTATTTTTGACTTATGAATTAAATATCTTCTTTAAGGGAATAGGACATGTTTATATGCTTTTCTTCATCTACAGCAGATAATTTAAGTATAAAATGTTATTTATAAATAATATATTTGCCACATATTTTGATAGTAACATTAGCAAGATTGCTTTAATACTTTAGATAATAAGAAATTTATTTGCTGTCTTTGTAATTGGTCTGGTTAATAGTTATGGTAATTCTAAGCATATATTTCCTCTTTTTAAGGCAGAAAGGAACTTACATGTGGTCTTCTTTTTTCTCCTCTTAAGAGTGATTCAGGAGCTCAAATTAAATTTAAGAAGTCTTTGTCAGTAGTTGCTTTATACAAAAATCAGAAAACTTAACTCTATTTAAAAAAATACAGTAATAGCTCAGCAATAGATCCTTTGCCTAGCACGTACAAGGCTGTGGGTTTGATCCTCAGTACTACATAAAAATAAATAAAATAAAGGTATTGTGTCCATCAAAAAAAATTCATAAGAATAAATAAATAAAATGTAAGTGAGCAATAGGAAAAATACCTGTAATCTGAACTCCAAATGTAAACAAAAGTTGTTAAGGTTGTAGTTTTCCAGAATTTATCTATGCCTATGAATATAATGATATTTAAATTCATACTGGATATAATCATTGAAAGCTATGAGCCTGAGACTTGCCTTATCTTTTTAAAAATGAAGTATAATTTTCCTTTCATGAAAAGAAATAGATATGCTACAATACTACTTTATACCTGCTATTATATCACAAAGTCTTTAATAGCAATTGCTTGCATTGGTATTTTTAATATAAGTTCACCATAATTAGTCTAGTGTTACCTGGTATATAATGTGTACTTCTGATTTTAGGTGGTAAGAAAATATTTTAGGTCTTAAAAAACTTTGGATAGTATTGTAAGAAAGTTTTTACCATTTTCAGTTTTCTTTCTGCTTATGATAACGGAAATCTGTCTGATGCTTGTCTGTCTTTAACAGTCTTTTATTGTCCATTTTTTTCATAGCCTTCAGCAACCTCTAACTAAAATTTCAATAATAGATTTATCATTTCTTTTATTTTCAGTTTATCTCTTAAAAGAAATAACAAGTGATATTAACTTTCAATTTAAAGAAAATACACTGTTTAAAATATATTAAGTAAATGATAACGTATCGATGACTAGGGTTTGGTACAAATTCTGATGATGACAGACAAATGATAAAACACTGCTGTTTAAAATTTTAAGTTACTTGTAAGTTTTTCCCACTATAAATATGGCTGCAGTGAGCATTTGTATAGCTAATAGGCTAATTATCTTTTTTGTATAAAAGATAATTATAGACGATATCTTTTGTATAAAGTAGTAGAACAGAACAAGTGTGTTTGGAGCTCCTTGTTTTTGTGTGTATTTTCATATAATCTTAAATCCAGAGATTATACTGTGAATGAGAGTCCCTCTATTCCCCTATTCTAGTTATAGAATAGTTATTCCCCTAACTCAGCTAATTTCCTCTTCTTTAGACTTGACATGTTCATTTCTTACCCCTCAATATTTAATAAGTTCATTCACAAGTACCTAGTGTTACAAACTTTACAACCCGAATATTCAATCCAATAGTTATTCTGAAACTGTGAAGTCATCTATATTATTATCATCATTTTAATTTGGTGATAGTTTGATCTTTTAAAGAAAGTGATCCCAAAGAAAAATTATCATTGATGTTAATGATACTTTTTCCTGCAGCTTGCCGAGTTTCGAGAAAGAAGAGCTCGATTGGATGGACAAAACCCTCATAAGAAGCCAAAAAAGAAGAAAACCTCAAGCAATAAAAATGATGTTCATGGCTTGAATATTGATCAATCAAAGAGTGAGGAGATGTTCATAAATAGTTCTCAGGGTGTTGGATCGGCCGTGATGCCTGAATCCACAATAATGAGAACTCTAAACAATGAAGAAACACTTAAACATGAACAAGTTTTTTCTGTTGATGTAAGTATTCATCCAGATTTTAAAACATTCTACCTCTAACTAGAAAGTTGTGGCAGTGAAAAGTCATTAGCATCCACCTGAGGGAAGCTTGACAAAGTCATTGACTTTTTAGCATCAAGAATTGATAATTCTTTTAAAGAACTTGAATTTTTCTGATGGCATGTTAAGGATTTAGTTTTATTTAAAAGAGTTACATAAATTAGAGGAATGGTGTCTTTGATGCTTTTGGCTTACAGATGACATCTACTATATATGTAAAAGTTCTTGGTACTTTTGTATTTATAACAATGGCTTGTGATAAATTTTATATGCATTATTATAAGTCATTGTAATTCATAATGAAATGAAATTTTTAAAGATTTGGATAATTTTTACTAGTTTTTTAATAGTATTTTTGTGAATTTTCTATCATTGTTACTAACAGCAATGTCTTAGTAAAGCAGGATTTTTTTTTTTTTGTAAAGTATGATATTTAGCAGGGGAAAAATGTCATAATTGTAATCATGTTTTACTTTTGTTTTAGCTGGAAAGTGAGATTTCAACCACAGCAGATGATTACACTTTGGAGGTAAGACTAACATATCCCAATTAAAAATGTCATAGATAAAACTGATATTTTTTTCGAAATTATTGATTGTTGGTACTTTATTTCTTATAAATTATATGCTTCTGTATATATTTAATATAACTTAACATAATATAATATAAATGGATTGAAAAACTGAAAATTATATTTTACTGCTGTATCTTTTTCCAGTGGTTAGCTAAAGTCTTAACTGTTTGAATTGCTTAATCCTTAATTATATAGCAGCCATATTTTGGTTTTTAGGAAAGTGAGTCTGCATTTCTAGGACCCATCACCATTTTAAGATAGCCATTTAGCACAGTAAAAATTTTATAATTTAGTATGATTTTTTATAGTAATGCTTTTTACAAATGTTTGAATACTAGTTTAATAAAATGTGTTTATTGGAATTAATGTTGCTGTAGTGTTGTGTATGTGTGCATGTGTGTACATGTGTGTTACTGGGCATTGAACTCAGGGCCTTGTACATGCTAGGAAAGCACTTTGTCACCAAGCTACATTCCCAGCCCTTTTTCAGTTTCATTTTAAGATAGATTCTCACTAAGTTGCCCAGGCTATCTTTGAACTTGTGATCCTCCTGATGCACGGTGTGCATCACCATGCCTGACAATGATGATTTTTATTTTAGGTGATAAACTGTAAAATAGGCATTGGTCTCTTAAGAAATACCTGCCTTCTTTATATGTTTGCAATAAGTATCACTTTGTTATCTTATTCTTTTTAGATATGATTGTCATTTCTTTGCTCCCAAATTTAGAGTACATGGAAAATTATTATTTACTCTGAATGTTTAAGCAACTTAGTATATTTCATAAGTCTGAATTTATTGTAGGCTTCTAATAGAAAAACTAGGTTCTTTTTTTTTTTAAGAGAGAGAGAGAGAATGAATATGAATCTTTTTTGTAGATGGACACAACATGATGCCTTTATTTTATTTTATTTTTTTTTAATGTGGTGCTGAGAATCAAACCCAGGTCCCGCCCATGCTAGGCGAGTACTCTACCACTGAGCCACAATCCCAGCTCAAAAAACTATGTTCTTAAATTAACATATTACAGTTTTTATTTTTGTTGTTTGGGTGTGGGTGTATGTTTGTTACTGGGGATTAAACCCAGGGATGCTCTACCACTGAGCTACATTCCCAGCTGTTTTTATCTGAAACTGACTTGCTAAGTTGCTCAGGCTAGCCTTGTACTTGCAAACCAGAATTATCTCAACTTTATCCATGGTGTGGTTGACTCTGAGGACCTGCCTTTGAACATCTCCCAAGAAAATGCTCCAGTAGAGCAAAATCTTGAAAGTCATTCACAAAGACATTGTTAAAATTTGCCTTGAGCTTTTTTCTGAGCTGGCACAAAATAAAGAAAACTACAGGAAAAAAATGTCAGAGGCATTCTCTAAAACTCTCTAAAACCTGGAAGCTCTGAGGACTCCCAATAACTACTGATGCCTTTCTGAGCTGCTTGACTATCATACCTCCCAGTCTGGAGGTGAGATCACTTTTCTGTCAAAAATGTCTGTTGCCTGAAGGAGACTCAGGTCTCATCACTGAAGAGAGCAAAGATCAGATAGCAACTCTGCTTTTGTGGAGTGGAGAAACAGGGCTTTCAGGTTGTGTATTGGTGAGTATTGCATGCTGTAGCTTGGGGAATTTGGTGGGAAGGCCTGCAACTAACTAAAGATGAGGATGAGAAGAATGAAATGGAGGGGAGTGAGGTGAAGTTTGAGAACTCTTCTGCAAACTTATGAAAGAAATCTTAGATAAGAAGTTGAGAATCTTAGTTATGAAGGTTGTGACAATCCTCCAGTAGGCTGTCTTAAACCTGCTGCATTGTGACTAGTACTCAGGGCTGAACAGCGAACTCAGAGCAGATCATAACAGTCCAGGCACTTCAAGACAACTCTACAATGGGCAACATGATGACCAGAAAGTACTTGGAGATAGATCCTAACCAACTCATTGTGGGGCATTATAAATATGTTTAAACTGAATTAGAGGAGAACTAACTGAATATTTGCTATAGAGGTATTAGATATAATTATTATACTGGATAAATAATTTATGTAATACTGATAACATGATATTTGACATGATCTTTGATGGATATTTACAAATATTCATTTTATTACACTGTTACTTCAAAATAGAAATTTTAGTGTGTACTAAAATCAGAATGTGTCATTTCTGAGTCATGAAAAACTAATTGAAATTTAGAAGTATTATAATTTGAAAATTATCACAAGTGACTTTATATCTAGAATTAGTATTCCTACATTCTTGTGGTTTTTCACCAATTGCAATAATGTGTTAACAAAAGTTGGTTTTTTGCCTTCCCTTTAGCTTCATTTCTCAGAGATTATTCTTAGAATAAAAGTAGAGCAATCAAACTGATTTTTAAAAAGTCTCTTAGTTAGGACCCTCTCCCCCTTTTATTTGGCAGTTGTGGGTATTGGGCCTTGCACATACTATGCAGATGCTCTACAACTGGGCTACATCTTCAGTCCTAGGATTTGTACTTTTTAAAGTGTCATGGCTCATATAGACTTAATCCTAACTCTAGACATTCTGACTAGTCTGTCCTACATATTTCAGTGTTAACAATTTCATTCTCCTGGGTTCTATTGACATAGAATTGTGAAGGCTTAAGATATGGGCAGGAATGTGGGCAGGAATGAAGTTGGTTTTTGTACTCTATCATCCTCCTTTCTCTTACTACAACATATCTGTGCTACAGACAAGTGGTGATATGTTAAAGAAAACCCCCTCATCTGTCTGGATGGCGTGACTAGCAGTAGTACTATCCCCAGAGGAAAGTTCTTAGGGGAGTGTTCTTTACCTCTTTATTTCCCTTGGTTTGCTTACTAGCCTTTAATTAAATTTATACCAGTAAATGGTTTTATTTGAAAATAAATAGGGCTTAATTTTAAAAATATATTTAGCTAATTTTAAGGAAGCATTTTGTAAAAGAAGATCTAGTAACTTGAAGCTTTTAGTTATCTTTCTGAAGACTAAATAGGAACTGCACTTAGAACTTCAGTTACTTAAATGAAAGTGTCTTTTGCATTGTAAGAACTTAGATGTTTGAGGAATGATTGACATTTGATATGCCTCTTAGATACTTCAGTTAAATATAATCACCATATTTGTTTTGCTATTAAGGCATTTTCCCTAGATGTAAAAGATACAGTTAGTAGAAATATTATTGTTAGGTAAATAAAATTTGGTCTATCATAATATATCAGGAAATTTTTTTATACAGGTAAATGATTGCTGTAATGTGGTGAAAACAGAAAAGCCTACCAATTTATTAATGGTACAGTATATAAAACTACTCATGATACTAATGTTTTTTATTATTTAAAACCATTTGACTTACTAACCAAGCTTTCTCCTGTATGTAATTCTTTCTGTATGTGATTTCTAAAAGTTACTAGATCTTCTTTACTGCTTAACAAAACAAAGTTACCTCATTTTCATTATAACATGGAATTGGAACAAAATTTGCAGATATGCTGTTTAGGTGCTTTTAAGGTAATATCACATTAATAGCAAACCAGATTGCTATAGAAGTGAACTTCAAAGTGAAGAGTGATGTTTTAAAGTGGATTTTGCTATGGAATTCAATATTCGAATTCCTCTCTCAGGAATGTTGCTAGTACTGAATTATTAAAAATATTTGGTTGATTTAGGAAGAAGAATTTGGTGTCGTTGATTCTTATTCTGAACAAGGCACACACTATAGTGAGACTCGCCTAGAGTTGATAGAAAACGAATTAGTTGGGAAACCTGAACATGAGCCCGAAGAACTGAACAGAGAACTGGAAGAAATGAGGGCCACCTATGGGACTGAAGGATTGCATCAGGTACATTTACCTTCTGTGGCCTTTGTTTGCTACTCACAAAAACAAAAAAGGAAATTTTTTAAAAAATATTTATTTTTTAGTTTTTTTTTTAGGTAGACACAATATCTTTATTTTACATTTATGTGGTGCTGAGAATCGAACCCAGTGCCTCACACATGCTAGGCGAGGCACTACCACTTGAGCCACATTCCCAGCCCTCCAGGAAATTTTAATGATAGTTTATGTATTTAATGAGAATTACAGGTGTTAACTTAAGATTATCTCATTCATGAGAAAAATGGGGTTCTTGCGCATAGTATTAAGAATCCCATTTTACAACTAGAATTCAACTAATAGGGGTAACATGTATGTTACTTTGTTTATTTAACTTAATAAGATAGAGTAAAATAACTTTAGTGATTTCAGGATAGATGTTTTTCTAATGAGCCTGAAAGAAAATTGTGGTATAAATCACAGTTTTTAAAAAAATGATGACTTAAACCCATTAAGAATATCAGCAAGTCCCTGTAAATATTCTCTGCAGTTAGAGTGACATCTCTTGTATTAAGTAATAAGTTATGAACTCAAGATGAAAATGGGACATTAATGAGGATGATAGAATAGATATCAGTTTCATCCTCTCCAAAAACAAGTTTGTGGTGTTGCCTGGTAACAGATTGGGGGAGCTCCCCAATATAAAGGCATTTGCTTCTAGAATTAGATATATAGAAAAGCCAGAACAAGTGAAAATTTTTTGCATGTGCACATTAATTTCTTTGAGATTGATTTGGAAGTAAAACAAATTTCTTAAAGCTCATAGCTTTCAAATGTGGGAGATAGCATATAAATTGTAAGAATTCCACTAATGTGCTTTGAATCTCATATTTTTAAAAAAGTTGCTTGTAATAATGATAATCAGTTTTATGTAAAATATAAGCCTAGAATGTAATTCTTTTCTCTGATTTCCTTTAGTTACAAGAATTTGAAGCAGCAGTTAAACAAAGAGATGCTATTATCACACAGCTCACCGCCAATATACAACAGGCAAGAAGGGAAAGGGATGAAACGGTGAGAGAATTTTTAGCGTTGATGGAGCAAAGTCAAAAATTGCAGATTCAATTCCAACAAGTAAGTATTACAAGTAGAACAAGACTTACTCGATTTTTATAACGAATTTTTAAATTTTTTCACTTTCTAGAACAAATCTGTTATAAAGCCATTTGTTTATTCGTACTGGAAAAACTAGTGAATAAGTGTTATGTTAATCAAGAATTTAATTTATACTTCTTGGGTAGTTTCTTGCTGTTATTTTCTTTGTACTTTTCCCTGTCTCTATTTAAAAATTCTACAAAGTCTTATCAGGTGTATTTTTGCAGAAATTAACCTGCAGTTACACCCTACTTTTTCCAACCCTGGTATGGTTTTATGTTAATTAGGTTCTCAATTATAACTAGACTGACAACTGGATATATTCCATTAATCTTTAGTTGGAACTATAATCTAATTGCATTAAACAAAAGGGAGGAATTTAAGGTAAGAATACAGGCTTGTTTATAGAACTTAAGGGCAGAAATACAATCAGAACTCTGAGAGAAATTGGAACTAGAGTTTGAAAAGTAATCAGGAATCCAGGAAGAACTTTCAGTCCGCATTTTTCTCTGCCTGTCTGCCTGTCTTATTTCTCCTATTTTCTCAGCTTTATAATGTGAAAGGTAAATTCTTTGGCTCATTACCCAAAGTGCACATGACCTATCAGCATGTTGACAGCATGGAAACATGTTGACTGAGATTGTAAGCCTATGAAGTGAGCATACTTTCCAGAGAACCCCTGTGGGCTGAGGGTACGATAAAGTGTCACTTAAAATTTAATATTTTGAGGATTCTATTTTTAAGTTACAGGCTAGTGAAACTCTACGAAATAGCACTCACAGTAACACAGCTGCAGATTTACTGCAAGCCAAACAACAGCTTGAAGAACAAGACCATCTATTAGAAGATTATCAAAAAAAGAAGGAAGACTTCAAAATGCAAATTAATTTCTTACAAGAGAAAATTAAAGTATATGAAATGGTATGTGTATCTTAAGGAAGTCAACCTACTTGTAGCAGCTTTGTAATTAACTTTAAAGTTTTTAATGGAGGTGTTTATCTTTTTTTTATGCATATGCACCACAAAATTTCATAATTGAGACAAACTCTTTGAGTACATAAAATAATATATTTCAAAAGCATTGAGAATTTCGTAGTAATAGTTTTAAATATGATACTACTCATTACTCTGCTCCTTAAAAGTGATCTGCCTATGTTAAACTGAAGTCAGGAGAATCTATTTTTATAACTAGGATTTCTATCCTTTTTCCCCCAACTAAATGTATTTCTTCTTATTTTAGCCATGATTATAAAATTCTGAAAAAGAAATTTTGTAAATTTAAACTACAAAAAAATGTGGTTGATTCTTTTTATTCACTTGAGTTATATTCCAGTTTGGGGAAATTATTTAGTCAATAAGAGCTCCTGGTAGGAAATGTATCACATGGATTGTAATCTTTAATCTTTTTTTTTCAATTATTTTTTTATTGGTTGTTCAAAACATTACAAAGCTCTTGACATATCATTTCATACATTAGATTCAAGTGGGTTATGAACTCCCATTTTAACCCCGTATACAGATTGCAGAATCACATCGGTTACACATCCACATTTTTACATAATGCCATATTAGTAACTGTTGTATTCTGCTACCTTTCTTATCCTCTACTATCCCCGCTCCCCTCCCCTCCCATCTTCTCTCTCTACCCCATCTACTGTAATTCATTTCTCTCCTTGTTTTTTTCCCATTCCCCTCACAACCTCTTATATGTAATTTTGTACAACAATGAGGGTCTCCTTCCATTTCCATGCAATTTCCCTTTTCTCTCCCTTTCCCTCCCACCTCATGTCTCTGTTTAATGTTAATCTTTTCCTCCTGCTCTTCCTCCCTGCTCTGTTCTTAGTTGCTCTCATTATATCAAAGAAGACAGTTGGCATTTGTTTTTTAGGGATTGGCTAGCTTCACTTAGTATAATCTGCTCTAATGCCATCCATTTCCCTGCAAATTCCATGATTTTGTCATTTTTTAGTGCTGAGTAATACTCCATTGTGTATAAATGCCACATTTTTTTTTATCCATTCATCTATTGAAGGGCATCTGGGTTGGTTCCACAGTCTTGCTATTGTGAATTGTGCTACTATGAATATCGATGTGGCAGTATCCCTGTAGTGTGCTCTTTTAAGGTCTTCAGGGAATAGTCCGAGAAGGGCAATAGCTGGGTCAAATGGTGGTTCCATTCCCAGCTTTCCCAGGAATCTCCATACTGCTTTCCAAATTGGCCACACCAATTTGCAGTCGCACCAGCAATGTACAACAGTACCCTTTCCCCACATCCTCGCCAGCACTTGTTGTTGTTTGACTTCATAATGGCTGCCAATCTTACTGGAGTGAGATGGTATCTTAGGGTGGTTTTGATTTGCATTTCTCTGACTGCTAGCGATGGTGAGCATTTTTTCATGTACTTGTTGATTGATTGTATGTCCTCCTCTGAGAAGTTCAGGTCCTTGGCCCATTTGTTGATTGGGTTATTTGTTATCTTACTGTTTAATTTTTTGAGTTCTTTGTATACTCTGGATATTAGGGCTCTATCTGAAGTGTGAGGAGTAAAAATTTGTTCCCAAGATGTAGGCTCCCTATTTACCTCTCTAATTGTTTCTCTTGCTGAGAAAAAAACTTTTTAGTTTAAGTAAGTCCCATTTGTTGATTCTTGTTATTAACTCTTGTGCTATGGGCGTCCTATTAAGGAATTTTGAGCCCGACCCCACAATATGTAGATCGGAGCCAACTTTTTCTTCTATCATACGCAGAGTCTCTGATTTGATATCAAACTCCTTGATCCATTTTGAGTTAACTTTTGTGCATGGTGAGAGAAGGGGATTCAGTTTCATTTTGTTGCATATGGATTTCCAGTTTTCCCAGCACCATTTGTTGAAGATGCTATCCTTCCTCCATTGCATGCTTTTAGCCCCTTTATCAAATATATAAGATAGTTGTAACTTTGTGGATTAGTCTCTGTGTCCTCTATTCTGTACCATTGGTCCACCCGCCTGTTTTGGTACCAGTACCGTGCTGTTTTTATTACTATTGCTCTGTAGTATAGTTTGAAATCTGGTATCGCTATGCCACCTGATTCACACTTCCTGCTTAGAGTTGCTTTTGCTATTCTGGGTCTTTTATTTTTCCATATGAATTTCATGATTGCTTTATCTATTTCTACAAGAAATGTCTTTGGGATTTTGATTGGCATTGCATTAAACCTATAGAGAACTTTTGGTAATATCGCCATTTTGATGATGTTAGTTCTGCCTATCCATGAACAGGGTATATTTTTCCATCTTCTAAGATCTTCTTCTATTTCTCTCTTTAGGGTTCTATAGTTTTCATTGTATAAATCTTTCACCTCTTTTGTTAGGTTGATTCCCAAGTATTTTATTTTTATTTGAGGATATTGTGAATGGGGTGTTTTTCCTTATTTCCATTTCAGAAGTTTTGTTGCTGATATACAGAAATGCCTTTGATTTATGCGTGTTGGTCACTTCCCCACTTTTCCTCAAGCCAGGCCCTGCTCACCAGTTATGCTTACCACAATACTGGCTACACGCCAGGTCTGCTGCTCCCGGGAGCCCTATTTTCTTGAATGACTGGTCACACTCTCCCTGTTTTCCATTCTCTCAGACCCTAGGTTTGTGGAGCTTGGGGCTGAGAACCCTCGGTGAATTTTACTTGGCCTCCGGTAGCCACGCCCCCGGTAGCTGGTGCAAGAGACCTCAGTTGTCAGCACTGGTGGGAGCGGTAGCCGGGGGTTCCGCGCCCTGGGTCCCGCGCCACTCTTGATTTCCTTGGTCTGACTATCGTGCTCACGGGAGAGCTGGGAGGGGCCCTTAAGGTTTCCCCACTGTGTGGAGAGGGTGGGCTGGGGGTTACACACCTGTAGCTGCCGGTTTCAATGGAGTTATCTCCTCCACTGCATTCTGGTGACGTCAGTTCTCTGCCATGGTGGTATCCCGTGCAAATGGCGACTGTCCGTTCCCTTTGCCGGGTGACCAATGCAACGGGTGGGTCCTGACTGGCTCTCCCAAGCCCCATCTCAATCCTGTGGCCACTGCCTATGAAGGCTCGGTTGGTATTAACCTCCGCAGGTTCAGAAGGGCCGACCAGTTGTTTCAGCGGGATCGTTTAGTGCTGCGTCACAGTTGTTTGTCTGCGAGACACAGGCGATCCAGGCTCAGTGTGTGTTCTGAGAGGCCCAGACTGTTCGCCCCAGATCCACATCAGCCTAGCATTGCCTAGTGATCCTGAGCAAACAGCATTTAGACGGTTTACGACTCCCTATGCCCACGCAGCTGAAGAGGTCAGAGACTTGATGTCTCCGCGCCCGCCGCCATGTTGTGATCTTTAATCTTAAAAACAATTCATGCTAGTAGATTCTATTTTTTTGTTTGTTTTTTTGAGAAGTTGAAGTTTAGATGTGATTTGCCTGAAGCTGCCCCATTAACAGGTGCCAGAGTTGAGATTTTGAGCTCCTTGCACTACACTGCATTCTGATCCTTGCCATCTCTGTCCTCTTTTTTCTCTATGAGAGTTGAAACAAGGCAGTGTGATCATATAGTGTGATCATATCATTTGAATATAGCTGAACATCATTTTACAGTAACTCAAATTTCTTGCCATCACTCTGTGTGTGTCTACAAATGTCTATGAAAGCACCATTGGTATGGATTTGTGGGTTTCAAATAAATTTGAGCAAGTAGGCAAATACAGAATCTGTGAATAATGAAGATGCAGAATACATATAATACAGCATATTTTATAAACATAGAAGATTCTACAGAAAGTTGAGAAATTACCAAGGCAAGAATATTGTTTGGATAACAAAAGCATTAACTAGCACTTATTAAGTACTTACTCTATAACAGGCAGTATTCAAAGCCTCTTACACATATTAATGCATTGAATCATCACTACAACCCTATGAGATAAGGGTACCTTTATCATTTACATTTTACAAATGATGGTACCAAGACAACGCAAGATGAAAGAAATAATCCAGGTGCAGAAGTGATGTATTGATAGAGCCAGATTTCAAAGCTCAGTTATCTGACTCCAGAGACTCCTCTTTGAAAAATAGGAAATGTACAAATTAAAATTATGAGAAGGGCATGCTTTTCAACTAAGGTAATTTAAAGATTATGCAAGTGTTTACAGAAGATCTATTCTGTAGTAACCCTTGCAAAAGATATATGATGAACCTTAAGATGTCCCCTTTCTTCACTGAACCCATGGAGAGGTGTGGCATGTACACAAGTTACCACAAAATAAAAAATAAGTGCAGGTAACAAGTGTTATGATTGTTTTGACTAGGTCTGCTTTATGAGGAAAAGATTCAGGGTAGACATCAGCAGGGAGGTAATATTTGAGATAGATCTATAAATTGGAATAAAGTTGTATTTATATTTTGTTTACCCATAAATTGGTATAATATATGGAACATAATAGCTATTCAATACCTATTTGGTAATCAAGATAATTGTTTATGAATTCATAACAAATAGAGGTAGGCAGGATATTCTTTGCGGGGTGTGGAGTGGGCATAAAGACCCAGGCTGAAATGTTGAAAATGTATAGGGAGCAAAAAATAATTTACTTAGAAAGCAGTAGGCTTTGGAAGTGTCTTTCTGGAGGGTAAGAGTAGAAAGATAATCGAGGCCTAGGTTGAAAGTGCTCGGATCTAGGATTTTATTATCTCTTATTGTCACTAGGCAGTATAATTTCAGATTATCTAAAATTTATGTAATTCATTTTAGTAATGAAAATAAACTGTTTATTTGAATGTTAGCAACAATACTTTTATTGTTCTTATTATATTTTAATTTCTCAGTTTTCAAAAAATTGAATCCCTTTGACAAGTAGTTCTGTCAGAGCAGATGAAGTAACTATATTGATGGTCAAAGGCTCATTATCCTAATTCTCCAAACCTCCTGTGTTATAATAGTCACAAACAGGAAGTATATTATTCCCCACTCTTTCAGGTGTAGTTCTAAAAATAGAGGATTGCATCCTTGACTGAAGGGCTGTCAGTTTTGTAACATAGAACAAGTCATTTAAAACCATGTAATTTGAAAAAAGCTAAACAAAGAAAACTGTAAATTTGTGGTGTTTAATAGTTGAATGAAGAATTATGGTTAGTTATTTATTAATCATATTAGGTGTTGGACAGTGTTGAATTAAGTTATTTTCTTTTATGAGGAGTGTTCCTTTTATCTTATAGAAAATCAGGAAATAAAATTATAGCAGATTTTTCTATCAGTGTTAACATTTTTCAAAACTAGTTATTATTTAACAGTTTAGCTAAAATTGACCATCATGAAATGATTTTGCTTTTTAAAAAAATTTTTTAGTTGTAGATGGACACAATATCTTTATGTATTCATTTATTTTTATGTGGTGCTGAGAATTGAACCCAGTGCCTCACGCGTGTAAGGCAAACACTCTACCTCTGTGACCCAGCCCCAGTCCTGATTTTACATTTTATATAGGTTCCAAATGATTTATAAATTTATTTCTAGTATATGCATATATTTGTATAAAGTTCAGTAAAAATAAAATACCTTACTTATTTTATTTTAGCCTCAAACACATTCTGGGAAATAGAGGAAGTTTATCTTTATTGTACAGATAGAAATACCAGGATTAACAGATTAAACTAATTTACTAATGTTGCATTCTAGTGTAGAAATTAAGAAGGCTCAGCACTTGGTAATAACATATGATGTAATTGGAAAAGGAATATGTGACACTAAGACAACAGCTCATAGTCTCACTCAAGAGGCTGCACAAGATAACCTTGGTTTATGTAGTGCAAAATTTGGCCTTTATTTGTTAGGCTCAGAAGTCTTTTTTTTTTTTCTTGAGCTATATCAGAGGTGAATTAGTTCAAGAGGTTAATGTTTAAGTCTAAATATAAGACTGTGAATTTACAATGAGAAATAATTATCACAAACTTCAGATTTTAAGCTCATTGGATTTTATTTTCTTTTGGACAGATGAATTTTAAAAGCCAGGTAATAATTTAAAAAGTTGTTTATTAAGTATTAGATGAAAGGGTGTTGGAGGAATCAGATCTTTAGTTGCATGAGGTTGAGATAACCTGTTACATCCATCTCAGAGTTGTAATGTTCATGTCTGTAGACTAAACTTCTTAAATGCTCCTTGCTGTAACTCCCAACATTGTTTTCTGCATTAAGTATGGCTTTTTGAGAGGGATCAGACTTCTCAAAGGTTGACAGTGCGTTGGTCTTCTTCCAAGAACTATACTCAATTGATCAATGCCTACATTTTCTTAGTACATTCATTCAAGGCGCCTAGAAGTCCTGTTTGGCAAGGACTCGTGTCTCCTTAAGATAACTTTACTTCCTTACCCATATTTTCATCAGTTATATAGATTTCACTTATTTCCTTGGCTTTGGGAATACAGCTCTTAACTGTTTAATGAATATGCGTTAATATGTCTTGTCTTAGCCTAATCTCCAGTTCCAAAATTGAGTCCCCAGATAGGAACTGGGGAAAATTATCTGATGGTCTTTTATATTTCTGTTTGAACTGTGAGTCTAAGCCCAAGTTGGTATGCCGTAAATATATAGTAGTGGTCTTAGGTGTCACTTGATGTTTAGTCACTTAAGCATTGCATATCCCTAAATTTCTGATTCACTTAAAACCCCAGGAATGAAGTTAAGGAAGACTTAAAGGAATCCACTTTAGTTCTTGTTGTTTTTCTCATTTTATAGCACTTGTCCATGAAATACCTTCAAATCATTAGAATCCAGGGGAGGACCGGTATTTATTTATTTATTTATTTTGTTTCTTCTGAGAATCCAGGGGAGGACCGGTTTTTATTTTTTTGTGTCTTCTGAGAGTGTCTAGAGAGTATGTAGTACTATAACTAGCCATCAGAAATACTGAATATTTAGAATGTTGACCAGTTAATAAGAAAAATGAAAATGTGATGGTTTATATAGATATTTTAGTCAGACTGGTTTTTGTTTTGTTTTGCTTTTTTGGTGGTGCTAGAGATCAAACCCAAGGCCTTACACATGCTAGGCAAATTAGATTGCATTTTTAAATTTAAATATTTAATCACAGCACAATATAAGAGAAATTTCTTCCCAAGAAGGGTAAAACTGTTATATTGTTTGCTCATATGTACTGTCAGGTAGATAAGTCCTAGGTCTCCTTGTACTGGGAAAAATGGAGGGCAGGCCCAACAGTTGCTTTTTATAGAATTATATAAAAAGGAGACACCCATAAGAAGTTGCCAGAAGCTAAAAATGTCATTCTTATATTTTCATTTTCTTTTCTTTCTAAAGGAACAAGATGAAGTAGAAAAGTCAAATAAAAAAGAATTACAGGAAAAGGAGGCAATCATCCAGGCATTAAATATAAGACTAAGAGAAGAAGAAAAAAAGAATCTTGAGCTAAAAGATCAAGTCACAGCCACTGAAAAATTAATAAGAGAATTACAAGAACAAATTGCAAGTATGAAATTAGAGCTGGCTAATTCTAAGCAAAAAGAAAGACAGTGTTCTGAAGAAATAAAACAGGGTACAGCTGAAGACCTTCAGAAAAGATATCATTACTCAGATAGCCAGTTTGAATCTGATGTGGTACAGAGAATGGTGGAACAAGAAATGCAGAAAAGATTAGAACAACTCCGAGCAGAGGTGGATGAAATGTATGGGCAACAGATAGTACAGATTAAACAAGAGTTAATAAAGCAACACATGTCACAGATAGAGGAACTTAAAGCACAACATAAGGAAGAAATTGAGAGTGTTTTAAAATCACATTTAAATATTACAATTAATGAAGATCAAATAAAGTTAATGAACGTGGCAATAAATGAACTGAATATGAAATTACAAGATACTAACGCTCAAAAGGAAAAACTCCAAGAAGAACTAGGAATAGTTTCAGGAGAAAAATCTACTCTGCAGAGACAACTTGATGCCCTTTTTGAAGAATTGAACTTTTTAAGGGACCAAATTCAGAGAGCTAGAATGATAATAGCTGAACAAGAAAGTCAACTGAATGAAGCACATAAGTCCCTTAGTACAGTGGAAGCTTTAAAAGCTGAGATTGTTCTGGCATCTGAATCTAGGAAAGAACTAGAGTTAAAACATGAAGCAGAAGTTACAAATTACAAGATAAAACTTGAAATGTTGGAAAAAGAAAAAAATGCTGTATTAGACAGAATGGCTGAATCACAAGAAGCTGAATTAGAGAGGCTGAGAACACAGCTCCTATTTAGTCATGAAGAAGAACTTTCAAAACTAAAAGAAGATTTAGAAGTTGAACATCGAATAAATATTGAAAAACTTAAAGATAGCTTAGGCATTCACTATAAACAGCAGATAGATGACTTACAAAATGAAATGAGTCAAAAGATAGAAACGATGCAATTTGAAAAAGATAATTTGATAACTAAGCAGAATCAGTTGGTTTTGGAAATTTCAAAACTGAAAGATTTACAGAAGTCCATCATGGATTCAAAATCAGAAGAAATGACCCTTCAAATGCATGAACTCCAAGAGGAAATCGAAATATTAAGACAAGAAAAAAAAGAAAAAGGTACACTTGAACAAGAAGTTCAGGAATTACAACTTAAAATTGAATTATTGGAGAAACAAATAAAGGAAAAAGAGGATGACCTTAAAGAAAAGTTTTCACAACTTGAAACAGAAAATAACATTCTTAAAAATGAGAAAAAAGCTATTGAGGACATGTTGAAAATTTATGTTCCTGCTGAACAAGAAGAAAAATTGATTTTCATTGACTCCAGCAAGTCCATATCCAAAGATTGTAGCTGGCAAAAAGAAATGGGAATGCTTACAAAAGAGAATGAGGCCCTGAGGCAACAGTGTATTCAGCTAAATGAAGAAATTGAGAAGTAAAGAAGTACATTTTCATTTGCTGAAAAAAATTTTGAAGTTAACTATCAAGAGTTACAGGAGGAGTATATTTGCCTTCTCAAGGTAAAAGATGATTTAGAAGATAGTAAAAACAAACAAGAATTAGAGTATAAAAGTAAACTTAAAGCACTAAATGAAGAGCTTCATTTACAAAGAATAAATCCAGCTATAATCAAATTGAAAAGTGCCATGCTTGATACTGACAAAGCTTTTGTCGCAGAGCCATTAGAAATCTGTGAAGTTGTTGAGAAAGATACAACAGAACTTATGGAAAAACTTGAGGTAACCAAGCGAGAAAAGCTAGAATTGTCAGAGAAACTGTCTGATCTCTCTGAACAATTAAAACAGAAACATGGTGAGGTTAATTTTCTCAGTGAAGAAGTCAAATCTTTAAAGCAAGAAAAAGAGAAAATTCTATTGAGATGTCAAGAGCTAGAACTCCTAATTAACCATCATAGAGCAGAAAATATAAACATGTGTGATGTTCATTTAAGCTCTTTACAAGATGGAATAGTAACTATTATAAGCAAGGGTTCTCAAGGATCATTATCTAATGTAGGTGAAGATTTTGGAGAACAACCAAAAACAGTAGTGGAAGAGAAAATTTCTTTTGAAAATGTGGCTATTAGAAGAGAAAGCAAGCAAGAACAGTTATTTTCACCATCAGTAACAAATGAATCCTCACCTGGGACAGATCAATCAAGTGAAAACAATAAACTCCTTCGGGAACTTTATGTACTTATATCAGAACAGGTATGTTTACTTATTTACATATGGTATAGCACAGTGAAAATGTACATTTCGTGCTAAAAAGAGTTTTCACCTTCTTAAAACAAATTCATAAAAGAGAATGAAAGTGAATCATGTAATTCTCATTTGGATCTATCATTTACATTTAATTTTCCTATTTTTTCTTAAACACTGTTTTTCTTTTAGCTAATCTATTACATATTCTGCTCAGGAAGTAAAGCAATATTTTCTTTGTAAAGACAATACTTTAAATAATATTGTTTAGAATCTCAACTTTACAAAAGTTATTGATTTCATAACTTAGTATTTTGTTGCAATTTCAAAGACTTTTAGAGTTTTTATTTCATACTGGTCTTTTTCAAGGTTCCACAATTGTAAACAAACTCTTGAGTGTTTTAGAACCTTATGCAGTTGTTCAATAGTTACAAATTCTTTTTCCTTTGTGCAAGAAAAACACTTAAGTCCTAGAGTTTTTTGAGTCTTATACCTGAGGAGGAAAAAATAGTATTAATTCTCTGTACAGCTAAAGAAATAGAACAAATAAAATAATAGGTTATTTCCTTTTATGTCAGCTATTGATATTAGAAATAACAGAAAAGTCTGATGTGTATCTTCAGTATGATAATGCTAAATAAACTTTTTATAATTAAAAACATCTTTTAGCTATAGATGGACATTTTACCTTTATTTTATTTATTTATAATATGGTGCTGAGAATTCAACCCAGTGCTTCACACATGCTAGGCAAGCTCTCTACCACTGAGCCACAACTGTAGCCTGCTAAATAAACTTATGTGTTTCTAAAACTTAGGTAATAAATATCTTTTGCAGATATAAGAGTTTAGTGTTGAAACAGAGAAGAAGTTAAGGAGTATATATTTCAGTGAGGAAGACAGGTAATAAATTAGAAAATAAGACAGGAATATTGTTACAGTCTATGAAGAAATAAAATAGGGCATTGTGATAAAATAAAACAGGGAAGCTCACAAAAGAAATTGAGAATGATGGGTGGAGGTGGGTGGTGGTCTGGAGCTTGGAGGAATTAACATTGAACTGAGATTCGAATGAGAGGGAGGAGGCTGCATTATGGAAATTAGAGTAGTTGTACCATGAGTAAGTTTGAGGAACCAAATTGAAGGCCTATGTAGTTGAGTTTGAGAAGAGTTTGAAGAAGGAAGAAACTCAATCATAGGGAGCCTTATAGACTTTGTAAGTTTAGATTTTTATCCCTAAGTACAATAGGAAGTCATCGGAAAGTTTTCTGTTTTTATTTCTACTGACATGTTTATGTTGATGATCTTATCAAATGTGGTCATACTTTACGTTTTTAATAACTTGAATAGAGCCAAGAAATTCAAATTGCTTAACTACTATTGCTATGTTAAATATTGCAAATTGTTTTTAAAACTATAAATGGTGGTGATTACTCCTAAAAAATGTCAGACATAATTTAAATTTTATTAAAAAGCATTATTCGAAGAAGACCTGAATTTGAAGCACATTTGTTAAATTGGTGAAATTTTCTTAATAGGAATTTTGTTTCTGTATTGAAGATACTTGCAATGGTATTTAGATACTCTCTCCTTGAAATTAACTAAACAAAGTGAAGAAAAGCAAGTCTGTAAATTGCTCCCATTTATCATTACTAAAATAAACTCCATCATTGATACAGAGGGGAGTAAGGTATGTATGCAGGTGGAGGGAAGCTCACAGAAGAAATTGAGCGGTGACTTACATAGTGATACTGTTTACTTGTCTGAAATACTGCAGAGGCAACAAAATACTCCTACTCTCAGTATTAAACTTAGTAATTAGAGCAGATATATCTCACTGAAACCAAAATAAATGTGGCTGTTAAGAATTTTTAACTGGCCAGCTGCAGTGGCAAACACTTATAATCCCAGCTGAGGGAGGCTGAGGCAGGAGGCTAGTGAGTTCAAAGCCAGCCTCAGCAACAGTGAGGCGGTAAGCAACTCAGTGAGACCCTCTCTCTAAATAAAATACAAAATAAGGATGAGATGTGGTTCAGTGATCAAGTGCCCTGAGTTCAATCCCCAGTACCAAAAAAAGAAAAAGAAAAAAATAATTTTTTAACTGAAAAGAAAGAAATGAATAGTTTTGGAGTATAATTCCAGATTATCAGAGAATCTTTTCAACATTGGGGTGCAAGAAATAAGGAGTGGCAGGAACATTATAGATATTGCCTAATTATTGATGCTAAGAGAAGCCATAAATTCAAGTGTGTGTGTTTAAAATTGGAGGTAATTATTGGTATTGGAAGAGATACTAGAGCTTAGAAACATATACTGGAGCTTAGAAACCTCAAGAGGAACCATAATATCAGTTCTGTGAGTGAAGAGACACTACTATATAGGCTATATAGACAGCTGCTATATCCCTAGTACGTAGAATAATGTTTTGCACATGATCAGCAGTTAATAATGTTTTACGAATGGACGGATGAGGGGTGAATAGGGGAAATAAACAAAGCCGTTTTATCAAGAATCAGCAGTGAATCAGGATAGGCCTTCATGCTAGAATGAAAATCAGAATAGCTTTTGTCGCTTGCTATTTAGCATTGTTCTATAAGCCCTAACCATTCCAAAGATAAAAAGATACATGGCATAAATAGAAATAGATAATTCACAGGTGTAATTAAGAAATTGAGAAAAAAAATCTAAGCAAATAAACCAAAAAACCTAATGTGAAATAAATGTCAAAATTAGCCAAAAATATGTAAGACCAATACAAATAAAATTAGAATACTTTAATGAAAAATATTTGAATAAATGAAAAGTCTCATTTCTGAGTGGGCATTTTTTTATATTATAGAATGTCAGTTATCTCTAGATTTATCAAACTTAAAAAGTTACGGAAATTTGACTTAATTGGTTTATAGTTCAGCTGGAAGAGTAAATGCACAAGTAGAGCCATGAATATTTTTTTTAAAAGTAGAATGTATGTAACATGATATGTGAAAAATAATTTTTAGGTTTAAATATTATCAATTTAATAAATGAGATATTGAAATGAGTTAAGTATTCAATAGCATAGAAAAGTGTCAAGAATATCTACATTCAAAGGAAATAGAAGGAAGGAAATAAAGAGCAAAAATAAGGGAACTTGTAATAAACAAGTGGGAAAATTTTTCAAGAATTTTGGAGGTTTATTATTTGAAAAGATTATTTACAGGTATTAGATCTCCAAAAATATGACCAAGGGGAAAACACATAAGCAAAATCAAGAATGAAATAAGGATATAAGTACAGGTACCACAAGAAATTTTAAAAGTCATAAATAATGCTACAAATAATCTCTGCCAGGCTGGGGATATGGCTCAAGTGGTAGCGTGCTCGCCTGGCATGCGTGCGGCCCGGGTTCGATCCTCAGCACCACATACCAACAAAGATGTTGTGTCCGCCGAGAACTAAAAAAAAAATAAATATTAAAAAAATTCTCTCTCTCTCTCTCTCTCTCTCTCTCTCTCCTCTCTTACTCTCTCTTTAAAAAAAATAATCTCTGCCAATAGATTTGAAAATATAAGCAAACTCTAGATGGTGTTCTGGAAGAATATAAATTACCAGAACTAATGCAAATAGAAATGAATAAGTTCAAATGACCATTAAATAGAAATGAATAAGTCAGGAATCATTAAAGAGTTTGAAGTAGTGGTCAGAAGTTTTCCCTTTTGCCTCATCTCAAACCAAAATTCTAGACTTAAGACCATTTTACAAGTGATTCTTATTAACTCTCCAAGAACAAAAGTGTAATTGTCCACTAAAATAGGATTAAAGAGAGAATGGAAGAAGAAAGGAAAGAAGAAAAACTGAAGAAAGAAAAACCACCCGGTTCACCTTAGAAGGCCAATCTTAATATGAAGTCCTGATAGGAATTGTAAAGAAAATAAAATTGTAGAGTAATCTAAATTGTAAGTGTGGTTGCAGAAATTCCAAATAAAATATTAACAAGTTATACTAAGAGTGGACAAATAGTTAAACATTTGAAAAAAAATCTGTGACTGTAATCTCTACATTTTTATGTAGCAAGACAAAATCCATGATTATTTTAGTACATATCAGAAAAAAATTCATAAAAAATTTGACAACCCATTTATAAGTTAAAAAAAAAAGCTTTAGGAAATCAGGAATAGCAGGGAAATTTTCTAGTCATGATGCTGATTTTCATCAAAATGTTGACAGATTATATTTCTGATGGTGAAATTTAGAAGCATTTCCATTAGAATCAAGCATAGGACTAGGATACATACCCATTGTCAACATTACTATTGCAACATGGTTTTGTAGTTCTTAGTGAATGCTTCTCCAGTTCTTGCAATATGACAAGAATAGGAAATGAGAAAAAATATGAACAGATCAGGCAAAACTTTAAACCCAAGATAAGATGTTTTGAGTTTTTGTTAAGAAAATTATAAAATATTGAAGGACACAAAGACCTGACTGTGTGCTAATACATATCATATCCATAATGGAAAGATACAAAGAAAAATATCAGTTCTCTCCTAATTAATAGTTCTAGTCAAAATTACAATAAGGTTTCTTAATGAATGTGGACCACTGATTCTAAAATTGATATAGAAGAGTAAATAGCCAAGAATACTCAAGACAATCCTAAAAGTATGTATTTGTTATCAAAACTTATTACAAAATCATTATAAACAATATGGTTTGATGCCAGGATGGTTAAGTAGATCAGTGGAATATAATGAAAAGCCCAGAACAGATCTGTATCTTGTAAAAATTTAGTATGTGGCAAGAAGGCCCTACAAATCAATGAATCACTTAGTGAATCTCTACTACATTCCAGGCACTGTTCAAGTCATTCATAATTTAACAGTGAATAAAAATGGTCAAGGAAGAATAAAGTTTACTTTTTAGGGTTTAGATGAACATTAGAAAATACAGACAAATATTTCTGGTGGTCTTAAGTGCTATGAATAAAGTTACAGTATGATAAGAAGAATAAGATCCCTAAGTGTAGGGCTTTTTTTGCATAGGGTAGGTCAAGGAAGACTACTTTGGTGAGATAATATTTGAGCAGAGACAAAGGAAATCAAAAAATAAACCAAATTAGCAGAAGAAGCTTAGAGTATTCAAAATTGTTTGGGAGGAAAAAAAACAAAATTGTTTGAGCACAATTGACTTTTGATACTAGAGGTTAGAAGTTAGGGAATTAGATCCTTGTTGCTTTAGGGAAAAAAAATCAGGTTGGTTAAAAATGTACACATAAGAAGAAAATAGAATCTTAAGATAGGGAAAGACTTTTAATAAAGACAAAGCATGGGAAAAGATTTAAAATTTTTATTGTATCTTTTAAAAACAATAACGTAAAACAGATTTGAGGACTGGGACTAGATATTTGCCATGTATGTAAGTTGCAAACAAAAGCTATCAAGAATATAGAAAGAACAATTAATGTAACAAGAGGTCCAAAAATAAAATAATAATGGGCAAAAGATGTGAAAGACATGTGCCTGAATAGGAAATCAAAGTATCTAATAAACATGAAAATATTCTTTCAACCTTACTATTCAGTGTAAAAATAAAGTAACATTTTATACCCATTACGTTGGTGAAGTTAGTCTGATATAAAGAATGGTAAGGATGTGAGTATATAAGTACTCGATCTTCTGGAAGCATTGTAAATTAGTACTGTCATATAAAAATAATTTGATCAAATCTAGCACAGTTAAAAATGCACTATAGCAGTTATATTTCTAAGTAGTTCTCAAAGTGTGGTTCCTGACCAGAAGCACAGCATTACTTGGTAACGTGTTAGAATTCAAAGCTCTTTGACCTCTCCTGAATCAGAAACCGTGCGGATGGGGATAGGTTCCTAAAGTAACCTGTTTTAATAAGCATTCCAAGTGATTCTGATGCATGTTACATTTGAGAACCACTAATTAGAAAGAAATTAGCGCATTTATCTAAGGGCATGTGTAAGAATTTAACAGCAGTATTTTTTTAAATATCCAAAAATTAGGAATAAACCAATTTATCTCTTGAAAGGAAATGGACAAATTTTGGTATAGTCATAATACCACAGTTAAAATGAATTAACCTGTTGCCTACATGCTGCTAACTTTTTGTTTGTTTGTTTGTTTGTTTGTTTGTTTGTGGTACTGGACATTAAACCCCCTGTTACCTACATGGAATAATACCAGAGACATATTGAATAAGAAAATAAATTTGTAAAATTAATATTATTTGTGTAAGTCCATAAAAATACAAAATATACAGTGCATTGAGAATGCAAAATGTATTGTAATGAGAAGTGATAATGTAAGAATTGGACTGGATTTGTAGCAAATTATGATTATGGTTGCTGTGAGGAAGGAGTGATGAGAACATAGAAGTGTATAGGGAGTATAGGGAATGAAAAAATAGACAAAATATTATAGTACTTGTTAATTTGGGTTTTGAGTTTATTGCTTGCATTTTTTTTCCATATTTAAAATAGTATTTTAAATCCAGGCACGGTGGTGCATGCCTGTAATTCCAGCTGTTTGGGAGGCTAAGGCAGAGGAGGATTCTAAGTTCAAGACCAACCTTGGCAACTTATTGAGACCTTGCCTCAAAAAGGGCTGGAGTTGGGATTGTGGATCAGTGGCAGAGCGCTTGCCTCACATATGTGAAGCACTGGGTTCGATCCTCAGCACCACATAAAAATGAAAATATTGAAAAAAAAAGGGCTGGAAATGTAGCTCACTGGTAGAGAGCACCCCTGGGTTCAATTCCCAGTGCCATGAAAATAAAATATTATTTGAAAATAAAAATGAAAGATAAGGAATAGTCAAGACAACATAAGAGAAATTGGTATGAAAATTTGTTCTCCTGGTCTCCTTGGCTAACTACTCTTACACAGCTGTAGCCGATCCATTGCTGATAGTCCTCTTAGGGTTTTTAATTGGACCCTGCATCTTTAACTGTTTATTTAATAAGATGTATAAAACAAAAAATACATTCTGTAAAACTGATGGTCCTCCATACTCACTACAGTAGCTGTAAACCAATGATGATTAATTAATGATTTGACTAGTTCCATAAAACCAGTGGTTAATGTTATAGGCCAGGCTATATAAGCAATGACCAAACAGATTTCATTTTACCCTGAGACTCCATATTACATAAGAAGTGCTTCTCCCATAGGAAAGCCTCATCACTGTACCACATTACTAATTGCCTAGCATAGCCTATTTGCAATACAGAATAGCAGTTCTTACACAATGTAAAATTGTTCTCTTTGGTTCCCATTTCCCTTGGGCAGTGTACCTTATTGGGGAATAATTGATTAGATGTTAGTAGCCATTCTTTAATTTGTATTCAACTAGGGTCACTTTGATCCATTTCTCTTTTGATTATGATTATGAAAAAATCCCAGGAGAAATGAATGAGATGAAAATTTGATTAAGACATTGCATTGTTTCGCTAATGGCTTTATTCAGCTTCTGTACTACTTCTTGCTTGCTTGCTTGCTGGTTGCCAAGTCAATCTGGATGTGGTTTTCGCCTTTAAATATCCTAAAATGTTGAGGCTCTAGGCTGTTTCCTGCAGAGACAACTTGTTCCTGTAGGAAGCAGTCCCAGACAGTCAGAATAAAGACTCTCCAATATGGACAACTTATAAGCTATACCAAATATCAAAATTTGCTATAAAATTGAGGTAATGATACTTGAAAAAAGAAGTAGCTCAGTATAACTGAATGAAGAATGAAGAAAAAAATGTCATTGGTTCTCTTATGAAGTTTTAAACTATAATTTATTTCTCCTCTTGTTTTAGTATATGCAAAAAGTAAATTATTTTATAGTAAATTATTTTAAATTTTTCTAATATATATTCACTTTCAGAATGATTTAAGGCTACAGATGGAAGCTCAGCGCATATGCCTTCCACTGGTTTATTCAGCTCACGTGGATCAGGTTCGTGAATATATGGAAAATGAAGAAGATAAAGCTGTTTGCAGTCTTAAAGAGGAGCTTATTTCTACTCAAGAGGAAAAGATCAACGAACTTCAGAAAATATACCAGTTAGAACTACAGAATGTAAAAACACAAGAAACAGGTAAATAGTTTCTGACTTATAATTACCATGAAGCATCACTTAGAGTCCACCATTTCATAATTCTGTCCTTAGAACTCACAGGGGAAGGTGACTTGTGTATCTAAGCCCTAGTCTTATTTGTTCATATAATCATTGGATATTCATTCAAGTGCTAGAGAAAACTAAAATTACTGAGTCATTTTCCCATAGGAAATCATAATCTATTGGGAAAGCATATATAAAATAAACTGAAAATTTCTGAAATATAATGAATGGAGGGAGAAAAAAGAGTCTTGTCTTTCCTGGGGAGATGAGTAGGATGAGGGTATGGACAAGAGTAATTAGGTTGGAAATTTGGGGAAGGCTATGGAGTCTTAAGCATTGAGCTCTATCTAAGATTGCATCCATTTGGGAGAACTGGGAGTTCAGGTCGTGTTAGCTAGAAAAAACTGGAGAGATTGGAAGGAGCTTGATCAGGAAAGGTTTTATATACCCTGATGAAACATGTTTATGTTTTATGCTATTGGTGATAAGACCTACAGCAGGATTTTAAAAAGTGGGAGTAACAATAAGATTTTTATTTTAAGGTGATACCATTAGGATCAGTTGGAAAGGATGAAATTATTGATGGGAAGACCAGCCAGATTGAATTGAGTATGATAGAAAGTTAAGTTCAACACTTAGAGTTAGGTTTTTAGTTTGTCGTTAATGTTAGCAGAAATTAAGGATGATACCCAAGTTTCTAGCTTAAGAAACTAGAGTATGGTTCTAGTCATAAAAAGGAACCAATTTGTGAAAAAAATAATAAATTCAGTTTTAAATATATTGAGTTAAGAATAGAATACTTACTGACTTTGAAAAAATATATAGGAGTTAGTTGAAAATAGAAGTCTGAAACCTGGGAGAAAAATTTTAAGTATGAGGCAAAGATTTATAATCAGCATGAATGTCAAGGACAAGAGGTCAAGGACAAGAATGAGTTATCCTGGGAAACTAGAGAGTGAGTTAAAAGACCAAGATGGCATAATGGAAAGCAACAATGTTAAGGGACCATACAATGAACCATAAACAATTAGTCACAGTTAATGTTTTTCTTTCATGAATATTTGGCCAGTTAACTAGACTTCTTGTGTTCAAGGTATCTCTAGGCCTTTACTTTTGCTTTTAGGAATGAGTTTTATTATTGGAATTGCTTTGGTGAACAGAATAGAATTTCAAGCATATCAGATAATACCATGCTTTTTCACTTCAGGGGTTCTTTGAATATAGTAATATTTTAAGTTTGTATTTTTTTTAATTGATATCTTCTTGAGGTAGTCTGTCCACTATTTCCCAAATTTCATGTTAACTAATGGTTCATTTAATTGGCAAAAAAGTTAGTTTAGTGATTAACTATCAGCATTTTTTAGAAATAAAAATAAAAGAGGAAAGTGAAAGGTATGAACTACTCTCCTCTGGTCCCTTTTCAACACCTCTTTTGTTTCATGTTTCTGAATTGTTTTAATGATATAAAATTGTTGAATTTAGAGGTACTATACCATAAGGATAGGAGAAATGATATTGAATCACACTGTTTTCTTGTTTTCATCAGTCAGAATGAGTCAAATTAAAACCTGAGTTTCACTCAAAACATTTTTCAAAGAATAAATATTTTTATACATTGAAATAAAATGATTGTTATTTCACTGAGAAGTTTGTATTGAAATGTGTATTGTCTTCTCTTCCTGTTATCTTCTCTGTAAGATACCAAAAAAATTAAACAACTTGAAGAACAAATTCAAGAATTAGAAAACTTCGTATGCTTTTTGCGCCAACAATTGAAAGAAACTAAAGAAAATCATAGGGCAGAAATTTATTCTCTACAGGAGAAGCTTCAAGCCATTAGTGAGGCCAGGGTGGACCCAAGGTATCTATTTACTTAAAACTTCATTCAGTGGTATTTGTAGCTTAGTAACAATGATAGTATCATCTGGAATGGTTATTTTAAGAATAAAATATAACTTTAACAAAGAGATAGGATGTAACCTTTTTGACAAATAAGAGCAGGAGATAATTCTGTATCTTTGAAATGTGTGAAATAAATGTTGGTATAAACCAAAGACATTTTATTATAGGAATTTTACTTATACTCTTATAAAGATGTTATTATTAATCTATTTTCTGAATTAAAATAAGTCAGGTAGTAGACATTTACTTGTTTATTCTATGCCTAGGCTTTGATATGTTGATGTGGTGAATACTTAAATAGTCTAAGTATGATCATTCCACTATGACTTGAACATACTCCATTTGATTGTCTAATTGCTCAAATTCATCATGTCCCAAATAGAACCCTGATCTATGAAGAGAGAAGAAATGATCTTGAATTACCACTATTTATGTTTTCTTGGATCAGGATCTTCTAAAATTTGCTCCTTCTGTAGCCATCTTCATCCATCATGACTCCTTTCTGTCTTAACTCTCTGCCATTCTATGAAAAAATCTTGTTTTTTTTTAACCTTCAAAGTACATCAAAACTGTGCCACTCCTTACTGCTCCACTGGTCCCTGCCATTGTTGTGTGTTTCACCTGGATTACTCAACTTCTGTTTACAGTGTGTTCTCTATATAGTCAACACAAGCGCCAGAACCTTTGCTTTTATAATTTCAGTTACATCATGTTACTCTAATCCTCTTCTGCTCTTTACAGTCTCACTAGGTCCTGAGGACCATGACATCTTTGACTTTCATTTCCTACTGTCTTTCTTATCACTTACTATTCTCAAACCATATAATTCCATGGGGTTGGGGTTGGAGCTCAGCGGTAAAGCCCTTGCCTGGCTTGTGTGAGGCCCTGGATTTGATTCTCAGCACCACATATAAATAAACAAAGTAAAGGTCCATTGACAACTAAAAACAATTTTAAAAGATTAAAAAAAACCTCATACAACCCCACTGTGATCCTCAAACATATCACATATCAGTACGCTTCTGCTTTAGGGATTCATTGGCTTTTTCTTCTACCTAGAATGATTATTCTCCAGGTATTTGTATGCCCACACCCTCATCTCCTTTTGGATCTTTACTTGGATGTCATGTTCTTACATAAATTGAAATTGTCCCCAAAGAGTCTGTGTCTTACTTTTCTACTTCATTTTTTCTTAAAATTATTTGTTTTATATGTACACATACATTATAATCACTGTGTGTGTGCGTGTATGTGTATATATAAATAATGTATGTATGCACTTTATATATCCAAATGTATATAAATTTAGAGGAAGTATTGTTTCATTTTGTTTGTCTTCAATTAAGGAATTTAAGCCTTTTTAAAAAATATTTTTATTAGTTGTCATTTTATTTATTTATTTACATGCAGTGCTAAGAATTGAACCCAGTGCCTCATACACGCTAGGCAAGTACTTTACCACTGAGCCGCAACCCCAGCCTAGGAATTTAAGCTTATCTTTGTCTATTTAAGTCACTGATATATTCTAAATCCACATGATTCCTAAATACTAATCTTACCTTATTGTATAAGATTAGACATTTTAAGAAAACATTTTTACAAAGTATTGAATGCTTATATAACAATACAGAATTCAGACATACATACCAAAAGATATGTGGGTAGATAAAATTAAAATTAAACTAATTGTAAGTTAAAATTAAACTAACTGTAAGTTAAGAATCTTCTCTTTACTGTTGCCACACTTCATTTCCAATATAAACAATCACTCTTACTTTTGATATGTATTCTTTCAGACATTTTCCTATTTATATAGACATATATGTTAAACAGGTTTTTAATGCAAGTGAGAATTTACAAACTTTTTTTAAACTCAGTAATATATCTTAGATATATCTTTATATACATACATACATGCGCGCGCGCACACACACGTTTGTGTGTGTGTGTGTGTGTGTGTATATATATATATATATATATATATATATATATATATATATATATTGTATCAGGGATTGAATTCAGGGGCTCTTAATCACCAAGCCACATACTCACCCCTCTTCTTTTTTTTCAGAACTACTGTTTTTATTTAAAATAACTCGTGTTCAGATCTACCACATACCAGTTGGGTAATGTTAGACAAATCAAATTTAATGAACTATTATTTCTATATATGTAGTTTCAATAACTAATTATTATTTTTTTTTAGTTCTAGCATTTTTTTTCTTCTAACTAGTTATCTAAGACAGTAGGATGCATTTTGACATCATACATAAATGAAGTATAACTTCTCATTCTTTGGTTGTACATGACGTAGAATATGTGATGTAATCATATATGCACCTAGGGTAATAATATCCGATTCATTCTACTATCCTTTCTTCCCTCATAACCCTTCCCCTCCCCTCATTGCCTGTTGTCTAATCCAAAGTATGTTTATTCTTCCCTATCCCCCCCACCCCATTGTGAATTAATATCCACATATCAGACAAAATATTCAGCCTTTGGTTCTTTGGGATTGGCTTATTTAGCTTAGCATGATATTCTCCAGGTCCATCCATTTGCCACCAAATGCCATAATTTCATTCTTCTTTAAGGCTGAGTAATACTCCATTGGGGAGATATATATCACACTTTCTTTATCCATTCATCTGTTGAAGGACACCTGGGTTGGTTCCCTAGTTTAGCTATTGTTAATTTAGCTGCTATAAACATGATGTGGCTGCATCACTGTATTATGCTGATTTAAAGTCCTTTGAGTATAAACCTAGGAGTGGGATAACTGGGTCAAATGGTGGTTCCATCCCAAGTTTTCTTAGGAATCTCCATGCTGCTTTCTATAGTAGTTGCACCAATTTGCAGTCCCACCAGCAATGTATGAGTGTATCTTTACCCCACATGCTTGCCAACATTTATTGTTGCATATTTTTTCTTTCTTTCTTTTTTTTTTTTGTGGTGCTGAGTATTGAACTAGGGCCTTGTGCATTTGAGGCAAGCACTCTACCAACTGAGCTATGTCCCTAGGCCTGTTGCTCATATTCTTGATAGTTGCCATTCTAACTGGAGTGAGATGGAATCTTGTTGTAGTTTTGATTTGCATTTCTCTAATTGCTAGAGATGTCGAACGTATTTTCACATATTTGTTGATCGATTGTATGTCTTCTGTGAAGTGTCCAGTTCCTTAGCCCATTTATTGATTGGTTTGTTTTTCTGGTGTTTTTATTGTTTTTTAATTTTTTTTTTAGTTGTCGAACCTTTATTTTTTAAATTTATTTATATGTGGTGCTGAGAATCAAACCCTAGGTCCCTCGCACATGCCAGGCAAGCGCTGTACCACTGAACCACAACCCTAGCCCCTGGTGTTAAGTTTCTTGAGTTTTTTATATATCCTGGAGATTAATGCTCTGGGGTGTATGTGGTAAAGGTTTTCTCCCATTCTGTAGGCTCTCTCTTCATGTTATTGATTGTTCGATGTGAAGAACCATTTTAGTTTGAATCTTTTTATTGATTCTTGCTTATAGTTCTTGTGCTCTAGAAGTCTTGTTAAGGAAGTCAGTTCCTAAGCTGAGATGGTAGAGTTTGGACCTACTTTTTCTTCTGTTAAGTGCATGGTCTCTGTTCTAGTGCCTAAATCCTTGATCCACTTTGAATTGAGTTTTGTGCAAGATTAGAGATAGAGGTTTAATTTCATTTTGCTTCATGTGGATTTTCAGTTTTCCCAGCACCATTTTTTAGGCTATCTTTTCTCCATTGAGTATTTTTGGCACCTTTGTCTAGTATGAGATAACTGTATTTATATGGGTTTGTCTCTGTGTCTTCTATTCTGTATCATTGGTCTATGTGTCAGTTTTGGTGCCAGTGTCATCCCATTTTTTTTTTGTTGTTGTTGTTGTTGTTATGGCTCTGTAGTATAATTTAAGTTCTGGTATCATGATGCCTCTTGCTTCACTTTTCTTGCTAAGGATTGCTTTGGCTTTTCTGGGTCTCTTTTTTTCCAAATGAATTTCATGATTGCTTTTTCTAGTTCTACAAAGAATGTCATTGGAATTTTAATAGGAATTTCATTAAATCTATATAATGCTTTTGGTAGTATGGCCATTTTGACAATGTTAATTCTGCCTATCCAAGAACATGGGAGATATTTTCATCTTCTAAGGTCTTCAATTTTTTTCTTTAGTGTTCTGTGGTTTTCACTGTAGAGGTCTTTCACCTCTTTTGTTAGATTGATTCCAAATATTCTGTTTTATTTTTTGACTATAGTGTGAATGGGGTAGTTTTCCTAATTTCTTTTTCAGTGGCTTTATCACTGATTTGATGTATCATGCATTTGATGTATGGTTGTTAATTTTATGTCCTGCTGCTTTGCTGAATTTCATTCATTAATTCTAGAAGTTTTCTGGTGGATTTTTTAGGTCTTCTAAATATAGAATCATATTGTCGGCAAATAGTAATAATTTGAGTTCTTTTTCTATTCGTATCCCTTTAATTTCTTTCTTCTGTCTACTTGCCCTGGCTAGTTTCCAGGATTATATTGAATAAAAGTGGTAAAAAGAGGGTTTTCTTGTCTTACTACAGTTCTTAGATGGAATGCCTTCAGTTTTTCTCCATTTGGAATGATTTTGGTCTTGGGTTTAGCATGTGTAGCTTTTACAGTGTTGAGATATGTTTCTATTATCCCTAGTTTTTCTAGTGTTTTAAACATGAAAGGGTGCTTTATTTTGTCAAATGCTTTTTGTGCTCCTATTGAAATGATCATATGATTCTTCTTGAAGTCTATTAATGTGGTGAATTACATTTATTTATTTCTGTATGTTGAACCAACCTTGAATCCCACTTGAATATGGTGCACTATTGTTTTAGTCAGCTTTTTTATTTCTGTTACTAAAGGATCTGACCAGAACAATTTTAGGAGAGGAAAAGGGCTCATGGTGTTATTTGAGGGCTCATGGTGTTTAGACACCTTAGTCCATAGAAGGCCAGCTCCATCCCTTGGGCTTTGAGGTAAGGCAGAACATCTGGAAGAAGAGTGTGGCAGAGGGAAGGAGCTCACATAGTGATCAGGAAACAGAGAGACAGAGACGACTCCACTCTCCAGATACAAAATATATACTCCATACAGAGACTCCACTCTCCAGATAAAAAATGTATACTCCATAGCCATCCCCTCAATTCCCATCTCCTCCAGCCATACCCTACCACTTCATTTAATTCCTATCAGGGGATTAATTCACTGATTGGATTAGTCATTTCTCCTCTGAATCTTCTTGCATTGTCTTATGTGAACTTTTGGGGGATACCTCACAACCAAACCATAACAACTATATTTTTAATGTTTTTATATGCGAGTTGCCAGAATTGTATACAGAATTTTTGCATCTATGTTCATTAGGGATATTGGTCTGAAGTTATCTTTCCTTAATGTGTTTTTGTCTGATTTTGATATCAGGTGATACTAGCTTCATAGAATGAGTTTGGAAGAGTTCCCTCCTTTTCTGTTTCATGAAATAGTTTGAGGCTTATTGGTGTTAATTCATCAAAGGTCTTGTAGAACTGGTTAAGAATCTGTTTCGTCCTGGGCATTACTTAAATGGTTGGCTTTTGATGGCTTCTTCTATTTTATTGCTTGATATTGATCTGTTTAAATTGTGTATGTCCTCCTAATTCCATTTGGGTAGCTCATTTGTCTCTAGAAATTTGTTGATGTCTTTAAAATTTTCATTTTTATTGGAGTATAAATTTTCAAAATAGCTTCTGATTCTCTACTGTATTTCAACAGTATCTGTTGTAATATTTTTGGTGACTATGAATTTTAGTGATTTGAGTTTTCTGTCTTCATTAGCACAATTGAGTTTATCAATTTTATTTATTTTTTCAAAGAGCCAACTTTTTGTTTTGTTAATTTTTTAATTGTTCCATTTATTTCAATTTCATTTATTTCAGCTCTGATTTTAATTATTTCCTGTCTTCTACTGCTTTTGGTGTTGATTTGTTTTTCTTTTCTAGGGCTTTGAGATCTTATGTTAGGTCATTTGCTCATTGAGTTTCCATTCTTTTAATGAATTTAGCTTAAATAGTGTCCCAGAGATTTTGATAAGTTGTATCAGTTCTCATTTATCTCTGGTAAGTATTTTAAAAATTTCATCCCTGATTTCTTCTTCTATCCATTGGTTAGTCAATAGCGTATTATTTAGTCTCTAGGTGTTGGAGTAGTTTTTATTTTTTATTGTATCAATGATTTCTAATTTCATTCCATTATGATCTGATAGAATGCAGGGTATTATCTCTTTTTTTATTTCATAATTGTTGCTTTGTGGCATAAGATATATCATCTATTTTAGAGAAGGGTCTGTGTGCTGCTGAGAAGAACATGTATTCGTTGATGGATGTAATACTCTTTATATGTCTGTTAAGTATAAATTATTGATTATATTATTAAGTTCTATAGTTTTTTTTTTTTTTTTTTAGTTTTTGTTTGACTATCTATCCAGTAGTGAGAAAGGTTTGTTAAAGTCACTCAGTATTATTGTATTATGGTCTATTTAATTCTTGAAATTGAGGGAGGGTTTGTTTGATATATGTAGATGCTCCATTGTTTGGGGCATAAATATTTAACGTATTATGTCTTGTTGATGTATAATTCCCTTAAGCAGTATGAAATGTCTTCTTTGTCCCTTCTGATTAACTTTTGGCTTGAAGTACACTTTATCTGACATGGGGATAGAAACCCCTGCTTGTTTACTCAATCCATGTGAGTGATACGTTTTTTCCCGTCCTTTCATTTTCACTCTGGATGTCTTTGCTTATGAGGTGAGTCTCTGGGAGACAACAGATTTTGGGGTTTTGTTGTTTTTTTTTAATCCAATCTGCCAATCTATGTCTTTTGGGTTTATTAGTTTAGACCATTAACATTCAGGGTTATTTTTGAGATATGATTTGTGTTCCCAGTCATTTTAGTTTATTTCTACTTTTTACTTTGAATTAATTTCTCCTTTGATTGATTATTCCTTTTGTATGGCTCCTTCCTTTGCTGATTTTGACTTTTTTTTTCCATCTTCATGGAATACTTTGTTGATAATGTTTTATAGCACAGATTTTCTAGTTGTGAATTCTTTTAACTTTTGTTTATTATGGAAGGTTTTTATTTCATCTTTAAATCTGAAGTTTTATTTTGTTAGATATAGAATTCTTGGTTGGCATCCATCTTCTTGCAGAACTAGGTATATATTATTCTAGGACCTCCTGGCTTTGAGGGTCTGGGTTGAAAAATCACCTGAGATCCTAATTAGTTTCCCTCTATATATAATCTGATATTTTTTCTCTCATAGCCGTTAAAATTCAATCCTTATTTTCTATAATTGACCTTTTTCTTTATGATGTGTCTTGATGTGGGTCTGTTGTGATCTGTACATTTGAGGTCCTCTTGTATTTGATTTTCCATTTCATTCTTCAGATTTTGGAAATTTATTCATATTATTTCATTGAAAAATTGGGCATTCCTTTGGTTTGTATCTCTATGCCTTCACCTATCCCGATAAATCTTAATTTGGTCTTTTCTTGTTATTTCATCATTCTTGGAAGGTCTGTTCATGGTTTCTTACCATCTTCCCTGTGTAGTCAACTTTATTTTCAAAATTATATATTTTGTCTTCATTGCCTGAGGTTCTATCTTCCAAATGGTGTAGTCTATTGATAATACTTTCCATTGAATTTTTAATTGGTTTATTGATTTTTCATTTTGAAGATTTCTGGGGTTGTTGTTGTTATTGTTGTCATTTTCTGAGAATCTCTGCCTCTGCAATGATCTTTTACCTCCTCAAATTTATCTCTGATTTTATTCCCTATATCGTTCTTTATGTACCAGGTCAGTCTAATATGTACTTTCTAAACTCCTTTTCTACATTTCTTTTACTGTGTTGTCTATGGGTTTAATTATTGGATCATCTTGGTTTGTTTGGGCCACTTTGTTCCATTGTTTTCTCATGTTGTTCTTATGTCTGCCCTTCTAGCAGTGTGGATTTCAGGCAGTACAGTTTCTACCCTGTAGATTCATAGTGTCCCTGAAGATTTCTAGTACCTCGCCTTTAAGGAAGAGACAAATAATAACTGCACCCAATACAAACAATATACAGCCTTAAACCAAATAGCTCCTATTAAGGCATCCACAGTTTTGTTCCATTAAACTGAAATGATGTGTTCAATTATTGTCTGCAACATAAACAGTAAGTTTGCAAAAAAGTTTACAGTTTCCATTGGTGGACAAAGAGAGAACAAAAGTCATGTAGGGTGTGATGTTTATGAGGAAGGATCAGAAAAGATAGAAGTTAAAAAATTATAGGAAGAATGAAGGGAGGACTTAATAGAGGTTGGGTGTTAGCAAGAGAAAAGTGAGAAAGAGAATCCAAGGAGACAGATAAATGAGAGGGAAAAAATATATATATATATATATATAATAAAAAAAATTTTTAAAAGAAAATAATAAACAACAAAACTGTAATGTAGTATTCAGATATCCCAGTCCTCAGTAAACTGATCCATGAAAAATACTTGGTTTCAAAAATGGTAGACATGTGAGAGAAGAAAAAAAAAGGAATCTGGATGAAAAATTGAACACTTTTTTCCATGGCAGTTCAAAAGTTTCTCAGCTTCTCTTCTGAGTAGTTAGGTATGTTGTCTGGAGTTTGATGCTAGCTCTACCCTCAGGGTAGTTAGGGTTGCTAGGGTGAGAGGGTTAGTCCTGGAAGCGGAACTACTAGAGCCAAGGTGTAGGCTTAGGTACGTTCCAATCTCTTCACTGCGTGCCTATTGGTCTGAAGATTTTAAGTCATCACACCTCCAAGGCTCAGCAATTGTCTGTCCACATTGGAAGACCGCACCTTGGGAACCTCCTTTAGGTTATACACATGTGATGTAGGAATCTGTTCTTAGCCCACTACTTTGCCTGCAGACCCCATGAACCCTGGTCATCATTTGGTCTCCAAACTTGATCTCTCCTTTGCCTATCCTTTCAAATTCACAGTCAGGCACTTCTCTTCCATCCAGTACTGCAAGCAGCTGATTGGATGGGGAGGGGAAAGCCAGGTGGGTTTCCTTGATCAGTATTCTCCTGTGTAAATATCCCTCCATGCTTGATTTTCTCACTTTGGAACACTCTCTATCACACAGCATAGGTTTGCCTTGCACATTTTGGGGGCCAGACTTTGGTCTGCCAATAATTGACTCACCTAGCTGCAGGCCCCCCAGCCACTGCTTCGCAATGGTTCTTTCTGCTGTCCTCCATGCATGATGCCAAGAAAGCTGGTGGCTTCCCTCCTGTACACAGATGCTGTGCAGCATAGCTTACTGAGGTTTTTTGTTTGTTTGTTTGTTTTTTGTTTTTTGAGCAGTATCTCTGAGCTCTTAAGCTCTCCATACCGCAAAACACCTCCGTTTTCCTAGGAATGGGGGTTCCTTTAGTTCCTTTATTGCTTTACTACATTCACATAGGGATATTCTGGTTTGTACTTCTAGCTATTTTACAGATTTATTATACAAGATCTCTTGAGTCCATGATCTGTTTTGAGTATCCAGTATTAAATTCCAGTTAAGTCCTTCCTAGTTCTGGACTATTCACCCACCCATCTTGTTGAAAAGTGGCCTTTCTGCTTTTCTTGGTTCACTCCACAGATCTGTCAGGGAAGCAAATACTTTATTCAGCCATCTTCCTGCATTTCCAACCCTTTTTTTTTTATTTTGAAAGAGAGTCTCACTAAATTGCTAAGGCTCGTCCTGAAATTTTGATCCTCCTGCCTCAACCTCCCAAATTTCTGGAGTTGCAAGCACGCACCACTGTACCTGGCTCTTTTAATATATTTAATCCAATATAATCTATTCTATATTATTATATGTTTTGTGTCTGTGTAATTTAGATATCCATGTAATATGAATAATATGTATCATATATCTTAGGTATATAAGTAGTGTGTAGTATCAGTGTATATAGTATATTATATTATGTACACTGTTGCTATATAAGCATATCTAAGATGTTATTTTTAAAAGACTTATTAAAAATGTTTTTTTACATAATAAATTTTTATCATACATTTATACTGAAATTCATTAAATGACATAATATTCATTGTTACTTTTAAATGGAAAACTTAGTAAAAATGTTTTAAGTTACAATACTTGTAACCCTGGGGGAACTATCATTTTTGTCTCCCCACTGCCTCAGTACACATTATGCATGGTAGAAACTTTGGATAAAACACATAACACTAATTTTTTTATACTTTTTCATTTATATTTAGCTTCTCTGTTGATTCAGTGGTAATTAAAGAATCTGATGTACAGAAATCAGTAGTACATCCTGGAAGTTGTCTAAAAAAGAATATTGATCATGCAATAGAGGTATGTTATTTTTAATCTTCATTTTTAAACAGTTATGTACACTGATACTTTTTTCTTACTATCAGTTTTATGTCTTCAGTTTTGTAATTATGTAGTAAATATTTGGCTAAGATTAAGCATAAAGCATGAGGATAATACCTTATGTAAAAGATTCAGAATGTCTATAGAAATATTTTCATAGCATAGGAAAAACACAGAGATAAATTTGAGAATATTCCTTCCTTGTTACAGTTTAATTTTTTTCTTTGTAACATTTCTTTATGAACTGTGTAATAAATCAGCTTCAGTACCATGGCCAACATAGTCTTTTCTTCCTCTTATGGAAGCAGAGGGTATCTTCAGAATGGTGTATAGGATTCCCTAAAATCCAAGGTGCTAGGGCTGGAATAATGGATCAGGCCATCTTCCAACAGAAGTAATGATAGAAAAGCCCTTTTTTTTTACTGTGCTTGCCACTGAACCACTCTCTGCCTCTCCTCAACATTGTATTATTCAAAACTTTTTTCAAACCCCCAACTGCATCTTCATCTTCACTCAATAATTCTAAATTCTAGTAAAAATTAAAATCACTGCCTATTGCCCTTTCTCATTCTGGATATTAAGAAGAGATATGAGCCACACTCATCCCTTATTAAATGTCTGTTGGATGAAATTCAAATAATTTGTAAATAAACAAATACTTTCATGTTGACAGTATATCTACATTTCTAAAAGAAGATTTATTTTTTTTAATTGATAAAAATAATTTGTATGTGGAAAATTGTGTTCTTTTAATAAATACCAAGAAGAAAATTTGCTCATAATTTCATTATCAAACATAGCCACTTGTTAACATTTTACTTAAAATAAATATACATTTATATATATATATATGTCTTATTAATTATATTTAAGTATCCTTAACCCACCCTAGAATTTATGCTAATAATTACAGATATGTAAATATATTTCTCTCTTTGCATCTTTAAGTTTATAATAAGTGTAATTATTTCGTAGGATTATTAGATTAATATTTTTATTTAAAGATAACTGAAATTTATTTTTATTTGAAAGTGTCCAAAAATAGTGATATTTTTGGAATAATGAGTACATCCTTAAAATTAATGGTATAAAATCAGTGTAAATTGTCATATTTCACCCTTTAATTTAGTTTTCTAATGAATGTGGAATGAAACAAGAAACAAATATGGTTAAATTGTTGGAAAAACAATACCAAGAAAGATTAGAAGAAGAAATAGCTAAGGTAAGTTTATAGTTTATCTGGAAGATTTTCTTGGTTTATAGATTTTCTTGATCTTTGAACTGTCAAAAAAAAAGCATAGATTTTTTTGATGGTATGTACTTTGTTTTTATTTGTAAGTTTCATATATAGTCCACCAAACAGTTGTATAACAGCATCAACTATAATTGCTACTTCATATAATGTTTTGCGGTGCTTTTCATTGAGAAGAACATTTTTTTCTTGATATAGAATGGTAATTACAATTTTTCAGAATGCCACAAGTTTTTATATATGTGTTACATTGTAAATAGTTACCTTGTGAAGGAGTTTGGCATTCTAAAAATGAGGGAAAAGTTATGAAGAGAAAAAGTGGTTGTATTACCCTGATAAATTATTGTAATGTTAGATAATAACTACAGATACTGATGGAGGATTGTCACGGAACATTATCACTCATGGCCAAGTGAATTTTCTTGGAAGGAAGAAATATAAAGACTTTTATTTTTTTATTTTTTTACTGAGCATTTATTGATGTTATAGTTAGAAAAATTTTGCTTGTTTTATTTTAAAAGGCAGGCAGTAAAACACTTTGATGTTAAATTTATTGAAAAATAGCCTATCTCTGTATCACTTTATCAGAGGATTTATTTTTGTTTTTAAAACTATGAGGCCAGGCTTTTTTTCTAATTCATATAATTTTGAATAATGACCCACTTTTTAAATCCAGCTGGTATTTATAAATCTAATCCTTTTTGTTTGATTGATTGATTTCTTTAGGTCATTGTGTCAATGAGCGTTGCATTTGCTCACCAAACTGAACTATCTAGACTATCAAAGGGAAAAGAAAATACTATGTCATCAAAACAAGCACTTACTTTCTGTCAGCAAAATGAAAAACATTATTTTAATGAAATGAAATTATCTCAGGATCAAATTGATCTTCAGACCTCTGATGCATTGGACATGAAATTTAAAGAAGAATTTAAGCCACTTAGTAAAGAGTTAGGAGAAGATGGAGAAGTTCTGTTACCAAACAGTGATCATCTTGATGATATAGTAGAATCAGAGGTCCACCAACTAACTATTTCAGAAGAAATGTTTTCCAAAGACAAAACATTTATAGTTAGCGAATCTGTAAGTATGCTTCTTTGAATATAAAAAAGAAAAACTTATAAAAATATCTTCAGTTTAAAACAGTAGCAATAATGCTGATTAATAGAGAATGAAAGTATGAAGTCCAGTCTTGACTTTAATGTGTTTTATTAATTATAAGGTATTTGATTAAGTGAAACAATGTTGGTGTGAAGTATAAAATAAGTCAGGTCATAGTATTCTTGGTTGTCTTATGGACATAGTACATGTTAAGTTCTCATTGTAAATTATACCTGTGTTAATTTTATTTAAACTAATTGAAGGTTAATTATATTATAACTAGGTAATACCTGTGGCCAAAAGATTTGCTCAATTAAATGTAAGAACATAAAAGGAAATTGCTACGAATTCAAGAAGACAATTCAAAGTATCTTATTATCTATATACTAATTCTTTTTTCTTGTTAGTTGAGGATCTGTTACCCCAACTAATTGCAGCCTTTATCAGAAAACAATAAATTCTACTTCTTTTAAAATTATCTGAATTTCAAATTTATTTTATGTGTTCACGATAGATATATCTTGTTCAGAGGAGTATTCAAATAAAACTGTCAGCTTTTTATGTAATGCAAAACTTGTGAAATGTTTATGAAAACTAATTTAGCTGTAGCTGTTCAAGGCAGAATGATTTTAATTAGTATCTTAAGGGATTGAAGTATTCATAGAACCTATTGACTTGTCATGAGTGAGAAACTCATAAATGTAAAGTATTTATTTCCAAATAAAATTTATTATAATTTTTCTCTGAATAAGCAGTTTTCTATAATACTATGATGACCAATGAATAAAAATTAAATAGGCAAAATTCTTTTATTTTGTGAACTTAATTTTTAAAAATATTTTTGTAGTTGTATATGGACACAATACCTTTATTTTATTTGTTTATTTTTATGTGGTTCCCGGGATTGAACCCAGTGCCTCATGCATGCTAGGCAAGTGCTCTACCACTGAGGCGCACAACCCTGGCCCTATAAACTTTATATATATATTTTGTTGTTGTTTATATTATTTCCCCATTATAAAATATCAGGAGTTATAACTTTATTAGGAGAAGGGGCTGGAGATGTAGCTTGGTGGTAGAGCACTTGCCCAGCATGTGTGAGGCCCTGGGATCAATCTCTAGTATGGGCGGAAAAAAAAGTGGAGGGGGTGGGAGTTGGAGGGGGTGGATAAAGAATCTTGAGTATTTTGTTTTTCTCTGTTAGAATTAGATTTTAGCTAAACTATCTGGTAAGTAGCTGTTTCCTTTTGGAAAATAACATATATGGTGGTAATAAATTAACTTCATGTTGTTTTGGAATTATAAGTAAGAAAAATACTTTTTTAAAAAAAGTGATTTATGGGCTGGAATTGTGGCTCAGTGGTAGAGCGCTTGCCTTGCATGGGTGAGGCACTAGGTTCGATCCTCAGCACCACATAAAATAAATGAATAAAGGTATTATGTTCATCTACAACCAAAAAATAATTTTTTAAAAAAGTGATTTATGCTTTTGTTTAATAATAAAACTAAAACTCAGATGCTTTATGTTGTTAATATACTAACAAATAAGTATAATGAGAAATGAAATTTTAAGTATTGTTAATAAGGTTAACGGAATAGAACCTTATTTTGTTATTGTTTGGTATATACTGCTGCCCATTCATCCTAAATGTATCAAAGGGCTCAATTTGATCTAAAAGTCCCAACTTGGCTGTGTTCTTAATTCCAGAAAGCAGAATGAGATAATATTACACTTCTCCAGTGCCAGGTGAATTGTTTAAAAAATATTCTGCTTGTCTTAAGATTCTTGTTTTTGTATGTTTATGAATCCAATCCTGAATAAAAATGGGAATAAAAATGGAATGATTATATTTGAGAGAATAGGTATTGTGATACCTAGACCAGCTAAATGAATTGTTTACATCCATGACATACTGACAGTAGTTCCAGGCAAGGTAAAAGCAAACTTGGATTCTAGATTTTCTTACACCATAAGGAACTTATTTTTAGTTTTCTATATGTCAACTAATTCTGTAGAGAAATATCTTTTTTCTGTTTTTAATGTGAAACTTATAAACATTGCTAAAGGTGTTTAGCATAAAGATACCTGCATATTCAGTATTCCAGGTTTATTTGATTCTCAAATATGTTGTGAATGATTGACTACAAGTTATTCAGCACTTTTTATAACTTTGGTGACTTTAACTGTACATGCTAGCTAATATTTAACAGACCAGATGGTTTTTAGAATAGTGTTGTTACCCCTTCTACAACTTTTGTTTTAAGTGTCATAATCTTTACTAAAGCTTATCCATACTTTAAGTATAATGGTGAGTTTACTAAATACTTTGAAAATATTGAGTTTAAAATTTTTATATAATTCATACTATTATAGATATTAGGAGTAAATCATACCTTAACTGGATAGAAGCTATTGTGTAAAGTATGTAAATGAGAATTTTAAGGGGGACTCTTATCCCAAATGCAGTGGATCCCAATTGCTATTGTAAATAAAATATATTAGTCTTACTTATTTGATTGCTTGAGGTTTTTGCTTTGTTTCTAAAACTGAAGGGTTTTTTCATGATTTCATGGTAAATATCTAAATGTATGTGAAGGTGGTTTAGATCTTGTCGTGAAATGGAGCATAGAGGCAAAGACTTATCAAATTTATCTAAAGCAAATATTTATTTTATTGTAAATACTCTATTGAATTTATGTAGTAAATTTGGAAAATAGTTCATCTTTTTTTAGTTATAACTTTGAACTCTATATTTCATGTATTTTCTAGGTCATTAGTATATAATAAAAATTATGTACATATTGAAGCAATTGATGTATTTTAAAAAATGTATTGACTAAATTCAGGAGAGTAGTTGTGTACAGCATGTATACTTCATAGTCATTTTCTTTATAGTAAAAATTAAAATATAGTATTTATCCACATTTAAAGGAAAATACTGTTGGTAGTTAAAAGTGAACATGTTCATAAAATTTTTCCTTTTTAAAGTAACAATATATTTTCACAGATATTTTAGGAAATTAGTTACAAATTAAAATTTATGTTTAATTTTCCATTATGAGTCTTATATCTATGCTCATTTTTAAATAATAGGTTATAAATAAAATTTAAACTTTCTTTTAAAACAACAATTATTGGGGTTGGGGTTGTAGCTCAGTGGTAGAGTGATTGCCTAACATGTGTGAGGCACTAGGTTCAATCCTCAGCACCACATAAAAATAAATAAGTAAAACAAAGGTATTTTGTCCATCTACAACATAAAAAAATGAATTAAATTAAAAAAACAATAATTGTATACTGAATATTTTGGAAATTGATTTGGTTTGGCAATAACACTCAGGTGTGAGGAGCAGAAGTCTTTAAGAATAAGATTTTAAATATTATCTTAATTTTATAATACATTATTAATGTCTAATTAGAAACCTTAGAAACCACTACATTTTATCATTTTAAGCTTAAAACATGGCAGTAATGTCTTTCTGATACACAAACTTATGTAAATTTACAAAATTTATTTAAGAGACTTGTTGTAAGCCTGTTGTCAATACATACAATTATTTCTTAAAATTCTGGGGCTAAGTACTGGAAACATTTGAGCTCAGTTTTTTGTTTTTTGTGGAGGTTTTTTTTTCTGCATGTAGTTGTTTTAGTAAAAACAGATAAGTAGATGGTGACATATAAAAGCTCAGATAACTAAAGCAAAGTTAGTGCTTTTTTGTAATTTCACACAAATGATTAAGTTATGGCGATTGAGAGCTTTGGCCTCAAGTGTGTATTACCATCTTAAAAACTATTTTAAAAATGGAGTCAGTATATGCCAATGATAGCATTCTAAGAAGGCTATATTTTTAATGCCTCCGAATTCTAAAGTGTTCAAAACAAATGTGGAGTCTACTATTGACTTATCCTACCCACAAATGTTAACATGCATTAGAACTGTCTTAAGTGACTGTAAGTCAGAAATATGTCTTTTATTTGAAATCCTTACTTTAATGGAAAATGACACTGGTTTTCCAACACTTCATCTTCCTTTATGTATTCTTTCCCTTCTTGTTTAGCTTGAACATGCAAAAGTTACACAAACAGAATTGATGTGTGAGTCATTCAAACAGAAACAACAGGCAACAGAGTTCCTTAAATGCCAAGAAGAACTGCGAGAGCGCCTTCATGAAGAGTCTAGGGCCAGAGAACAGCTGGCAGTGGAGCTCAGTAAGGCTGAGGGTAAGTACCTTGCCTTTGGCAAGTCAGAGTAGCAGAACTTCAATCTTAAAATAGAGATTTTGATGTACAGCCAAATTCAGAAACAAATCTACTCTAATTTAGAGCAGCCATTGGAAAGTAGTTGTAGTTTGTCTTCAGAGTTTTTCCAAGCAGTTTTTAAAACTGCATATACACATTTAAATATAAAAGGAACTTGTAGAATTACTGAAAATATAAAGGAATTTTAGAAAATAGAGAAATGGATGGTGGAGAATTGTTACCATGATCCCACCATCCTAAGACATGCCTGTAATTTAAAAATGAGAAAACCGAAGGTAAAGATGTTATTGAATTGTTTAAGGTAACCATTAAATAGTGACCATAGGCTTTAAGCCTCTAAAGCCTTGGGCTTTGCCTCTTCCCCCATGCTGTGGTATTGACCTTAACCTTCTAGAATTAAAATACCAACTTGAGAGAAAATGTTTTGTTAGAGCTTCATAGTCATACATAGTAGCTGAGTTCATCTCAACAAACTCATACATGCATGGAAATAAATTTCAGTTCATGATCCCCTTCTTTTCCCTCCCGTCTTCTTTCCCCTCTCCCATTCTCTTTACTCTATTAGAATTGTGATTCGATTTATAATATCTGATTTACATTAAGCTAGAAACTTGTCTATTTTTATCATTTTACTAAAGTGAACTACGCATATACAATGTGATGATACTTCAGTATAGCAAAGTATTTGAAAGTTTAGAGAAATTTCACATTAATGTCAGGTTGGTAAACAAGAAGACTGCATTAGGCCAGGCACAGTGGCACATGCCTGTAATCCCAGTGACATGCCCAGGGACACTGAGGCAGGAAGATTATTAACTCAATGCCAGCCTCAGCAATTTAGCAATGCCCTAAGAAACTTAGTGAGACCTTGTTTCTAAATAAAATAGAACTGGGGATGTAACTCAGTGATAAAGCACCCCTGGGTTCAATTCCTGGTACTCAAAAAAGAAGACGACGACTAAATCAAATGTACATATTAAAAGTTAAGGGCTGGGGTTGTGGTTCAGTGGTAGAACATTTGATAGCACACATGAAGCACTGGCTTCAGTCCCCAGCACCACATAAAATATACTAAGTAAAGGTATTGTGTCCATCTTCAACTAAAAAAAAAAAAGTCAATAAGTTGCTGCTATTAATAGCAAATTCATTCAAGACTCTTAATAGGTTGGAATGATTTAAAGTTTTGCTAACAGCTCTTTTGTTCATATTAAAACATATTAATGTTCAAATTTAAATGAGTTGTAATTTCATTTCCTGTTCATTTTATCTTACAGGTATCATTGATGGCTACGCAGATGAAAAAACTCTTTTTGAAAGGCAAATTCAGGAAAAAACTGATATAATAGATCGCCTTGAGCAGGAGTTGTTATGTGCAGGTAATAGGTTGCAAGAATTGGAAGCAGAACAACAAGAAATCCAAGCAGAAAAAGAATTATTGTCAAGACAGAAGGCGGCAATGAAAGCAGAAGCAAGTCCAGTTGTACAACGTACGTATTTTCAGACTTTGGAACACTTTTCTTTTCATTTATATTCTTTAAACATTAAGAATGATTTTCCCCCCTTTTTTTCAATGCCATTATTCATATACCATATAGGAACTTGAAAAATAATAGCAGAGTGGGCTGAGGTTGTGACTCAGTGATAGAGCACTTGCCTAGCAAGTGGGAGGCACTGGGATCCATCCTCAACACTGTATATAAGTAGAATAAAGATCCACTGACAACTAAAAAAAGTATATTCAAAAAAATTATAACCAAACATACCTATAGGTAATTGTCTTATTAGACAACCAAGTAGAACCAGGGTTTTCTTTTCTTTCTTTTTTAATCTCTGGCAGATGTTGACTGTTAACAGGAAAAGACAATTCTTTACTTAACCCCAAAAATCTGCCTCAAGAGAGGGTTACAAATAATGGGGCAGAATATTTTATAAATTGTGTAAGCTTTAGGCTTTTTAATAGAAAAGAGACAGCAAAAATGTATTGTCGGATTAAATAACTAAGAACTTGTTTTAGTAATAAGCAGGTCTGGGGCTTGCAAGCCAAATAGATGGAAAAGGTCAATGGCGCTAGAAGCAGGCTGACATCTAGTGTAGTAGGAGTTCAAAGAGAATTTAAATTTATAAATAACCTTAATTTTTCCTTAAATAAGAAATTAAATAATATCTTGACGTTAAAGTTTGTTTAGCAGTAAATGTCAATCTTTGTAATAGTAAAAATTTAAATTCAGTTTATTGTGTCCTCACTTTTATAGTAAACATAAGTTGGAATTATAAACTGTTTGTCTAATTTCATTTGATCAATTAAGAAATACAACATACATTTTTTGTAAAATGATGAAATTAGTCTAACATGGGTTTAGGGTTGTAATTTTTAATGGGGAAAAACTTTGTGTCATACATGTAAAATATTCAAGAAATATTGGAACTTCTTAAAATCTCCAGTGATAATAATCAGTGGCTTCAGCGTCTGCTTTCTAATATATATGTGGGCACATGCATTATCTTATTTTAGCCAATAGAATATGTATAATATTTTTGTTGTGTCTTGTCTTGTTTTCTATTTTCATAGGACTAGTAGATGCTGCAGTCGATGCAGCACCTGAAGCAGGCGTGTGCGTACAATTGCATGGACTATTTTTGAGTGGTAGATTTAGATGCAAATTTTGAGTAACCCTTGGATTTTCAACCAACTAACATGTCTCTAATTTCGCAGTTTTGCTGCTGTGATTCACTCTTAAAGTTGTTCTCTTTAACAACAAAACAACTTGTCTTACTATAAAAGTTCACATTTTCACTTGAAATTAACAACTGAGATTGATAATGACATCATCTTATTATCTGTTATGCATGAAAATTAAAACAATTTCAATTTTTCAAAGAAAATGTTTTTTTTGTTAACAAATATATTAAATCTTGTAGTCTATGACTTTCCAGAATCCTCTTCTAAGTCAGGAAGTTTATAAAATGATGGTAGTAAAAAGATCAATGGAATTTAGTAAGAGGCTTTCTGATTGATTTACTTTATGTTAACATCTAGTATCAGTGTTGTTTTCAAAGGAAAAATTTTTTCTGTTGATTCCTTGTCCTGAGTATAGTGTTGGTACATCAGTTAGTATAAAGATTCTAGAGATAAGTTCTTTCCATTTTCTTTATTAGAGGATTGGTTTACTTTTTCTTTTATACTTTATTATTATATTAATAATGATACTAACACAATAGTGCTTACTATACTACAGTTATTGTTTTACATATTTTAACTCATTTGATTCCAAATTTGCTGTAAGAGATTGGCAATGATATAGTTCCCATTTTACATATAAGGAAACCAAGGATCATCATATTGAATATCATGTAAAACAAAAGAGGCAAGCTAGGATTTGAAGACATAGTCTGTTTTTAGTGCTAACCACACTGCCTCTCACGTGTCAGTTTTCCCTTGATGCACATACATGTGAGCATGCAAAAACAACTCAGTAATATGGATCTAATAAGGAGTAAGAATAACAGGAAATTCTGGGTCTAGTCATATTTCTTCTTCTACAACTCTTCCTTGCTTGTTTAAAGATTTACAGTGATTTTTGTGTATATTATGTATACATATGAAAGTGATTTATGGGTTTGGAATGAATTAATTTTTGTGTGAGGTAAATAAAAATGTTCTTTTTCTATGCTTAAATTTCATTCAATTTTGTTCTATTATTAATAGTGAAAAGTGGCTTTTTTGTCATTTGCTATGTTTTTACAAAAATGGTGTTTTTGTGACGGGACTTTCTTTTTGTTAATTCTGCATAATTTTAATAATACTAGTTTATGTATGTGTAGCAGTAAGATATTTTGTTATTTCTATAAGAGAATATTTACTTTTTAATATGGACTTAAAATATTTCTCAGTCTTTATTTCATGAAGGTAAAATTTACTGGAAGCAAAAAAAGCACCATTAATTATAATTAACTCTGAATGCTTTTGCATTTATAAACAGAATTACTACATGAGACAGAAAAATTAATGAAGGAAAAGCTAGAATTGCAGTGTCAGGCTGAGAAAGTACATGATGAACTTCAAAAACAAATGAAAGCTTTGGAAATAGATGTTGAAGAGCAAGTCAGTTGGTTTATAGAGATGGAACAAGAAAAAAATGCTGAAGTAATGGATTTAAGACAGCAAAACCAAGCACTGGAAAAGCAATTAGAAAAAATGAGAAAATTTTTAGATGTAAGTATTTGCAATTTGATATTGATTTTTCTCAGTAGAATACTATGTGATACTGTTCTATATTATTTTAACTTTAAATTATAGGGACTCTTAATATTTTTGCTTATGTGTGTATTACACCAATGGAGAGAGTATTCCAATAATTTATTATGTAACAATCAAAATGAAAATAGTAAAACTAGGGCAGGGAATGTAGCTCAGTGGTAGAGTACTGCTTAGCATGAATGAAATGAGGCCGGCCCTAGGTTGAATCACCAGCACCAAAAAAAAAAAAAAAAAAAAAAAAAAAAAAAACCTAAACAACAACAAAACTTGTGCCACTAGCTTGTGAATAAGCCCTACTAGTTAACGTTCCAAAATTCATAGTTAATCTTCTACTAGTCTCTCATTTAATCAGTAGTCAAAGCAGGTAAGAATTCCAAGAGCTAATTGTCTACCATTGTGTCCACCTCAAAAGGTGTGAACACAGGTAACAACAGTGTGGCACTTGGACTGGAATAGTTGCCAAGCTTCCATTGCTCTCTTCCAAAAAGATGTTAAATCTTTAATTTCACACGGATATTCTTCTTTAAGATTTCTTATAAGCCAGATTTTCTCTTCACATATCAGAGAATTAGAGTCTTATACTATTTATAATTTTAGGTATAAAACTTAAGATTATAAGAAATTGATTTACCAGACAGTTTGTTTATTTGCTTAATGACTGAGTTAGCAGTGTAATTTCTCCATTGTACAAGTACATTCATTGATGGAGGAGAATTATTTCATTCTGAGTTTAACATTACCTAAATGAAAACAAATGTACTTCAAATAAATTTTAAGTATTTAAATTTTGTGGAAGAACCCAAATAGGTAATGTGTCATACCAAAAATATTTTTGAATCTTTGTGATTCCATGGTCATCAGTCCTTTCTTTTCAAACAAACTTAACCTATAACTAAAGAGAGATAATCGGTTTAATAAATATTGTTTCTTCAATTACTATTGTTTTTATTATTGTTCAATTTCAGGAGCAAGCCATTGACAGAGAACATGAGAGAGATGTGTTCCAACAAGAAATACAGAAGTTAGAACAACAACTTAAGGTTGTGCCTCGAATCCAGCCTGTTGGTGAACATCAAACTAGAGAGGTAAGAATTTTATTGGTATTGCCTATTTGTATCTTGAGTGTGAAGTAAGAGTTACATTATGAAAAACTTAAAAGTGAATAAGGTATAAATCTTAAAAATCAGGACATTGAATGTTACTTAAATGTGAGGAGGTCATTAACCCTAAAAAATGTTTATATTGGACTAGGGGTTATAGTTCATGGTAGAACACTTGCCTAGCATACCTGAAGTCATGGATTTGATGCCAGCACCATCAAAAACAAAAAACAAAACATAAAAATGTTGTACTTAAATTTGGAATTATTTCCATCTTTATATATTTTCTAGTATTAAATAAACTTCTCTGCCTAGTTCTCTACTCCCATCCCAACTAAACTGATAATTCTCTGTAGTCACTCTTTACTAATTATTTCCCTTTCTCTTCTCTTTTACAGTCCACTACAATGAAGTTTCCAACATCTTTTTCTTGGAATTTTATACCCCTTAGTATATTTAAACTGTTCCTATGAAGGTTACCCAAAGCCTCTTGGCTGTATCTAGTAATCACCTCTCTGTCTTTAATACTACTCAACCATTTAGAGACACTCATTACAGTCTTCTATAAGTATCGCCTTCTCTTGACTGCTGTGACACACCTACTGTAGAGTGTGGTCTCTCTCCTCCAGTATTTATTTGTCTTCTGCCTACCCAAAATAAATGAGGGGTACCTCATGACTTAGTCTTAGAGTCCTCGTTCTTCTGTTTTTACATTTTCTTCCCAGTCATCTGTAAATTGCCCCACAGATGTTCCTTTATTCCTAACATCTCTGTTGAACTCTGTACTTGAATTTTCAACTGCCTACTCCGTCTCCACGTAGATGTCTCATTTTTAACATATCCAGGAATCATATTCTTGGTTCCTGAATAGCCTTTATCAAAAAGACAAGAATAAAATTATTCCTTCTTCATCTCAATAAATGTTGTGCCTTCTAAATCATCTTCTTTGCTAAGTTCTAGAATTCTTCCTCAGTCCCACTCCTTCTCAGCCCTGAACCCAAACCATTAATGGATCAGATTTATACTATATCTTTTTATTCTTTTCAGCTTTATTCATTTCCCTGTGTCTTAGTTGTCATTATTATTTGCCTATATGTGTGAGGTAGCTTCCTGACCAGTCTCCCTGCTTCTACTCTGTCACTCCCACTGTCCATTTTCCTCATACAGAAAACTCTACATTTATTAAACAAATGCTACATGGGAAATATTATACATATTTATACGTATATCACTTATATATATTTCTAAAGATGGCTTATCCTGGTTATAAAGAGATTGTGCTTGAGATAAGGCAATCCCAGTGTGGATCATGGCTGTGCTATGTAGTAGATGTGTGACAGTAACTAAGCTACTTAACCTTTTAAATCTATTTATTCATTTCTAAAATAAAGACAGTAATAGCTCCCACTGCATAGCAGTATTAGTGTGGCCCTTAGTTAACACTTAAATTCAACTACTATTATTTCTGAAAATAATTTTATTGCTGAAAATTATCTACAATTTCTAAGAAGTTTACTTGATTCATTTCTCTTAAAAGTACCTCAATGAAGTATAAAATGCCTATAAGTTCATTGTAATGAAATTTTAAATCTGCTAGAATAGCAGAAAAGTCATCATTCCCCTTGTTTGTAGTCATTGCCCTTATTTCTAACAAATGTATTTTTAGCTTTTGAAAAACAGTGACTTATTCATTGAAACTCAAAAGATAATTCAAGATCTAGAACTTTGACTGCCATTTTCTACTATATAATTTTTTAAAAAATATTTGAAAGTTGACCTATCTCATTCATGAAACTTTAAGGTATGTTTGAGTTTCCTCAGGAACATTGTGACCCATTTGTTCTCTGCTTACCCTGCCAGAACTAATCCCAGCTTCTGTTTTTCTGAAGACCCAAAAATTCCAACTGTGAAAACATTATAATATGCCATTTCATTGTACCTGTTTTATAGCCTTTTCTTATGAACTTAATCCAAAACTTAGTCAACCTATTATTCTCAGTAGCTTTATTACTGTTAAAATTTAATCCTGTAATTATAATTAAGCTTGCATTTTTTAATGTTCTGAATAATGATTGTCATTTTGTATAATTGCCTCCAAGTATTTCACTGAATAAAGGCAGTATTCTTTTATTTCTTACCATCACTTATCTTTTTAGGAACTTCCTCTCCCTCTTGATCAGAACTAATTTCATAAATTATCTTATTAATCCTTCCTGTATTCTTCTATCCCAGAGCCACTGAATTGAAGGCACTTGCATATCAGTCTTCAGGGATAAGTTCTGGGATGTGTCATCATTTATTTTGGATGCAGGAGAAACTATTAAGACACTAAATGTACAGCTCTCTCTTACCACCCATCCTCATCTCTATTCTGGGATGGTGCAATGTATAGATTGAAAGTGCTTTGTAAATAACTATTATCAAAAAATAATTCATGAAAGATTTTTTTTCAGGTTATCTTACTTCACATTCTGAGAGCAAGTCAGTAAGTACTCTACAAATTTGCCATCTTTAAGGTCATAGGTCTTAGTATGATTGTACCATTACTAGATAATTCAACATTATTCAAAATGTGGTTTTCCCCTCTTCCTAGCTAAAGTCTTAGTCTTAAGAGAAAGAAATTTTTCTAAAAAGGGTTGAGCAAAAGCAATATTTGTTGTTTACTAGTGCTGCCTAGTTCTTATCAACTTGGGAACTATCAACCTTTGTTTGAGATAATAGTTGCTATCCTTATAAAAAATGAAATTAATATAGCATTTCAAAATGTTTTTTGAAAAAAATGATTTTTGAAATGAATTAAAAGTTATGAACTTTTCAAATTTTTAGATTTTTTTGTTTATTATATTTTCAGGTTGAACAGTTAACAAGTGATCTAAAAGAAAAAACAGACAAGTGCAGTGAGCTGCTTCTATCAAAAGAACAGCTTCAGAGAGATGTACAAGAGAGGAATGAAGAAATTGAAAAGCTAGAGTTCAGAGTGAGAGAACTGGAACAAGCCTTACTTGTTAGCACAGACAATTTTCAAAAGGTGTGACATTTTGAGTTAACTTTATTAAGTGTTTTAATGAAGAAAAGTTTGATACACAAACATCAGAGCTTGAATAAGAAAGCTTGAGGGTGGGGGCAGATGGGGAAGAGCCTTCATTTTTATCTGAGAAATGCATTTTAAGTGTCAAAAGTTCCTGTTTGACTCTATGAATGTATTCAAGACTGAATATCTGTAACTTTTTGATATTCACTAATGTAGAGTTTGTCCTCCTAACTGGTCAGAGAGAATTGCTACTTATCCAAAAGGAAACACGAACACACACACACACACACACACACACACACACACACACTCTGAATAATCAGTATTTAATGTCTGAAAATTTGAGAACATTCTTATATATTTAAAGGTAGCGGACCAGAAACAATTTGGAGCCTTAGAAGCTAAAGCAGAATTGTCTCTAGAAGTGCAACTGCAAGCTGAGCGAGATGCTATCGACAGAAAAGAGAAAGAGGTAAGGACTTTTTTTTCTTTCGTGTGTGTGTGTGTGTGTGTGTGTGTGTGTGTGTGTGTGTGTGTGTATTAGATGTAGATGGGCAAATATCTTTTGTTTTATTTACTTACATGGTTCTGAGGATTGAACCCAGTGCCTCACACATACTAGGCAAGCACTCTACCACTTTATTTTTAAATGACAAAATATGTTTTGAGTTATTTTAAAATCAGTTACCTTGAAAATATCATTTGAACAAAATGAAGTTTGTGGTCTAAAACCAAAATATAGACTTTCTCAATTCAGTGCCTAAATTGATCTTCAAGACAATAAACATGTGAACTGATAAGCTTATGAAGGAAGTTTATTCCAGGTTGAGAGGATAACTAGTGTGAGCACTTTGAAGCAAGAAGAAATTTAGAGAGGGAGAAAGGATAATTTAGCAGGTACGGGCTGAATGAAGAGGACAGTGGAGAAATGTAGTAGTTAGGACAAAAGGCAGCATCTCTTTGCTCCTGTTCGTGCTATGGGCATTGAGTTTTTGCTCCTCTCTACTGTGAATTTGGGTTTGCTTGCTTTCCTTTTTCTTTTTAAACTTTTCCCTGAGAATTGATAGTATTGTTTTACAACATATGAAGCTTGTGCTTAAAAGATTAATAATGAACTAGGAATGGAAATTTAGCTCAATGTGGGTTTGAATCTGTAGCACCACAAAATAATAATAACAAGAAAGTAACTATAAAGTTATCCTGTGTTGCCCTTCTCCCTCCTTCTTAAAGAGAAGGATCCAATTAGGCATGGTGGTGCGTGCCTGTAGTCCCTGCTTCTCAGGACTCTGAGGCAGGAGAATGAATCACTTGAGCCAAGGAGGTTAAGGTCAGCCTAGGCAACATAATAATACCCCTGTGAGAACAAGAAAAGAAAATTTACCTTTAGATCTATAGTAATTTTAACTTTCTTTGTCTACTAGTAGTTTTCCTAAAACATATAATACTCAACATTGTATAGTAATAAATAATTTTAAATGTTTAAAATGTTTTTAATTATGTTTTTGTCTCTTTCCATAGAATTTTTCTCAGAACATTTAAATTTATTTTAACAATTACTTATTTTGCTTAAATATCGTAGAAGTATTTGGTAATAAGTACTTGGAAATCTGTTTATAAAACTAATTTAGACATCAGCTAAAATGACGGTTCAGTGAATTTGTAGTTCAAAGAAGAAAAAAGGAATCCATAGAAATTACTATAGTTGAAATGATCCATGAGAAGGATCGTTTTCCCATTTTTATGTAACATCTGAGAAGTTCTTGTTTATTAAGTTTGGAGTTTTCATGGAAGCAGTGAGCACATTTTTTTTGTGTGTAACTATTTCTGTATATTTGAAAGGAATTAATACTTAATGATTTATCTTAAATACTGAATAATCTCCTCCCCCAAAATATGAACCTTCACAACTGGATCTAAAAGTAGTGGTAGTTGATTAAGGATACTTGATGTAGCTTACTAGTTGTTTCTCTTCATTTGTGTGTGTGTTCTGGGGCTCAAAGGGCCTCACACAAGCATTCCATCACTGAGTTATTTCCTTAGCCCTAATTCTATACATACATACACACACACACACACACACACACACACACACACACACAGGGTTTTTTTGTTTTTGTTTTTGTATTTTGAGATGGAAGCCATTAAGTATAGTGCCAGGCTGACTATAAACTCCAAATTACAGGGTTCAAGCAATCCTCTCACATCAGCTTCCTGAGTAGCTGGAACTACATTCATGTGCCACCATGCCCTATTATTTTTATTATCATTTGAATGTAATATATATCTACTAACACCTTAATTTCCTGAATTAAGTTTCTAATAAACATCTACCTTTTACTCAGGATCATAGTACTAGTAGTACAGAACTATAAGAAACCATAGAGAGAGCATCTGTTAACTGACTTTCAGTTTTTGCAGATAGAGACCCAGAGCCAAAGATGTTGAGTGAATATATACAAATTAAAATAACAGCTGACCTTCATTTACTTGCTTTAAATAACTATAATGAGTATTCTATCAGAACTCACTTCCTTACCTATAACTGAATAATGAGAGGTATGAATGTAGAATTAAAGCATATGTCTTTTAATGAAAATAACTTAAGCATTCTATCCTGAAAACTAGGCAAATGTTTTCAGATATCCTATTGAGTATAAACATAAAGATATCTTTATGTATCATTATAGTTGAGACGTTCAAATACTCCTAAAACCTAGATTTGTATAAAACATTTTTTGAAAGTTCATTAGACTATTTAGAAATGTGGGATGAATAAAAAGAAGAAAACAGCTTCTTATAGGAGAAGGAAATATTGTGGAGACAATAGTTATTTTGAGAAAAGGATCAGTAAGTTTTAGCTCTCTGTAGAACTAATGAGCTCTAGTTTACAGATAGCAATAGTAAATAATAGTTAACTTTGCTGAGGGCTGAGGGCTAGAAAGTATATTAAATGCCTTGTCCCATTAACCCTTAACACTCTCCCTGGGAATAGATTCTGTTCTAAAATTTCCTAATTTGCCAATGTGTGACCTGATCCTTAAGAGAGGTTAGTACTTAGTACAGACAGAAAGAACTGATTCTGGAACCCTATGATGCTATGATGCCAGAACACTGAATATATTTTGCTTGTTAGTGAAAAATGTTAAAGACTGTCATTCAACATTTATTATTAAGCTGTTTCTGAATGTAGAGCACTTTTGTTCAGTTGTGAAATCAACACCAGACTTCAAGGAATATGCTATCTAATTAGTGGAACATATATAAGTTTTTTAACATTTTTTTAAGTTGTTGATGGACCTTTATTTTATTTTTTGATTATATGTGGTGCTGAGAATCGAACACAGTGGCTCACACATGCCAGGCAAATGCTCTACCACTGAGCCACAACCCCAGCCCCTATACTTTTTTTTTAAGAGAAAAAAACACTTACAAAATAAAATAAGACTCAAATAGGTACAAATCAGTGTCATCCAAATAGTCTAGATATCAATTGGTAGATAAGTAAAACAAGTTTAAACCTTTCTAATGTTCTGGTTTGGGTGTTGTTATAAGATAGCCTGAAACTAGAGTCTGCTTGAATAACAAGAATGTTCCATAGTGTCATTTGGAGAAACTAAAGTCTGATGTGATGTCTAAAGTTCAGCTACTTAAAATAAAAAAATGTTAGTACTTTAAACCAGTCCTTCTCTGCATATGAATCAGCTGGGGATCTTGATAAAGTGCAGGTCTTTTTTTTTTAATCTTTTTTTTAAAATTTTTAGTTGTAGAGAAACTAAATACCTTTTTTTTTTAATGTGGTGCTGAAGATCAAACCCTGTGCCTCACGCATGCTAGGCAAGCGCTCTACCACTGAGCCACAACCTCAGCTTCCAAAATGCAGCTCTTGAGTGCAGCACAAGATTCTGTGCATCAAACGTGCTCTCACATGATGCCCATTCTGCTGCTCCAGAGACTACACTTTGAGTAGCAGGGCTTTTAAGACATAGATCTAAGAATTTGACTATTAAGTGATATTACAAGGAAAAAAAAAAGGTCATGTGAGGTGGGGCAGCAATTTTACTTAAATAAATATGTGTATGTTGATTTTATAATACCTTGTCATTAAAATTTGTTATAGAAGAGAATAGGTGTAAATACTGTCAGATAACTTTGAAGAAGATACAGTCATCACAATTTTCAATAAACTAACCTGGAAATTATATATGTACAACCACTAAATGTATTTTAGTGTCTACAGAGTTCAATATCAGTGTTACAAAAAAAATTTAAGTAGAGGTCTTAGACATTAGTTATTAGAAACAGGATAAATTATAGTTTAGGACTGGAACTCCCCAGGTTCAAAAGGTGGTTTCACCACATAGTAGACATGTGACCTCAGGACAAGTTACTCCTTGCTGTAACTCCCTTCCTCAGTTCTGAAATGGGGTTAATCATAGAATAGAGCTCCTAAGGTTGTTACAGGCTTTTTAAAAAATAACAATATATAAAGTACTTTGTACCCATGCCTAGCAGTAATTCTCTATAAATAATAGCCATTATTTAGTATTGATACCATTTCTGTTTAAGAAATATTAGGCTGATTTTTTTTCCTTGCTGATTTCTTTTTTTAGGCTGATTTTTAAGGCCTTGCCTTGCCTGTGCTAGAATGATTCTAATTATGTGATGTATCAGTATATAAGCAAGATATGCCCCTTTTCAACTTTAAGGCACTAAATGATTTAAAGTTGGCTCTGAGCCAGTTACTACTAAACACTGCTTCTGCATCTTAGGTTGCTGTTAATGCAACATTTTTGATCATCAAGTAAATATATGTTTATAAATTCATTTATTAAATATTAAGTAGCTGTGAAGCAGTGAGCTAAAGTGATTGCTAATGTCCTCAAACCCATTTTTTTAAATAGAGCAATAATTAGCTCTTAATATTCGTCATCAGGTTCATTTTTTTTGGATAACCATCAAAGAGGATTATTTTACTTTTATTACTAATAATCTATCTTCAAAAATTAAATTTCTGTTTTCCTATAAGTAAGAGCTCTCTGATTTTCTACTAAAATTATTTTGTTAACTTACTCTGCAATTCAGACCTAAGGATCTCTTGACCTTATTGTGTATCTCTGCTTCCATCTGCTTAATCAAACCACAAAGCAGCCAGGGCATTCAATGGATTATAATTAGATATTTGTGGGACTATATTAAGTTAGTTTTATTTGATACTAGAATAACTGAATTAATTCTACAATTTTTCTAAGCTTTTCAATAGCAACTAACTTAATTTTAACTGAATTTAACATAAGAGTTAGCATGTGGACTGCTCCTTTCTGTGACTCTTTCTGCTTATGGTAGAAAATGTTTCCTGGTGTCCTTCTTTAAGGTGTCTTCTAATTGGGCAAGATGGTTTAAGAATGTGCAGTGTGACAGGCACGGTGGCACACACCTATAATCCCACAACTCAGAAGTCTGAGGCAGGAAGATTGCAAGTTTGAGGCCATCCTCAGCAACTTAGCAAGACCCTAAGCAACTTACTTAGCATGACTCTATCTAAAAACTATAAAATGAAAAAAAGGGCTGGTGATGTGGTTCCATGATAAAGCTCCCTTGGGTTCAGTCCCCAGTGCCAAATCAAAAACAAAATAAACAAACCAAAAAACAAACAAACAAAAAAAAAGAATGTGCAGTGTGAGCATGTCTAGGAACCATACAGGTATGGCTGGCTTAGAAAACCACTTTCCTTTATTCTTATGAATTAAGCATATGTACTTTGTAAAGCAAATACAACATTCTTTTTTTAAATTTTTTTTAGTTGTAGTTGGACACAATATCTTTATTTTTATGTGGTACTGAGGATCGAACCCAGTGCCTCACATGTGCACAGCAGGCGCTCTACCACTGAGCTACAGCCCCAGCCCCAACATTCTTAATTCTATCTTGACAAACATCTGTGTAAAGTTTTTTTTCTTTACTTTTCATAATTTTGATATTAAAGATAACAAACTTACAAGAACAACTAGAGCAATTTAGAGATGAGCTTGAAAATAAAAATGAAGAAGTTCAGCAACTACATATGCAATTGGAAATACAGAAAAAGGAATTCACTACCCGTCTACAGGAACTTGAACAAGAAAATAAATTATTCAAGGTAACTATTTTAGAAAATTTTTTTTCTATAAAGAGATAATAAGTTTTGCTCCTATGTAGTTATAATAAACATTTACTAAGTCCAGATCTAAATAATACTCACTCGAAGAACACTAGCAAGCAAATAGATTTGCATGGAACTTATTTTCTGTTCATAATTAAATTTTTGAGATCTTTTATGAAAATATTTCAAGAATTATTGATCTACATTATGTCTAATTTTTTTACTTGTACATTGTAGGAAATGTATTTTTTATAAGACTTAATTGAAACAATGTTGTGAACAATGCCATGTCATGAATACATCCAACTATGATGGTTATTTTTGTCACTAGGATGAAATGGAGAAATTGAGATTTGCCATGAAGGATCCTGAGGCTATCTCTACTCATGACCAGCATATGCTATTTGGGAAATTTGCTCAAATAATACAGGAAAAAGAGGTAGAAATTGATCGATTAAATGAGCAAATTAGAGACGTTCATCAACAAATTAGACTTACAACAGATAACAAGGTATACTCATTTAAAATTGGTTATTATCTGAAATCTAATATAGTTAAATAGAGTAATTAGCTTTGGATGCCATCTGTTATAGACTTAATTCAGTATTTTATCCTTTCCAATAAAATGTACTAATGTTGACATTTTCCTAATAGAGAATCAAATACTAAAAGCATAAGCCACTTATGTTTAATAGAACTTCCAGAATGATGTTCTAAATAAGGTCTTTGTTTGATGTGATAAGGGAGGTGTTGGTCTATATTGTTGGTCTATTATTGTAACATAATGTGTCTGACAAGCATACAGCTTTTGTGCCTGATCATCTTTAAGTTTTTACCCTAAAATAAAACAAAATTTTAAAATATGAATACATACTTTTCTGTGTTTCCCTTTTTCATTAACTAATAGGATTTTGAAGAAAAAAATGAACTGATAAGGGATCTTGAAGCCCAAATAGAATGTCTGAAGAGTGATCAAGAACGTTTGAAGAAAAATAGAGAAGAAGAAACAGACAAGCTCAATGAAGTGATTGAAAAACTTCAGGAGGAATTGTCATATATTGAACAGAATATGTTGGTGGATACCAGTTCCCCCTCAGAACAAGAGGACAGCTTGAAACATCAGTTAGAAAAGGTTATAGCTGAAAAGCTGGCTTTGGAACAGCAAGTAGAAATCACTAATGAAGAAATGGCCTTCACAAAAAATGTACTTAAAGAAACCAATTTTAAAATGGATCAGCTAACACAAGAATTAGTCAACTTGAAGAGAGAACATGACCCTAAGGAAAAAATCCAAAGTATACCAGATGAAAGTGTTAGCGTGACTATAGATGATATCAGCAAAGACCAACCCGAACTGGAAGTAATCCATATTGAAGATGTTCTTAAACCCCCTGAGAACAAGATGTATCTCAGATCTTTTGAAGAAAGCACCAAAGTTTCCAGAAATTTGGAAACGAAACTGCTACAGCTTGAGAGCTCTGTTAGTGCAAAGGACTTAGAACTTATCCAGTGTTATAAACAGATAGAAGACATAAAAGAACAAGGCCAATCTGAAACAGAAATGCTTCAGAAGAAGATTGTAAACCTACAGAAAGTACTTGAGGAGAAAGTAGCTGCTGCTCTTGTAAGTCAAGTCCAACTTGAGGCAGTTCAGGAATATGTGAAATTCTATCAAGATAAAGGAGTAGATTCATCAGAACTTGAAAAGGAAAATATGCAGAATTTAAATCAAATAACAGAAAACAAGATGGAGTCAGATATGTCTGCATTAACCTTGAGAATATCAGACTTAGAAAGACAAGTGATTGAAATGCATACTACTTTGATTTCAAAAAAAGAACAAGTAGAAACTGCAGAGAAAAATGCTTTGGAAAAAGAAAAGAAGCAGATAGAACTGCAGAAGTTATTGGAGGACAGTAAGAAAAAACTTGAAGGAAAAGAAAGGAAAAGAAGCCCTCACGGAGATTTTGTTCTCAAGGTTAGTTTTATATTTGAGTTTTTCACATAAAATACCCTAAGAAACTCTTTTTTTTTTCCTTTGCTTATTAAGCTGATTGGTAATTTACTAAGTCAAACAGTTCTGCTGACACCTACCAATTTATACATAATGGCATTTTATTAAAAAAAATCATACTGTTCTTAAAGAACTTTAGACAAACTAAAGAATTTGTTTGAGCAAAAAGTGCTACATGCATTGTGCAACACTCAGAACCAGAAGAGATTCAAACAGTTTCACTGTGCAACAGTGGGTGGTATTTAGAGGCAGAACTCACACATAAAATTCAGAAATTGCTTGATTGGTCATGGCTAGACCTTGTTTGGATGTGATTTGATTGGTTGATTGCCTATGATTGGCTGAAACAGTTGCCTACTATCATTGGCTGAGACTTAGTAGTTGATTATACTCTGTTCATTTGATTTCCTACCAAGTTATATTGCAGACAAGTAACATTTCTTACACAGAAACTCAAGGTATAGAGACCAGATTAAATTTAACACTATAGGGTTATTTTATTATCACTAGAATAATGGGCCCAAATTACATTTTGTGATCTTCAAACATCTTTATTCAATCAGGGTTGTCATTAATTAGAATAGTTCAAATAAATATGGAAACATTAAATTTAGCAAATGTCCTCTAGAATTTCTGTGGATATTTTCCCCCTTAATGTACCTCTACTAAGTATGTTATGTCATCATCTCTTTTAAGTACCATAGTGCACCCCATAATCATCACCACCACAATAATGTATATTCATGAGTATTCTATACATTCTAATCTTGAACCGAAGACAGTTTATTAATAGATGATTTTTAATTAATACCAGCACAATTTTTTTTTTTGGTTGGGGGAGAGCTTCATAAAATGGTCATACCACAATTTTGCAAAAACAATTTTGGCATAAAATCTGTGAAAGTTACGTAGGTGAGATACAATTATAAAAATATCAAAATATATTCATATTGAATTAATATGAGTAACAAGTTATTAGCTTGGCAAATTTTATGCCTCATAATAGATTTTATTCTTCTTAGGAAAAATTTGTAACTGACCTAATTCTACTTACAAGATCAGAAATTGCAGTTATTTCTTAGTGTATGACAGACATGACAAAGACTTTTTTCCTTCAAGTTCCCTCACTTAATAAACTTACAATTTCAAGTACCAGAAGTTCAGTCTTACCTGCCCCAGAAGATTAATTGATACATTGGGATTTTATGTCTACTTAATTTATATTGGCAAAGGATAATAATTTCATTCACTATACTTCTTCTTCCTAGCTCATTGGAATTGCATATTACTGTAGGTAATAATTATTAAAATATTAATATAACTTTTTAGGTATAACTTATAATAATTATCTTTGAGCTCATATCTTTTGAGGAAAGTAATATAAATATGAAACTTTTGAGTGGCACAAAGAATACTTTTATCAATAATTTATAAATGTTATATATATTAATGGCATGATTCGTCTTTCATTCCCAGAAAATCTTTCTTATTTCCTTAAGAATACAAAACGATAGTTCTTAAAATGTTTCACTATTTGTTGAAAAAGCATTTATCACTAAAACCCCTAGGCAGTCAGTCTTGGAAAAGCTTCATTAGAATGTGTAAATGCTTTGAACTTAGCTTTTTTTTTTTTAAATGGTGTATTTCTTATGTTTTCTACTGTTATCCAGACAACTACTGAGTTAATAAATGCCAGTGGAGAAAGTGGATTTTTTGAAGAACTTGAGGCTCTTAGAATCGAGTTGGTGGCTACCAAAGAAGAACTTGCCACTTTCAAAGAAAGGACAGAAAAACTTCAAAAAGAGCTTTTGGTAAGACAAGTAACATAACTCCTAATTCATTCATTTCTACCCATCTTAATTCCCTTTCAAAATGTCCTATAGAAACAAGTCCAGAGCCATAACTTAAACTAAATTTATAAGTCTTTTTGAAAAATTCCATTGTTATAAATCTATTCACCATCTCCTTGCTTGTTTTGCTAGGAATCTTTATATTAGAAGAATGCTTTTAATCTCTAGTCTTTTAGTAAAGGAAGTGAAAAACTGCTGTTAAAGAGAACTTAAATCCCTTGAGAAACAAAAGTAAAGGCTAATAAAATTATTTCAATTTTGTAGTAACCTGTGACCATACATACATGCGAAAGTATATATGTATTACAGTTTCCAAAGTGTTTTTCCTATTATTCTGAGGCAAGTGAACATATAAATGAAATTATACTCTTTCCCTCTCCACTGTAAGATTTTCAACTTAATTTATCTATGTTTCAGGTAAAAGAGACAAATATGGCATCTCTTCAGAGAGATTTAAGCCAAGTTAAGAATCAACTTGATGAGGAAAAAAAGAAATTATCCCACTTCTTAATAAAAGAGGATAAGTCTGAAGTACCAACAAACAGAAACATCTGCTTAGAGCCACTTCCTATTGAAGTAGGTAAAAACACTGCATCCCAAACGGACCAAATACTCAAGGTCAACATGAGCAACCAGACACCACAAATTCTTGTTAAAAACGCAGGAATTCAAATTGATATACAGACTAGCTGTTCCTCAGAAAAAGTCTCTGAAATAATTAGGCAATTTACTGAAATAATTGAACACATACAAGAACTTCATGCCGCTGAAATTTTGGATATGGAATCCAGACATATTTCAGAAACTGAAACTTTAAAGAGGGAACATTATGTTGCTGTTGAGTTACTGACAGAGGAGTGTAACCAGCAGCGCAACTAACTTTAGAGTATTCAAGACATGATTTATCACCTCAAATCCTGCCCACCCCAAAATAATTCCCCTACTACCTCTTCATTCAGTAGATTTCTCATAGAAAATACATGATTGAAGACTAATGTGGGAAGGTGCTCTGAGGTAATGCATGGTAGAAAGTGGTGAGGCATACAGATACTGGTGAGGAAGAGGATTGATCACTTAGTACAACCATTATCCCTATTACTGCCTGGTGCTTTTAAGAATGATCCAAAAAAAAATCCTAACAATGATCTTTTACTTTTCTTTCCTCAAAAACATACCTGAAGTGTCATACTTGATAACAGAAGTGGATTTTCTATTCATTATGAGAAAACTTCTTTACCCTGTCTTCCTTTAGTTCACTTCTGATCCAGAGATTTTGAATCATTTTAGTTTGAATTGTATTCAGTCTACTTTTACAGGTTTTTTTTTTAACTTTTATTAATGATTCTCTTTTCCTACTAGTCCCACAAACTGTGGACTAATATCAGATTGAGTTAGTAGTTATCTCTTCATTCATTCATTCAAAAAATTCATGTGTTTAACACAAGTAACTTGTAGTACTAGGAAACTCTCATTATTATAGTTGAAGTCTGTTTGTTGGTTAAAGGTTTGTTTTGTTTTAAGCGTCCAAATTTCACAAGACCCAGAATCTGACGACCAAAATATTTTTTAGGATATACTAAAAATATATAGAACTTCAACCTTTAGAACACTTTATATTAGCATGAGTCTTGATTCCTTGCTTTAGAACAACTCTTGATGACTTATAAGTATAGTCAAAATCTCTTTAAAAATCAGTTGAACTATAAATAAGACGTTTAAGGAACAAAGGGCATTTTTTCTGATGGAGAGTTAAGAGTAATTTTTTTGTTATCTAAAATCATGCAAAATGTCTTGTTTTTCTCTTACAGGTTCAACTACTACATTTCATAGTGGTATGAGAAGATAATACTCTAAAAACATCAAAAGTTGAAGTGATTTTAAACAAATTCTCTTTTGTAAATCGAAGATTCTTTTGTGCTTTTATATTGTGAATATTTAATGGGACCAAAACAAACACAGCTTATGATTGTATCAGATCTCTTGCACATGAAAACAAACTGGAATTTGTACATACAAGCATTGTGTATGTATTCATGCACAATAATCACTAAATTACATGTATATTTGCAGAATGTTAATTTAAATGATTAAATTATAAACCTTGTGTATTTATCAAATGGGTGAAAAGATTAAACTTTTGCCGATATGATACTGCTGAATGTGTAGCTTGCGGTGTCCTGCACTTTTCATTTAAGGCTACTGAAATTACATGTTTCTGCCTAATGTATTTGCTACTGGTGATGAAGACAGAAGATATCACTTGTAGACACCTATTTTTGTATAATGGTAGAAGTTTTGAATTTTATGGGGTATTTTGTCAAAGCACTGAAAATAAAAATGACTTCACCATTTTCACCACACTGTATTTGAAACTTCTTCATTTTTAACTGAGCCATATAGTTCCTGGTGCATATCCTCATAAATTACTTATCTTAAATACGCAAGACCTTAGGATTCAAACAGAAAGTTGTCCTCATATAATTGTATATTAGGGTTTTCTATGAAGGTTTTCCCTCTGCCTTTACATCAACTTATATCTAAGGATAATATTTCTTAAAAGCCATATTTATTTAATTACATTTGGTTTTACATGTATCTAACGGTATGTCTTTACAATCTGTGGCCCACTATGACACAAAAATCATTTAGCTCAAATAATCTAAATTTATTAATTAGATTTCAGCAGAATGAAACAGAATTCCTGCTGTCCAACACAATTCAGGTGGGAAGCTGTCACAGATGTTGTTTCTTTATCTAGAGTGTTCCAATAACATGGCAACTCACTAAAACAGGAATTGTATTTGTTGCTGATGTCTGGAGGATTTTGATGTCCTATGATTTAGATCAACACAAATAAGCATAGTAACGAGTTGTACATTCTTGGAAGTTTCAATATTAGCAGCGGGGCTTCAGTATGAGGATTTCTAAACATAGCAAAAGTATCCTAAAACAGCTAGTGGAAGTGGAGGAGAGTTGTGGGTAAGAACCAGAAGCTAAAATGATTGCCATTCAGGACTATTTTGTTGTAGACACATGACAAAAGCAGATGGACATAAGGGGAGGGAGGGGAAAAGAGAGGAGGGAGCAAGAGGGATAGGAATGATGGTGGAATGAGTTAGACATCATTACCCTAAGTACATGTATAAGACATGAATGGTGTGAAAATACTTTGTGTATAACCAGTGTCTTGAAAAAATGTGTTCTACCTGCATAATATAAAATGAATTGCATTCTGCCATCATGTATAACAAATCAGAATAAATTTTAAAAAATTAAAAAAAGAGCAGATGGACAAGTACTTAGCAACAGCAGTTCTCAATAGTCTGTAGTTTAAAAACTAAATCTGCAGTGCTCCCCTAGCATACACAAGGCCCTAGTTTCAAGCCATAACACCATAAAGCAAAACTGAAATCAAACTTCACTAACAGAGCAGCTTTGCCTAGGGTTCTTAACTTTTTTCTTTTTTAAGTTGTCAATGGACCTTTATTTTACATATTTATATGAGGTGCTAAGAATCAAACCCAGTGCCTCACACATGCTAGGCAAAGTGCTCTACCACTGAGCTCTACCCTGACCCACCAACTCATGCTTATTACATAGTAAATCCCAGCTCCTGACCACTGACAGGAGCACTGACATGGATCTCTTTAGCCGTCTGCCAAAGCTATCAATCCTGATTTTCAGAATGCTTTTAAAGACTATATATATATATATATATATATATATATATATATATATATATATATATATACACACATACATACATACATATGATTCCAAAGAAAACCAATTATACACAAATAATTACTAAACTTTTCAAGTTGTGATATAGTACATATTAAAATATTAAAGTGTACTATAAGCCACCTATAATTCCAGCTGCCCAGATCCACCCACACCAACCTACCCAGAATCCCTGCTCTCAGTGGTCCTGATTTACTCCTCCACAAGCAGGGCAGACACCACCAGAGTCTAGCCTTTGGTGCAGGACTTCCCCTTCCAACCAGCAGACTACCACAGGAGGTCAAGCCCAGCGGCCCAGACCCACCCATTCCAACTTAAGCAGGACCCAGATCCAGGATGTAGTAGCATTTATTGAGGACACCAGAAGGGTCTGGAAGCCCAACATCAAGGTGAGGTGAAGACATTCTGCACAGGTATGACAAAAATATAGAAAAGAAACTGTAACATCTCAGATCCACACTGCAAGAAAGGCAGACACATATAGACAACATAAAAAAACAAGGGAAGAAAGTGCCCCCAAACAAACCAGGATGCTATAATATCAGAACCCATAATATCAGTGAAGTTGATGAAATGTCAGAGAAGCAGTTCAGAGATTCATAATTAAAATAATCTTGGGTTGAGGATGTGGCTCAAGCAGTAGCGCGCTCGCCTGGCATGCGTGCGGCCCAGGTTTGATCCTCAGCACCACATACAAACAAAGATGTTGTGTCTGCCGAAAACTAAAAAATAAATATTAAGATAATTCTCTCTCTCTCTCTCTCTCTCTCTCTCTCTCTCTCTCTCTCTCTCTCTCTGAAATAAATAAATAAATAAATAAAATAATCTTTGAATTAAAGAATGACCTAAATGAGCAAATACAAGCAAAAATAGATCCTTCCAACAATGAGATAAGAGCAAATACAAGTAGCAAAATATTACTCCGAGAGAGAGACACTCTGGGGGGGGGGGAACAGAAATCCTTCAAATGAAGGATACAATAAATCAAAAAACTCAATAGAAAGCATAACCAACAGACTAGATCACTTGGAAGAAACATCAGATAATGAAGACAAAGTATACAATCTAGAAAATAAAATTGATCACACAGTGAAGAAAGAAACCATGAATAGAATATCTAAGAATTATGGGACAGCATCAAAAGATCAAATCTAAGAGTCATTGGGATAAAGGAAGGGACGGAGTTTCAAGCCAAAGGAATGCACAATCTCTACAATGAGATAATATCAGAAAATTTCCCAATCATGAAAAACAAATTGGAAAACCAAATACAAGAGGTTACAGGACACCAAATGTACAAAATTACAACAGTTCTACACCAAGGCATACTATAATAAAAATGCCTAGCATACAGAATAAGGATAGAATCTTAAAAGCTGCAAGAGAGGGGAATCAGATCACATATAGGGGGAGACCAACCCATATCAGCAGATTTTTCAACCCAGACCTCAAAGCCAGGAGATTGTACAACATACACCAAGCTCTGAAAGAAAATGGATGCCAACCAAGAATCTTATATCCAGGCAAACCTAAGCTTTAGATTTGATGATAAAATAAAAACCTTCCATGATACACAAAAGTTAAAAGAATTTACAACTAGAAAACCTGCACTACAGAACATCCTCAGCAAAATATTCCAAGAACAGGAAATTAAAAACAATGATGAAAATTAGCAGAGGGAGGGATTACAGTAAAGGAAAATCTAATCAGAGGAGAAACCACAAGTCACATTAAATACTAAAAATAAACAAAAATGGCTGAGAATACAAATCATGTCTCAGTAATAACCCTGAATGTTACTGGCCTAAACTCAACAATCAATTATCACTTTACAGAATGTATACACACAACTCCGGTGCTTAAGCAGGACTGGTGGTTCCTTTATATCTGTAGGAATATTTCAAAATTATTCACCATTTTCTTTTCTGAAAGAAGTCTGACATGCAGAAATTTGGAGGGAGTGTTCAGTGAGTGTTGTAGGGAGAATTTTCTTTTTGAAGATCACAAAGCCTTTAAAACCCTCTCCTAAAAGAGATTTCTCTTCTAATTCTCAAGACCAGAGTGCCTTCTTTAATTACCCTCAGTTCTGTAAGCCACTGTCCTTGAGGTGCTGAGGATTGTTCTGCACTTATCTTCTGAACTTTGTCCAGAATGTTCTGTTTATGGACATGTTGCTCTGCACTGATCCCTTTTCAGGCTTTAACTTCCTTGATTGCCCTCTCCCTTTCCAGTTCTCTTTAGATGCAGGGACACTGTTTCCCCCTTGAGTCTACCAAAAACATTCCATATTTTCAGACTATACATCCTTTAACATTTTGAAAAAAAATTCCCTATTTTGGGACAATGTACCTCTACCCACATCTGTGACTCTCAGCTAGTAGGCCTGGGAAGTGCTGGAGGCTCCCAATCTCTCCATTGTTGCCTTTCAAGGGAATTCACCCAATACCTGCTAGGACATGGCTACCTCAGAATAATGAAATCTTTCCAGAGCTCTAGAAAGATATCTGAGATGCTTCTCTTTCAGGCAAAAATTCATCCATTTCTGGGGAATGGGTTCTCCATCTTAGTCATTTTCAATCTATGGAAACTTAACTTTCATGAGATTCTCTTCAACCTTGATTTCCCAGCCTCTCTTCATAACTTTGCAGAATTTCCAAGGATCCTGGGACAGAATATTTACTGTTAGAAATTATGAAGATGTCTAAAAATAGCTCTCACACTGTCCATAGATAGTAAATAGGATCTGTGTATTAAACAACCAGTGCTTACTTTCCTGTGGTTCAAGATGATTTTCATACCTTTTCTTCAAATTTCTTTTTCTTTCACTTTGTTATTTTAGTATCTCTTTTTTTACTTCAGAAAAACAAAAAAGTAATTCACTTTTAGTATTTCATTATATTTTTCATTTATTTGATTGGCCTTATCTCCTCCTCCATTTGGGAAGATAAAAGCTTAAAAAAACAGTCATGCACTCAACTTGTCCCCACCAAGTCTATGAACCTGTCTCCATCTCCTGAGTTCTCCCGCTTCCCCCATTGTCATGAACTGCATGACCATTAATTCAGAAAACTGGACAAGGGGCAATGGGAGATTAGAAAATAAAGCACACACACAAATAGAGAAAAACCTGGGATATCCCATGAACACCACACTCAGATGGAGTGCAATGACATGAGTCATATCAACACGTTTATTATGTATGTTTTTATCATAGAAAGCGATATTGTGGGGAAGTCTCTCCAAAACAAGCAGAGCCAAGGTCATGAGTATGAGCAGCCTAATTATGATTATCAGCTTGTGCCCGTAACTTTCTACCCCAAGCAGCTGGCATCTTAAACCCAAGGTTAAGAACATAATATTTCTGACTGGCATAGAACCCACAATTGCACAGGTTGTTACCATAGCAACTGGGCTATCTCCATGGGCACTTTTGCACCAAGAATTCTCCAGAGGGCCATCACCTCTGTTACAGGACAATTTCAATACTCATAATTCGGTTGCCACTCCCGACACCCGATCTTAAAGAAAAGCATTCTCTCCTCCTATCTGGTCCTCTTTTTCTATATTTCTCACTTCCTAAGATTTCCCGCATTCAGTCATCTTCTGTAATCCTGCAGCATCCAATCTTTCCCCCTGTCCTGGATCATTCCAAGCATGAAGTATACTATGGAGTTGCCCATCCTAAAAAAGACCTCATCAGATCATCAGCTCCAGCCTCTACTGCCCTTCCCAGCTGGATTTTTTCATAAACAAGTGGTCTGCACTTAACCTCTCCCTTCTTCACCTCTTCATAAACAGACCAACAACTCCATAAACCCCAATAACTCCAACAAATTGCTCCCAACAAGGTCACTAGCAATCTCTGTGCTGTCAAGTAAGTCATAAACCTTACCTTATCTTTTTCAAGCTGTCAACACCATTCAAAATAGCTGCCCCCTCCCTCCAACTTGTAATGTTCTTTGCTCTTGACTCCTGTGACTTCATGTTCTCTGGCCATCCCATGCCAGCTTGGATGCTTTGGGGTTTTGTGTTTTCTTCTTTTTCTGGGATGACAGAGGGAGACAGACTCCTCATTTTCTATTTAACCGCTCAAATTGAGGATACTTTGGCACTCAGAACTTGCCTATCTTTTCTCTAACTTCCCACTGTTTGGATTTCGATTTTTTTGTTTGTTTGTTTGTTCAACTGCTTATGTAGCTTTCTTGCTTACACATTCCCATGAATGTCAAACTGATCTTGTCTAAATCACAGCACTGTTTGCTCACCTATGTTCCTCAACAGGTTCCTCTTTTTTCATGCTTCCCCTTCTGGTTAATGGTCCTGCCATCAATAAGTTCCATAGTTTTATTTCCCAAACCTACCCATCTTAATCACCATGGCATGAGTCCCAGCCACCATCATCTCTCATCTGGGCTCAGCTTCTACTCTCACTCCTTTCCAGTTTTTTAAAGAAATAAAGTTGGAGAAAATTGACCGCATCAATATTTAAAATTGGAGAAAAGTTGCAACAGCTGTATTTAAGCAGGGCTGTAGGAATGAGGGATAAGGAGATGCAGTTCAAAAACATGTATTTAGCTGGTAGGATACACAGACTTCAACATAACTGAACCAGTGAAAAGTGGGAAAGAACCATGCGGAAGGAATCCAGGTGATAGGAAACAAGTGGGAAAGAAGTGGAGGCCAGGTTTTTTGTTTGAGACAGGATCTCATGAAGCTGCTGATGGCCTTGCTAAGTTGCTCAGACTGGCTCTCAAATCTGGAATCTTCCTGCCTTACCCTCCCAGGTTTCTGGGATTACAGGTATATACAAAAAAGTGATCCGAACCTACAAGAGGCCAGGTTTTGAATTGAAGTCTTAGTTGTTGGATTTGTTGAGCTGTAGGATCATCAAATGTCTATTTCTTTTTTAATGAATATTAATTATACAGAATAATGTATTTAATTGTGGCATATTTGTACATGTGTATTATGTACTTTGATCATTTTTACCCCCCGCATAACTCCCACTACCCTCCCCACACACTTTACCCTGGGCGCCTTCCTCTTCTCTGACAATCTCCCTTCTAATTCCATGTTGTCTTTTATCCCCTGGATTCCATATATGAAAGAAAACATGATACTAGACTTCCCAAGTCTGACATTTTGTTAAACAGGATGATCACCACTTCCATCCATGTTCCTACAGATGACATGATTTCATTTTCCTTTATGGTTGAATTATACTCCATTTTATAAATATACCACATCTTCTTTCTGCATTCACCTAATGATGAATGCCTGTGCTCATTCCATAGCTTGGCTATTATGAATTTTTCCACAGTAAATATGGGTATGCAAGTATGTCTGTAATATATAGACTTAATTCAGGTGTATACCCAGGAGTGTTATAGCTGGATCAGATAGTAGTACTATTTTTTTTTGAGGAAGCTCCATATTGATTTCCATATGGCTGCCTTGCTTATATTCCTACCAATAGTACATACAGGTATCTTTTTTTCCTCTGAGTACTCACCAGAATTAACTGGTTTTCTTTTTTTTTTCTTAATTCTTTTTTTTTAAGTTCTTGGTAGCCATTCTGACTAAAGTAAGATAGAATCCCAATGCAATTTTGATTTGCATTCTCCTGATGTCTATAGATGTTAAACAGTTTTTCATATGATTACTAGTCATTTGTACTTCTTTTATGAAATGTCTGTTCCATTTGATGAAATGGATATGTTTGGAGGTGGTTGTATATACACAACTAGAACCAAGACTTGAAGACTAAATGTATAGACTTTGGAATCATCCATTACAGGTTATACCTGAAGTTATGAAGATAGATGAAATCACCAAGGAAAAAAGTACCCATGGAAAAATAAGTGTCAATCCTGCTTGTCAGCCTCAGGTTGACTTCTTGTACTTCCCATCTAGTCTCTGTCCAGAGCCAAGCATTCATTCCTCTTCTCTTCACAGCTCTGCACCATCTTCATTTACCCCAGTCACTCCCTTCTCAGGATACACACAAAAGGAAGCACAGTGCCCCATGTCTTTTTCAGTCTTGTTGTTCACAATGATAAGCACCTACGTCCACCTTCTTATTAAAGGTTTTGTGGCTGAACATTTTGACCCTTGATAATCTTCAGTTATCGGGAGCCAGCAAGAGAGTACAACACTTGACAAACAAATACAGTCACACCTGCCCACCCTGGTGATTACTTATCTGACATTCTAGTGGATGGCCCATGAAGCCAAGAATCCCAAAGCAGCAAATAAAACCTTTCAGCCATCTACTTAGAATTCTCCTTCCAACCATCCTGGTAGAATTACAACATCCTGGTAGAATTACAACATGGAGGAGGCACCAAAACTGGAGTCTGTTTTTTCACTTCTATTTTTCTTGTTGTTGTTCTTTTTTAGATATACATGACAGTAGAGTATTTTTGACGTACATATACATGGAGTAAAACTATTCTAATTAGGATCAGATTCTAGTGATTGAACATAATGTGGAGTTACATTGGTCGTGTATATTCATATATGAACATAGGAAAGTTACCTATACTTCTAACGAGGTTGTTTTTTCTGACCATGGCTGTTAACTCTTTTTTTTTTTTGCATATTTTAATGTCTTTATTTACTTTTGTATTTTGGTATTTTATCCAAAAATTCCGGAAGAAATTTACATAAATGAATATACACAGAAAAATCGAGGCAAATTTGTTATTGGTATAAAGAGAATTCTTATCAATTGAGAATTATAAAATTTCAATTGAAATATTAACTTAAAATTGTAAAATTTACATGCCTTTTTGTGCAATGACATGTAATTAAGCATTTATTTTCCCCACCCTCCTCCCCCCCCTCCATAATCTTTTTTTTTTTAATTTTTTTATTAGTTGCTCAAAACATTACAATGATTTTAACATATCATACATTTGATTCAAATGGGGTACATAATCTCATTTTTCCACGTGTACAGATTGCAGGATCACATTGGTTATACAGCCACGTTTATACAGACTGCCATACTAGTGTCAATTGTATTGTGCTGCCCTTCTTATCCCCTCTCCCCTCCCATTCCCTCCCATCACCTCTTTCTACCCAATCTACTGTGACATGTTTCTCTCTTTTTTCTTGCCCCTCACACCATCTTATATGTAATTTTGCATAACCATGAGGATCTCCTACCATCTTCCGTGCAATTCCCATTCTCTCTCCCATTTCCACGCACCTCTCGTCCCTATTTAATGAACTGTATGAAAGTCCTACATATAATGTTCTGTCCTGGTGTTTTGGGAGAAGGAAGAAAATTAGGTTCCTTTATTGTCATTGTTATAATCCGTTACGAATATTAGCAATTGCCCTCAATTTAATGGTACTGCACAGTTGATCTAAAATTCTAGCTGGTGGTTGGATAAGTTCTAGACAAACAACTATTAGAAATGTGTGTTAATGAAATGGTTACCAGATTGAAATAAATCTAGATAAAATTTCAGTAAGGTCCAAATAATATGGAATATATGTTTTAAATAGAATCGGATGAGATAGAAAGGCATTCTTAGTTTTGGAAGAGTATCAAATAATCTGTTCCGTAGTCTTAATTGAAGTGATAAATTCTCTTTGCATTAACCTTTTGCTACAACATTAAAATATTTACTGCTTGTGGTTAGCATTTATGTTCAAACTTTAGTGTTGAATTCTTTATACTTGAATATCATCTGTATTCTCGAAGAATCTTAAGAGTCTAACTTTGAAGTCAAGTAATATCAATTGGTGTCCAGTGTATACCAGGTATTGGAAAAACAAAGATAAATAAGAGATTGTTCCTACCTCAGAAAGCCTTCAGTTTGGTGAATTTACAGTCTGGCTAAGATAAAACCCACATTCAAGATACATAGCAATACAAACTAGTATATAACATATGCTAGTTGAGTAGCATACACTTGAAGTGCTTCAGGACTTTAAAGAAGGGAGCCTCCGATAGGCTGTTCAAATAATTGGAGAATAATTTACTGGTGTCCACCCAACAGCAGCAGCCTGAAAACCAGGACCCCTATGTATATTTACTCAACTCAAATGACTTCTCGCTTTGGCATTTTTTCTGCCAACTTCTCCTATTTACTTGTTTGTTTATTTATTTTTGTAGCACTAGCAATTGAACCTGGGGCCTCCTGCATATGAGGTGAGTGCTCCATCACTAAGCTACGACACCAGCCCTCTTAATTTTATTTTAGATAAAGTTTGCTAAGTGGCTCCAACTGGCCTTGAACTTGGGGTCCTCTTCCCTTACACTTCCTAGAAGCTGTAGTTATAGGTATATACCATCATGCCCAGCAACTTGCTCCTCCTCTTCAGGCACAGTTGATCAACCCCTTCTTTGTAATGCTTCTGTTAGTCCTCCTTAATTATATGGAAGCCCTCAGAGTATATTATAAGATTCCAACCAAAAGATTCCCTATAAGATTCCAACTTCCTTGAGACTGCAAATGTTGTACATTTGTCTCTGAATCCCCACCACTGCTTAACATGGTACCGAGGATATTGTTAGTGTCCCCCCTAAGTATTTCTTTTATGAATAATTAAAGGAAAAAAATGAATACACAAGATATGAGGTAGGACCTGAGGGAAGATTATAACCCTGCACTTAAAAATCAACAGGTAACATATCTTTACCAGGTACACAGGGATTAGAAATAAAGAAGAATAAATAGTGCAAAGAACAGGAATTCTCAAACCTCACACGGTCTCATTCCTTCCTTTGTGACTCTCAGTTATTCTGTCTCCTGACATCCTGTTCAGTAGCTGATATTGTCCTGCCTCCTCTGCCGTCCTACCTAATGCTTCTAATGTTTTTGGCAAGCCCAGCAGGTCACCTGGCTTATTAGCAACTATATTTTGAAATGATGTCAATCTCATGGACTTCTGTAACTTTTTTTTAAAAATATTTTTAGTTGTAGATGACCACATTACCTTTATTTTATTTATTTTTTTATGTGGTGCTGAGGATTGAATCCAGTGCCTCTAACATGCTAGGCAAGCATTCTGCCAGTGAGCTACAGTCCTGACTTCAGGAACTTTATAAAGGGCTATTTTATTTTAGATGCTTCAATTCTCTCTTGCTTAATGGTATAAAGTTTCTAGACAACACCCAAACCTAGAAATCTTGACTCCTTAAATGGGAGGTTCGTAGAATAAGTTATTTAGAAGAGATTACTAAAAGTTTGATTCTTACCTTTTCTTTTAAACATAAGCAAACTGAAGTTCTGGGAGACGTAGTGACCTGAGATGGGGGAGTTGTTATTAATAAACCAAATTCAACAGAGTTTTCATGGTTTGGGCCAGCAATCACTATAAAATCTTAACATCCATAGAAGGAATATCTGGTTATTAAGAAAAAAACAAGTAATGGTAGATACAGTTTCTCTAGTGTCTGCTTTTAAACTAAAACATAATTAATCACATCTATACTTATTTATTTAAAGATTTTTTTCCCCACCCTGACAAATCATAGGATCTTGAGATTAAGGGTCCTGGTTCTGTTCATTTTTGTATATAGCCCATAAACTTAAAACTGGCTCAAAGTATTTTTCTTGTCATGCTACAGATCTATTTTTCAATTAATAATAAATATGTAAATCATAAATATTTTCAGTAGAGCATTCATCTTAGGAATTGCTGCTTGGAAATATATTTATGAAAATATATTGTCATCTTTATTTAATGAAGCCAGATGCTTGCACTAGTCAAAAGATTTCTAGTTAAAAAGAAATGTGAGGCTGGAGCTGGAGCTCAGTTGCAGAGTGCTTGCATAATATCTGTGAGGCACTGGGTTTAATCCTTGGCACCACATAAAAATAAACAAATGAAATAAAGGCATTCTGCCCATTCTATGAATACAAAAAAATTATTAAATGTATTCATGAAAAAAACTTTAAAATTATATAATGGGTCTATCATAAATACAATAATAAGTGGCTTAAAACTTCTAATAAAAGAGATAGATAGCATCCTCTGGGGCTAAAATGCCAATAATACCTGGGAAAGCTAAATAACAATATTACCTCTTCTGAGTTGTTGGATTTTAAAAAACTAAATGCTCAGTATTTTAGTTTCATGTGCTTAAACATGTTCACGATTTTTGCATGTGTATATATAATATACAAATGTATATATTTACATCTATTAAATATAAACTTCTTGGCCAGGCATGGTGGCACACACCTGTAATCCCAGAGGCTCAGGAGGCTGAGGAAGAAGGATCACGAGTTCAAAGCCAGCCTCAGCAAAAGTGAGGAACTAAGCAACTCAGTGAGACCTTGTTTCAAAATAAAATACAAAATATAGGACTGGGGATGTAGCTCAGTGGCCAAGAGCCCCAAGTTCAATCCCTGGTACCCCAGCAAAAAAACAAAAATAAAAAATAAAAACCTCTCAACTGCAAAAGGCTTATGTAGTCAAAAAGTGTATAGTCTTTATCTCTTTCCTGTCTTCTCTTCTCTTTCCTATCTTCTCTTCTAGACTTACTTCAGTTTGCTCACAACAGATTTATGTAGTTCATGAGATCCTATCACACTGTGTCTGTGTACTCTCCTGAGAGCAGCTGGGGGAGGTGAGTGAGGGACTTCTCAGCTTCACCTCCTCCTCTGCATCCTGAGAGCAGAAGGGGGAGGTGAGAGGGACTGCTCAGCCTCACCTCCACCTCTGTGTCCTGAGAGCAGCTGGTGGATGTGAGTGGGACTGCTCAGCCTCACCTCCACCTCTGTGTCCTGAAAGCAGCTGGGGAGGTGAGAGGGACTGCTCAGCCTCACCTCCACCTCGGTGTAGTGAGAGCAGCTGGGGGAGGTGAGAGGGACTGCTCAGCCTCACCTCCTACTCTGTGTCCTGAGAGCAGCTGGGGGGGGAGTGGGACTGCTCAGCCTCACCTCCACCTCTGTGTCCTGAGAGCAGCTCGGGGAGGTGAGAAGGACTACTCAGCCTCACCTCAACCTTTGTGTCCTGACAGCTGCTGGGGGAGGTGAGAGAGACTGCTCAGCCTCACCTCCACCTCTGTGTCCTGAGAGCAGCCTGGGGGAGGTGAGTGGGACTGCTCAGCCTCACCTCCACCTCTGTGTCCTGAGAGCAGCTGGGGGAAGTGAGTGGGACTGCTCAGCCTCACCTCCACCTCTGTGTCCTGAGAGCAGCTGGGGGAAGTGAGAGGGACTGCTCAGCCTCACCTCCACCTGTGTGTCCTGAGAGCAGCTGGGGAAAGTGAGTGGGACTGCTCAGCCTCACCTCCACCTCTGTGTCCTGAGAGCAGCTGGGGGAGGTGAGAGGGACTGCTCAGACTCACCTCCACCTCTGTGTCCTGAGAGCAGCTGGGGAAGGTGAGAGGGACTACTCAGCCTCACCTCCACCTCTGTGTCCTGAGAGCAGGTGGGGGAGGTGAGGGGAACTGCACAGCCTCACCTCCACCTCTGTGTTCTGAGAGCAGCTGGGGGAAGTGAGTGGGACTGCTCAGACTCACCTCAACCTCGGTGTCCTGAGAGCTGCTGGGGGAGGTGAGAGGGACTGTTCAGCCTCACCTCCACCTCTGGGTCCTGAGAGCACTGGGGGAAGTGAAAGGGACTGCTCAGCCTCACCTCCACCACTGTGTCCTGTGAGCAGCCTGGGGGAGGTGAGAGGGACTGCTCAGCCTCTCCTCCACCTCTGTGTCCTGAGAGCAGCTGTGGGAAGTGAGTGGGACTGCTCAGCCTCACCTCCACCTCTGTGTCCTGAGAGCAGCTGAGGGAGGTGAGTGAGGGACTGCTCAGCCTCACCTCCACCTCTGTGACCTGAGAGCAGCTGGGGGAGGTGAAAGGGACTGCTCAGCCTCACCTCCACCTCTGTGTCCTGAGAGCAGCTGGGGGATGTGAGTGGGACTGCTCAGCCTCACCTCCACCTCTGTGTCCTGAGAGCAGCTGGGGGAGGTGAGAGGGACTGCTCAGCCTCACCTTCTCCTCTGTATCCTGAGATCAGCTGGGGGAGTTGAGAGGGACTGCTCAGCCTCACCTCCACCTCTGTGTCCTGAGAGCAGCTGGGGGAGGTGAGTGGGACTGCTCAGCCTGACCTCCACCTCTGTGTCCTGAGAGCAGCTGGGGGAGGTGAGAGGGACTGCTCAGCCTCACCTCCACCTCTGTGTCCTGAGACCAGCTGGGGCAGGTGAAAGGGGCTGCTCAGCCTCACCTCCAGCTCTGTGTCCTGAGAGCAGCTGGGGGAGGTGAGTGGGACTGCTCAGCCTCACCTCCACCTCTGTGTCCTGAGAGCACTGGGGGAAGTGAGTGGGACTGCTCAGCCTCACCTCCACGTCTGTGTCCTGAGAGCAGCCTGGGGTAGGTGAGAGGGACTGCTCAGCCTCACCTCCACCTCTGTGTCCTGAGAGCAGCTGGGGGAAGTGAGTGGGACTGCTCAGCCTCACCTCCACCTCTGTGTCCTGAGAGCAGCTGGGGGAGATGAGTGAGGGACTGCTCAGCTTCATCTCCACCTGTGCGTCCTGAGAACAGCCTGGGGGAGGTGAGAGGGACTGCTAAGCCTCAACTTCACCGCTGTGTCCTGAGAGCAGCTGGGGGATGTGAGTGGAACTGCTCAGCCTCACCTCCACCTATGTGTCCTGAAAGCAGGTGGGGGAGGTGAGAGGGACTGCTCAGCCTCACCTCCACCTCTGTGTCCTGAGAGCAGTTGGGGGAGGTTAGTGAGGGACTGCTCAGCTTCACCTCCACCTCTGCATCCTCAGTGCAGCCTGGGGGAGGTGAGAGGGACTGCTCAGCCTCACCTCCACCTCTGTGTCCTGAGAGCAGCTGGGGGATGTGAGTGAGACTTCTCAGCCTCACCTCCACCTCTGTGTCCTGAAAACAGCTGGGGGAGGTGAGAGGGACTGCTCAGCCTCACCTTCACCTCTGTGTCCTGAGAGCAGCTGGGGGATGTGAGTGGAACTGCTCAGCCTCACCTCCACCTATGTGTCCTGAAAGCAGCTGGGGGAGGTGAGAGGGACTGCTCAGCCTCACCTCCACCTCTGTGTCCTGAGAGCAGGTGGGGGAGGTGAGAGGGACTGCTCAGCCTCACCTCCACCTCTGCGTGCTAGAGCAGCCGGGGCGGGGGTGGTGAGAGAGACTGCTCAGCCTCACCTCCACCTCTGTGTCCTGAGAGCAGCCTGGGGGAAGTGAGTGGGACTGCTCAGCCTCACCTCCACCTCTGTGTCCTGAGAGCAGCTGGGGGAAGTCAGTGGGACTGCTCAGCCTCACCTCCAACTCTGTGTCCTGAGAGCAGCTGGGGGAGGTGAGAGGGACTGCTCAGCCTCACCTCCACCTCTGTGTCCTGAGCAGCCTGGGGGAGGTGAGAGGGACTGCTCAGCCTCACCTCCACCTCTGTGTCCTGAGAGCAGCTGGGGGAGGTGAGAGGGACTGCTCAGCCTCACCTCCACCTCTGTGTCCTGAGATCAGCTGGGAGAAGTGAGTGGGACTGCTCTGCCTCACCTCCACCTCTGTGTCCTGAGAGCAGCTGGGGGAAGTGAGTGGGACTGCTCAGACTCACCTCCACCTCAGTGTCCTGAGAGTAACTGGGGGAGGTGAGTGAGGGACTGCTCAGCTTCACCTCCACCTCTGCGTCCTGAGAGCAGCCTGGGGGAGGTGAGAGGGACTGCTCAGCCTCACCTCCACCCCTGCGTCCTGAGAGCAGCTGGGGGAGGTGAGAGGGACTGCTCAGCCTCACCTCCACCTCTGTGTCCTGAGAGCAGCTGGGGTAGGTGAGAGGGACTGCTCAGCCTCACCTCCACCTCTATGTCCTGAGAGCAGCTGTGGGAGGTGAGTGTGACTGCTCAGCCTCACCTCCACCTCTGTGTCCTGAGAGCACTGGGGGAAGTGAGTGGGACTGCTCAGCCTCACCTCCACCTCTGTGTCCTGAGAGCAGCTGGGGGAGGTGAGTGAGGGACTGCTCAGCTTCACCTCCACCTCTGCATCCTGAGAGCAGCCTGGGAAAGGTGAGAGGGACTGCTCAGCCTCACCTCCACCTCTGTGTCCTGAGAGCAGCTGGGGGAAGTGAGTGGGACTGCTCAGCCTCACCTCCACCTCTGTGTCCTGAAAGCAGCTGGGGGGAGGTGAGTGGGACTGCTCAGCCTCACCTCCACCTCTGTGTCCTGAGAAGAGCTGGGGGAGGTGAGTGGGACTGCTCAGCCTCACCTCCACCTCTGTGTCCTGAGAGCAGCTGGGGAAGGTGGGTGGAACTGCTCAGCCTGACCTCCACCTCTGTGTCCTGAGAGCAGCTGGGGGAGGTGGGTGGAACTGCTCAGCCTCTCCTCCACCTCTGTGTCCTGAGAGCAGCCTGGGGGAGGTGAGAGGGACTGCTCAGCCTCACCTCCAAATCTGTGTCCTGAGAGCAGCTGGGGGAGGTGAGTGGGACTGCTCAGCCTCACCTCCACCTCTGTGTCCTGAGAGCAGATGGGGCAGGTGAGAGGGGCTGCTCAGCCTCACCTCCACCTCTGTGTCCTGAGAGCACTGGGGGAAGTGTGTGGGACTGCTCAGCCTCACCTCCACCACTGTGTCCTGAGAGCAGCCTGGGGGAGTTGAGAGGGACTGCTCAGCCTCACCTCCACCTCAGTGTCCTGACAGCAGCTGGGGGAAGTGAGTGGGACTGCTCAGTCTCACCTCCATCTCTGTGTCCTGAGAGCAGCTGGGGGAGGTGAGTGAGGGACTGCTCAGCTTCATCTCCACCTGTGCGTCCTGAGAGCAGCCTGGGGGAGGTGAGAGGGACTGCTCAGCCTCACCTTCACCTCTGTGTCCTGAGAGCAGCTGGGGGATGTGAGTGGAACTGCTCAGCCTCACCTCCACCTCTGTGTCCTGAGAGCAGCTGGGGGAGTTGAGAGGGACTGCTCATCCTCACCTCCACCTCTGTGTCCTGAGAGAGCTGGGGGAGGTGAGAGGGACTGCTCAGCCTCACTTCCACCTCTGCATCCTGAGAGCAGCTGGGGGAGGTGAGTGAGGGACTGCTCAGCCTCACCACCACCTCTGCATCCTGAAAGCAGCTGGGGGAGGTGAGAGGGACTGCTCAGCCTCACCTCCACCTCTGTGTCCTGAGAGCAGCTGGGGAAGGTGAGTGGGACTGCTCAGCCTCACCTCCACGTCTGTGTCCTGAGAGCAGCTGGGGGAGGTGAGTGGGACTGCTCAGCCTCACCTCCACCTCTGTGTCCTGAGAGCAGCTGGGGGAGGTGAGAGGGACTGCTCAGCCTCATCTCCACCTTTGCGTCCTGAGAGCTGCTGGGGGAGGTGAGAGGGACTGCTCAGCCTCACCTCCACCTCTGAGTCCTGAGAGCAGCTGGGGGATGTGAGTGGGACTGCTCAGCCTCACCTCCACCTCTGTGTCCTGAAAGCAGCTGGGGAGGTTAGAGGGACTGCTCAGCCTCACCTCCACCTCTGTGTAGTGAGAGCAGCTGGGGGAGGTGAGAGGGACTGCTCAGCCTCACCTCCACCTCTGTGTCCTTAAAGAAACTGGGGGCTGTGAGAGGGACTGTTCAGCCTCACCTCCACCTCTGTGTCCTGAGAGCAGCTAGGGGAGGTGAGAGGGACTGCTCAGCTTCACCTCCTCCTCTGTGTCCTGAGAGCAGCTGGGGGAGGTGAGTGGGACTGCTCAGACACACCTCCACCTCTGTGTCCTGAGAGCAGCTGGGGGAGGTAAGAGGGACTGCTCAGCCTCACCTCCACCTCTGCGTCCTGAGAGCAGCCTGGGGGAGGTGAGAGGGACAGCTCAGTTTCACCTCCACCTCTGAGTCCAGAGAACAGCTGGGGGAGGTGAGTGTGACTGCTCAGCCTCACCTCCACCTCTGCGTCCTGAGAGCAGCTGGGGGAGGTGAGAGGGACTGCTCAGCCTCACCTCCACCTCTGTGTCCTGAGAGCAGCCTGGGGGAGGTGAGAGGGACAGCTCAGTTTCACCTCCACCTCTGAGTCCAGAGAACAGCTGGGGGAGGTGAGTGGGACTGCTCAGCCTCACCTTCACCTCTGTGTCCTGAGAGCAGCTGGGGGATGTGAGTGGAACTGCTCAGCCTCACCTCCACCTCTGTGTCCTGAGAGCAGCTGGGGGAGTTGAGAGGGACTGCTCATCCTCACCTCCACCTCTGTGTCCTGAGAGAGCTGGGGGAGGTGAGAGGGACTGCTCAGCCTCACTTCCACCTCTGCATCCTGAGAGCAGCTGGGGGAGGTGAGTGAGGGACTGCTCAGCCTCACCACCACCTCTGCATCCTGAAAGCAGCTGGGGGAGGTGAGAGGGACTGCTCAGCCTCACCTCCACCTCTGTGTCCTGAGAGCAGCTGGGGAAGGTGAGTGGGACTGCTCAGCCTCACCTCCACGTCTGTGTCCTGAGAGCAGCTGGGGGAGGTGAGTGGGACTGCTCAGCCTCACCTCCACCTCTGTGTCCTGAGAGCAGCTGGGGGAGGTGAGAGGGACTGCTCAGCCTCATCTCCACCTTTGCGTCCTGAGAGCTGCTGGGGGAGGTGAGAGGGACTGCTCAGCCTCACCTCCACCTCTGAGTCCTGAGAGCAGCTGGGGGATGTGAGTGGGACTGCTCAGCCTCACCTCCACCTCTGTGTCCTGAAAGCAGCTGGGGAGGTTAGAGGGACTGCTCAGCCTCACCTCCACCTCTGTGTAGTGAGAGCAGCTGGGGGAGGTGAGAGGGACTGCTCAGCCTCACCTCCACCTCTGTGTCCTTAAAGAAACTGGGGGCTGTGAGAGGGACTGTTCAGCCTCACCTCCACCTCTGTGTCCTGAGAGCAGCTAGGGGAGGTGAGAGGGACTGCTCAGCTTCACCTCCTCCTCTGTGTCCTGAGAGCAGCTGGGGGAGGTGAGTGGGACTGCTCAGACACAACTCCACCTCTGTGTCCTGAGAGCAGCTGGGGGAGGTAAGAGGGACTGCTCAGCCTCACCTCCACCTCTGCGTCCTGAGAGCAGCCTGGGGGAGGTGAGAGGGACAGCTCAGTTTCACCTCCACCTCTGAGTCCAGAGAACAGCTGGGGGAGGTGAGTGTGACTGCTCAGCCTCACCTCCACCTCTGCGTCCTGAGAGCAGCTGGGGGAGGTGAGAGGGACTGCTCAGCCTCACCTCCACCTCTGTGTCCATAGAGCAGCTGGGGGAGTTGTGAGGGACTGCTCAGCCTCACCTCCACCTCTGTGTCCTGACAGCTGCTGGGGGAGGTGAGAGGGACTGCTCAGCCTCACCTCCACCTCTGCGTCCTGAGAGCAGTTGGGGGAGGTGAGTGGGACTGCACAGCCTCACTTCCACCTCTGTGTTCTGAGAGCAGCTGGGGGAAGTGAGTGAGACTGCTAAGCCTCACTTCCACCTCTGTGTCCTGAGAGCACTGTGGGATGTGTGTGTGACTGCTCAGCCTCACCTCCACCTCTGTGTCCTGTGAGCAGCCTGGGGGACGTGAGAGGGACTGCTCAGCCTCACCTCCACCTCTGTGTCCTGAGAGCAGCTGGGGGAAGTGAGTGGGACTGCTCAGCCTCACCTCCACCTCTGTGTCCTGAGAGCTGCTGGGGGAGGTGAGTGAGGGACTGCTCAGCTTCACCTCCACCTCTGCGTCCTGAGAGCAGCCTGGGGGAGGTGAGAGGGACTGCTCAGCCTCACCTCCACCTCTGTGTCCTGAGAGTAGCTGGGGGATGTGAGTGGGACTGCTCAGCCTCACCTCCACCTCTGTGTCCTGAAAGCAGCTGGGGGAGGAGAGAGAGACTGCTCAGCCTCACCTCCACCTCTGTGTCCTCAGAGCAGATGGGGGAGGTGAGAGGGACTGCTCAGCCTCACCTCCACCTCTGTGTCCTGAGAGCAGCCTGGGGAGGTGAGAGGGACTGCTCAGCCTCACCTAGACCTCTGTGTCCTGAGAGCAGCTGGGGGAAGTGAGTGATACTGCTCAGCCTCACCTCCACCTCTGTGTCCTGAGAGCTGCTGGGCGAGGTGAGTGAGGGACTGCTCAGCCTCACCTCCACCTCTGTGTCCTGAGAGCAGCCTGGGGGAGGTGAGAGGGACTCTCATCCTCACCTCCACCTCTGTGTCCTCAGAGCTGCTGGGGGAGGTGAGGGGTTCTGCTCAGCCTCATCTCCACCTCTGTGTCTTGAGAGCAGCTGGGGGAGGTTAGAGGGACTGCTCAGTCTCACCTCCCCCTCTGTGACCTGAAAGCAGCTGGGGGAGTTGAGGGAAACTGCTCAGCCTCACCTCCACCTCTGTGTCCTGAGAGCAGCTGGGGGCTGTCAGTGGGACTGCTGTGCCTCACCTCCACCTCTGTGTCCTGAAAGCAGCTGGGGGAGTTGAGAGGGACTGCTCAGCCTCACCTCCACCTCTGTGTCCTGAGAGCAGCTGGGGGCGGTGAGAGGGACTACTCAGCCTCACCTCCTCCTCTGTGTCCTGAGAGCAGCTGGGGGATGTGAGAGGGACTGCTTAGCCTCACCTCCACCTCTGTGTCCTGAGAGCAGCTGGGGGAGGTGAGTGGGACTGCTCAGCCTCACCTCCACCTTTGTGTCCTGAGAGCAGCTGGGGGAGGTGAGAGGGACTGCTCAGCCTCACCTCCACCTCTGTGTCCTGAGAGCAGCTGTGGCAGGTGAGAGGGGCTTCTCAGCTTCACCTCCACCTCTGTGTCCTGAGAGCAGCTGGGGGAGGTGAGTGGGACTACTCAGCCTCACCTCCACCTCTGTGTCCTGAGAGCACTGGGGGAAGTGAGTGGGACTGCTCAGCCTCACCTCCACCTCTGTGTCCTGAGAGCAGCTGGGGGAGGTGAGAGGGACTGCTCAGCCTCACCTCCTCCTCTGAGTCTTGAGAGCAGCTGGGGGAGGTGAGAGGGACTGCTCAGCTTCACCTCCTCCTCTGTGTCCTGGGAGCCGTTGGGGGAGGTGAAAGGGACTGCCCAGCCTCACCTCCACCTCTGTGTCCTGAGAGTAGCTGGGGGAAGTGAGTGGGACTGCTCAGCCTCACCTCCACCTCTGTGTCCTGAGATCAGCTGGGGGAGGTGAGAGGGACTGCTCAGCCTCACCTACACCTGTGCGTCCTGAGAGCTGCTGGGGGAGGTGAGAGGGACTGCTCAGCCTCACCTCCACCTCTGCGTCCTGAGAGTAGCCTGGGGGAGGTGAGAGGGACTGCTCAGCCTCACCTCCACCTCTGTGTCCTGAGAGCAGCCTGGGGGAGTTGAGTGGGACTGCTCAGCCTCACCTCCACCTCTGTGTCCTGAGAGCAGCTGGGGGAAGTGAGTGGGACTGCTCAGCCTCACCTCCACCTCTGTGTTCTGAGAGCAGCTGGGGGAGGTGAGAGGGACTGCTCAGCCTCACTTCCATCTCTGTGTCCTGAGAGCAGCCTGGGGGAGATGAGTGGGATTTCTCAGCCTCACCTCCACCTCTGTGTCCTGAGAGCAGCTGGGGAGGTGAGAGGGACTGCTCAGCCTCACCTCCACCTCTGTGTCCTGAGAGCAGCCTGGGGGAGGTGAGTGGGACTGCTCAGCCTCACCTCCACCTCTGTGTCCTGAGAGCAGCTGGGAGAAGTGAGTGGGACTGCTCTGCCTCACCTTCACCTCTGTGTCCTGAGAGCAGTTGGGGGAGGTGAGTGGGACTGCACAGCCTCACTTCCACCTCTGTGTTCTGAGAGCAGCTGGGGGAAGTGAGTGAGACTGCTAAGCCTCACTTCCACCTCTGTGTCCTGAGAGCACTGTGGGATGTGTGTGTGACTGCTCAGCCTCACCTCCACCTCTGTGTCCTGTGAGCAGCCTGGGGGACGTGAGAGGGACTGCTCAGCCTCACCTCCACCTCTGTGTCCTGAGAGCAGCTGGGGGAAGTGAGTGGGACTGCTCAGCCTCACCTCCACCTCTGTGTCCTGAGAGCTGCTGGGGGAGGTGAGTGAGGGACTGCTCAGCTTCACCTCCACCTCTGCGTCCTGAGAGCAGCCTGGGGAGGTGAGTGGGACTGCTCAGCCTCACCTCCACCTCTGTGTGCTGAGAGAAGCTGGGGGAGTTGAGAGGGACTGCTCAGCCTCACCTCCACCTCTGAGTCCTGAGAGCAGCTGGGGGAGGTGAGAGGGACCTCTCACCCTCACCTCCACCTCTGTGTCCTTAAGGCAGCCTGGTGGAGGTGAGAGGGACTGCTCAGCCTCACCTAGACCTCTGTGTCCTGAGAGCAGCTGGGGGAAGTGAGTGATACTGCTCAGCCTCACCTCCACCTCTGTGTCCTGAGAGCTGCTGGGCGAGGTGAGTGAGGGACTGCTCAGCCTCACCTCCACCTCTGTGTCCTGAGAGCAGCCTGGGGGAGGTGAGAGGGACTGCTCATCCTCACCTCCACCTCTGTGTCCTCAGAGCTGCTGGGGGAGGTGAGGGGTTCTGCTCAGCCTCATCTCCACCTCTGTGTCTTGAGAGCAGCTGGGGGAGGTTAGAGGGACTGCTCAGTCTCACCTCCCCCTCTGTGACCTGAAAGCAGCTGGGGGAGTTGAGGGAAACTGCTCAGCCTCACCTCCACCTCTGTGTCCTGAGAGCAGCTGGGGGCTGTCAGTGGGACTGCTGTGCCTCACCTCCACCTCTGTGTCCTGAAAGCAGCTGGGGGAGTTGAGAGGGACTGCTCAGCCTCACCTCCACCTCTGTGTCCTGAGAGCAGCTGGGGGCGGTGAGAGGGACTGCTCAGCCTCACCTCCTCCTCTGTGTCCTGAGAGCAGCTGGGGGATGTGAGAGGGACTGCTTAGCCTCACCTTCACCTCTGTGTCCTGAGAGCAGCTGGGGGAGGTGAGTGGGACTGCTCAGCCTCACCTCCACCTTTGTGTCCTGAGAGCAGGTGGGGGAGGTGAGAGGGACTGCTCAGCCTCACCTCCACCTCTGTGTCCTGAGAGCAGCTGTGGCAGGTGAGAGGGGCTTCTCAGCTTCACCTCCACCTCTGTGTCCTGAGAGCAGCTGGGGGAGGTGAGTGGGACTACTCAGCCTCACCTCCCCCTCTGTGTCCTGAGAGCACTGTGGGAAGTGAGTGAGACTGCTCAGCCTCACCTCCACCTCTGTGTCCTGAGAGCAGCTGGGGGAGGTGAGAGGGACTGCTCAGCCTCACCTCCTCCTCTGAGTCTTGAGAGCAGCTGGGGGAGGTGAGAGGGACTGCTCAGCTTCACCTCCTCCTCTGTGTCCTGGGAGCCGTTGGGGGAGGTGAAAGGGACTGCCCAGCCTCACCTCCACCTCTGTGTCCTGAGAGTAGCTGGGAGAAGTGAGTGGGACTGCTCAGCCTCACCTCCACCTCTGTGTCCTGAGATCAGCTGGGGGAGGTGAGAGGGACTGCTCAGCCTCACCTACACCTGTGCGTCCTGAGAGCTGCTGGGGGAGGTGAGAGGGACTGCTCTGCCTCACCTCCACCTCTGCGTCCTGAGAGTAGCCTGGGGGAGGTGAGAGGGACTGCTCAGCCTCACCTCCACCTCTGTGTCCTGAGAGCAGCTGGGGGAAGTGAGAGGGACTGCTCAGCCTCACCTCCACCTCTGTGTCCTGAGAGCAGCTGGGGGAAGTGAGTGGGACTGCTCAGCCTCACCTCCACCTCTGTGTTCTGAGAGCAGCTGGGGGAGGTGAGAGGGACTGCTCAGCCTCACTTCCATCTCTGTGTCCTGAGAGCAGCCTGGGGGAGATGAGTGGGATTTCTCAGCCTCACCTCCACCTCTGTGTCCTGAGAGCAGCTGGGGAGGTGAGAGGGACTGCTCAGCCTCACCTCCACCTCTGTGTCCTGAGAGCAGCCTGGGGGAGGTGAGTGGGACTGCTCAGCCTCACCTCCACCTCTGTGTCCTGAGAGCAGCCTGGGGGAGTTGAGTGGGACTGCTCAGCCTCACCTCCACCTCTGTGTCCTGAGAGCAGCTGGGGGAATTGAGTGGTACTGCTCAGCCTCACCTCCACCTCTGTGTCCTGAGAGCAGCTGGGGGAAGTGAGAGGGACTGCTCAGCCTCACCTCCACCTCTGTGTCCTGAGAGCAGCTGGGGGAAGTGAGTGGGACTGCACAGCCTCACCTCCACCTCTGTGTTCTGAGAGCAGCTGGGGGAGGTGAGAGGGACTGCTCAGCCTCACCTCCATCTCTGTGTCCTGAGAGCAGCCTGGGGGAGATGAGTGGGATTTCTCAGCCTCACCTCCACCTCTGTGTCCTGAGAGCAGCTGGGGAAGTGAGAGGGACTGCTCAGCCTCACCTCCACCTCTGTGTCCTCGAGCAGCCTAGGGGAAGTGAGTGGGACTGCTCAGCCTCACCTCCACCTCTGTGTTTTGAGAGCAGCCTGGGGGAGGTGAGTGGGACTGCTGAGCCTCGCCTCCACCTTTCTGTCCTGAGAGCAGCTGGGGCAGGTGAGTGGGACTGCTCAGCCTCACCTCCACCTCTGTGTCCTGAGAGCAGCCTGGGGGAGGTGAGAGGGACTGCTCAGCCTCACCTCCACCTCTGTGTCCTGAGAGCAGCTGGGGCAGGTGAGAGGGGCTGCTCAGCCTCATCTCCACCTCTGTGTCCTGAGAGCAGCCTGGGGGATGTTATAGGGACTGCTCAGCCTCACCTCCACCTCCGTGTCCTGAGAGCAGCTGGGGGAGGTGAGTGGATCTGCTCAGCCTCTCCTCCACCTCTGTGTCCTGAGAGCAGCTTGGGGAGGTGAGATGGACTGCTCAGCCTCTGGATCACCCCCAGAGAGCCGCTCTAGGCCTGGCAGCTCCTAAGACCACACTGAGAGCCTGGAATCTGATCTCTTGAGGCTGCCCAGAATCAGAGGAGAGAATGGAAGGTAAACATGCTGTGAACAAGGGCTGTTGGAACCAGTGAGGTGGGGGTCACTATGTGGTCATTGCAGGGACATAGGCCTCTCTGGCAGGGATCCTGGCTGACTTCAGTGGCCCTGTACCGAGGAGGTCATCATGAGTCCAGCATGTCTCTCGGTGCCCAGGAAATGGTTGCTAGGCCTCCACCTGGAAGCAGCAGCCAGTGCTGAGCAGGAAGCCTGGCATCCCCAGGAGTTCCAGAGGCTGGCCAGCTTGCTCTCTCAGGAGGCACCTGCAGCGTGCCGGGTCCCGGTGGATCCTGACCCACCTGCAGGTGAGCTGAGCAAGGTGAGAACAAGGAAGAGGAGGCTGCTTTGGAGACTTCAGCTATAGGTGCCACATGCAGGTGGACAGGCAGACCTGCTTCCGGCCTGGAGGCTGCATGCACATCCCCCACCCTCCTGAGCCCCTGAAGAGCCCATGCCCTAGAGTCTTGTCATATACCCAGCTTGGGGCCAGCTCTGGAATGACAGGAGTGAGACCGCAGGCCACCCCAGACCTGGAGTCCCTGCCCATCACCCCACCAGCCTGGGTGTGGACTGGTGCTTGCTAGTGACTCCCGGACAAGGTCACGGTGCCTGCTTGATCCCAGCTGTGGCCTGCCTCTGAGCACAGCTAAAAACAGCCCCTGCTGCTCGCCATCCTGGCCACCAGCCCTGGGGCCTGCCCAGATCCTGGGCTTGGGAGGGTGAGGACATGCTTCCCCAGGAGCCCCAGGCTGGCCCCAGCTCCTCCCTGTGCCTCTCCCACTGTCCCCCAGGAGCTTCCTGCCCCACAGTGGCCAAAACTGGACCCCCCTTGCACTGTGGCCCCCCACAGCAGCTGGAGGGACTGTGGACTTCCTTGCAGGTGACATTAGGTGCATGGCATCAGATGTGTCAAAACAGAGGAAGCGCTCCCATGGGAAGCAGGACGTGGACACGGTGGCAGGTGTGTGGAGTGACGTGTCTGCAGAGAGCAGCGCTGGGAGACACCAGCTCTTGGTCCTGCCCAGCCGCAGTGACCGCAGGCACCCTGCCCTGCAGGACCAACTGCACTGGCACCTTCTGCCCAGGCCTGTGGGGGGCCTGGCTGGTGAGAGCTTGTGTGCCATTGTGGACCTCCCACCCCTTACTCCCCAGCCCTGAGCCCACTGCAGTGGGGCTGTGCTCAGCCCAGAGCCCAGGGATGCACCCTTGCTGGTGGCACCTATCCAAGCCCCATGGTCCCCAGGAAGGTCCCTGGGACTGGCCTGCTCCATATCTTCCTCCCTCCTGATGCTCACTGGGGCTTCCGGTCAGCACCTCTGCCCTCCCAGGGGACACCATCCCTGTTCTGTCTCTGTGCCTCCCCCGGGGAGCTGCCCACGCCCCCGACACACACAGCGGCTATTCCCTTTCCTGCCTCCCCAGGCTCTCCACTCGGTCTGGCCTCAGTCCCATGTCCCAGCAGGGCCTGACCTGGCCAGACCCCAGAGCCAGAGGGCCCAGAGGCTGCTGGCTGAGAGCCGGGCCTGGGTGGTGCTGGGCTAGGGGCTGCAGCTCTGGCAGGTCTGGCTGTCCCAGGCCTGAAGGGCTGATGACAGGAGGCGGCTGGTTCCCAGTGACAGGCCAGGGGGCGGTGGCACCTGCCATTGTTCCTGCCCTTCAGGGATGGAGCTGAAGCCTGCTGTCGGGGAGGGGCTGCCACTCTCCCCATGAGGCTGCAGGATCTCAGGGCATCGACCCACAGCTGCAGCGAGGTGGGCCAGGGCAGGCAGCCGTGGTCCCACAGCCAGGCTCTGAGCCCCACAGCTGGAAGCTGGGGTCAGGGTGGGGTTCTGTGAACATGTGTGTGGGCGGCTCAGGGCACCTGAGACAGGCGTCTGAGACACACTCCCACCCCGCACAGGGCCCAGGAGCTGCAGGACCTGGCAGCCTCCCTGCTCCTCAGAGTCTGCGGCCGCATGTGGAGGGCATCGACGGGAGTCAGAGGAAGAGAGGCTACAGTTCCTACCAGCTGCAAGGATCTCTTCTGCCTCTCCCTCCCGAGACCTCCTCCCTCCAGTATCGTCCCTGGTTGCATTTCCCCTGATCGTGCCAAGTGCGGGCACCCGTCTCCCTCCTGCCCAGAGGTGTCCATGGGACCGGGGCCTGAGCTGCTGTGAGGACAGGCCCTGGAGGTCCAGCCTCAGCACCAAGGGTCTCTCCTATTCTTCGTGGACATGCCCGCTCTCTTGCCATGCCCGCCTGGCTGCCCGCCTCCCCGTGCCCCCTATGGGAGAGAGAATACGTCCTTATCTTTCCTTCTGAAGCTACTTTTTCTCAGGAGAACTTTTTAAAAAATAATTTTTTGTTGTTGTTCTTAGACTCTATCTCACAAGATTGGATACTCAACATAGTGCTGTTTAAAGCTGTTTGAAAGCTTCTTGGGGGCTGGGGTTGGGGCTCAGAGGTAGAGGGCTCGCCTACCATGCATGAGGCACTGGGTTCGATGCTCAGCACCACATAAAAATAAAATGAAGATATTGTTATAACAAAAACAAATATTAAAAAAAAGCCTCTGTGCCAGTTTGACCACCACTTGGGTTTCTTGTTCCTGTGTCTCCCTTGCAGGTTTCTTCCTATTCTTTATGGCCGCCTCTTTGGCCAAGCAGTTCCATGGTGCCATGGCAAGCATCGCCCATGGAAGTCAGCAGGCAGCTCAGGCCTGGCTTCCGTTCCTGGGCCGCGTGCCCTCTGCCACCCAGGGAGTTCTTTTAGAGAATTCTGGAAGCACAGACGTCCAGCTCCGGCCATCTGGGGGGTGCTGCTTTGTCACTGAGTCCTCCGCCCGACACCTCCTCGCCTTCCTGTGACTACCACACAGTCCTGTGGTCCGACTGAGTGTGGGCCAGCAGCGTCCCTTGACGGGTATCGGGAGCTCTCTGCTTTGGCCACCACTGTGAATGACCACCAGGGACGGTCTTCAGCGAAGGTCTGCACACCTTTCCCAGCGAGGCCTGGGTAGAGGTTGAGGGGTGGCATCGTGGGTTGGAGGCCACAGGCGCCTGCAGCCTGGCGAGCTGTTCCTCACAGCTGCATTCCCACACGTGTCCCCAGGGTCTCGCCAGCACATCAGTGGTCCAGTCTTTGGGGTTTGGTGGACCTGAGAAGTGAAAGTGGAATCTGCATGTTTTCCGTGTGCAAGGTCAGGGCCCTCTCGCAGGGTCAGGACCTTTGCTCTTCCCCCACATTCATGTGCTGGGGTCTGGTCTGCCTGCCCACGATCGCTGGGCCCTTCCTTCCCTTCAAGGAACTACCTGTTCAGCGGCATCAGCCCGGACCCTTCCACTCGCCTCAGACACCTGATCGGTGACCTCAGCAGTGACGTGTTTGCCACACAGAGGTCACTTGGTTCCACCCAGGCACAGCCACTCACCTTTGCTTGATGGCTTCCGGTGGACTCCCACTCAGAGCCTCTCGGTGCCCCGGGTTGGAAAGGAGGGCGCCCAGTTTTTGTCTGGCACTTGCAAGGGCCTCTTGGCCTCGCTGTGAGGAAGGATCGGCCGATCTCATCTTGGTCCACGTGGCTGCCAGTTGTCCCCAGCCCATCTGCTGAGGTTCGTCTCCCTATGACTCAGACGCCTCCTCGACCTCACTTCCCTACCTGGGAGTCCACTCCAGGGTCTCCTGCTCCGCTCCCCCGGCCGCCCCTTCCCCTGGGCTCCAGAGCACTCTGAAGCCCCTCTAGCCTAGTCTGTGGGAAGTGCTCGGTTCCTGTCCACCTGGGGGAGGTCTCTGGTGGCAGGATCCAGGTCTGGTGGCCACCGTCCTGCTCGCTGCTGACTCAGTGAGTGCCATGGCACAAGGTGGCACCTTGGGTCAAGGCTCAGAGGGGCTTTGGTGGTGCTCAGGAGACAGCAGGGCGATATGTGGGGCCCAGGGCCAAAGGGCAGCACCACCAGGCTCCCTGCAGCGGCCTTGGCAGGGGCTGCGTGTGGCCTGCTCAGCTGGGTTCTGGTGCTGCCTCCCCAGTCCGGACCTGCAGCTCGCAGGAGGAGATGGGGCAGCAGCTTCTTGGGCCCTGTGGGTGCCAAGGCCACAGGTCCCTGCTCAGAGCATCCTGACCCTCAGAGATGGGGAGTAAGACCTGCCTGGGGGTAAGGCAAGCCCCCGCCTGGAGGCTCAGGGCAGGCTCCTGCCTTTGTTAGCAGGCCAGCGAGCCAGGTAGGGTTCCCGCACTGTGCACCCCACCCACCTAGAGCATGGATGCAAAGTTCCAGTGTTTTCCAGATATCACCCTGTTCAAATTCTAGGACATCTTTGTCACCCCCAAGAAGCCGTGTCCTCACGTCCCCGCCCCCTCCCCGAGCCCCAGGCAAGCCCGAGTCTGCTCTCTGCTGTGTGGAGGGTGCGTGTAAACGACACGGTGCTGCGTGTGGCTGACAGGCCGTCTTTGCAGGTCATCCAAGCCGTGGCTGGTGTCCATGCCCACTCCCCTCCATCGTCCAGTGGCACGGCCTGTGAGCTGCCACGTGATGGACAGCCAGGCCATCCTGGTGTGGGACAGGAGGAGTCCTGCTGGCGAACGTCTGTGCTTCCGTCAGCACCCTAGCAGGTGCGTCTCCAAGTCGTCCAACACCTGCTGTTGCCCTCTTCCTACGTAGTCACCCTCCTGGGTCTGAAGTGGCACCCTGTGACACCAGATGATTGGCCTTCCGTGACGTGGAGCCGCTTCTCAGCTGCCTAGTAGACATTTGTAAGGTCTTCTTTGGAGCCCCGCCCATTTGCATCCTGGGTGATCTGTCTTTTCACCGTGGGTTATGAAGATCCTTGGTATGTTCTGGATAAAAGTCTCTTATCAGACGCGATCTGATGACACTTTCTCCTCCCTGGGGCCTTTCTTTTCCATTCTCAATGATTTTTTTTTTTTTTTTTTTGCAACACAGACTTTCTAAAATTTTAGACAATCTATCTTTTTGTGTGTGTGTTTTCAGTGTCTTTATTGAATAAATTATTTACTCCTATATTTTCTCCTAAGTGATTTCCTTAAAAACTGTCTAACCTCATTATTCATCAAGTACTTTCTGTTCTCCATTGGCGTTGGGGACTCTCTGGACTCTCTGCCTGTCTCCGCACCCACCATGAGGGTTGGCAGGTGAATGTCAGGCATTAGACCCTCAGCGGGTGTGGACCGAGGGCACCTGATGCACAGCACCACAAATGGCAGGCCAGCCCCAGAGCAACAGGCACCGACTGGTCGGCGGCATCCAGTGCCAGGAGCGCAGGGCCTGGGGCTGGAGCCACCCGTGGGCCCCCAACAGCAGCCTGCGGCCAGAGAGAGCCTTCCACAGCCTCCTCGGGCAGGTGCAGGATCTCTGGCCTCTTGGGTTGTTTGTTTATTCTGCAAGTTGAATTCAATTCTTTTCTTTCTTTTTTTTTCTCTCAAAGTACTGGTAAACAGTATCAAATGCTGATAAGTGGATAGGAATATAGCTCCTAATACTGATGAATATGAAAACAGAGCTGATAAACATAAATACAGATTGTATACACAGCCATACTTACTGATTGAGAATTCTACTGGAAAACTTTTTTAAAAATACTTTTTGTTATCTGGGTTGCATAAACTGCTAAGAAATAGCCAGGCACAGTGGCGCAGGCCTGTAATCCCAGCCGCTCGGGAGGCTGAGACAAGAGGATCACGAGTTCAAAGCCAGCCTCAGCAAAAGCAAGGTGCTAAGCAATAAAATACAAAATAGGTCGGGGGAAGTGGCTCAGTGGCCTAGTGCCCTGGGTTCAGTCCCCAGTACCCCCTCCCTGAAAAAAAATCATAACAACTCTGTATCCTTTCTAACAAGGAGTTCTTTTCATTTCTTGCTTAGACCTCCTGGGCTGTGTGCTTGGTGTCCACAGGGACAAGTGGCCTCCTGGCATGCCCTCCCTGGCCAGCTCCTCCCTGGACTTGCTGTGGGCTAATGCGGTGCCCTGACTGCTTCTCATGGAACTAGAAACGCCAAACAGCTCTGCCCTGTCCATGCTGTGGTTTCAGGGCCCAGAAACTTGGGATCTGGGTTAAAGGACCTGAGGTTCTCTTGAGCCAGGAGCCGAGGTTCAATTGGGGGAGCACCAGCCCTATCTCTCCCTGCACCCCTTTTCTCTGTCCTTCCAAGCTGTCCCTGGAACTTTTCCTTTAAACTGTTTTCATGAGAAAATAATCACACCTGTGCCTCGCCCAGGGCTCTGCACCGCCAGTGCCACTGGAGGAGCTGTGTCCAGCTGTTGGTGGAACCGGAGATTCTGTGAGCAGCTGGACATGGGGGCTGTGGGAGGGACTGCAGACCTGCAGGTAGTCATGACCACGGGCTCGCACAGATGGGGCACTGTTGGGAGACCAACAGCACAGCGGCCTGGTCATCTCAGGTGGTGTGTGCAGCTCCTGAGTCTCCAGGATTGGGCCCTGTGTGCACCGTCAGGCTGAGGCCTCCAGCACAGCCAGGCAGGGCCGGGCAGACCTCACCACCACAGGGCCCTCGGAAGGAGGAGGTCAGCCTGGAGGGAGCATGAGCTGGGCTCAGACCACTGCTGCAGCCGGGCCTCCACATGGCTCACAACAGTCACACCGGCATGCACACATGTGCAAGCACAGACGTGTGCTATGGGTGTGCATGCACGTAGGTGCTTGCATGCACCCGAATATATGGGTGCGCTCACACATGTGCACACACTTCAGCCAAGGAGCGAAGTTTCGCTCTGTCTGTCTACCTCAGCCCCTGCACACTAGCCAGCTGCCTGGCTGCCCCCAGGCAAGGGGACAGTGGCTCTTAAGAAAAGACCTGCTCAGGCAGGCTGGGGACCCTCGGGCTCCATCCCTCCTCTGCAGGGGGGTCATCTTCCCTCAGGACTCACCCTTCAGGAACCAACTCTGTCAACGGATTCCCCAGGACCCCCACCCCAAACTTGGTCCAAGCCCCTCTTCCTGTCTAGTACACGGTCGGCCGTCCTGCGGCTCCAGCCCCGTGTCTGGACTCCCCCTCTCCTGGGCTCACCCAGCCCACCAGCACCTTTGGTTCAGCCTCAGGATGCACCCGGAATCCCACCATCCTGGAGCCTCCTCAGTGGCCTGCAGTGTAGACCTGCGTCTGCTCTCTGAGTGGCAGCCAGCAGGACAGAGGATGGAAAGGCCTCACTGATCCCCCAGTCCTGCCAGAGCTCAGGATCGAAGCTGTCACCTTCACAGTGGCCAGTGAGGCCTGGCTGCAGGGATCCTCTCTTCCCTCCCTGGTCACTGGGCTCCAGCCACAGTGTCCCCTCGGCTCTCACTGTTCCCATTCCCTAGAGTGCTCTTCCCAGGGATGGTCTCATGACTTCTCCCAGGCCTTCTTCAAGACCATCCACGGGGCTTCCTGACCACATGCTTCCCGATAGGTGACAGTCAGGGCGGGAAGATTGCGGGCTTGCAGGCTCCTGTTTGACCATGGGTGGGGCCTCCCGCTAATGCTGACCTTAGGGAGGTGCCAGCCCAGCATAAGCAAGAACCCAGGACTGCCAGAGTGGACGTGAGGGAGGGTGGAGGTGGCCACCTGCCCTCAGCCATGCACAACCCACAGGACAGGAACTGTCCCATGCCACTTCCAACAGAGCCCTCCCCTGATCTACTGGCCTATGCTGCGAAGGCCGCGATAGGACAGCTGCTCCCCCTGTGGACAGCCACAGAAGCATGGCTCCATGAGACTGGAGATGGGGACAGCAGGAGGGGCAATACCACAAGGCAGGAGGCAGAGGAGCCTTGGAAAGCTGCCTGAAGTGGGGGCACTGCAGCTGGGCTGGGTGGGCGGCGGGTCGCAGCAGTGGGCGGTAGAGGCAGGAAGGCCTCTGGCTCCCCTCGGCCTTCCCCTGGGCCCTCCTCCCTTGCCCTAGCCCCATGCGGCTCCCGTGACCTCAGGCCAAGACTGATCAGGGGTTCAGCTCACTTGTTTGTATTCTGGTGTAAAAGCTTCTAGAAGCTTCAACCATCCCATGTGGTTTCATTGTCTTGTTGGCATCAATGAGGGCAGAGGTGTGTTGCTGACTCAGGAGGAGAGATGCCCTGGAGCGCGGAGGAGAGGGACCTACCTGGGAGTCCACGTCCTGGAGCGCTGGGGGGCGGAGGGGGCTCTGAAGACTAAGGAGCAGATGGAGAAGGCGCAGGAGCTGCCTGAGCCAATGGACACCTGGGGGTCGCCCCCCCACCCCCCGGTGCAGCTCTGTCCATCTGTGCAGACTCAGCCCAGGCACCAGCTCACCTGGGGAAGCTGTGCGTCTAGCAGCGCCACAGCAGGCCTGTCTGCAGTGGGGAGATGGACCCTGGACCATTCTCCCCAGAACCTGATGTCTGACACTGCCCTCGGCACGCCTCCTCGGGCCTGTTAGAAGGTGGTCAGTCCCCCACCAGGGAGCATGGGCTCAGCACCCACAGGATGGGCCAGTTACCCTGTAAGCCACAGCCGCTCTTTGTGGCAGTGAGAAGCCCCCAGGAGCGCTGCTGGGCAGGGCTGCTGGTGCCAAGCTTGGACCTGGGCCAGCCCTGCTCCAGCTTCTGGGGCAGGGGAGAAGGAAAGCCATCTTGGTCCCACCACCGGCCACCCCTGGGCGCTTCCCTGGGATGGGCCTGTCCAGCCACTGGGACCAGGAGCTACAATGCAGGGCTCTGCCTGTCCTCAGGGCTCCTGCTACCTACCCCCCACCTCAGAAGGAACCCCCAAGGACAGCATTCCCATTCTATTTCCATCCCTAGCTGCCGTCCATGGCCACCTACTCCCACCTGGTGGGGGGAGTGACCCTGGAGCACAACACCCAGGGCTTGTCTCCAAAGATGCTGTCTCTGGACTTATCTGGGAAAAGACCAGCTGCCACCCCTCCCTGCCTGGCCCAGGTCAGTGTCCAGGGAGTGGGCTACGAGGCTTCACTGCCCTGAGTCTGAGTGGAACTGTCCACGGACTTGCCATTTGTCCTCCACACCACCCAGGCCACGCTGCCACGATTCCCAGCTAAGGGCAGAGGACAGAGGAAGGTGGGTCAACCAGCAAGGGCAGAGCCAGGTCCCACCTGCAAGTGGGATGCCAGAGCTGTTGGGTGCAGAGCAGGCTGAACAGATGTTGGCCGCAAGATAGCCCACACACTCAAACCCCCCTCTATCTGGTCCTTTATCACCTGTTTGTGTCAAGTCCCGCTCAAGGCTGAGCACTCAACCCCACTTGGGCCAACATGGCAGCATGCAGACCCAGAGGCCCCATTAGATTTGGGCTATAAAAACTCCCTCCTGCCAGGCCCCTCTCTCTTGCTCTTTCTCTCTTGCTCTCTCTCTCTTGCTCTTTATCTTTCTTGCGCGCACTCTCCGTCTCTCTCTTGTTCTTGATCTCTCCCTGTTCATCTCTTCTCTCTCTCTCTCTCTCTCTCTCTCTCTCTCTCTCTCTCTCTCTCTCTTTCCTTCCTTCTTTTCTCTTTGTTGCACTGCTGCAATAAAGATCTTTTGGTCACTCCGAGTGTTGTGGTCACTTTCCTTTCAAGAGCCACATGCACACATTGTCTGTGACTATTCTGGGTCACAAGGAGCCACACTTTAGTGCTGTCTCAGAGCTCGCAGGTCCTAAGCCCAGGCCCAGCTCAGCGGTGCCTCTGTCCCGGGTCTCACGGACTGTGACCCAGTCTGGGGGGGTGGATATGTCCTCACATAGGAGGACTCAGGAATGCAAGCCCCCGAGGTGCCTGTGATCCCAACTCTGTGACTTCAGGCAGCCGCCAGGTCTGAAAGACAACCAGCTCCCTGCCAGGAACCAGCCGAGCTGCGGGTCCTGCTCGCTCCCCTGACCTGCGGGCGGGCTGGGCCCATTACTGTGCCGAGTAAATGCATCTACTGTCTCGTTTGGTGTGCGAGTTGAGGCCCAGCCAGAGAGGCGGGTCCGGGGTGAGAAGGACTCTTGTTTCCGCGGCCTCCAGCTGCCCGCGGCCCTCCTCCTCGGCCTCCCCCACCGCTGGCGCACCGCGGCCTCGGACTCCCGGGTCCTCTGGCATCTGCCTCCCGAGGCTCAGACTCGGACAGCCTGCAGCGGTGGAGGGTCGTCGCCCCCGACCCGCCAGGTGGGGAGGGCCCTGCGGGGGCAAGAGAAGGAGGCCGCGTCCCCTGCGCGGGTTGGCGGGGTCCAGGGCCTCACCCTGTAAACGCGCCCCACGTCCGGCGCCCGGGACCAGGCCCCCAGACCCAGGCGGGGCGGGAAGGGGCGGGCCCTCCTGTCAATCATACTGCCCTTTCCCAGGCTGGCCAATCAGAAGACACCCCTCCCCACTGCCCTGTGGCCCTGGGGGGGTCCCCTGGGAGAGTCGGTCTAGTGGGGGACGTGGCCCGGCTCCTGAGAACGCTCGGAGACCCCGCCTCTGCCCCGAAGGCGCTCCGCGGAGAGGAGGCGGAGAGGGACGGCCCGCAGGTGCGCCCCCGGCGGGGCTGGAGCGGAGCCTTGGCTCCAGAGGCCACCGTTCCGGCCACCGCGCTGGGCCCCATTCCTGCCCGCCTGTCCACCGTGAGCACGGGGGATGGGGCTGGCCACAGGATCCTGAGGCCCAGAGCAGGTCCCGGCAGCACCTCGCTGCACCCCTCTCCCCTGAAAAGTGTGGCGAGCACAAGCCCTCAGCCCCGCCCACCCCCACCCCCGCCGAGGGCCGGGAGAGGCCCAGGGGCTGGCCGCTGGACCCTGAAGACCAGCAGGGCTGTGGCCAGCCAGCGCCCAGAGGAGAGGACCCCGGCTCGCCGGAGTCTCTGTGGCGGAGTGATTAAACAAACCTCAGCCTCAGAGGGTCAGCTGGCCCCAGACGGTGACTCAGAGGGGCTGCTCTTGGGAGAACCCGAGTGGCAGAGGGCTAGGTGGACCTTTGCTTCCTGTGTCTGGTGGCTCTCCATCTGGGATCAGTGACCTCATGAAGCCGACTCAGGCCGCCCACCCTTCTCTCTCAGAGGGAGACTCAGGCCTCACGTGGGTGTTCCCCGCTCTGCAAGGCCAGGGTCCTGGTGGTGGCCTGCGAAGGCCCGGCTCTGTGCTCTTGCTGACCGGCTCATGGCCCCTGGGGAGCCAGCCCCACCTCCAGGACTGGCCACTCTCAGCAGCAGCCCAGCACTCTGTGGGGAGGGACGTTTTCAGCCAGGGCTTTGCAAACTGGGAGCACTGTGTGGTCACATGGGTCCAGTCACTAAGGGCTGAGACCAACATGTGCAAGGCCCAGGGGCTACCACGCCCAGGGCAGAGGTGGGTGTCCTCTGCTGTCCCCTGCCAGAGCCTCTCCTCACACTTCCTGTCTGGATCAGAGCCCCGGTCTGAAGCCTAAGGCTGCTGAGCAGATGCTCCTCCACCCCTCCCTTCCTCAGGGCCTGGACCAGCTCCGAGTGCCTGAGGGTGACCCGAAACTCCCTGTAGCCATGACAGTGGGCCCAGCTCTTGGGAACCCAGTCTGGCCACCACAGCGCCTTCCTGGTCCGTCCCAGTTCGTGCCATCCACTCCATTAATCATAATGATTTTAATTAAGAAGATAAGAAACAGCTCATCAAAGATTTAATTATAATTAGAAGCTAACAACACTTGGATGAGTCAGATGACCCGAGTGGCTGCTGGTTCTCACCACCCTGTCAGGCACCAAAGACAGCGCAGGAGGCACCCAGAAGGCGTAGGATCCCGGCCCCCCAGCACTGTGAGGGGCCCCGCCAGCCCTGACTGTCCCCAGTTGGGAGGACCAGTCCTGGTGTGGTCACTGGCCTGAGCTCAGGAGGGTGCACATCCCCTGGTGTCCTCGATCTCCGTGGAGGACATTCGCTTTGTGCCCCGCCCTGGCCACACCCACCAGGGGGCACGCTCTCCAGGCCAGCTCCTGGTTCACTGCTGGGACCCGAGGAAGAAGAGGTCCCTGAGTTGGCGGAGGAAGGAGCACGTGGAGGGAGGGGAGCTCTCGGCTGGGCCTGGGGCTGGGAGCTGGGTACAGGGTGCCTGGGAACAGGGAAGACTTCCTGGAAGGGCCTGGGCCTGGCTTGAGAGTGGGTGGCAGCCTGCAGGCCACTGGGGGACACTGGCCTAGAACCCACAGAAACAGGCAGTAGGAGCAGCCTGAGGGGCACCAGTAGTGTGGGCTGGGCCCACTGCCAGGGCTCCGTGTACCCTGGTAGTGTGATGTCACCTTCAGAGGCCCCTGTCCCTTTGGGGATACTGACGCAGCCCTGGCAGAATGGAAGGAGGCTGCCATGGCCTGCCTGATTGGGGCTGGACCTGGAGTGGGCAGAAGGGCACCAGAGCCCCAGCGCAGGCCGGAGGTGCTGGAGTCAGGGCTCAGGTCTTTCCAGACAGCCTGGGTCACAGCCGGGTGCTCTGAGGGACCATGGGACATGAGGCCTTGTCCCTGCTCTCCTCCTCTTGCCCGGTCAGTGGCAGAGGCAGGCTGAGCCGGCCTGGCCCTGATGTGGAGTGCCGCTGGACCTGGGCTCTGAGGAGGTCCTTTTCCTCTTCCGGCAGCCCTGCCTGGCCTCTGCCTGTCTTCCCCTGGCTCCCCCAGCCCCTGGCACCTCCTGGTCTTGAAGCATCTCTCCTTCCTCTTGTGACCCGAGTCATTGGATGGGGGTCCACCTTCAGTCCAGGGTGATCATATCTTGATATCTGAATCACCTCTGCAGACACCAAATACGGTCACATTTACAAGTGTCAGGATTTGGATGTGGACACAGCATGGGGGACAGATACTGAGACCGTGTGGCTGGTGGCAAGTCACTGACCCTCTCTGAGCCTCTGCTTACACACATTGAGTAGGAGCCTCCCTCTGAGGGAAGCCAAGGACCAGAGGGTCCATACTCCATGGGCCTGTCCATAGCAGGTTCTCAGGCCTTCAATTAGGACCAGAGGATGGGAACAGACACTGTCTCAGGGACTTGTTAGTCCTGCCCCGTGGCTACCGGGGGCAGTACTGAGCTCATCTGTCCCTGGGTAAGACACGGGCCTCCACCCCACCTTGGGGAGGCAGGGACATCACTTCCCGGGTCCTTCCAGGCCTCCAGCCAGGAGGCCCTCTAGGTATTGCACACCCGTTCCAGCTGAGAGAAATTGCAAACCAAATTAGCCAAAGCTTTAATAGAAATTGATTTTAACTGAACTCACTCTGCAGACGGCCACTCTGCTGACCGCCCCACTGTGTCTGGTCTGATCTGGGACCTTGCAGGGCTCCTCCTGCCGAGGCAGCTTTTCTTCTTGTCTCCTGGTGATCACTGAGCTCCACCTCCAGGCTGCTGGGAATCTCCTTCCCACCCTGCGTCTCTGCTCACGTGAAGAAACGTTCCCCTGAACTGGTAGGAGAAGCGCGGAGTCCTCCACCCTGAGCCCTCACAGCCGGTGCTGAAGCAGGAGCCTGAGGCAGTTCCCATCTGGGAAGGGCGAAACCTGCCTGTCCCCTGCTCAGGCCCTTCTGTCGGGGGACTGTGCCACCCCTGATTTGGGAGGTGGGCATAATCTCCAAGACACTGGCTAGGAGAGTCTTGGCCCAGGACCTGAGTCACGTGGTCTGGAAGGTCGGATCTGACAGGGAGGAGGGCTTGGCATCAGAACCCTGTTTGGGGACCACCCAGTGGTGAGCGTGCGTGCGCTGCACATCTGAGCGCTCAGGTCACCAACTCTTTGGCCCTGAGCCCCCAATCCCACCCACCAGCCAGGTGAGTCCAGGGACACCTTGCTGCTGAGACTCAGCCCTAAGCGGCAGGTGCCTGCCTGGTGCCCTGTGTCCCTGCCCAGTGCCACACAGAGCAGTTGACAGCATCTGCCGAGGCAGAGCCCCAGGTCATCACCTAGGCCACAGGCCCTGGCCTCCGGAGGAGCACCTACCTCTTTGGTCCACGGTCCTCAGCTCTGCAGAGACCAGAGCCATCACAGCCAACTGCCTGCCCTGGGGCAGGCACAGCCTCCTGAAATTCTCCACCCCAGCTTCAGGGGCCTCCAAAGCCCACCCTGGGCAGTGCTCAAGGGTCCGGTCCCCACCTCCCCTGGGTCACAGCCTCCGGCAGTCAGGCAGGAGCCTCTTCCCCCAGGATGTGGCTGCACTGGCCCCGCCCCCACCCTCACTCCTGCCTCGTTCCCTGCCCTCCCTGGGTCCTTTGCCCTTGGCATCTGGGCTGCCCAGGGGTCTCCTCAGAACTGCCCCCGGCCCCAGCCCTGCATCCCGACAGTTGGCTCCACCCTGACCGGTCTCCCCCAGCTGGCTCTCTGACCACGGCTGCAGGGCTCTGCTGGCCAAGCCACTCTGTGTCCTGGGTGCTCAGGCCCCTGCCTGTTAGAAACCCCTTCTCCTCTGTTTCCACCCTGGGACCTGGGACCTGGGAGGTTGGCTGTTGGAAGTAATCATGAAGCAAATGTTCCATTTGATCCAAGAGTTGGAGCTGACATCTTGCTGTGGGAGCCTAGAAGCATCAGGTGTGAAGGATGTGCAGCCCTCTCCTGGCCCAGAATCATGCTGGTGACCCACTATGGGAGATGCAAGGTATTGTCTTCATGAAACACAAACTGGAGCCCAGAGAGGGGATGTCACTTGCCCAAAGACACACAGCAGCTTGGCTGAGCTGGCATTGGGTCCATGGTCCTGATTCTCCAGCTCCAAGCTGTCCTGCACCCCAGCCTGGTCATTTCTCACCCTCACAGTGTACAGATGAGCAAGACAGGAGCAGTTCTCATTGCTGGATTTCAAATAAAATAAAAAGAAAAGAGCTTTTGAGGACACTCAAGCCCTTCAGATGGTGTCTCCGCCGCTGGCCGTGACAGAGCCTGATTCCTGCCCAGGAAGGTGCTGCACATCCCTGGAACCACACAGCTTCCTTCTGATCCTATTTCTGGAAACTAAAAGCTGGAGAGATGGACGTGGCTCTTTGAAGCTTGACGGGGCTCGGGGAGGCGGGTCCTGGCCGCCGCAGCATCTCTCTGAGGGAAGAAAGAGGTTGGTGCCTGGAGACCCTGTGCTCCGACGAGGGCTTCTCTGTTTAGAGACACTTTTCCTCCAGGGTATGCTCCCTGGCCACCCAGAGAGGCCACAGGTAGCAGGAAGCATGGCTCTGCCCACCCCTCATTCACCCTCTTTCTTAGGTATCGATCGACTCCCTGTTTCCTCCCAAAGGACCCCTCCCAAGCCAGCCACCCCGACTGTGAAAGTGGGCACCATGACCCAAGCCAGCTAATCTGCGCCCTGGGGGAGACACAAGTTTATAGGAAGCCAAGATTAGCAGCTCTGTGCCTGGAGTGGCCATGACCACCTGTGTCCCCCTGAAGTGGAAGCCAAATAAAACTACACAGGAAAGCAGAGGAGAGAGAGAGAGATTCGCGTGACCTTTGAGATTGTACAGTCTAAACCTCCTGGATCCAGCTGTGCCTGAAGCTCATCGTCTGCCCCTTACATTTTCCAATTCTATGGAGCAATCAACTGTCCTATTTCAAGTTTTGAGAGAGACATCTGCCATTTGCACAGGAAAAATCTCTGACCACTCAGAAGCCACCCTCGGGACTGGTCTGGCTGGCCAGCTGCCTCCTGGAGGCACAAGTGCCAGACAGGACGCCACCACTCTGGGCGGAAGAGCCATCTTGCAGGGGGTGAGGGGCTCTCACCAGGCCCTGCAGCATCTCCAGCTGAGGTCACGGCTCAGAGACCACAAAAGGCAGGGCCACCTCCAGGCAGGAAAACCCACCCTGCCACAGCACCCTCCACAGGGGCCACCCCGACGCGTCCAGCCTGCCGCCAGCCCCTGAATGATGTTGTGAAGCACAAAGTTTAAGTCAGGGTCTGGCTGCGCGGAGGTTCCCTGGGTCTCTGGGCGTGTGTTGGAGGAGCCGCGAGGCTGGGTCGGGCTGGGGTTGGCTAACTCTTGGCAGGCACTCTGGTGCCGCCCAGGCCCCCAGCGCACCTCCTGCCAGCCACCTCCACTTTTGCCGCGGGGACTGGCTGGTCAGCGGGCCATGGGCAAGGAGTCCCTGTCCCTTGCCACACACCTCTCCAGCTCACGCCTCCACACTCACGGACCACCGCAAAGGCCGGCCGGCCACGCAGCCCTTGGTCTGAGGAGCCTAGAACAGGTGGGGCACCCGTAAGGGCACCCTGGGGCTGGCACAGAGGTACGGCCAGCCGCCGTGAGCGCCCAGGGCCCACCTGGCCTCTCCCTCCCTCCCTCACCTCCCCATGAATCTATTTTAAGAGATCATAATTTTCTTTACATCCACCTCCGAGCTGTGCCAGGGAGAAGGGGGGCACACACACATCCGGCGGGCCGCGGGGAAAGCCGTCGGGTAGCGCAGCCCAGCTGGGGGCTCCCGCTGACCCCCGTCCAGGCCCCCGCCCTGCCAGGTGGAGGCAGAGGCCATGCTGCACCCCCTTGGGGACCTGGGGGCCCTCACCTGGCTCCACACTGGTGTCCCAAGGCTTGAGGCAGGGCCTGGGGATCTGGGGAGGCCCAGCATGTGTGTGGCCACCCGTATTGGGCCCCTGCTTCCCCAAAGCCCATCTGGGCGGGCGGCTGAGCACAGCCCTGGCTTCCACCGTGTCTGGGCCCCGGTCGGTACGCCCTTGACCCCGCTGCCCTCCTGCGTCAGGAGGACCAGCTCTGCTGTCCCAGGCCTGACTCTCGTGGGGCTGCCATGGCACACTGCGGTCAGAGCGCTTGGCCTCTCTCTGGGCCTCCAGGCAGGGCCAGGGCTCTCTGGAGACTCATCCCCTGGACCATTCACCTCTGCCTCCAAGGCGGCCCTGTGCCCAGGGAAGCGGTCCTGCAGTGTTGGGCAAGTGGACTCTGCCTTCAGGTGTCCAGAGGGAGTTCCTCACTGAGGGTGTGATATTCTAGGAGTGGACAGACCTAGGCCAAGTGGCCAGCATGTCCCAGGTTGGCCCCGGAGACGGCAGCACACTCCCTGCTCCGGGTGTTGTGGCCCACCATCTGCGTGGCCTGGGACCCTGGGTGCCCTCGGAAGCCTGGTGGGTGACCAGCCCTGGCAAGAGCAGGGAGGGCTCCAAGAGGGTGCTCGGGGCTCTGGAGCTGGGCCTTCGCCAGCAGCCTCAGGGTCTAGCCCTGGCTGTGGCCACACCCGGGACTCCAGGGAGGATGGACAAGCAGACGGGTCCTTCTGCCTCCCCTGAGGGGGAGCCCAGCTTGGGGGGTAGGGGCCCAGCCGAGCTGGTGACCCACACCTGCATGTCCGCTCAAGGCCATGGGCAGGCAGCAGGCTGGCCTGCCCCACTGGCCCCTTCTGGGTCTATTTTTGCTCTCTGGCCACACAACAGAGGCAGCCGCTGGGACTTATCTCTAGGACAGAGGCGGCTTTGTGCCTCGGCCCCTGGGCCTCCTCTCATGACAAGAGCCCGTGGGGGAGGGGCTCCCTGGCCAGACACCTCCCCAGGCTCTGAGGCCCTGTTCCCGGGAGGCCCCCAGCCGGCCGGTCCCCTGGCCAGGGCCAGGCGTTCCAAGATGTCTCCGCAAGCCCGAGGGGCCCTCCTTCAGCCTCAGTGCCCCTCTGCCTCCCAGGCCCTCTGCCTCCCAGGCTCTGAGGCCCGCGCTGCCCGGCCGCCAGCTCCCCGTCCAGGGAAGTCCCCCGTCTCCTCCGGGGCCTGAGGTGAAGAGGTGGGGCAGATGATCTTAGCAAGACCGAGAGCCGGAGGACGGCAGAACTGGAGGCTCCTGCGGCAGGCCGCGGGGTTCCTGCTGGCTGGGCCGTCCTGCCCCTGCATCTCTGCCACCAGGACTGCTGGGCCCCTCGAGGGGCCCAGCAGAAGATGGCCAGCTGCACCCTGTGTCACCGTCACGCTCCCCAGTGGCTGGTAGGTGTGAGCACAGTCACCAGGCCAGGGGTCACCATGGGTCAGCTCTGCAGCCCAGGATGAGCCTGCGGGTGCTGATCTCAGGCATCGGTGCCACTTCCCTGCCTTCAAGGGGGTCAGGCTGGCCCTGGGCCACACCCACACAGTGCAGCCTGGAGGTACGTTCCTCAAGGGGAGGGCCGCCAGGGCTTCTCTGTCCTCCTGACTGGGGCCACCTCCAGACCCTCCTCCTGTCGTCTTTCAGTCAAGGTGTGACTGTGGGTGGTCCACCCAGTAATGGGCACATCTCACCCAGGACCCAGTCAAGACTTCCTCCTCCAGCCAGGCCTGGGGGTGCACGCCTGTGAGCCCAGAGACCCGAGAGTCTGAGGCAGGAGGATCTCAGGTTGGAGGCCAGCCTCAGTAGTTTAGTGAGACTTCCTCTCAAAGCAAAAACTAAAATGGGCTGGAGATGTAGCCCAATGGTTAGGCACCCTGGATCCAATCCCTGGTACCAAACTAAAAAGCCCAGTCTAGACAAATGAAAAGACTGGGTCTTGCCGAAGACGGAGGGCCAGGTGGTCTGGGTGCCCTCTTCACCACCTGGACCATGAATGTGAGAGGCGGGGAGGAACCCCGGGGACTTCTTGGGGATGCAGCCGCCTGTCTGGTCACCAAATCTGCCTGGAGATGAGAGCCACAGCTCTGCAAGCCCAAATCGGGAGCAGGCGCACAGCCGCAGCTGACCCTGGCTCTGGGGTCTGCTCGCTGGGCCAGGACTGGCATGAAGCCCGCCCTCAAGGGTCCCTGCATGACCAACCCAACGGCAAGACACCAGGGACGTGCAGATGGCCTCATTCCATGACTCTGGAAGTCAGCCTTACGCAGGGTGCACGCACACTGGAGTCGGAGGAGCCCCGTGCCGCCCCCCCAGGAAGGCGCCACCATCATGGCCACCCCATCCAGGCTCCAGAAAGTCCTCTGCAGCAGCTGCGGTCAGTGCCCACCCACAAGCCCTCCGCTTCCTCACCACGGGTCAGCTCTGCTCCTCCTGGGCTCCGTGAGAAGAGTTACTGGACAGGGCAGAGCCCACCTCCTCTACCCGATGCTGCCTCAGGGCTTCCAAGGTGTGCCCTCCCCACCAGCTGCCCTCTGTGGGGGCCATCTCTGCCCAGCCAGTGCCCTCGGAGGGCTCCCAGCCGCCCTCTAGTTGACCTGTCCTCAGCAAAGCCGCTCCAAGTGCTCTCTCAAAGGACTGTGCTTGGCCTCTCGTGGGCGCGCCTCCTGGGGGAGAGCTGCTGCCCGGGCAGGCGGAGGCTGGTCTTGGTCTCCAGAGGACGTGCGGGCCTTCCCGGTCCCACCAGCGGCCGGCTGCTCTGCATCCCCTGCCCTGGGGAGTGTCTGTGAGCCCAGCTGTCTGGGGGAGGGGACACCCTGCCCTGTGCTTTCAGCTGCCGGTCCCGGCCTGCTGACACCGGCAGTCCCTCCCTTCTCCTGTGTCCTCCTTCATGGTTTATTTCTTGGTTCCAGGGATTTAACCCAGGGCTGCTTCACCACGGACCCACATCCCAGCCCATTTCGAGACAGGGTCCTGCTAAGTTGCCCAGGGCCTCACCAAATGGCTGAGGCTGTCCTTGGACTTGCAATCCTCCTGACTCAGCCTCCTGAGCTGTGAGAGTACAGGCGTGGGACACTGCGCCCAACACTGACCATTTTAATGAAGGCAAGTCCGTCCCTTCCTCCCCTCCTCTGTCACTGCTTTGGTGTTGGCATGAGAACACAGTCCCCGGCATTTTATTTTGCAGGCAGCCACAAGGAAGTGGCCGCTGAGGGCAGTGCTGGCCCCAGTGAGTGGGAGAAAGGGCCGCAGTCCCCTGCTCTCCCGGCCCCACTGCCCGAGGCGGCCCCAGATGGAGGCCTGGGGCCACCCCTGGCAGGCACTGCAGTGAGGGTGTATGGGCCCCTCCCCGGGAGGACAGTGCCCGTGCGTGGCTCCTGGCAGGGCTCACTCTGCACACTGATCCACGAGGGGCCAGGCCACGCTCGGGCCCCTGGACCACGGGCCTCCTCCACCTCTCTGTCTCCAGCTGTGGCTCTCTGGGCCCCTGCACTGTTGGGATTGAGTCAACTCCTACAAAGTGACTCGGGGGTTTCTTTGAGGTTCCAAGCAACCATCTGGACCTGGCACCCGTGACTGGGTGACCTCCCACTTTCCATCTGTCCGTCACTCAGCTGCATGTCCTAGGTCTGAGCACAGGTGATAACACACTCAGATCCATTCCTAAGTATTCTATATGTTGACACCTGTTGAGAGCCACAGCCAAAGCGGCCCCAGCAAACTTCCAGCTGATTGGCTCACAGCAGCCCCAGCAAATTTCCAGCTGTCAGCTGATTGGCTCCTCTTGGGTGACACTCATTGGGCTGTTTCCCCGCCCTTTCAGACCACGGATCTGCTCATTGGGGGACTCTTTTGGCTCCACCCACTCGACCCAGCCAATCGACCTCAAGAGCAGGAGGAGTGGGGGGTTGAGAGGCTGGTGGGAAGCCAGTGGTGGCAGTTGGGCTCTGAGGGAATTCCTGAAGAGCTGTGTGGTGGTGCCGTGTGTGTGTGTGTGTGTGTGTGTGTGTGTGTGTGTGTGTGTGTGTGTTCTAAAAATAAAGTTCATTTCTGCTTGACAAGTGGCTCCTGAATTGTGCCCAGCCAGACTGTGGCAGACACCACTGCAATAAATTCTAAATTTTGCTTGTCCCATCTTGGCCACTAGCACGTGGAGACGCCCTGACTGTTGACACTGACCTGTGTCCGGTGACCTTCTGAGATGGGATTCTCATGTCTGGAAGAGTTCTGCAGAATGAGTTTTGGGGTTCCCCATGGGAAGGTCCTAGGTCCTCTCCTCCAGCACGTGTGGCTTCTGTGTCTGTGTGCCCTGGGACGCTGGCTGGGCCCTGCAGGGTGAGGTGAGATGCCAGAGGCAAGGACAGGCCTCCGTCCCTCCTGACGGCAGGCTGCACAGCCCTGGACCTGGCACTGAGTGAGCTGTGGGTTCCCACGAAGGCCCCTCACTGCTTTTCCAGTTTGGGCAATCCCCTGTTGCTGGTCTGTGAGAGTTTTCCTGTTTAGCTGAACAGGCGTCAGGTGCTCTCAGCTGTGGGCCTCTCTCCCCCTTCCTCATGCCAATGTGAAGACTTGAATCGATGGGTCTTGAATATGGAACTCACCTTGCATTCCTGGGGTGACTCTCCCCCGACCCTGGCACGTTATTCTTCTTATGTATTCCTGGACTACGTTTTTAATTTCTTTCTTAAATATTTGTTTTGTTTTTTTTCAAAGCTAACCTAATCTATTTTATTTTGTTTTTTTTACAGTCTGGGGATTGAACCCAGGGAGCTGTACCTCTGAGCCACATCCCCAGCCCTTTTTATTTCACTAAGTTGCTGAAACTGGCCTCAAACCTGTGACCCCCCCTCAGCCTGTGAGCCGCTGGGACCACAGGTGGGCGACGTAGGGAGCCTTTCACATCTGTGTTCATGAGGATGTCTGTCCGTCTGTCTTTGTCAGGTTTAGTATTAGGAGTGTCCGGGCCTCAGAATACGTTTAAATGCTTTTTTACCCCTCCTCTGTTTTCTGAGAACTCAGTGAGGCTGATGCTATTTTTTCTTTAATGTTTTATAGAACTCGACCCTGAGGCCTGGAGTCCCCTGGTGGGTGTCCCCTGGTGGGCGTCCCTTGCTCAGCGCAGCCGTGGGGTCCTCTTTCCGACCTCGTGAGCCCCTGAGCTGGCCACGCCCAAGGCCCCTGCCCGTGTGTCCTCAGCAGTGTGTTGTGCCCGGGGCTGGCTCTCCTCGTCTGCACCCGTTTGGGTTCATCCATCGTGGTTCTCGGTTCCCTGCTTACGTGTGGATGGGCCTTTCTCCTGGAATCTGGCTGGACTCTCTCTGCTCCTCTGTGGCCGTGAGTGTGGGGACCCGACCAGGCCCTGCTCCGGGGGGCGCTGTGTTTGTCCATTTTTTTCTCTCTTCCAACTTGAGTCATTTTGGAAACCCGCCTTCCCGCTTGCCAGCACTGTCACCTGCCCTTGGGTCAGCCCTGCAGGGAAGGCGTCACTTGAGATCTTTGTGGCTCTGTGTTAAATATCTGCCTTTCCGAAGGTCATGTCCATCTGCTGGGGGTGCTACCAAGCCTTCCCCTCACGCTCAGCTTCGCTGAGTTATGTGAACGGAGTTGGGCTTCCCTGGCTGCCCACACACCCTGGGCGTCAGGGAGGGCACTGACCCTCGGCGCTGGACGCGGCCACTGGCCTGGCTTCTTCCCGAACCCCTCCTCCTTCACACTGGACTCGCTGTCCACCCCTGAATGTTGCTGCTTTTTCCTGACAAGTGATCAGCTTTCTAATAATCCTCTTGAGCTGTGGGTACTTCATTCGACCCTCTCGAGAGGCGTCATTTGGACTTTCCCTTTAGAAGCAGAGACCCTCCCCTGGGGACCCTCTGGCTCCGAGCTCCGCCCTGTGGTGTGGGTGGAAGCCCTGCGCCCGCAGGCAGGGCCAACACTGGCTCTGCTGTCCCGGGCAGCTCATTTCTAGCTCTCTGGGAGCTGGCCACCACCCCAAATGCTTCCCGTCCCCAATGCAGGGGCAGGTGCCTTAGACCAACAGAAAAGAAAGAGGCCCAGAGAAGGAAGAGCCTCCTGCCAGGAGCCTGTGTTGGAACATGAACACACGCCCGCATCCTACAGATGCAGCCTCTGGAGAGAGCAAGTGCCAAGAGCAGGGCGTACAGCCCCGGAGCTGGGATGTCAACTCAGTGGACAGCCCCAACCCCCTGGGCAAGCAGTGACAGCTATGAGGTAGACTACAGCCCCAATGCCAAGGAACAGAGAGGGCAGTCACTCCCTCCACGCTGCACAGCCCCCTCGGCAGCTGGACCCCGGGCACATGAGTATCACTCATTGCACGGCTGGTGGCCAAAGAGATGGCGAGAGGGAGACAGCAGGGTCCAGGCTGGGGAAGCAGAGGGGCACAGAGACCTCTGTGCCAACACTTTCCCTGCACAGGTGGGGAAACTGAGGCCCAGCCGGAGGGACCCTCCTCACCCAAGCTGCGTGATGAGTTGCCAGGGGATCAACAGCCTGGTTGCTCCTCCCTCTGAATTCTGCCACCGCCCCTTGGCTCTCCCTGGAACTGCAGGAAGGCCCTGGTGGGCGCAGATGCCCGGCTCCACATGGCCACCCCGCCCTGGTCTACTGCCCCATGGACACAAAGCCACCTCTGGCTGCAGCCTTCTCTCCTCTCCCTGTGACATTCAGAAACCCGGGACTTTCCAGAACTCTGAAAAGGCTCCCCAGGACCAGCTCCAGGGGTTGGTTCCAAATACCACAATTTCATTTCGTCTGAAAGGCAGCTCTGGGAGCAAAGCAAGACTCTGGCAATACGCACACCGGCAGACCCTCCCACCCAGAGCCAGAGGAGGAAGGACGAGGGGAGGGAAGAGGGACGAGTGGATGCCAGAAGGGGCTGAGTCTGGGGCAGACGCTGCAAGACCAGGTGTTCTGAGGGTGGTGACAGGAAGAGGAGCCTGGCATCGTCCCTCCCAGGCAGGAGCCAATCCAACCACGCACACAGCAGCTCTGCTGAAACTGAGCAACTTGGAACCCACGGAGCTGCTGACAGTGAGTCGGTCCCCCCACGGTGCCCAGGGGAGCGTGTCTCGCTGCTGCTGCATGGAGGAGTCTGGCACCCACTGTTTGAAACAGAATATCGGCATCTCTATGCCTCAGCAATGTGGCTGCCCGTGCGTGTGGGCATTTCGGAGAGCCCCACTCCGAGAGGCATGTCAGCAGCCAGCATGGCCGCACCCAGCTTCATGGTCCTGAGCTGCCAGCCACACAGATGCCCACGGTTCACCATGTGGCTTGCAGCCTGCAGCCATGGCCTGTTTGTGCGGGAGGCTGTCACAGCAGTGTGAAGCCACCTCCTGAGCTGGGCCCACCATGAAGATGGTCGGTCGACCCCTCCCTGCCCAACGGAAGCCCACAGCGTGACACATCCCGCACCCATCTACACCGAAAATCCCCAGCAGGCCAGACCCTTCCTTGGTGCTGTGCCTTGAAACGATACCGCCTTAACCAGGGGCACAGGGACTTGCTGGGAGGAAAAAATAACATTCCAAACTTACCAAAAACTTAGAAGTTTATACTAGAACCAGGGAAAGACTACTGAATTCCCCTTGGAATTTGCAGCAACAGCGGCAGCCGGGTTTGCGTGCAGAATGCAACATTGTCGCTGACCCGCAAGAATACTTTGTCCCTGGCTTTTAACTAAAACAAGCAGGCAGCGCCGTGGGCGCTTAGCGGAGGGATCATTCCGCAGCCCCTCCCAGGGCTCAGGCGGAGGGTGTCGAGGGGCAGAGGGAGAAAAGAAAGAGTGTGAATGACGCCCCTGAAGTATCGGGACCCCAGGAAGGAAGACTCACCAGAGCAAGCACCCAGCTTCCGGCCCGAATCTGGGGGACGTGGGCACTGTCCCTCAGCACTGGTGGGCAGGGCCAGAGCACCAGCTGCAGCCCTGCCCTCTGCGTGGCCTGTTTCCCTGGCTGGCCATCTGGCAAGGCCATTATGAGAACCTCGGTGACCCGCACAGAGCCCCCAGAGGCCCGTGGAGGCTGCTGTAGACCACGAAACACCACATTGTTTTAGGCAGCTTCAATGTCCCCAGCGCGGGGCAATGTCCCGGAAGGTGGGTGTGGGGGTGCCAGGAGCCCCCAGAGGAGAACCTTGGGGAGGAGCCCTCCCCTCCCAGGTGCTCAGCAGGCACCAGGCTGGGCCCGCCGGACCCCACACAGCCCCCAGCACTGGGCCAGCTCAGCAGCCTTAGGGCCGTGGTGCTCACCTGGCCCCCTTGGGACCACCCAGGGAGTTTGGAAAAATCTGCTGCCCCCAGCCTGTGGGCCTGGCCAGTCCAGGTCTGGGGAGCAGCCTGTGTGTGCAGAGGGAGCCTCTGCCTGGGCCCTTCTGCAGTGGGTTGTGGATGCCCCGCAGCAGCAGACTGAGGACGCTGGAGTGGCCACACGGGAGAGAAGACACCCCGAAGCTGTTGGCCACCTAACCCCACATGACATGTCATCCAGCACCTCGTTCCCCAGTCTGCAGACCCACCTGCCCACCCCCGCCCCGCTGCGTGGCCTCCCAGTGGACACTCTGTCCTGAGCCTGCCTGGCCACCCCATCCAGCGAGGGGGGCTGCACACCCACCTGGGCAGGGAGGCGGCCAGCGCCTGCTTCTGCCGCTCACAGTCTCCGGGTCTGGGTGGGCTACGGCATCCAAGGGACCAGGAAGCTGCTGAGCTCTGGAGGGGCCAGCCTGCAGCTGCCAACCAGCAGGCTGAGCTGGCCCTGGACCTGAGGACCCAGGGGTCCTTTCTGGCTGACTAGGTATTGGGATGGGCAGATGAGAATGGGGGACCGGGTCGCCAGCCAGGCGTCTCTGCTGACCCCTCCTCAGGTGACCAGCGGGTGCCGGGGACAGAGGACAAAGGAAGGGGAAGGGGTGGCCAGGAGCACCCGGCTGGCCGGGGTTTACCAAGTTGCAGCTGAGCCCAGAGGCTCCCATGGGCACTGGGTCTCCTGGCGCAGAGGGGACACCATTCAGGGTCAGCTGGCAGCCTGGGGAGTGCCTGCTGCATGCCCGACCCTGGAGGGCGAAGGGTGCTGACTGGCACTCAGCTGGTGCATCTTAAGGACTTCTAGAGGCTGAAAAACATCCCCAGACAAGTGACGCCGTGGCGAGGAAGTGTCTGTGACAGATTAAGCACAAAGGATCAGCAGCACCCAGGATGTGCCAACTCCCTCCTGCCACCAAGAAAAGACGACTGGCTCAGAAGGAAAGAAGGCAGGGATGGGAGTGGCCGCTGGTACCCAGCAGCCACCAGGGAGACATGCCACCCGCCAGGCCAGGAGGGCACCAACCACCCGCTGGCAGTGGCTCCCCAACTCCAGACGCAGAAACTCCAGCCTGAGTGTCCCGGTGGCAGGTGCCCTGGCCACTCATGGGTCCTGTGGGAGCACAGGGCGGGGGCTGGGAGAGGGGGCTGGACACCACCATCAGCTCTCAGGGCCTCCTGTAGGAGCCTGTGTTCCCCCATGCAGCAGGCACAGGCTCAGAGCCAGCCGCGGACCCCAAACTCCCAGGGCCATGACCCCACAGGGCTGTCAGAGGGCGTTAACTCGAGGACGAGCAGTCACCAGTCACCAGGCGCGCGCGTATACACACACACACACACACACACACACACACACACACACAAGGTCTGTGCTGGGAACCCTGGGGTGACAGGAGTCAGACCGGAACTGGTGCACCCAGGAGCCTACAGAGAGGGCAAACCAGTGGGCGGAACCAAGGTCACACCACCACAGTGCCCTCCTCAGCCCCTCAGGGACGCACGGCCTGGCGCTGGCCAGGGAGGTTTCTCTGGAGGAGAGCAGAGGGCTGCTCCCAGGTGCAAGGCACCTGCACAGGGCTCCTGCCAGATGTCCTGGAGTCAGCAGCACTGGGCATCCGCTCTGCCCTGGCCCACAGGTGGCCTCCACTCTCTGGCTCAAGGGCCAGCCCTATCCCACTCCTGTCCCGCCCTCCTCCCTTCTCGCTGGCTCTCCCCCTCCACCTCCCTCAGTTTGTCTTCTGTCTCCCCTCCCCTCCCCTCCCCTCTTTCCTTCCCCTCTCTTTCTCCCTCCCCTCCCCTCCCCTCTCCTCCTCCCCTCTCCTCTCCAGTCCTCCCCTCCCCTCCTCCCCTTCCCTCCCCTCCTCCCCTTCTCTCCCCTCCTCCCTCCTCCCCTTCCCTCCCCTCCTCCCCTTCCCTCCCCTCCTCCCTCCTCCCTTCCCTCCCCTCCTCCCTTCCCTCCCCTCCTCCCCTTCCCTCCCCTCCTCCCTTCCCCTCCCCTCCTTCCTTCTCCCCTCTCCTCTCCTCTCCTCCCCTCCCCAAGTCCCTGCCCCTCTCCTCCTCCCCTTCCTTCCCCCTTCCTTTTTCTTCTCTGGCTCTCCCTCTCCCCTCCCCTCCTCTCCTGCTCTCTCTCCCTCTCCCCTCCCCTCCTCTCCTGCTCTCTCTCCCTCTCCCCTCCTCTCCTACTCTGTCTCCCTCTCCCCTCCTCTCCTACTCTCTCCCACCCCCCCTCTCCTACTCTATCTCCCTCTACCCTCCTCTCCTGCTCTCTCTCCCTCTCCCCTCCTCTCCTGCTCTCTCCCTCTCCCTTCCCCTCCTCTCCTGCTCTCTCCCTCTCCCCTCCTCTCCTGCTCTCTCCCTCTCCCCTCCTCTCCCACGCTCTCTCCCTCTCCCCTCCTCTCCCACTCTCTCTCCCTCTCCCCTCCTCTCCCACTCTCTCTCCCTCTCCCCTCCTCTCCTGCTCTCTCTCCCTCTCCCCTCCTCTCCTGCTCTCTCCCTCTCCCCTCCTCTCCTGCTCTCTCCCTCTCCCCTCCTCTCCTGCTCTCTCCCTCTCCCCTCCTCTCCTGGTCTCTCTCCCTCTCCCCTCCTCTCCCACTCTCTCTCCCTCTCCCCTCCTCTCCTGCTCTCTCTCCCTCTCCCTCTCCCCTCCTCTCCTGCTCTCTCTCCCTCTCCCCTCCTCTCCTGCTCTCTCCCTCTCCCCTCCTCTCCTGCTCTCTCCCTCTCCCCTCCTCTCCTGCTCTCTCCCTCTCCCCTCCTCTCCTGGTCTCTCTCCCTCTCCCCTCCTCTCCCACTCTCTCTCCCTCTCCCCTCCTCTCCTGCTCTCTCTCCCTCTCCCTCTCCCCTCCTCTCCTGCTCTCTCTCCCTCTCCCCTCCTCTCCTGCTCTCTCTCCCTCTCCCCTCCTCTCCTGCTCTCTCTCCCTCTCCCCTCCTCTCCTGCTCTCTCCCTCTCCCCTCCTCTCCTGCTCTCTCCCTCTCCCCTCCTCTCCTGCTCTCTCCCTCTCCCCTCCTCTCCCACTCTCTCTCCCTCTCCCCTCCTCTCCCACTCTCTCTCCCTCTCCCCTCCTCTCCTGCTCTCTCCCTCTCCCCTCCTCTCCCACTCTCTCTCCCTCTCCCCTCCTCTCCCACTCTCTCTCCCTCTCCCCTCCTCTCCTGCTCTCTCCCTCTCCCCTCCTCTCCCACTCTCTCTCCCTCTCCCCTCCTCTCCCACTCTCTCTCCCTCTCCCCTCCTCTCCTGCTCTCTCCCTCTCCCCTCCTCTCCTGCTCTCTCCCTCTCCCCTCCTCTCCTGCTCTCTCCCTCTCCCCTCCTCTCCTGGTCTCTCTCCCTCTCCCCTCCTCTCCCACTCTCTCTCCCTCTCCCCTCCTCTCCTGCTCTCTCTCCCTCTCCCTCTCCCCTCCTCTCCTGCTCTCTCTCCCTCTCCCCTCCTCTCCTGCTCTCTCTCCCTCTCCCCTCCTCTCCTGCTCTCTCCCTCTCCCCTCCTCTCCTGCTCTCTCCCTCTCCCCTCCTCTCCTGCTCTCTCCCTCTCCCCTCCTCTCCCACTCTCTCTCCCTCTCCCCTCCTCTCCCACTCTCTCTCCCTCTCCCCTCCTCTCCTGCTCTCTCTCCCTCTCCCTCTCCCCTCCTCTCCTGCTCTCTCTCCCCTCCCCTCCTCTCCTGCTCTCTCTCCCTCTCCCTCTCCCCTCCTCTCCTGCTCTCTCTCCCCTCCCCTCCTCTCCTGTTCTGTCTCCCTCTCATGGTGAGACAGAGACAGAGGGATTTGCAAGAAAGAGCAGGATTAGGAAGAGAATGATAGGGGCAGCCACAAAGAGCAAATTCTGTACCTGAGGCTCCTGTAGAAGTCCCGGCGAGGCCTATTAGGAGCCCAGAAGCCACCAGACTTAGAGCCTTCAAAACTGGATTTCAAATTCTCTTTGAAATGTTTATAATTGGCCACTCATAAAGCCATCACCCAGACGGTCCTGTCTCAGGGCAGTGTCTCAGACAAAGGAACACAATCCGTCCACCTACATGTAATTTCAAAGTAAGGCAAGTCCGACCCTGACATTCCTGAAACACTCTGAGGGCGATACACAGACCACAGGACTGCTTCTTCCTCCTGTCCCAGATGACCAGGTTCTTCTCTGGAATACTTCAGTGGCCTGTCTTTCCAGCACTCCACGGCACCTTTCCCCGGGCCCCTCCCTCTTGAACCTGACCATCTCTTCCCTCTCCTTTTCTTTCTGATCCTGCTGTACAAAACTCCCCCAGGACTAGCCTGGTTGGCCAGAGAGGGAAGTTGCTGGGTCGTGGAACCCTTGGATTCGTTATCTGAAAAGCAGAGACAAAACTGTGATCTCACAGATTTGTGGGAAAAGTTAAATGAAATATATATAAAACATTTAATAAAGGAATGGGTATCCGGTAGACAATTAACAATTGTCTGTTCCCATAGGGAAAACTCAAATGTGTGTGTATGGTTTAATTTTTTAGAAGAATTTACTATTCCATATAAAATTATTCTATCTTGTATAAAAATGGACTCATCAATTTGGGGGGAATGTTCTCCTAATTTATGGCAAGGAAAGCTGGGGAGTAAAGTTACTATTATGCAAACTTTCCCCCCAGAGGATTCCCGTATTGATATTCTAATGAAAATAGTCTCCCAAATTCTGCATTTTATGTGTGTATGCTAGCATTTATGTTATATTCTGAATTAACAAACATCAAACGCTAAAAATTACATATGCATAAAAATTGGGAAAGGGATACACATCTTTTGTAAATCTCAGTGGAGTACATTCAAACCTCTAGCCCTACCAGATACTCCCAGATTAAACCACATGGTAACTTTGGAATAGGGGAACATTAATGACTACAAAACAATAAGAAGGCTGTTTGGGCATGTGCTAAAAAAAAATCTTTAAAGCCAGGCTGTGTCCTTTTCATCGGATGCGTCCTAATGAATATCATTCTCCATAAAGAACCTTCTGGCTCACTTACATGCTTTCTGTTTGTTAAAATAGCACTCGAGTCATTTTATGGCACCCAGAGTTAACACAAACCCCAAACAAAATATAAAGGAAAGAGTGTCAAAAGAACCAACTTTTAAACTCTGTACTTTTTATTATTAGATGCTATTTCTAACTTGTTAAAATTGATCAAATAGAAAGCTGGGAAAAGAGAAAAAATTAAGCCAACTAGAAAAGTGTGACTTGGATTTAATATTTTATAATTGCCAAGGGACATACTGAGATCAATGAATTTTTGCCTGAGATGAACGTCAGAAAGAGATGTACTTCAGTCTTTTAGGGAACATTCGTCTATTTAATTCTTGTGTCTGATGCATGTGAAATAGGCCTGCCTCGGCCTTCTTTCTTTGCCAGGGGCACCGCTGGCAGCAGACATTACCAGTTTTAATAGGCCGCTGTCTGAGGAGTGGCAAGGGATCCGATAACCCATCGACTCTAATGGATCTGCCTGTTTATTCACTTACACCTTTTTTTTCCCCCCAGCTAATTTTAGTTTTGCATGCTGAGTTGTTTCGCTTTGAATTAAATGAATAGAAACAAAGGGAAAAGTCTGTGCTGCTAATAAACCATGATCATAATCCCCAGCCCCTCTCAACTGGCTTCTCCACGTCCCAGGTACACAGTCTGAGAACAGATTCACGGTGGCGATTTCTCCACTTGTTGACGAAATTAGCATTTCATACATGCTCAAATTTAGAGGAAAAATTAGATTATTTAAATCACTTTATGTATAATGTGCTGCTGTTTGCAGTAGATCCAAATGCCCAGCCTCAGGCCCCAGACGTCCTCAGATTTCAGACACTGGTCAGTGACTCTTCTTGCCTGGGGTGGTGAGGGGTCACCCCACAGCTCTCTCTGCAGGGTCATACGAAGAGGACAAATGCTGAAATGCTTTGCTTTGTCTAATAAAAAACCAAAGAGACACAAGGAGGCTCTGGCTAGGTGCCCTTCAACAGAAATAACAGGAGTCAATGGTTTAAAAACAACCCCACCCCAACCTTCTCTTTGTGCCCAGAGAGCTTGAAGAAAGTCCCAGAAACCTTTTAGTTGAAGCCTACCATAGGCTATGAAATGAATAAGAATGTCCAGTATAAGAGGGGGTGGAGGGACGGGCCAGTGTCTCCTCATTTTCTGAATAAAAGCTATTTTCTGTGGTGGGGCTTAAAATTGACAGAAAGACCTGGTGGGCAGGACCCAGCCCTCACCTGCTGGTTGCTAGTGGTTCCAGGAGGTTAAAGGGACTGCCACCTCCCCCCTATCCTAGGATGGAGGGTGGTGCCCTAAGCTTTCAGAAGGCATTCTCCACTTGTGGGAATGAATAACACTCTCCCATCCCCAAACCAGAAGATTCACCTCAAAACAGCTCGTCCCCAAAGGTCACTGCCCTGGGGTGACACCACACTGCTCTTCTCTGTTGTCTCCTGGCAGAAAATGAAATAATCCTGCTATCCAATCAGAAGCAAAGGTAATTTAGAAAGTAATCTGGAAAACACTGAGAGCATTTTGACTTGTTGGGAGAAACAGAATGGGATCTGTCATTGAGTCAAACAAACCTGGGTCTCTCTGAGTATTAAACAGAACGTCAACAGCTCTCAGGATGAAATCCCTTTAAGACAAAACAATAGCCTAATATCCTACTTCCCCCCCCACACACACACAATTAAAATAGGGCAACTTTTTAGACCTTTTCTCGAAGCTAGAGCCTGTCACTATAAGAAGAAAGCCCCTTGGCCTCTCAGCTGCAGCCAGTGTCTTACAATGGCTTTTCTTTTCCTTCTCCCCAATTCTCAATAAAGCTGGACGTCAGTCAGCTCGCAGACCCCTCAGCCCTGCCTTTCTTGGACTCACATTTCTTACTGTGCTTTTCTCCCTGCAAGCCCTAAAGCACCCATATACTTTTTCCTTCCTTCAGTAGTATTTCTCCAGCAAATATGCCTCAATTTCTATCACATGCAAAGCCCTGGACTAGATGTTTAATCCTTGACACTAAATGAAGAAGTGCAGCGTGTAGGGTCCCCTGGCTTACCTCCCTGCACAGTGTCATTCAATCCAGAGTCTCACGGGTTCTCTCTCTTATCAATACACCGGTTACCATCAAACAATTTACAGGCCCACAACACAAGCCTTCGGAATTACTATACGCACATCCTCACCCTGCGAGAAATGGCCCAGTCCCCAAATAATTTTATTTCCCCTCGATTTGCAGGTGTGGACTTGGACCCTCGCTCTCAGACCCAGTGTGCAAAGCAGAGGAGGAACAACAGACTCAAGTTGGAAGTGATTTACTTCATTAGCTGGGATTACAAGTTTAACTTACAAACCAGAGGTCAAAATTTCTCATTAACAAGGGGGCCGTGAATCGCTGCAGGCTTTGGTTCAAGAGGAGACCACTCTTATTACTAACTACACATTTCAATCTGTCTTTGATGTTCTCCTTCTTCCCTCCTCCCTTTTATTTTTTGGCAGATGAGCTGATTTTAATTGTGGCACTACAACAAGGCTCCCTCCATCCCAGGGAGCAGCCTCCTGTCTGCTGCTGCTGAGTGAGCGAGGCTGCAAGATTGGGTGCAGTCCATCACTCAGGGCACATTTTAATGGCTCCCCTTTCCTACAAGGCTTGGATTGTTTTCCACGAGATTCTGGTTAATTTAGCTGTGGGAAAGGGCATCGGTTTTCCTTGTGAGCTTCTGATCCGTCTGCCTCAGCTGCCTCAGCGAGGTGAAATATATTAAAACAGAGAAGGAGGCATCATTGTGACTTGCCGAATGCAAGGACCGGCACATTCTCCAACACCCAGAATAGAGAAGGAGTTTGACAGAGACCATTAGGCTCTAAAAAGCACTCTTTTGATAAATCAGCTTTAGTTGTTTATAAAATACTCAGACTGTCTTCACGGGCCTCTTCTCTTCAAAATCATTGCCAAGGGTTAAAAGAAGCAGCTTGAATGAGATAAAACCTTTGCAAAGTAGGCCCCACTTTGGAATCTCAAAAACTTACACTGCAGAATCCTTCTCCAAATAAGAATACCAGGCCAATACAGCAGCCGCTCAGGGTGTCCAGAACAAATAACAATACTTCACATGCACTTTTTTTTTTCTGTGAAGCTCAAGTCCCCTGTGCTGGCCACAGGGCCACCAGGACCACTGGGGCAAAACCAGGGCTTCAAATGGAGTCCCTAATGGTAGTGATTATAATATCGACTTATTTAGAAGCATAGCAGTTATTGAAAATAATGAAATTGTTATTCCAGTCTAGTCTGGTAAGAAGGTCACATTCAAACCACTTAAACTTCCCGTATTCCTGTCACTATTAATGTGCAGGAACACAGCCATGAAATGTTTGTTTTCCCTGGGAAACGTTTTCTGACTTGCGGTGTGAAGAGCCCATGGTTGGTGCACAGATCATGGTTGGGTACCCACTCTCCAGGACGGGGTATGAAGGATGTTTAAGGTGCCATCATCCATAGAGGCAGCTTCCAGAATCTAGGCTGGCCCAAGCAGGACTCCATGCATGTTCCAAGAACAGCAATTTGCTGTGGAAGCCACAGTGCTGGGGTGGGGGGTGGGGGGAATGGGCACAAAAACTCCCCAAGCAGAGGTGGGCAGCTGCACAGCTCTGCCTGCCTGGTTCCCATTTGGTGCCCCCGGGGGGTTCTCGTCCTTGGTGGAATGGCTGCTGGTTTTTTTTTTTTTCCTTTCTTTACTAATCAAATGTTCAGTTAATGTCTCCAGTTCCCTTTAACAAAAACACTGGTTAGAACTCAAGGAATCTGCGTGACCTAGAGCTGTTGTTAGCTGGGGACAGTCAGAGACTCAGATCCGGGAAGCCACAGCGGCTCGGGGTCACGGAGGCAGCCCAGCCATCTGGGATGGAGGCCGCTTCTTGTCGCCTGGCACCCTCCGCTTACACCCTGCCCCAGGCAATCACCTTGACTGGCTGCGGGGGCATCTCACCACGTAGGGGGTACTTCCCCCTGCAGCCTTTCTGCTCCAACAGGGGGTTACCTTAACAACGAGACATCTTAGAAAGGTCATTATTGCTCGTCTAATTTCAAACAGGCACCACAATGAAGGGCTGTCTTTGTGTGGGATTAATTTTAAAACCTCAGGATTTGATGTCAGTGGGAAAGAACCAGCGTGGGGCTCACACTGCTGCCTCTCCTGCTTCTGGCCAGCGCCGGGGGCTCCTTTCTTAGGAGATGAAAACTCTGACAAGCCCTTCAGTCAAGCTGAAAGCAGGCAGCCGTCCAGCAACACCCACAGGCCTCCCGGGCATCCTGTGACCCCTCGGAAAAGTCACATTCACTTTGCTCTTGAGAAAGGAAAAATAATGCTGGAGGCGTTTTATTTTAAACCGTGTGAAATAAGGAAATGTGAAGATGCGAAAATGAAGTGGAAAAAAAAAAGAAAAGAAAAAATTGGAATTCATTTCCCGTCCTTGCAAAAGCTTAGAAGCCAAACTGGGTTCATTTGGAAAGCGTGTAAAAATCTGATCCATTCACCAGTAGGCAGAGACTACAAAATGCTTAAGGTAAAATATGTAAATATGTAAAATTATCTGTTGAAAACCATCTCCTTTTGTGCTTGAAAGATTTTTTTTTCCAAGCATCTTTATTTCTATTCTGCATTAATATACTGTGGAGCTGGAAAGTTACTTTTTGGCAAAACAACAAAAAACCGAGGTGCTGAAAACTCAGGGATTTCTCGAATGAAGTCCACAGATAAAGGGAAGGACATAAAGGATTTCTCCCTTATCGTTTGACTTGGCTGGTATTTTTAGTAATAATTTAAAGAATATCATTAATATAACAAATTATGGAATCCATTTTTCAAAAGCATTGTTTGCCTGAAAACTTGAAACAAAACTCACTTTCTAGCTTCTGCTAGCATTTCTTTTGGAAATGGGGTCCCTCTACTCCCTGACTGTCCTCTGCTTTTACCTGACCCAGCCCCGCCCTGTCCTCACTGATAGAACCAGTTTTCCTCAGCAGTGGGTTTAGACACACCACAAATAATTGGCCACAAAGAGCCTTAGATTTCTAAATAGACTCAAATTCATTTTTTAAAAATTTGGAAGAATGACTGAATAAATGCCTGTAAGTATCTTACTATCATTCATTTAATTTAAGAATATATTTTATGGCAACCAAAATGGTTTCAGTGTACAAATTCCAATGTACAGAAATAGGGTTCTTGTTTCTTCCCCCATCAATTTTTTTTTTGTACCAGGATTGAACCCAGGGCACTTTACTACTGAGCTACATCCCCAGCCCTTTTTAAAAAATATTCTATTTCAAGATAGGGTCTCACTGAGTTGCTTAGGGCCTCGATAAATTGCTGAGGCTGGCTATGAACCTTCGATCCTCCTACCTCAGCCTCCTGAGCTGCTGCAATTACAGGTATGTGTCACCTGCCCTAATCCCATTTTTTAAGGAAGAGTTTTAACCAATGAATGCATCAACCAACATCTGGTTCACAATCATTTCCTGTCTCTTCCTAGGTAGAAATATCTCTGCTGACCAATTATCCTGCCCCACTGGGCAGGGACAGACAGATGCACATAAGTTTGGGATGGGTGTGTGCCTGAGACTGAATCCGTTGAGTTTCAAACCAGGTGCACAGTTCTCCAGTGGAGACTCCACAGCACCCGAATCTGCATTTATTATAGCAGTGTTGTGTTTGAAAAGTGAAGCTGATTAAAACTGAAAATGTTTTGTTCTTGGTTTTGCCAACCCTTGGGTACTTTCTGAAAAAGCAAGCAAACAAAAGCAGAAGGCTTTCTCAAGAAGTTTCCAAATCTTCTTATTCTTCTGTGAACACCCATGTTCCTATCCCTTGTTTCCATCTTCTGCTTGTTCAGCTCTCTTTTTTCCTCAATAGACTTAAATTTTTTAAATTTTATGACGGGTGCACAAACACATAAGTTACTGTCCAGAAAGGCTTCCTTGCTCCTCCTCATGTTGATGGAAGGCAGGTCTACGGGCCTCACTTGCACCCTTCCCCTGGACTGGGCTGGCTGGCACCTGCCCAATAAAGACCAGAAGGGGAATTAGGAACCTAAGAACATCTGAACAGACCCAGGTAGATGGATCTAGAATCTAGAAGTGTGGTGTACCATGGTGATACTTTGTTCATCTTAGTTTTTATGTATTTACTTATTTATTTATTTTTGAACTAGTGTTTATTTTAAAATATTGCACTAAAATATGATTTAGCTTATTACTGGTTTGGGGCACCTCCTTAAACACTGACCCAGGCAAATGTTTACTCACCTCCCCCGAGGTCCTGGCCTTGCTGTGAGGAATGGCTCCATCCTAGACAAGCCATGGAGGGGCCATTGCACTCAATAACTCTCCTTCAGAAGACAGGTAGCAATGTCTCTAATGACCCTTTTTCAAGCCAGATTCCTTAGAGTCTCCTTCCTTAAGCCTAAGCCTTCACATAGATTTCTGAAACTGGTAACAGTAAAATTCCAACTTTAAGAAAACCAGGATGGAAAGAGTTACTGAATTCAACGAGAACTTTACTTACACATCACACTAAAGGTAAATTATTCGGCTTAAGTGCCATCAGAAATCACATTCACATCATGCAATGGTTTGCTGTTTTGATAAAGGTCTTTAAAAGTCAGAAAGAGAAGTATTATTAACATCATTACCATTAACCATTACTGTCACCTCCCACGTGAGTGCCATACAGGGAGTCAAGGGCATTATTTGCACAGTATTTTTGCTTAGTTCCCAGCAATCCTAGTTGTAAATCTAAGGTTGTGCAAAGCTATGTACATCAATCAAAGGCTGAGCTGGGGGTGGAGTCAGCTTGAACTCCAAAGCCCACTTGCCATGGAGCCTTGGGGGCGAGTTTGCGCTTACTCTTTGTTATGTTGCATATGCCTAGCTCTGTGCAGGGATGACAAGCCTAGGGCTGAGGGTTGACCAAGAAGCTGCAATTGCAGATCCATCAGGTAAGGTGGAGGGTGCTCAGCTCAGGCCCTAAGAATTATCCAGCACAGGTGAGAAGGGGCAGGACTTCTATCCCGCTGGGTGACCCTGGGCAGCAAAAATATGCCTAAGACCAGAGTCGCCTACCTTCAGGGGACTTGACAGCAAGCATACTGATTTTTAATTCTATGCAAAAATATTCAAGACTTCCTGTCAGAGCAGCAGGATAAACAGATCTCCAGCTTAAAGGAAGGATCAGCAGGATTGTGGGAAGCACCTGAGCTGATTGTCCCAGCTGGAAAACTAAGCATCAAGAAGCATAGCTCTGTGCTCCAGCCTCCCAAAATGTTACCCAGAACAAGGACAAAATAGTCCCCAGTACCCAGTCCAGCAAAATCTGGCTTTTCACCTTCTCTCCCTTGTGGTACCCAGGCTCTTTGGCTTTCCTAGAGGGTGTCTGCTCAGAGTCCCTCCCATCTGCATTCTTTCAGCTTTTCATTTTGTGTGTTGCCAAAAGCCCGAGATGCGTTGCGGCTTTCTCCCAGACAGAACTTTAAAAAATTAGCATCTATTATACGTGCTTCCAAAGAGCCTGTAACATCTAGAAGGATAAATTCCCCCTTGGACTCGTAATCCATGGTGACCCACATTAACTCCCCAAGAGGTAAACATGGAGTTTGTGTATACTTTTTCTCCCCCTTTTCCCCCTGTGTTTGCAACACACATTGGACTCCATTAGAATTATGGAGTATTAGTTGTTATTTATGAATTTTGTTGTTGCTTTTTTCACAAATTACATATATAGTGTTTTGCAAATTGTTGTGTTTTAAACTCAGCCATACCTCTTAGAGATCTATTTGCATATATATAGGTCCAACTCAGTTTTTAAAAATTGCTGTATGAAACTCCATGCTGTGAGGATGCTCCAATCTGTTTAGGCATTTTGATATTGATGGGCATTTAGACTTCTGCTGTTACAAGTGATGTTCTTTCTGTGCACTTATATGTTTCTTGAGGGTAGATAAGACAGAAGGGAAATGGCTGGGTTGCAGGGTGCATTTCTAGTCCTAAAAGACATTTTTAGACCCTTCTGAGCAGCTGCCCCCATCCATGGCCCACCAGCAGCCTCTGAGAGGAAGTATCTTCCCATCCTTGAAGGTACCTGATACTATCAGATTTTTAATTTGGTGGGTGACAAATGTTAGTTTATTTGCTATTCTCTTAGGATTTCATAAGATTGACTTTTTCCTTTTTTAGCTTTTTTTTGAGGGGGGTGCTGATAAATTCACAAGCCATTTTTCATGCCTCTTCATTTTGAATGTTCATGATGAGGGTGAATTTCCTGTTCATATTCTTTTGTTATTTAAAAAGATTGAGTACTTTTTTTAAAATTAAAAAAAAATGCTTTGGGGGGGGTATGGTTGACATTTAAAAAACTATATTTATTGTATATGACTGGATGAGGACAAGTGCAAAGGTAAATGGCTTGGAAGACTGAAGCAGGAAGATTGCAAGTTCAAGGCCAGCCTGAGCAACTTAGCAAGACTCTGTTTCAAAATTTAAAAAATAAAAAGGGCTGGGGATGTGGCTCAGTGGTAGACTACCTCTAGGTTCAACCCCTAGAACAGAAACAAAACAGAACCAAATCCACAACTGGGTGAGAATAAGTGTACACCCATGAAACCATAAGCACCATCAAGGTCATAAACACATCCATCACCTCCCCAAGTTTCCTCCCTTCCCTTTATTATTATTGTTATTATTATCATTTTTGAGTGTGTGGGTGGTAAGAACACTTCATGTTCTACCCTCCTTGCAAATTTTGAGCACACAATACTGTATTGTTAGCCCCATTACTGTGCAGTGCGGTGGATGGCAGAACCTGTTTATAGGTGGTATAACTGACCATGAACCCCATTTTCCCCTCTCGCCAGCCCCTGGCAGCCACCGTTCTGCTCCCTGTTTTTATGTCTATTTTAGGTTCCAATGAGGTCAGGCAGTACTTGTCTTTCTGTACCTGCCTTAGTTCACCCCCCTTGGTCCATTCATGTTGTCCTGGTGGCAGGGTTTCCTGCCGTCTAAGGTTGCATGGTTTCCCGTTGTGTGTGTACACCACCTTTTCTCCGTCCATTCATCTGTTAGTGGAGACTTAGATATTTCCACATCTTGGATGTTATAAATAAGGTTATAATGAACACGAGAGTGAGTAGAGGTGTCTCTTTGAGATCCTGATTTAAATTTCTTTAGGTAAATACTCAGAAGTGACACTGCTTGTTCATGTGGTAGATCTATTTTTAATTTTTTTTTCAGGAACCTCTATACTGTTTTTCTTTCTTTTCTTCTTTCTTTATTTCTTTAATTTAAAATTCACATTTTTTATATCTCGAATTTTCCATTTAATATTTTTGGATCATGACCGACCCTGGGTAACTAAAATCATGGGGAAAAAAAACTGCAGATAAGTAAGTGGGAACTATGGTATTCTACAACTCAGATGTCTTCTCTGCAAGATTCCAAAATCTCTCCTGTGCCAAACTTGAGTTGGACTTCTTGATTCCTACAATGTTCTCTGTGAAATGTGGCTCCTTTATTAATAATTCCCTCCTTGTTACACCCTGTCCAGATTTCCCTACCAGACCTGGCTGGTCCCCGTCACCAGAGGGAGACTTAAAAAAATTCAAGGAAGATGCTCGGAGCCCTGGGATCCCCTGAGGCAGGGGTCCCATTGGTCCAGGTGTGAAGGGTGAGGCTGCCAGAGGTCAGGTGTCCACACTGTTTTCCATAATGGCTGCACTAATTTGCACCCCACCCCCAACAGCAGGTCAGTGTTCCCTTTTCTCTGAATCCCACCAGCACCTGTTACCCTGTCTTACTTTTAATAACAGCCACCCTAAAGCTGTGAGGCAACATCTCCTTGTGGTTTTGATATGAATTTCTCTGATGTTTAGTGATGTTAAACTGCATACACCTTTACATACACCTGGTGGCCGCTGGTATGTCTAGTGAGTCTTTGCAAACCAGCACTGCTCCCCTGCCTGAGCATGCACAGTGGCTAGGACACGTGGGATCTCAAAACCCACAATACACTTGGTTGATGTGCATAGTTGAATCTGTGGCCCTCATAGATTTTTTTCAGAAAGAGATCAACTAATCACGTCTTCTGTGAAAGCTTTCCAGTGTTTCTATGGCATTTGGAGATTGATGATCCTTCCTGTGACATGAGCTGGCAGGGACCAGGAGCCCCTTAAAGGCTCAGCACACACCCCATCTCAGTGCCCACCATACAGTGCTTGCACATAAAGCTGTGAGGCCATGGTCTGAGCCCTGGCCTTAGCCCAGGGTGTGAAGCTTTGGAACTCCACCTTCAGGAAACTCCACCAGCTGAGGGCTGTGTACAGTCCCTAAGCAAGCACCGTCACTACTTCCTTTAACCCTGCTACACTGGTAGGTGCCAACACCAGCTCCATGACTCTTCTTAAATCTCCCACAGGGCCTTGGGGAGACTAGGATTTGAACTCAGATTGGCCTGCTTGCCATGCCTGTGACCCTGGCTGAGCTCCTGCTGGCTTGCTCTGGAAGCTGAGGAATGTGCAGGCTGGCACAGTCAGGGTTCAGCCATGGCACCCTGCCCCAAACTGCTGTCACCAGTGTCTGTATTCCTGGCCCTCAGAGGACAATGGGCAATAGGTACAAATGGGTACAAGTGCTCAAATGTGAAAAGCCCACTGCTATGGACTGAACTGTATGTTCTCCAAATTCATGTGTCAAAGATTCCAAATATGATGGTATCTGGAGATGCGAACTTTGTGGGATAATTAGGTTTGGCTGAGGTCGCAAGGGTGGGGTCCTCATGAGCATCATCCCTGAGCTGAGAGAGTCAGATGCAGCCAGAAATTCAACCACCCCTAGTCCCCCTGTCCCAAGAGCCCCGAGAGGGGCAGGGGGCTCCTGAAGTTCAACAGAACAAATTTTGGTCCAATTTGAATGCCTTCCACTTAATATTAACATTTAATATCAAAAAACCTAATGATGACCTGATTCCCTCTTTTGAATTCCAGCCCTCTCAGATAGACTATCTCTCGAGGTGATGAGCTGGTGGCATCTGAATTCATTACTGCCTGATTAATTATGCTGCCTTTGTACAAGGGAAACAGGAACTTCAATCAGACATGGCTGCCATCCCCAGGCCCCATAGTCTCAACAGGCTGGCCGCTCTCAGGAGCCTGTCCTCTCACCCAGTGCAGGGGCTGCTGAATCTGTGTGGCTGCCAGCAATCAGAAGGCCTGGGATTTGGTGTTCTTTCTGCAGAAAAGGATATTTGGGCAGCTGAAAGGGGGATGGGGGGGTGGCGGGTGCACCAGATCAGAGGCTACATAGTGGAGCTTTCTGCCTGTCCTAGGAGAGGCCTAACTGGGAGGTCCTCTTTCAGGATCTTGAACTGCCCTGTCACACTAGGGTTTTCTGAAACTGGATATTATTCCTTCAGGATGAAGCACCCTGGTGCTGTTTAAAGCAGTGGTACTCCTTAGGATATATGGCTTCGCTCTGGCAAAGCTGAAGGTCTGCTGCTGGCCACCCCCATCTGTGCATGGACACAGCACTCATGAACATCAGCAGAGTCTCAGAGGGGGGAGGGGAGGAGATGGCAGCTGCAGGCACGGAGGCAGGGGAGAACCACCCCTGCTAAGTTTTGTCAGTTCACTGACCTGCCCAGCCAGGCCCTTTTGTCCCATGCATTCTGCATTTATTGAGGTCTACAAAGTTGTGACATGCAGCCATGCTTGCTGAATTGTAGAAAGAGAGCTTTTTCAAAGAAGAAAAAAAAAGATAACTTCTAAAATATCACTTGTCTCCTTCCATCCTGAACCTGCAATAGCATGTGTGTAAAAGCAGCACAAGGGACATAGGCCAGCCTGAGTGCCCCACAAGCCTGGGACTCAGCAAGTTTGGCTTTGAATCCTACCCTGTATCAGTTGTACCATGTGACCCTGGCCAAGTTACCTAACACCTCTGTCTCTATTTTCAGAGAGACAGCACTATTTGTTTCACAGGGTGGTTGCCAGTGTAACCTAAGAAAATACACCTGAAGTCCTCTGGGTTGTCCCTGAGTGGCTCCTGACATGGGCCAGCTGGATTCAGCTGCTCTGTTGCCATTATATCCAAGATGAACGATCAAAACAAAAAGTGCTGGTTTTCCTTACTGGGCTGTGTGTGAACTCATCATCGTGGGTTGAACCCATCCCTCACCTCCATCCCACCATGGAGCTCCAGGCTCTGGGAGAACACATGGTTTTCCAAGCAATCCTATAAACCTTGTTTCCAGACCACACCAGAGAATCCACACTGGCAGCTCTGCTGAGGTGTTCGCCGGGGCTTGACTTGTTCTCCCACAGGCCACTTGGCAGGTGTGTCCCTGCAGGGCAGGGAGGGAAAATGCAGGTCCCAGGAAGGCCCCAGACAGTTGCTCACATCCTATGTGGGAGTGGGGTGTGTGTGTGCAGAGGTGTGCTTAGGGAGGCCAGGAGCAGTGTGGGAGTAGTTCTGGGGCACCCAAAATGGTGGTGAGAATATTTCCAACCAGAAGCTAGGACTGCAATGCAGTCAAGAGGAAAGCCAGAGGTTAGGCTGTTCAGAAACAATTACAAGTCATCCACCAGAATTCTTGAGCCAGTGAGAAGTCCTGGGGCTTGGACACACCACTTGGACCCATGGTACGAGCCTAGCACCTCAGGTAGCACAGGGATGGGTCATCTGAGCCTCCATTTGGACCTGTCTCCATCTAGACCACAAAGTCAAGTCCCACCAATAATGGAATAGCTGGGTCTCAGAAAGAAAGGTCAACTTCTAGGATTTCTTAAAGATAGAAGGGAAGGAGGCTAGGGCAGGAAGACCAAGCTAAATCTATCTATCGGAAATTAGGGCAAGGGCCTTAAATGTTATAGTTGGGATCTTGAATGTTCTCTGAAGGTGCATGTATGTGTCTGAGGTTTGTTCCCCAGGGAGGAGCTGCTGGGAGATAGTGAGACATTTAAGAGGTGGGGCCTAGTGGGGAGTCTTTAGGTCTCTAGGAGCATGCTTTTGAAGTAGGTTGTGGGACCCCAGCCCCCTTCTCATTCTCTTGCTTTCTGCCCGTGAACTGACACTTTTGCTCTGCCATTTGCTCCCACCATGATGTGCGGCCTCGACACAGGCCCAAAGCAATGGAGCCAATCAATCATGGATGGAACCTCCAAAAAAGTGAACCAAAATAAACCCTTCCTCCTTGACAGTAATATATCTCAGGTATTTTGTTACAGTGATATTAAGCTGAATAACACAGGTCTCTATAAAAATCTCCATTTTGAGCACCTGAACCTACAAGATTCAAACTTTGAAGGTTTAAAAGGGAACTCATTTGGATTTTTTCCATATTTTTATTGTTGCATTATAATTGTATACAGTGGTGGGATTTATGGTCATATATTCATACAATGCACATGATATAAAAATATAATCTGGCCAATATCATTTCCCAGTACTTCCCTTTCCCTCCTCCCCTCCCATCCCCTGGTCCCTTTCCTCTACTCTTCTGATGTCCCTTTGATTTTCATGAGATCCCCACCTTTATTTTTCCTTTATCCTCTCTAGATAAGAAAGGGCATTTTGAAACATATAAAAGATAAACAGGCCACTTAATCAATGGTATGATCTTCAAGTTGGGGCAGTAACCACCTTCCTTGGGTTTCCAGGTATCCAGACTTGAATGATGGCCTCCCCTCCCCAACCCCTGTACCACAGTGAACTTACATGGGAAACAACGTACACGCTCTTGGCCTCTCTGCAGCTGTTTTTCTCAGGAGGAGAGATGGGCCTCTTCTGACGTATGGATGTGAACCTTCCAAAGGGCCTCTAAAAATATTGAGAGAAAAATAAAACAGACAGCAGGGCTATCCCTTTGGAATCATAATTGAAAGAACAATCAAGGCTCATCATCAGAGAAAATGCCCGTTTATTGAGGAACAGCTCTGCATATTTATAGAGCCGGGGGGTGGTTTGACAGTTATGACAGTTTAATGGTTGAATGGTTTGATAGTTGGCATGGGGTGCTATCTGATTGGTGGGTAAGGATCATGTGGGCCAGCAGGGCTAGTCTGATTGGTGGGTAAGGATCATGTGAGCCAGCAGGCCTCACCATTGGATGGCTCTTCTCCGGGGGTATGGGGAAGTTAGTCTTTGGAGCCAGGGTGACTCCCAACAATAATGTCCTTTATACTTAAGAGATTAGGGGACTTGCTCAAATGTGAAAAGCCCACTGCTATGGACTGAACTGTATGTTCTCCAAATTCATGCATCAAATATTCCAAATATGATGGTATCTGGAGATGCGAACTTTGTGGGATAATTAGGTTTGGCTGAGGTCGCAAGGGTGGGGTCCTCATGATGGGAATGGTGTCCTCCTATGGAGACACCAGAATTCCAGCTCTCTGTCTTGTGAGGATAAAGCAAGAAGGCACCACCTGCAAGCCAAGAAGAGAGGCCTGGCCAGAGCCTTGACCTTGGATTTTTCCAACCTCTAGCACTGTGAAGAATAAATTTCTGTCATTTAAGTCACTCAGTCTGTGATCTTGTTGGCAGCCTGAGCAGACTAAGACACCAATGAACGATCTTCTTCTTTCCCCCTGTTTGATTCTGAAGTCACATTGTCAACCTTAAGGAGCCGGAGAGTACCTTTCACCAGCCAAAGAAGCCATTTTCACAGACTTTGGCTCCTAATGAGTGTGTAAACCTTTCAGAAACTGCCCAGAAATGTCAGGACCTGGATAACCAGGGTATCACCCATTTCTTTCCCATGGGGTGATGCCCTGGTTGTCTATCTCCTGGTTCTCCCACCTTCCACCTCCCAGGCTCAATCCTATCACCTGGCAGCCAGCAATTGGCTGGTGTGAAGACCCCAGATACAGGGTGGGAATGGGGAAGCAAAAGGAGAGAAAGGGGTAGAGGAAACAACAGCCTTCACCCTGCCCACGGCATCTGGGAACTTGCACCCATTGACAGAGCAGACCCAACCTGAACCCCTCCCCTGGCCTCCCCACATTTCACCCTCAAGTCCAAGGGCTCCACTCATGTGGGAGAAGGTCCTCAGAAAACCTACTCCTGAGCTGCTTGGTAGGCTGGGAAGAGCACTGACCAAGAAGTCTAAAGACATGGTGTCTATAGATCTGCTCCTTCATTAAGCCAGGGCTCTGGGCCAAGCTACTTAACCTTCCTGTGCCTTGATTTCTAATCCATAAAGCGCACCAACATCTCCCCACTGGGCTATTAAAGGAGTCAGTAGGATAGAAAATAATGGCAGCTCTGTAAAAACTGATTTCTTTCCCAGTGCAGTGGTATAGGGCTGTATTCCCAGTGATTTGGGAGGCTGAGGCAGGAGAATCGCAAGTTCAAGGCCAACTTTCACTCCTTAATGAGGCCCTCAGCAACTTAATGAGACCCTGACTCAAAATAAAAAAGTAAAAAGGTCCAGGGATGTAGCTCAGTGATAAACCACCCCTGGGTTCAATCCACAGTATTCTCCCTGCCCCCAAAATCAATTTTTCCCTCATTTGGCCTCTGTATCTGCTGATTTGCTTTTTATAAGTATTTTACAAAGTCCATTAAATAGAAAAATATTCCCCATTTTTTTTTAAAGATGGAATAATATTTTGGAAAGAATGTGGGTCTTTTTAATTTTTTTTAGTTATAGGTGGACACATTGTCTTTATTTTACTTTATGTGGTGTTGGGGATCGAGCCCAGTGCCTCATGCATGCTAGGTGAACGCTCTACCTCTGAGCCACAACCCCAGCCCAAGAATGTGGGTCTTAAGGGGAGAAAATAAACTTCTGTGGTAGCTCCTGCTTCTATACCTAGTCTCAGGCTGTCATCTGCCTTCTTCACAGCTTCAAGCAGGAAACTCAATCCTACTTCATAATGTTGCTGTGAATAAAATGCGACTATGTCAAGTGCTTTAAATAAGGGCCTGGCAGAAAATAGTAACAGGAACAGCAGTTTATTATATTAATCTGCAGACTAGAGAAAATGTGAGGCATAGCTCTTCATGTTTTTTAAAGATTTCAGAGTAAAGACGCACATAAACCACTGACGGGCGTCCTCACTCATTTTCAACGGTTACACAGTTATTCAAAGGAAAACAGTTTCAGTCATCCAATTTTTGCTTTACAATTTGGCAAAAATCAGGTGTTTTTTTTTTTTTTTTTATCTGTGAACAAAGGATATTTCACCTGGAAACTTTAATGAGGGAAATATTTATTTCACGATCTCTGTAGAATTACCTGCTTTCTCTCCCAGTGTATTTATTCCATTAGTGAGATTCAGGTAGAAGATTCCCCTCTGGGTCAAACATCATAAATTCAAAACAAAAACACATTGCTCTGGACAAGAAGGTCCCATTTGACTAAGGTAAGGAGCAAAGGGGTCTTTGCTCTCTGGTGCTTGCTGATACCCTGCAGGGAAGAAAACAAGGCAGTCCTCAGGCTCTCCCAGACTCCCATCCCCAGAGGAGAGAGCTAGGAGTTCAAGGGCACCTAGGGTGAAGCAAAGAGATTTCTGTTCCTGAGAACCCTTGGCTCCATGATGAAAGCCACATGGGCTGTGGAATTAAAGATAACTATTTAAATACTCACAGGTGACACAGTGCATGTACAGCCAGGCCCCGGGAGAATGGTTCTGGGCAGGGATGCTGCATTCAGGTCTGAGGGAGGGCAGAGAGGCATTCAAGGGAAAGGGTGGGAGGGTAGCACTTTAAGTCTCCCAGACAGTAGATTCCATTAACACAGAGATGGTCACTCCTGGGCTGACTCCTGAGCTAGGTCCACAGAACTGTCCCAGCCCCACTGCTCCAGTGGGAAGTATGCACTGGCCCTGCTTTCCTGGCTCTGTGCTTCTGTGTCTGCTGCACCCTTGGCCAGAGACACCTGGCTCTTTGATATTTGTCTGCAGATAGCTATTCACTTCTTTAGGGGAAAGTTCCTAAATGTCACTTCCTCTTTAGCTCCAGAATGCAAGCTTCATGGCGATCTCATTCAGCATAGAACCTACATGCCTAGAAAAGTGCCTGGCACATAGTAGGTGATCAGTCAATATTTAAGGCATGTCCAAAGAAGAGGACAAATGGACTCCCCAAGAAGAGTGGGTGGCTCTCTTGCTGAGGTCTTGTGCCTTTTCTGTAGTGCACACTCAGTGATTTGGGGGCTTTTCTCTCTTGGGAGCTATGAGCTTTACCGGCTCCTGTGAGAATGGATGTCACAGGGCCAAGACACAGCATGGCCCTGTCTCTGAGCTGCTGTAACAAAATGCCTGGCCTCATAAACAGATCAGAGGATCTGATTGAATGAAAGTTAAAAAAAATACATTTCCTTCGTCTGACACCTATAATGCACCAAGTTCACGATGGTCACCAGTGGTCACCGGAGGCCTATCCATCTTTCTGTCTCCCAATGAAGTCTTTAGTCTGTTGGCATAGAATATCTTTTTTCCAACTTTGTACTTTCTTTCTTATCCTTAAAGTATGTTTTAATGTATTCACTGGGTTTCAGGTGTTTGTCCTGACAATTTTTGTAGTTTGATGACCATATTTAGTTCATTTACATCTATACTTAAGCTTAAATCTAAAATTTTTCTTTGTATCTCATCTACTTTATGTTCCTTTTCTTTTTTTGCCTTTTGCCTTCTTTGGAGATAAGAGAAAACAATTTTTGTTCATGTCACTTCCTTCTCCATTAGCTAATTAGTTATAGTTTTACCATTCCTTTAGTAGTTCTACTATAAAGATTATACTATGGATCAAATGTGTCTTCTCAAAATTCAAATGTTGAAACTCCAACCCCCAAAGTGATTTAGAGATAAGGCATGCATTTAAGGGTCAAGGTAAAGTGAGGCATAAAGGTAGGGCCCTGATCTTATGGGATCCTATGGGATTAGAACACATATATGAAGAGATATTCAATCACCCCTGCTCTCTCTCTGCCATGCAAAGCACAGTAAGAAGGCAGTTATCCGCAAGCTGGGAAAAGAACCCTCACCTGAATCTGACCATATTGACACTCAAATTTTGAACTTCTTAGCTTCGAGAACTGAGAAAAAATAAATTTCTGATCTGCGGTATTTTGTTACGGCAACCCAAGCAAACTAAGATTACACTATGCATCCTCAGCATATTAAAATCTAAATAAAATGTTGACTTTTATAATTTTTAACAATGTAAGTACTTTTGCATATTTAAGGCCCTCTGTTCACTCCTTCTCACCCTTTTTCTTGTCATGCACTTTAATTATATATATATTTTTTATTAAAAATAAGACCCTAAATTATTTTTATCAATCTTCATTTATCCATTTATTTACCCTCTCTGGTTCCTGCATTCATTTCTTCCTGTATTTCTAAAGTTGTGTCTGTGATAATTTTCCTCTTGCTTGAAAGGATTGCCTTTGATATTTCTTTTAGTGCACATTTGCCAGCAGTAAATGTTATCACTTTTCAGTCTTTTTAAAGACATTCTTATTTAAACTTCATTGTTGATAATTATTTCAACTTATGATTTACTTATTGTAGAATTCTAGATTAGCTTTGAACACTGTTAAGATATCTTTTCACAGTCTTGTAGCTTCCAAAGTTTCTGTTGAAAAGTCCTGTCATGGCTCCAATAAAGGTGATATGTCATTCTACTTGGCGGCTTTTAAGATGATCTCTTATTCTTTTGTTTTTGGTAGTTTCACTATGAAAACTATGGTTCATTTAGAGGCAATTTTCTGTGTACTCTTATTATGTAGGGTTCTATAGGATTATTGGATCTGTGATTGGTATTTCATCAATTTGGAGGAATTCCTGGCCATTATTTATTCAAACATTGCTTCTGTTAATTATCTATTTGAATTATTCTTCTGGGACATTCATTAAGTGATATGCCTTTACTTTATATTAAATTCTTTTCTCTCTTTGTCCAGGTTGTTTTCTCTGATGCATCTTTCAGTTCACTAATCCTCTTTTCATCTGTGTCTAATCCACTTTAAGATAATCAATTTTGTTCTTAATTTGTCACATTTTCAGTTATATTCTATTGATTTTTTTCAAAAACATTTTCATTCTTTGTTGAAATTCTTCACTTTGTCTTTTATCTTTTGAAACACATTAATCAGAGGTTATTCTAAAGTCCGTATCTGACAACTCCAATAACTGGATTTCCTGTGGTTCTGTTTCTACTGGCTATTTCTTCTTTTGGTTTTGAGTCATTGGTCTTGTCTCCTGGTATGCCTAGTAAATGTTGATTAAATGGTCCCATACTTTGTAAGAAGAATTGCAGAATATAATCAATGAGATGTTGTGGGTAATGCCACCTTTCTCCAGAGATCTTCAGTTTGCTTTTGTCAAGCAGTATAGAGGCAGACTATCTTCATCTAGTTCAAGTAGAAACTACATCTTTGTAGTTTTTTTTTTAATTGCCCTTACTACTAGTAGAGCTTTTCAGATGCTATAACACAATGCCCGAGGTATTAGTAGGGTCTTATTGAAATAGTCAAATCTTTGCTCAGCTTCTCAGTCTTGAAAGCAATGTTCCTGGGAGCAAATGCCTAAAGGGGAAGAACAGTGCCCAATGTCAAGTTCATCTTTTTCTGCTTCTCTTCTCTCCGGGAATCTGCCCCCTGAAGTCCTCACCACCTGGGTAGTTCTCTAATACTTTAAAGAAGATTTTTAAAATAATCTAGCTGTTCTAACTGTTCAAGGTGGGAGGTTTTGTTTGATCCAGGCTGGTGTTCCAGAGTCAGGAGCAGAAGTCTCAAGAATTCCTTCAGCATATTTCCTCACCTATAATGATGGTGAGCACAAAAATTAAGGTTTAGAGTATTGGTTTTGGAGTAATAAATTCCATCTGGGTGGGTTAAAAAAGCATAAGTTGGTTAAACTGGTTGGAAAGAGTAGAAAATTATAGTTTTCTGTTAAAGTAAATTATTCTAATTAAATTAGTATAAGAAGAAGCTTGTGAGCAATCGCTGGAAACATACATCACAACTAACTTTCAGTACTTTTCCCCACAGTGAAGTGTATTTTTTGATTATAATGACAAGAATTAAGGGAGCTTCTAGCATCCCCAGCCCTCCACCAGGCTCTGAATCACCTTGCAAGATGCTTGTCAGGTCTCCAAGAAGACAATATGTTTGACCCTGCAACACAGCTCAAGCAGATCCATTCAACAAACAAACAGCAACCGACTTTGTAGATTCCTATCTTACACATCCAAAAGTTTCAGAAATTGCTCTTTTAAATTGCAAACAACCTTAAATACTGAGAGGATGAATATAACACAAAAAATAATTTTGCTCAATAGAGACGTGATATAGCCAGTTACTTGCCAAATGGATACTGGGTTTTCCTTAACAGGTGGTTCATCAAATCATAGTTTGACCTGCTATAGCAGAATATCAGGATGAACTAGTGAACCTGAAGACTAGTCATACTGGGCCTTGAACTGCATGCACTATAGAAAGAAAAGGATCAGACTATAGCAGGTTCAAAGGCTAAGGGCATCTACTCACAGGTCAAAGAGTCAGTTGGCTTTATTATCAAGGCTGGGAATAAATGCAGGAAAATGCACAACTAAGTGAAATCTGAATAAGTAGAAATAAATCTGTGGGCTCAAGAGATCATTTCCTAAGAAGGTTACAGACTGGCTAACACAATCATGCTTTGGTCTCTGAACGCATCTGGGGAACTCAAGACTTAGAGCTCAAGTTAGCTTGCTTCAACTAACAAAGTAAGGGATGAAGACAGGAATTCCTGGGGTTGAGGGCAGGTCTTTCAACTCCCTAAAGAGAGACAGAAGAAAAAAAAGTTTCCCAGAAGGCTATTAACACAGAATCTGTTAGGACTAAGTGGGTCCTTCCTGTAGATCTGGTCAAACCATCTTATCTCACAGAAGATGAATTGACATGACCCAGGGAGCTTCTTTCTACCTGTTGGGACTCATTTCAACCATCAATTCTTCTTCTTCCGAAGAGCCTTCAATGCTTCCATTAGATGGCTTCCTTGTCTGTCATTTTCTAACCTCAACTGTGAACTCCATAATTGTAGGAATTCAAGCAGACAGAAGTCCTTGGTGACATTTGCTGAATGGACTGTTGAGAAGGTTTGTGCAGAAAGCACACAATCTTAATTGTTCTGAGCCCCAACCCAGGCAGTTCAACCAGGCTCAAACATGGTTCACAAGTTTGAGAATACCCTGAAAAAAAGTTGAAACATTATAATAGAATAATAGAATGAAACACCACATACCCATTGCTAATGTCCAGTCTTGTTTCCATCTACCTTCAACCACTTTCCTCATCTCTCTATAAAGCTAAGAAATAAATTCCAGACATATTATTTGATAACATTTTAGCATGCATTTCTGAAAGATGACTTTCAGAATAATAATGTAACCATAATACTATTTTTTCTAAAAAAATCTACGAATATATTTTAAACATTGAATATCAAATCAGTATTTAAATTTATGTGACCTATGAATGTCATTCTTTTTATCATGTGTTTGACTTGGGATCTAAATCTGATTATCTTCTTGTAATTTATTATTGAAGAACTGGGTCATTTATCCAGTAGTTTCACAACATCTGGATTGTTTTGATTATGATCTCACAGTGTTATTGAACATTTTCCTCTACACTTTGTATTTGTATTTCCTATGAATTGGTAGCTGATCTAGATCAGGCTCAGTCAGATTTGATATGTGGGGCTCAGGGAACCTGAAGACTAGTTATGTCTTCAGGTACACATGGTGTATCTAGATTACTTCATAGTTGGCATGGAGTCTTCCTTACAAGACACGTAATGTGGGCTGGGGATGTTGCTCTGTGGCAGAGTGCTTGTCTAGCATGTGCAAGGTCCTGGGTTCAATGTCTAGCACTTAAATAAAGAAAAGGTTGCCCAAGAAGTTATAGATGTTGAGTTCTTTCTTTTTATGTTAATATGTTAGCAGTCATTGTTGATCATGCCTAGGTCCATTAATTCATTAGGGATGCAATATGGTGATATTATATTGTTCCTTCCTAATTTATTAACTGGAAAATGCTTTTAGAAGGAAAAATTTCCCCGTGGATAACATTTAGACACTGAAACCCAATCTGAAAAGAATTTAACCAAAACCACACACTCTCTCTCTGCAGGAGGATGAGCATCTTGAAGCAAACCTCAACTTATTTTCTATCCAAGTATTAACCCAAAGACCCTGGGCCTGACAGCTACAGGAAAGGCTCTCTTGCTTGATTCTTTGCCCACCAGTTTGCTGCAGAGGCCTTTCAAACCCTGAGATTTTCTTAAAGAAGCATTTGCTCCAGGGCTTGCTCTAAAGTTCTGGCATTTCTGTTTGAAAATGTTTTCTCCTGTAATTAAGGGATTTTCTAATTTGAGGAACAGATAAAAATTCATCAAAATTATATTTTCAAAAAGTCATAAACCTGAAGCTGCTAAGATCTGGCTCCAGGGAAATCCCGAATAGAGAAAGGATGCTAATCAGGACAGAATTTAAGACAATAGTTTATCATCTTTCATTTCCAGGAAAGAGAATAACCCAAGGAAATGCCAAGGAAAAAAGTGGTATCAGTCACTGGTTTTTGTATTTTTGAGAAACTGACCAACTTTCCCCATTAAACGTTGATTGCAAGTCTGAGTCAAGGGTAGGCAGATAGAGTAATCCTCCAGGGTACCTCCCCTTTGGGCCTTCACATGCTGTGATTTTGAAAAAAAAACTCGGGCAATTGGAGACTTCACCACCGGGGAGGAAATGAAGGGCGCTCAGTTTCGGTTAATATGTCCTTGGGTCTGTGCCGGCGCCAGGCAGGAGGAGAGTGTTCCCTGCCCTGTGACTGCAGAGGTTAAACGGAATCTCCACTCCTGGATTGAAAGGCACCCTGTCTTCCTCACTCATTTTCACGAATCTGGAGACTCTCTAACGGCTCCCTGGCTTGGTGCACCCCCAGCGGGCGCCCAGATAGCGGAGTCTCCAGGTCCCCTGGTTTACCTCCGAACCTCAGACCCCAGGCCCCGGGAAACCTAGGTCTCCGCCAGGCTTCTCCTTGCAGGCTTGGAGGTTTGCTAACTCACAGAGCAGCTTTGAGACAATCTGCTGCGCCTCCAAAGTACCCAAACCCCCTGAGTGCCACAGGGGACCCACCAGATGGGAATGGGGGAGAGAGGCAGTTGGACAGGACTCGGGGCTCCTGGCCAGGTCCAACCCTGTGCCGGGCCTCGGAGCGCGCCTCGGGCCTGGGCGGCTGCTGCCCTTCTCCCTCGGTTCCGGAGGCTGGGCGGGGCGGACCCGGCTGGGCAGCCCCACCGGAAAGACTCCTTTCTAGGAGAGTGGGCGGAGGCCGGGCGGAAACAGGCTTGTCGCCCCCCTGAGGCTCTCCAGTCCCGCAGTGCAGCCCCACGGGGGTCGGGAAAACCAGGCTGCGGTGGGAGCCGCCCCGAGCCACCCCCTGCACACCTGCCCGGCCCGCAGGTCGCCCCCGCGAACCACACCTGGGTTCTGCCTGGAGTCCCCGGCTCTAACCCGCTGAGCCTGGGTGGGGGAAGGGAAGGAATGGGGGAGGGGACGGAGAAGCCACGCGAGCCCTGGCCCGTTGCCAAGAAACCGACCTTGGCCCAGGCTCTCGCCGCCAGCATCCACCAAGCAGCTGCCTCCCGCTGTCCCCAGGTTGTCCAGAAGTGGAGCGCTCAGGCAACCCCAGGCGACAGGAACCTTGGACTGCGGCTTGTGGGGAAGCCAGACCACGACCTTGGGCCCAGAGTGGAGTCGGGAGTGAGGTCGCCACCCTGCCACCCTCCAGCTGGATCTCCAGGTCGCGCGTCCCTAGGATCCCCGTGGCCCGCCGTTTCTGTCTCCACTTGGGGCGCTGGGGCCCAGCTCTGAGCTTGGGTGGCGCCAGGCCCTGGCCCCAGGAGGAAATCTATCAGGACTGGTCGGGATTGACCAGTTCTGATACAAGCGGGTTCGGAAGGTCCAAGAGCAGGTCCAGGGCTTGGGGTTAGTGGCTGGGCCGGCTAGGCAGCTGGGACGCACATGCTCCTTCTCTCCACCCTTCTTCCATGGAGACCGAGGGAGCAGGCCCGCCTAGACCGGGCTGTCGTCCTGCGGACCTCAAGGTCCAGGCACCCTGTCCTAGAGATGGAATGGGAACCCATGGCTGCTGAGAAGGAAAGGCTCCCCGAAGTCACTGCGCAAAAGCCTCTGGTGGGCCACCTTGAATCACTAGCTGAAACACCAAGCATCCTACAGGCCCTTAGGGAAAACTGAAGAGATGCAGGCCTTTACACGAAGGTGCGCAGGTAGCAAGGACCCTCTGCGAATGGCTCTAAAGTTCTTCCCGATTGGGCCCCAAAAGGAATGATCTGGAAAAGCAGAACACACGGGCACCTGAGAGTAAGGTTCCCCTTAATCGCTAGGCATGGTTTAGTTGGAAACCAGCCTGGAGACCAGTTAGGAGGACGTATAAGCCCAAGGCACAGGACTTGGCCTCAGGAGACCTGGGTTCCAGATCTATTCTGTCCCTTAATCTTGTGTGACCTTGGACAACTTATTTAAATAAGTCTCAGAGATTTACAGTGTTCTTATGCCAAACTGAAACAAAAAACCTGCCCCAAGTCCAGAGTACAGGAAGAAAAGGAGGCAATTAAGTTACAACTTTTTGCCTCTTTTGAAGCTCCTTACAGGAGGGAGATTGTCTTAGTACCCAGTAAAGAATGGGCAGCTGCCAAGAATGCTGGGAAGGAGACCATGCCATCCTCCAAGGACGAGAACTTAAATAAGAACATCATTTTTTACCCTATAAAAACATAACCCAATACTGGAGCAGTGTAAAAATTAAGTAGTCATTAGAAGCCACTTATTAACTTTCTCTATCAAAGAAATGGATAGAGGGTTGGCAGAAATGCTGAGTGCTTTAGTTTTGCAAGAGTTAAGAACATCAATTACAGAATCACAAAAGCTGAGTTGGACAGCTTTACCCAAAGGACTTAAAAGCAGCCCACTACAGCGATGCAGCCGCCTTAAGGTTTATAGCAGCTCAATTCACCATAGCTAGACTGTGGAAACAGCCTAGATGCCCTTCAGTAGATGCATGGATAAAAGAAACTGTGGTATATATACACAATAGAATATTACTCAACTTAAAGAAGAATGAAATCATAGCATTTATGGGTAAATGACGGAGTTGGAGAATATTATGCTAAGCAAAGTAAGCCAATCCCCAAAAAACCACAGGCCAAATGGTTCCTCTGATAAGTAGATGTTGATCCATGGTGGGGGATGGGCAAGGGAAGAATGGAGGAACTTAGGGTTGAGCAGAGGGGAGGGAGAGGAAAGGAGGGTGTTTGTGTGTTGTGGGGGGGAGATTATGGAATGAGATGGACATTATTACTCCTATGCATGGGTATGATTGCACAAATGGTGTGACCCTACATCATGTACAACCAGAAAAATGAAAAGTTGTGCTATATTTGTGTAATAAATAAGTAAAATCTGAATTGGAGTCTTACCTCTACTATTTACTAGCACTATTACCTTAGGTAATAGATTTAACCTCTCTTTGCCTCAGTTTCCTCATCTATAAAATGTATCCTTCCCCTTAACCAATTTTCATTGTAATGTTCAAATATGGTAGAAAATGTGAAAGCACCTGCCTACGTTTTGCAATTAACATTATACTGTACTTGCTTTATTACATACCTGTTTATCTATCCCTCCATCCATCAGTCCATCTGTTCTGGTTACAATTGTGTAACAAATGTAGTGACTTAAAACAACAGCCACTGTGTTATGCTTATGGATTCTATGGGTTAGGAATTCAGGTAGGGTATAGTGAAATTGACTTGTCATTGTTCTAGGATATTGGGGGCCTGAACTGGGAAGACTTGATGCTTGGGGACTGGAACCTACCAGAGAGAGGTACATTCACTCACATGCATGGGAGTTGCCAACAGCATTGAACTTCCTCCAAACATGGCAGCCTCATGGTTGTTGGGTATCTTACATGGCCATTTAGAGCTCCAAGTATGAGTTCTGACAAGGCAGAAGTTTCTTTGCCTTTATAACCAAGCTGTGGAAATTATACAGAAGCATTTCCTATTGTTCAGAGAAGCCATTGGTTCAAACAGAGGAGAACTAGATTCCACCCCTTAATGGTGATATGGCAAGGTCACTTTGTAGATGATCCATGATCCATGTTTGGTTTTTTTCTTTTTTTTTTCTTTTTTCTTTTTTTCTTTTTTTCTTTTTTTTTTTTTTTTGGTGGTGCTGGGAATTGAACCCAGGGCCTTGTGCATGCGAGGCAAGCACTCTACTGACTGAACTATATCCCCAGCCCCTGTAGATGATCCATGGAATGGGAGCTCTTATAGCCATCTTTGGAGATGCCATATTTGCCCCTTTGGTCACAATGATTCTTGGGCAAAATACCTACTGCCTCCTAAGGAATCCTTTCCTCATCTCATTTCATCAAATTATGAGGCTCAGCTCATAGTCCAATATTTCTTTCTCTAAGTCAAATCCAGTGAGCATAATACTCTCAGTTATGGCTCCTTGCTACTCTTTTCTATTTGAAGGCCTGTGAACTAAAACATAATCTCTGTGTCCCCTGCCCCCACCTCGCCCCCAACATATAATAGCAGGACAGGAGAAGAATAACAACTGCTCCTATTTTTAAAAGGAGAAAATGCAAGGCACATACGAGGGAGTGGATCATAGCAATTCTTAAATGTATATGGGCACATGTGCCACTTCCTTAGTAAGACCCTGTCTTACTTCTTGGGAATGGTTTTCCATGGCTATTGGCCCTGCTCTCTGGGATCTTACCTTTGCCCTCCCAGTCCTCTTTCCTTTTCTATAAGAATGGTCTTAGCTTCTTTCCTATAAAAGTATAGAAGTTTAAAGGCTCTTCCCATTTTGAACTATCTCTGCTCTTTTCAGGCCAAGTGTGTTAGTCTGTTTTCATTACCATAACTAGTAGAATAATTTACGAAGAAAACAGTTTTATTTTGGCCCATGGTTCTAGAGGTTCAAGGTCAAGGGGCGGCATCTGGTGATGGCCTTCTTGCCGGTGGTCCTAAGAGAGTACAGGGCATCACATGGTAAGGGACAGAGGACATGGACATGCATGCCTATTCTCTCTCTCCCTTTTCTTATAAAGCCATCAGTATTTTATCATACTCTGTGGACTTTATTTAATCCTAATTACCTCCCAAAGACGTCACCTCTAAACACCACAGTCACATTAAGTTTTCACCCTGTTAATACCTCACAATGAGGATTAAATTCTAACACCATGAATACCTGGGGATCACACTCGAACCGTATCCAAAGCATAGCACCAAGCTAATTAAATTCCTTTAAAACTTTGTGGATTTCTTCTGTATCCACTTCACGAAACAAAAATCATACTCAAGAACACCTTCAGAACAAGTCTTTCTCTACTTTGGGCTCTCCATGAGATTACTATGGGACCATGTCCATAAGATTCTTAGGAGTCTATTATTTAACCCAGAGGATCTACAAGGTACATTGTTAATATCTTTAAAAAGCATTTGTCTGGTTGAAAGAGTCTACAAGGCACAGCCTTAAAACTTCTGATGTCTTAATAGAGAATCTCATGGTTGGGCACTTGGCTTCCCCTGTGCTCTGAGATGTTTTTCTAGTCTTGATCTTTGACCTGAAACTAACTTTTACATTGGAATGAGAAATAGTTTTTGAATCCAGTTAGCCCTGACTTCTAAATTCTGTTTGAAACTAAAAATCTCGTTCTTTAGTTCGTCTCTTTCTATCCACTTCTCAGGAAGCACAGTTAAAAGAATCCACTTTTAACATTCTGCTTAGAAATCTCCTTAGGCTGAGGGCAATTTGATAGCTAAAGCTGGAAATAGCCAGAGGCTCTTTTAGTTTTGCCTGGCACCTAGCGTAGGATGACTTGAAAATTAAGACAACTGTGTAGAGTGATTCCATCTGGTCTCTCAAATGAGTTGGCTTCATTTATAGCATGGTGGCCTCCAGGTAGTAGGACTTCTTACCTGATGGCTCAAGTGTTCCATTGAATGAAATGGAAGCATCATGAACTTTTCTGACCCAGACTATAAGAGTTACAATATCATTTCCACTGACCCTTATTGATAGATGCAGTAACCAAGCCTGTTCAGATATCAGAAGAAGGAAATTAGACTCCCTGCCTAGAAAAGGGAGGGGCATGATTTCATTGTACCAGAGCATGTGGGAATGGAGATGTTGTTGTGGTCATTTTTGGAAAATACAATCTGCCTCACCATCACCATTTTGATGCATTGCAAAGTAAGTTACAGACACTGTTAACACTTTCTCACAAAAAAATGTGTGAGTTCGGACTGCCCACATCTTCACCAACATGTGGAGTTGACAGTCTTTTATATCTTAATCATTCTGGTTGGTGTCTCATGGTATTTCTTTGTGGGTTTAATTTGCATTTCCCAGATACCTAATGATACTGATCCGTTTTTATTTGCTTGCAGATCACACATATCTTCCTTCATGAAGCATCTTTTTAAAATTTTTTAGTCATGCTTTGTACTCTTTATTACTGAATTAGTAAGGTTTCTTATATAATCCCATATACCAGCCCTTTGTTAGTTATATGTTTTGTGAATGTTTTCTTCCAATCTTTGGTTTGTCTTTTCATTTTTAATGGTATCTCTTAATGAGCAAAGATCTTTAATTTTAGCAAAGTCTTATCAGTTTTTATCTTTTATACTGATTGCTCTCTCTGTCCCATATGATGTATTTATAGACTGTAAGTTGTGAAGATATTTTTCTGTGCTTTCTTTTATATTTTTTTTTTGGTTTTAGCATTTATATTAAAGTCTATGAGTCATGTTGAACTAATGTTTAATGTGATATGAGATTAGAATTATGGAGGCTTTCCCCCACCCATGTCTTCTTAGCTAAGTTAGAACTATATGTCTGTTTCCTGTGTGGTTTCCAGGTCAAGGAGAGGCACGAGAGAAATTGGTGCCATACGAGGTAGAAGTGAGGGATTCACCATATTTAAGTCCCAATTCCCCATCTAGGACAAGGCACAGTGCCACTTACTACTGCTGGCTTACTTGTTGATGGTGGGTAGTATCCAGGCACACAGTTCTTCCAATTCCTGCAATCACATCCCTGCTTGGCAGAGTCCTGGTCCATATCCTCATGTATTTTTCTACTGCTGGGATTATTTGTAGCCAGGAATCCAGGTGCATCTTCATTCCAAAGAGCATCAGCTTCTTCGGAAAGGCACCCATAGCATTGAGATTAGCAGTGATGAGGGATAGATGCAGGGTCAAGTTTGTCTGTGTGGGTTCCAGTTCATCTCTGTACCCTGCTCTTCACCGCATCTTTCTTTTCTGTCTTCAGCTCTGCTGATTTCAAACTTGGCACCAAGCAACAGCAAGACCATTTCGTAGACTCAAATCTGCCCTCACAATTGGTAAAGTCTAATCCCTATAATCAAACCCTTGTTCTCTATTACCCACAGTGGCTCTGCCTTCTCTGATCAAACTGTAACCAATGCAAAGGTTGAAATTCATTTTTTATCTACATGGAAATCTAATTGTCCCAGCACCATTTATTCATGACTTTCCCTGTCCCATTGGATTGCTTGGCACCTTTGTAAAAACTCAAATGACTTCACAATTCATGCCATTATTATGCATCATTAATAATGCACTAAGAAAGACTTTTTTTTAAAAAATAAACTACATAATAACACTCATGCATATCTATTTCCAGGTTCTCTATTATGTTCATTGATCTATTTTTCAATCCTTTTGCCAGAACCACCCTCTCAATAACTGTAATTGTATAGTAAATCTTGAAATTCCATTTCTTCTTGAGTGGGACAATACTCAAGATTTTTTTATTATGTAAAAGATTTCTGACTTCTACATATAGCTGTTGCATTTCTAGTACATATTGGTTAAGCAAATAAAAATAGCAAGAGAGTTTGTGAACATTCTAAGATGACCTTGGGTTTGTTTATCACAATGACAATTGCAGATAGTCTGAAAATCAGTCACCTGTGCACAGTTGGACATCATGTGGGGATGTATGATGTCCCTGCGATGGCCTTGCATCCCTCGGAGGGAAAAGAGGTATCAGCACCTCATGTATTTTTCTAATACTGGGATAACTGGTAGCTATGAATTCAGGCTTGATTTCCATAGGAGTGGAGTCCTGTTCTTCAGGAAAATAATCGGTTAAATTTTCTGATTTTTCCAGATTGATGTTTCCCCTAGAACTGTGCAAGATACACACAGGATCGGGAAAAGATTCTGCTTGAGATGTAAACTTTTCAGAGACCTTGGATTGAATATCCCAAGAGAAATTTTATGGCTTTTCTGTGCCTTTCACACCAGATTTACACTTTAGTCCTAACTCCTAGGACCTCAGAATATGATCTTTTTTGGAAGTAAGTTTGTTGCATATGTAATTAGTTAAGATGAGTTCATACAGAGTAGGGTGGACATTAACCTGCATTTTTATACAAAGGTGACATTCAAGCACAGAGACAGTGAGACACTGAAGAAAGATTATTCGAAGACATATGGAGAACATGCTAAGGAAGGTAGGAGAGAGGCTGGAAAAGAAGCCAGCAGCCAACCCTACGTTCACTTTGATTTCTGAGCTGTGGCCTCTAACCAGTGGGGCAGAATGTGTCTCATGTTTAAGCCACTCAGTTTATAGTTCTTTGTTAAGAAAAGGTAATATAAGAAGTAATTAGAAAAGTTATAGAAGAAGTGTTAGAAAATTAATATAAGAAGCAAACCTTTACCCTTAGGGACCAGCACTCTAGGGAACAGCAAGACCTTTTCCTGGTGACCTAGCTCTTTCTTATTTCACACAGCTCTGGTAGGAAGTCAATCCAGCAGCTACTTTCCAACCAAGAATTAGGCTCAACAGAATTGCGTCACACCTCCCCACACACACATGAAAATTCAGATCAAGGCTGTAGCCCCAGTGCCTCAGAATGTGACTGCGTTTGGAGTTACGGCCTTTAGAGAGCAGATAAAGTTCAAATGAGGCCATTAGGGTGGGCCCTAATCCCATCTGACTGGTGCACAGGCCCAAAGTGACAGTCACCTGAAGAGCAGCAGAACCCGTGGTCATCCACCAGCCAGGGAGAGAGGCCTCAGGAGGAGCCAACCCTGCTAGCAGCATGACCTTGAACTTCTGGCCTCCAGAACTGTGAGGAAATGAATTTTGTTGTTGAAGCCACCCAGTATGTATTTTGTTATGGCAGCTCCAGCCAACTAACAGACATTTTAGGATTAGATGAAAATTGGAGTTATCATCGTAGGCTTATGGTTTTCAATAGAGTAGTCCCCCATCATGTGTGGTTTCACTCTCTGTAGTTTCTGTTACCTGTGGTTTAACAAGAGCCTGAAAATATTAAATGGGAAATTTCAGAAATAAACACTTTGTAAGTTTTTTCTCCTATTATCAGAACTTTAGATCATTTCATTTATTCATATTTTAAAACATGCTTACATAGGACACATGTTTCTTCAGGAAAGCAAAATTCCCAGAATGAATGACATTTGAAGGGTTTTAACGTGTTTACTCTGTGCCATTATACATTGGATATATGTGGCTTGCTTTTATTTTAAATTTATTATATATGATGGCAGAATGCATTACAATTCATATTACACATATAGAGCACAATTTTTCATATCTCCAGTTGTACACAAATTAGAGTCATCATCTGAAGTTTTGGGCATTCATTAGGGGTCTTGGAACATATATACCTCACAGATAAGGAGGAACTACTATATATGTAAAACAGACGTAAAATAAATGTAGATATAATTGTATATCTCTATGCTTGTATACGTGCATGGATTTATAAACAGGAGCATTTCTATATATTTTTCTATCTTGGCTCACTAAGAATCCCTGAGAGCTATGACTTCCAAGAGCCATGAGCTCACCAAAATCCAAATCTGTCTTTCTAAATATAATTTTCCATTAAAAGGGAACTTGGGACATATTCTTGTGGAGAGAAAGTCAGGGCTCCAAGAAAGAAGGAGATGTATCAAAGGGACACCAGAAGGAGATGTCACTGGCCAAGTCTTGGACAATTATAATCTACTGATAAAAGAAAACCATGAGTCTATACTCTTATAAATAAATAATTGGGGAGAACAGTAGAATGCTTCCCTATAGTAGAATACCAAATATTTAAGGAATGATTGAGAAAATCTTCATTTCACAGTAATAGGTAATTAATCCAAGAGTCATCAATAGTGGGTGAGGGTTTGATGAGCAATGAGATATTAACTGTGTGTCAAAGCCGATGCATATAAATATGAGATGCATATTGTTAAGTGAAATAAGCCAACCTAGGAAACCTATGTACTGTATGATTTCCTTTATATAACATTTTGGAAAAGGCAAAACAATAGATCAGTAGTTGCAGAGGTTTTGAGAGAGAGAAAACTTAAATAGGTGAAGCACAAGTACTTTTTAAGTCTGAGGAAACTATTCTGTAGGATATAATAATGGTGGATTCGTGCCTTAACATTTATAAAAACTATAGGACTTTACAGCACAAAGAGTGACTCTCAATTTATGCAAATTATAAAAATCATACAGAAGGATAAAGAATCCCAGGATGGAATGTATATGGTAACAAAAAAAATGAACTATAACTTTACTGAAGGGTTGGGGCTAACCCAAGTAACTATGGAAACAAGTGAGAATGATTGGTGGCTTAAGACTAAATGACAAAAGAAACTATACATAAGCACTGAACTCTGGTTGATAAAGTTACTTCCCATGAGGGCAAGGATTGAGAACTGTGAAACCTCTATACTTACATATTGGAATTGAACAAGTAAATAAATGTGGGTGGTGGAGGGCTGGAGCCAGATTTCTCACTATCAGAGTGACAATTCACAGATCAGCAAGGAGAAGTCAGAATCATGCAGGTGGTAAAGGATTAGAGTTGAACTCATTCTTAGGTTAATATAGATTAATCTGGCTAGATACAGGAATATTTATAGAGCTGTGCATGTACACAGGTTAGTATTCACACTTATATTTTCTTGCTTTGTCACTTGAGAAAACTTGGAAGAAACATGAGCTCTGAAGCAATGAGTGCAACTCGTACTCAGATTTTGGTTTCTATGACCATTGTCCACTAAAAAGAAAGAGAGCTTAATGGTTAATTTTATGTGCCTAGTTGACTGGCCTAAGACGCCTAGATATTTTGTTAAACGTTATTCTGACGGTGTCTATGAAGGTGTTTCTGGGTGACATGCTTCCAGAGGAAATGTTAATTTGAATCAGTAGACAGAGTCAAGCAGATTGCCTTCCCCAGTGTGGACTTCCTTGAAGGCCTGAAAGGAACAAATGTGCTGAGTAAGGAAGAATTTGCTCTCTGCCTTAATGTCTTTGACTTGGGACATTGGTCTTCTCCTGCCTTTCACTTGGACCTGGTCTAGAACATACATGACTGGCTCTCCTAGTTCGCAGGCCTTCGGCCTTAGATTGGAACTATACCACCAGCTCTCCTAGGTCCCCAGCTTGCCAAATGCTGATATTGGAACTTCTTAGTCTCTATAATCATGTGAGCCACCCCCTCACACTAAATCAATCAATCAATCAATCAATCTATCTATCTATCTCCTATTGATTCTTTTTCTCTGCAGAATCCTAAGGAATAAACAGGGATCCTGGGGGAAGTGGCTCATTATAGAACTGCTGCATCTATAAGAAAAGCCAGAGGCATTTTATCATGCCAAAACTAAGAAAGTGCTCCAATAAAAGCAAAATTATTGAGCTATGTTAGAGAGATACAAGGACTAACTAAAAGAGCTTCCAGTGGCAAAGATGGAACAATTTGATCAACAAAATAAATAGCGTAGCATTAGACTATAACCCAAAGCATACCATAGAAAATCTGACTCCATACTAATCTAGATACATTATGGAGTAAACAACTACATGGAGGGAAATAAACAAATCAGAGCCTACTCTGTCCTCAAGGAGGATGGCCATAGCTTCCCCTTCCTTAGGCAGCCTAATTTCCTTCCAAAGAGTACAACATGGAAAGGAGAGAAGGCACCAGTACCTTTACTTTGGAAAAACCTAACAAACACTACCTCAGCCAGGTAACCAAAGTCCCCTGATACCATGTGGTGAGAACGGTACTTCATCAATGTGATCTTCCTTCCTCAAACCTATGACCCGAGTTTAATCATAAGAAAAAACAACAGACAAATTCCAGTTGAGAAACATTCTACAAGACAACTGAACTCAAATCTGTAAAGGTCATCAAAACCAAGAATAATGTGACACTATCACAGTCAGGAGGAGCCTCGGGAGAGATGATGTGATGTCCTGAATAGGATCCTGGACAGGAAAAAAAAAGGATATCAGATTAAAAACTAAGGGCATATGAATAAAGTATGGACTTAGCAATAATGTATCAATTTTGGTTTGTTGATTGTGAGAAGTGAACCATACTGACACTAGAGGTTAACAATAGTGGAAATTGGGTCTAACGTATATGGGAGACCCCTGTAGTATCTTCACACTTTTTTGTAGGTCTAGAGCTATTGAAAAATAAAACATTAACTTAAAATTACCTTTAGGGAATGAAAGTCAGCCTACTACAGCCATTAATGCATACCCACAGTTACAGCAGCATAATTCACAATAGCCAAATTATGGAACCAACCTAGGTGCCCGTCAACAGATAAACAGATAAAGAAAATATCACACACACACACACACACACACACACACATACATACACACTGTGGAGTTTTTATATAGTCATAAAGAAGAAAATTATGTCATTTGCAGGAAAATGGATGAAACTTGAGAGCATTATATCAAGCAAAATAAGTCAGAATCAGAAAGTCAAGGGTCATATATCTTGTTTTATGTATGGAAGCGAGACAGAAAAAAAGGAAGGGTGGGAGAGATGGGGGAAATCTCATGAAAATGGAAAGAAGAGCAGTAGAATAGAGAAAGGGGATGGACAGGGAGGGAGGGAAATAAAACTGACCAGATTATGTTATGTGCATTTATAAATAGGCAACAACAAATGCCACTGCTATATATAATTATAATACACCAACAAAAATAAATAAAAAGTTTTCAATTTTCTTTAGGACTTAACAATGTTTGAGACAATGGTAGAGAAAATCATCATTGAGGCCTGTCAGGTCTTCTGGTCGCTCTATGGCACATTGGCAACAGACAGGGGCTACATGGAGGAGTGAGATACACTTGGGAAACTCTGCTTGTCAGGGCAATGCTGCTGGTGCTGCTGCCCCCCAGTCACTAAGCTGTCCTTGTTCTCTGCTATGGTTTGAGAGTGTCCTCAGAGACCACATGTTGGAAACTTAATCTCCGACATAATGGTTTGGGGGATGGGTCCTAAGGAGAGATGACTAGGTCATGAGGACTCTGCTCTCATTAATAGATTAATGTCATTTCCCAGGTGTGGGTTAGTTGTCTCGAGAGTAGGCTTGTTATAAAAGCAAATGTGACTTCTCAAAAGAAGAAACACAAATGGCCAACAAATACATGAAAAAATGTCCAACATCATTAGCAATTAAGAAAATGTAAATCAAAACTACACTGAAATTTCATCTCACACCAGTCAGAATGGCAGTCATCAAGAATACAAATAATAATAAATGCTGGAGGGCATGTGGAGAAAAAAGGAACCCTTTTACACTGTTGGTGGGACAACCACTATGGAAATTGTCCACTATGGACAATATGGAAATCTCCAGTATGGAGATTCCTCAAAAGGCTAGGCATGGAACCACCATATGGCCCAGCTATACCACTCCTTGGTAGTTATCCTGAAGAATTAAATTCATCTTACTACAGTGATACACGCACACCCATATTTATAGCAGCACAATTCACAATAGCCAGACTATGGAACCAGGCTAGATGTGCATCAATGATAAATGGATAAAGAAAATGTGGTATATATACACAATGGAGTTTATATGAGCCATTAAGAGAAGTGAAATTATGTCAATTGCAGGAAAGTGGATGGAACTTAGAGACCACCATGTTAGGTGAAATAACTCAAATTCAGAAGGTTCATGGTCATTTATTTTCTCTCATATGCTGAAGCTACAGAGGAAAAAGAAAAACAAAGGTGGGTGTAGATCTCTGAAAATCAAAGGGAGATTAGTAGTGGGAAAAGGGGTGGAGGTGGGAAGGGAGGGGAAAAGTGCTGGGGAGTGATACTGAACAAATTATATTGTTATAGTATGTGCATGTATGAATATGTGACAACAAATCCCATCAACATTTACAACTATAATGCACCAATAAAAACTGTGGGGGAAAAAAAGCAAGTGTGGCCCCCTCTTGCTCTCAAATTCACTTGCCTTTCCACCTTCTGCCATGGGATGATACAGCAAGGAACCCGTCAGATGCTAGCACCCTGATATTGGATTTCCCAACCTCCAGAACTGCAAAAAAGATATCGCTCTTTGTACATTTCCCAGTCTGCAGCATTCTGTTATAGCCACACATCTCATCCATCACACTCCTGAATAGTACTTGACTAAGATACAGCTTTAATCTGATGCTCTGACCCTGGATGTGGAGATCTAGTCATCACTAAGCTGCAGTTTCACCGGAGGAATCTGCCAAGCTTTCTATGATACCTTTTATGCTTTCTAAGTGCTTCAGAAGTAGGCTTGAAGATTGCTTTACATACTTTTTCCTCAAATTTTTGCCTGTATTTACTGTTTTGCACAATCACCTCTGACAATTTTGTCTTTTAAACCTTAGATCTAGATAACTGGTGATGAATCAATAACATTGGCTTTTGGCACAATAAAATAATCTCTAATCATAGATTAGTCCGTGGTCAACCTATATTTTCCTTGAGGGAATCCACAGTGAGGCAGGCCTTGACATTGATCCTTGTCTCAGACCTGAGTTCCTGCCTGGTTCAAGTGTGACTTAGTGCCGTGGATTGCCACTGGAGAAAGCTCCAGATAAAAATAACAATATAAATAAATAAATAAATAAATAAATAAATAAATAAAGGAAAATAAAGCAATGTCTCTTGACCTCTGGTATTCTTCAAAAGAATGATAAACTTAGGGAGAGAAACTAAACAAAGGAAAAACCTCCATGGTGCACCCGGTTGTAGATGTGAAGCCTCCCTCTCAGCTCTGATAGGAAGCTTGTAATGACTTCAAATGCACTCAGAAAAGTCACTTTACTCTCACCTCATGACTCCTAGGAACTGGCCATGGCTGAGATCACCCTCTTTTACCAAGAAGTAGGCTGAATTTGGAAGGACAGACAACCTGCCCACTGTCAGAGGAACAGTTGCTCTGCATTTGACAACTCTGTGACAAACACAGGTTACAATTTCCTCCTTCCACCAGCACCACCACCACCACCACCATTTCATTTGCTAGTATTACTATTACTACTAATTACTAATATTACTAAGACTATATCTGCTCTGCTATGACTCCTCTTACTATTACAGCTACTATTTCTACTACTACTTTCATTGCTAATCCTTCTACTGTTACAACTACTACTTCTACTATTTATTTCTACTATTATAACTACTACCATTCCTTTGACTATTACTTCTATGACAAGTAATACAACAAGTATTACTATTTCTAATATTATTGCTACTGCTCCTGCTATTACTACCTCATACTGCAGACAGCATTTAGGAAAGTCGATTGACCTTGTCTTTTTTTTAACATTTATATTTTATTTGTAGTTGGACACATATCTTTATTTTATTTATTTTTATGTGGTGCTGAGGATCGAACCCAGGGCCTCATGCATGCTAGGCAAGCACTGTACCGCTGAACCACAACCCCAGCCCATGGCCTTGTTTTTTATCTGTGTTTTCAGACTGGTCCAAGAGTGCCATCAATGAATGGATTGATAGAAAAACTATCTAGTGACTAGAGTGTAACATTGTTTTTGGCAAGCATGAATCAATTCATGAAGGTATGAGTCAATTCTTGGCTCTGATTGATTCTAGAAATTTACCTGAAATGTCCAAAAATTGTCTTGGACCTCAGCTACAGCAAAAAGAACTCTGCAGGAATCCTTGGCCCTTAAGAACTTTTTGAAAAACTAACAAAATTTATAAAGAGAGAGTAGTTTTTGGTTTATAGAAAAATTGAGTAGGAAGTTCAGAGATTTATCATATGATCTGTCACTTCCACAGTTTCCACAATTATTAATGTCCCTCACTATTATTAATGTCCTGCTTCATTGGTCATAACTGATGAGCAAATGTAGATATATTATTATTAACTAAAGTCCATAGTTTACTTTAGGGTTCACTCTGCATTGTGTATTCTATGGATTTTCATGTGTATGCAACATTATAGTATCATATAAAATAGTTTCACTGCCTAAAACACCCCTGGGTTCCATCCATTCATTCCTCCCCTATATTCTCTCCTCATAAACCCCTGAATACCATGGATCTTTTTACTATCTCTATACTTTTGCTTTTTCCAAAATGTCATTAGTTGAAATCTACATACTTGTTCAGATTGGCTTCTTTCACTCAGAAATATGCACTTGCAGTTCCTCCATGTCTCTGTACATCTCCAGGGCTCCCCTCTTTCCATTGTTGTGTAATGTTCTATTGCATGGATATACCTCATTTTGTTTAACCATCATCCATTGAAAGATACCTTGATTGTATCCAAGACTTGGCAATTATGAATAAAGGTGTTCTAAACATTCACGCTTATTTGTGTGGATATAAGTTTTCAACTAATTTGGACAAATACTAAGGAGCAAATTGGTGAATCACATGGTAAGAGTTTATTTTGTTTTGTAAGAAACCATCAAATTGTCTTCCAAACAGCTAGGTCATTTTGCATTTCCAGTAGCAACAAATGAGAGTTCCTGTTGCTCCACACTCTTGTCAGCATTTGGTGTTGTCTGTGTCTTGTATTTTAGCCATGCTAATAAGTGTGTAGTGGCATCTCACTGCTGCTTACATTTGCAATTCTGATGACAATGGTAATGTTGATCATATTTTTAGATCTTCATTTGCTATTTTGTGGTGAAGTATCTGTTATGATTTTTTGTCCACTTTTAAATTGGGGGGTTTTTTTGTTTCCTTTTTGTTGATTTTTAAAAATTCATTTTCCCCCTCCTTTTTTAAAATTGGTACATTATAGTTGTGCATACTGATGAGATTCATTCCTACATGTTTGTACATGCCCACAATATACAATATAACAATATAATTTGACCAATATAACCCCCTAGCGCTCCCTCCTCCTTCCCCACCTCCCATCCCTTGGTCCCTTTCCTCTACTGATCTCCCTTTGATTTTCATGAGATCTGACCCCTCTTTCTTTTCCTTATCCTCTCCAGTTTCTGCATATGAAAGTAAGCATACAACCGTAACCCTTCTGAGTTTGACTTATTTCATTGACATAATGGCCTCTGTTCCATCTATTTTTCTGCAAATGACATAATTTCATTTTTCTTTATGGCTGAATAAGAGCTCCATTGTGCATATGTATCACATTTTCTTTATTCATTCATCTGGTTTAATAAAGAAATGAATGGCCACCTCATCTGGTTCCATAGTCTGGCTATTGTGAATTGTGCTGCTGTAAACATGGGTATGCATGTGACGCTATAGTAAGATGACTTTAATTTTTCAGAATAACTACCAAGGAGATGCATAACTGGGTCATATGGTGGTTCCATGCCTAGCCTTCTGAGGAACCTCCATACTGATTTCCAGAGTGGCTGAACTAATTTACAGTCCCACCAACAGTATAAAAGTTTTTTTTTTCCTTTTTTCTTTAAGAGTAAATTGTATATTATGGATACCAGTCTCACCAAAAATGTGTTTTGTACAGATTTTCCTCCTAGTCTGTGGATGGTCTTTCCATTCTCTTTACATTCTTCTTCATTTTAACACAATCTAACCTATCAATGCATGATCATTCATAGATATGTTTTTGGTGTTGCCAAACCAAGGGCACCTAGATTTTCTCTTATGTTATTATGTAGGGGTTGATCATTTTGCATGTTATGTTTAGGTTTATGAAGACCTATTTTTAGTTACATACTCCAAGGGGTGAAACAGACCATCAATGTTTGAAATACCCCAAGTTAAAATAATAAGTAATAATTGAAGGCTGGGGTTGAAGACATGCATAAGTGTAGCAGGCAAGATCTCCTTCTACTGGAAAGGTGGCAAGTTCCTTTCATGCTGAAATGCTGGAGACTCCTCCCCATTGCCCCCCCCCATTTTCTGGTTCCTTTCCAGCAGTGTAGGGAGTTGAGTCAGGAACAGAAATATTCCCACTGGAGAGCTCAAGGTCACTCCTGAGTCCATCTTCAGAATCATTCCCAACCCTGCAGGAAGGGTGAAAGAACAGATCTGGCCCCAAAGAAAAGAAGTGAAATCCATTCTGCTACTCAGATTATGGGTCTGAAAAGGGGGCGAGAATTTGAAATTATTATGTGTTTGCTATGATTATTTCTACTACAATCATTATCATTATCATCATTATTTTGTCTCACTCTTGTTTATTTGCAATTGTTTCTGAGTACAGGATAGACACAAGGGTAGGGGTCCTTATACAGGTTACATTTCTGTACATTTCTGAATAACTGCTTTGTTCAGAGGTGGGGACCAGGAGCTGAGCCCAGTGGCACATACCTGCAGTTCCAGCTACTCAGGAAGCTGAGGCAGGAGGATTGCTTGAGGCAGGAGGATTGCTTGAGGCAGGAGTTCAAGACCAGCCTGGGCAACATAGCAAGACCCTATCCTAAAATAGAAACAACAAAAAAACAGAGGTAGGGGATGGGAAAGGGATGCTGTTGAGCCTGGGCCTCCACAAGCAAAGTTTTTACTGTGCATGTGAACCTGAAGCAAACATCTCCTGGAACTGGGGCTGCATCTTCTCTTCTGAATCATCTCCAAGACCACTCCAAACCCATTCAAAGAAAAAAATGCACCCTCCATTTGGAATCTATTGAGAAGCAAAACCAAAAGGGTTGGATGAGTGATTGGGAACGGGCTGAATGGGAGGAGAAGTCAGGAAGAAGCCTCTGGCTTAAGTTGTCCTCTCCAACAAGGAGGAGTGTCTAGAGATCTCTGCTTAACTGTGCCAGGTCTGAAGTACCTTTGGGACATCTTAAAGGCAATGCAAGCCAATAGATACGAGCAAGGGCTCCTGTTTCCAGGGGGTGCCCTGGGTTCTAGCTGGAAAGTGGCAATCATAGAGATAAGTGGTCCAGCAAAGACCCTTCTTTTTTTCCAACCTTGTATTAAAATCCCTTTGATGGTCCGGTGGGCCTTAGGCCAAAGGAAGAAAAGAGTTCATGAAAAACCATTCAAAGAACTAAAAATAACTTGCTTATTTCTCAGCTAGACTGGCTTTGCTCAAGACTTGGAAAAGGCAAGGGGGAAAATAAAAAAACTCGAGAGCAAAAATCCATGGCAACAAGCAACTTCTGTTTGTGGATAGCATCCCAAGAAAATTAAGTGTCTGGCGGCTACAGGGTGGGAGTGACAGCGAAGTCATATGTATCCATTTTAATTTCCTTGGATTGAGCAAATAAGCTGAAATTCTGTTGGTCAAGACACATTCCACATCATTTCAGGAGTTTCTAATGAAGATTATAATATATTACTATGATCACTGGATTGTGAACCAGCTTTCTGTAGGATGGATTAATTATCAAGAAGGGAGAAGAGAATGAAAGGGAGGAGTGCCGATAAGTGTAGATTCTCGTTTCTAGTTAATCCAGCGGAAACATTTTCATTTAAACTGTTGATTGCCCTCCTTTGACTCTTTTCAAACTTATAACTGATTTCAAACATACAGAAAAAAAATAAAGTGGTCTATACTCGATTTTCTCTAAATATTTCATACACATCTATTTTAGAATCTCTTTGGGGTTCTCTATTATCTCCAGTTCTTAGAATGTCAATTCTTCTGCCTGTCGCCACAGACTGGTCCTCGTGGTGATTTGTGATTTCTTGGTGAACTCAGCTTCTGGAGAGGCTTCTTTCTGCAGGAGTTTCATGTCTTGAATTGCAAAAACAGCATCCGTGGGGCCTGCTAGAGGTGTGATATTCCTACCTAGCACCCTGGAGCTCATCTCTCATTTCTGACTTGAGGATCTGGCAGAAACACTATTCACAGGTGCATTTGTCAGGGCTCAATCTCTCAGAAAGGCCTAGATGCAGAAGTAACCACAAAACCATAGGTGACCATGTGTATTTTTAAAGTCAATCCCCACCCAACCCACTCGTGTAAGCCAAGCACTGGTGCCCGTCCTGAAACCTCTTCCCATGAATAAGGACATTCATTCACAATTTCTGCTTCCTCCCGCCAGGACTTTCAGCCAACCAACAGTTTCTTCTGTTTGTATGTCTCACAAGCTGAAGAAATGCTCACACCACAGAAACAGGGTCTCCCTAGGGTTGCTGACACCATCCACATTCCCATTTCACAGGCTGGGAATTGTAAACACTTAGAAAAATGTGATTCCCAGATGCTGTGAACAGAAAGGAAACTCTTATCTGATTTATCCTCCCTGTTGACTGGAGGGATAGTCTGACCTGGGCCATCACACACTTTCTCAGGTTGCCGTACGTGGGACTCAACTAAGTGAGGTTAAAGAGATGGATGACACAGAGGTGGATAAGGGAAGGGCCACCAGAGGCCTCCGAACTTGGGATAGGAAGCAAGATACAAGAAGAACAAGAGCAGCCATCCCTGATTAGTGAATGATGACCGTGGAGGTCAGAAGAGGAAGGCACCAGGGTGGCCAGGGGAGAGGAGACAGAAGATGGGGGCAGGTTGTGGGGGGACATGCAGGAGTGCAGGTGTGCCAGCATGGTGTGCGCAGGTGTGCAGGTGTGTGGATGCACAGGTGTGCAGGTACGCTGTGGGGTAAGCCAATGTCTTCTGGATAAAGGGAGAAGCTGACTCCCCTGGGCCCCACTGTCCAACCAGGATCCCAGTTTTGGCTGGGAAGTTGCCATCCTCTGAGCCCCCTTCAGAGTGGGGGATCCCAGAGCTCTGGCACCATTATTGCAATCAACCCCACCGACACACTGCACTGGATGAAGGGGAGGTCTTGAACTTGAAGATATTTTCAAGTTTGATGATACCATAGCCTCAGAAAAGTGACTCAACCAAGGAGAAGCAGCCAAGCCCACAGTGGCCAGCTCTGCTCCGGCTCTCAGGATGCTGATGTTCCTGACCTCTGGGGTCACAACTTAGCTGAAATGAGAGTTCCTACTTACAGGACAGGGGTCAGGCCAGAATAGGGAAGGGCAGCAGGATCCCAGAGATGGGGAACAGTGATGGAGTGGCACAGAGCCGTGGAAGTTCTGTCACCCAACAAAATTGGAGGACACTGAGTGAGAAGCTTCCTGCAGGGCACCTGTAAATCAGGACCAGATAACTGGAGATGCACCTGGCATGCAAACCCAACCCCAAGACACCTGATTTGGGGATGTGAGGCAGACTCTCCTAAAACCTGCCAGTTCTGAGCCCTTCAATTCCAATCCTTTTCTAAACGCTGAACACACTCAAATGGTGGGGCTTTTCCAAGAGCCAAGGGCTTTATAGGTAAATGTATGTCCTGTGATTGTCACTCAACCAGCATTTGTGGAATGTCTTGCAAGTGGAAGGCACAGGGATCAGTGGGATTGAGACAGACCAGGCCACTGATCTGTCCCCAGGAAGTTTACATTCAGACAGGAGAGACATTAAAACTACAAATACACAAGAAAATTTCAGCATTCAAAATGAATACCACAACAAAAATAATAAAATGACAAAGAAGTGGGAGGTGGAGCTGGTGAAGGGAAAAAGTGTTTCTGAGCTGTGATCTGAATGACAAGGAGAAGCCAGCCTGAGAAGCAGAGGGAAGAAGTTTCCAGAGACAGACGGAGCCGGTGCAAAGTCCCCAAGGCAAGAAAGGGTTTGAGGAGCTTCTAAGGCTGGCAGAGGCCAGGGAGGCTAGAGTCTCTGGGAGGGAAGAGGGTAGACCTGGAGAGGAGCCAGAGAATGGTGGGGACAAGGACCGGCAGGCCTTGGGCCACAATCACAGCTGAAGTCTGTTGTCTGAACACAACAGGAAACTATTAGACAGTTTACAGTTGGGGGATGACATGATCCAAATAACCTGTAAAAATGTCCCCTCGGGCTGTTCATGGAGAATGGGTTACAGAGGATCTGAGAGTGACAGGGTACCCGGTACGGGCTGCATCTGTCCAGGTGAGAGGGGCTGGGGAGGCCTGAGCTAGGATGGCAGGAAGAGATCACATCCTTGTCCTGGAGAACTTTCCAAACTTACTTGACTATAGAACCCTTTAATGAGATGCCTGCAGCATTCCATGGAACACACTTTGGGAAACATGGTACTTGTTCTACCCATTTCAGCTAAATCCTTATACAGGGAAACCGTCTTCTTCTCTGGTTTTTCCTATGCCAGTTGGTCTGGACTTGAGGTTAAATACTATATCAACTTGACTACAGAAGTCAGTTATTCCAAGACCTTGGGCTACTTAGGCACTGCCTCGTTCTTTCTTAACATGAGGACTCAGAAAAGAATTTAGAAAACCAACCAACTCTATTCAGTCACCCTTTACAAACACAGATTCCTGACTGAATGTCCCAGAGGATGTTAGAAGTGAGGATAACACTTTTTGTCCACAAGCAGCTCCTGTTTCTTCACTTGATACCTCTCTCTCTCTCTTTTTTCCCTTTCTTTCTTTCTTTCTAATCGGTAGGAACAGCAGAACTCTGCAAAAGTGGCATTGCCTTGGAGGTTAAATGGTGACTTTTAAGTACAAATTATACACTTAAAAAAATACCGGCCATCATTCTAATCAGAATAATTACTAATACTATGTGTGCCAAGGCAAAGGTGAAATCCAAGAGATACACTTTGCCCGTAGCAGGATCAATTATCATACCTCACTGTGCTGCAGTGAGCTGCCTCCATTCCCAGGAGCAATAGATTTTGCAGGAAAGAGTCTCACCTAAATCCTACTGTTATACATCATCTGCAAAACATGACACTAATGTAAGCATCTTAGAAAACACTTACATGTACACATGTAAATAGTGGGGAAAATAAACTAAACAGAAATCAGCAAAGTCTCTGCTCTTCAGGGAGTGAACAAAAGGTAACTGCAAACAAAGACACTCTGGCATCTTCGACAGTCAAGATGGCTTATCATCCCAAGATGTGCCCAGGACTAACACTGGGTGATACCGCGGGGCTCTGTAACAGGAGTGCCACACATCCTGGCTCCAGGCTCAGATTGGCTGCTGCGCCCAGGAACACATTATAGAGCCTCCTACCCTGGCGGCACACAAAATACAGTTCATGCTTTCTGATGGACAAGATATTGGGGGATTAAGTCAATTGCTTCCTACTGTAACCCTTGGATGTACCATAACTGAAATATGCTGTGCTTGAATTTCTGGAGCCTGCTAGCAAGTGTATATTAAAACCCAATGATGATAACTGAAAAGGCCCATCTAATTCCACCCCAACCAATGAAATGAACAATCTCTTGTTCTATAAGTAAAGGGAAATCTCAAAGGAAATGCATAGACTTTGGAGTTTAATGCATTTCTAAGGTCAAACTGGAGACAACGTATAGGTATGGGAAATAGAAATATTGTGCACCCAGGCTAGAGGTCACCTCCACCTGGAGCAGGGAGCTCAAGGGAGTTCCACTTGTGGATTTCAAGAGCAGGTAGATGCTGATGCTTTTTGGTTCCTTCTCTTTGCCTTATCTGAGTCAGGTCTGAGAGAGAGAAAGTCATTCTCCAAATTCCCTTTCCAAGTTCCTGTTACGACTCTCCACAGGCATATGTTCATGATTCATGGGAAGAATGCATTCTCAACACACCTTCCAGAACATTCAAGCAGCATGACCAAAGTGGTTTGCTTGGGATGTTACATGTGAATTTAGATCTCAAACTCTACATGATGGCTTTCATTTCTGCACAACACTGATGCTCTTCTAAAACTTCTGTTGGCATGGGACCATAGAGAGATGTTGGCACATGGGACATCTCAGTTTATGTCTTCCTGGTTCTCCCTCTATTCCTAGGATTTCGGGTGTCCAGAAGCCACAGAGAAGAACTCTGGTGGGTTGATAAGGAGACAAGATTTCCCTGGGGAGTGGCACTATAAAATGTCTCTATAGGTAGCCCAGGGGTTCTGGGGCAGGAACAAGGTAAGTATTGTTTGGATTCCAAGTAGGTGCCATCCTCAATGGTGCCACCGACACCCGATGCTGGCACAGAGGGGTGGGACTGGGTGGAGGTGAATGGGAGGAGGTGCAGAAGTGGGGTGGGGTGATCTGGGGCACTGCATGGGTAGCAGTTTCAGTGCACACGCAAAGGATGTTAGTCCCCAGGGGCTGCAGAGGGGAGGGAAGGTGCAGACAGAAACAGAGAGTACCAAGGCTAGACCTAGGATTCTCAAAGAAATCCAACAGTATTAGCAGCACATAGCCCAAGGACCGCTGTCCCAAAGGAAATATTTTGCTATTGCAAAGAATAGGGCTCTATAAAGGCAAAGCCGACATGAATGCATTTAAAAGGCACAGTCCACACCCAAGCACCCGCTGCTGCCGCCCCACCCCCACCATGGGGCACATCATTGCAATCAAGCAGGTGTGTGTGATTCTGAGAGGAGCCAGTGGGAAACAGCCTGCCCCACTCTTCCCCTCTGAAACGAGGGGGCCTTGTTTAGGGAAGCTCTGTAGTAGGACTCAAGTGACACCAGGGGTCCCAATGGGCTCAAACATTGCAGCTGGCTCTACCCTGAATCAGAAAAGCCAGTTCAAATAACAACTTGGGCAGTTCAATGGAAGCTGAAGGGTAGGCCTGGCTTTAACTTTTTCAATAAGAATTGTTTACCCTGCAGGTTAAAAAGGTAGCATTCGAGATCATAACCAATGGCTCCAAACAAAAGCAAAGAAGCTTCTTTCTGGCAACTAACAATGTTTGCATTTGGGTCTAAAGCTTCCTGGGACCTTCTGGATTCAGCCTCCCCTTTCCCAAGCACCAGCCCAGCAGGACCGAGCACAGCTCTGTCAACAGGCTCCAGAGCAAACACATCCCTAGAACACCATCTAGATTAGACAAAGGAAAGCAGGCTTGTGGGACCCAGGCAGCTTCTAGGGGCTGGAGAGAAAGTCCACAAGCCCTTTCTCTACCAACCACTCGTTGTCAGTTCTTACCTGAAATGTCTTTGGCCCAGGTCCAGATGAAATGCCAGTTAGAAAGCTCTGCCCATCCGCCTTCTCCGGGCAGACAGCAACAGTGGTGAGCTCTAATCATTTACAAAGGTCACGATCGGGAGCGAGCCCCGGAGCAGTCATTTAAAATTCGATTGATCCCTATTTGTAGTCAGGGAAAGAAAATGGGCACTTGGACTGTATTGTAATTATGAGGCTTCCAGGCAACGGGTAAATAGATGTGCAATCTCTATACTGGAGAATACCTGGGAGAAGAAATTATTACTCTGGCATAGCACGTTGCTAGGAAAGGTTGAAGATAAAATTGCGCATAAAAAAATCAATCATCTTTTAGCTAATTTGCCTTGCTCACCACCCATCAGGGTTATCATAATTATCAGATGTCTGCTGAATATATTAAGAGAAGGAGGGTCTACTGGCTCCAAATGATCACCAAGAAAGCAAAAGCCTCAAACCCAGTAGGGACTCTAGGGAAGTGATATTTAGGGATGGGTAGATTCCAGAGGCCAACAAGCACAAAGGAAGAGCCTCGGGTGGCTCTCTCTGATCTTCTTGCTGACAGGTTCCCCCAGAGCTTTCCAGAGCATCAGTTAACTGTGGGCACTGTAACGTCATCTCAGTGCCCACCCTGCTGGGGAAAGTGGCCCGAGAGGAGAAGGATTTTGTCCTGTGAGTGGCAGGAGAAGAACAAATGGCTGCAACATTCTGTGCTGCTCTGTCCCACTGGGCTGGCCCTCGTACTTTGACATATAAAACCTATACCCTCACTATGACCTTCATAAATAAGTATTATCAGCCCCCTACTACTGATGAGGAAACTGAGGCTGTTAGTCAGTTTTCTGTCACTATAACAATTACCCGAGATAGTCAAATTATAAAGAAAAAAGGTTTGGGTGCTTCTGGTTTTCAGAAGTAGATCGCTTGCCTAGCAAGTTCATGATTGGTTTGTCCCACTGCCTTGAGCCTGTGGTGAGGGAGAGCAAAAACACTCATGGCAGAGCAAAAGCACTCATCCCAGGCCAGGAATCAAAAGAGAGCAAGAGGGAGGTTCTGAGGTCCCACAATCTCAATCCAGTGACCTAGATTCGCCCATAAGCCCCTACCTCTTAAAATATCCACCACCTTCACAGGGCCATGCTGAGGACCAAGCCTTTACCACATGGACCTTGGGAGGACACCTAGGGTCCAAGATACAGCAGAGCCCACCAAAATTCAGAACCATGGCCAAGGTCACGTGGAGGTATGTGGAAGAGCTTGACTGACCCAGGACCAGATGCAGATGGAGGCCGGGCTCTACCTGCTCCTGCTCCAGGTCATGCCACCCCAGTGCCTTGGAAGAGCTTAGGACAAGGGCTGGCAGCAGCCACTCTCCAGTTCCAACTCTGCCTTTCTATCCCTTTGCAGCCTTAGGAACTCAAAGAAGGGCACTCCACCAGCCAGATGAGGGTGTCAAAGGGAGCAGTTTGGGGTTTTTAAAAATTTTGTTTTTGGGAATGCATCTGCCATCACAGAGCAAGACATTTAAAGGGGTTCAATGTCCTATTTAAGTAATTCTGCTTCTAAAAGCCTATCTGGGGACTGGGGTTGTGGCTCAGTGGTAGGGCACTTGCCTAGCATGTATGAGGCACTGGGTTCCATCCTCAGCACCACATAAAAATAAACAAATAAAATAAAGGTATTGTGTCCACATCAAAAAAATTTCAAAAAAACTTTAAAAAAATTTATTCCAGGGAAATAGGGTATAAATAGATTGTCAACAAAGATGTTAATCACCATGTCCTTTTCATTGTGAGAAACTAGAAAGAACCTAAGTATCCAAAGTAAATTATGGCATATGAATCACATGGGATATTACATAGCCATCATCATGTGTTATATAAATAATTTCTAAAGCTATAAGGAAAAGTTTGTAAAATGATGCTAAATAACCACCACAACAAAAATCATAACTGGTCACCCAGGCAGGCCTGTCCCTGCCATGCCTGACATCTCTAACACCAGCCCCAGCTCAAGGGCCACAGAGCCTCCTCCTCGGTCTCCCTGCCTTCACTCTTGGCCCAGCAACCTATAAAAATGCAAGTCAGGTTGGGCCATTCCCTGCTCCTAACATGCCAACAAGCTTCCCGTACCAACTGGACGCATTTTCTCTCCATGGCTCCCAGCACCTGGTGTGATATGACCCCTGAAGCTCCACCCTCATCCCCTCCACTCACCTTGTCTCTCATTGCTCCAGGCTCATGGCTTCCTCCTTTTGCCTTGAACACCTGCCCCAGGGCCTTTGCACTGATACACTCTTCCCCGATTTTCTGCCCAGCCAAGTCCCTTTTATCACCCGTGAGTCAGCACAATTGCCACCCCCTCATGCCTTCCCCAGCCAGACTAGCTAAAGTAGCTCTGTTGCTCTCTATCATATTGTCCTCATTTATTTCTTCATGCTTCTTATCAGTATCTGAAATGATTTTTTATGAACATATTTTATAGCATCTGAAATGATTTCTCTTTTATTGCGTGTTTCTTCTCCAAGGACAGAAGCTTCCTTTGTTTATTGCTGTACCTTCAGAGACTATTACCAATTAGGTTCTTCATCTAATTTGTTGATCATTTTTTTAAGATCATTAAAGAATCATTAAAGAATGATCTTTTTAAAAAAAGGCTCCTTTTATCCCCTATCCTCCACCCCCTCAAACTAGTTGTCCTTGATTATTGTATCACCCATTCCTATGGTTTCTGAAGCTTCCTCGATGCCCTGGGCCATCCTGCCTGCACTACCCCCTACCCTGCTCCTCCTACAGGGCTCTCCACCCAAGGCAGGACCTCGGGAACCTAAAGCCACAGCTTCCCATCCTTTCGAGGGACAATTCGGAGGTGTCTCCACAGGGTTTTGCCGCAATTCAGCCGCCCACTGCAGTCTCCAGGTCAGGATTCTCCTTTCCAGGGCCGTCTCCATCCCTGTTCTCTCTGCATCCCTCCCTCTGCTTCCTGGGCCTCCTCCTGCACCCGTGGCTGCATTTCAGACTAGCTTTCCGGGGGGTCCACCTGGTGTGCTGAAACTCTGTGGCTTGTGGCCACCTTCGCTTCCCTGTCTGTGTCAAATCTCCCTCTGCCTCCTTCTCTTAGGGATGCACATGACTACATTTAGGGCCCACTTGGACGATCCAGGATAAATTCCCCATCCACAAAGCCTTCATCACATCTTTTCCCATATAAGGGACATTCACAGGTTCCAGGGATTAGGATAAAATGTTGGGTCGGGGCATGATTTACCTACTGCATGTTCCGCATAAGCCCTCCCTGAACTATCCTAACCAGCACCGGCTCCCCCCGCCCTATCAATTCCACTCTCCGGGCTCTACTCAGACTTCTTTCCAAAAGGCCAACCTGCTCAGATAGCTCCTCGCTCAAAGCTCTGGGATGGCTTTTGCTGCCTGTAGAACGTGGAATCACTACCTTGCAAGGGCCTTCCCCTCTGCACCAGCCCCTCAAGCCGCAGCTCCAGGCTCCTCTGCTGCAGGGGCCAAGGGAATCTCTGTAGCCCCACGCTCTGGGGAACAGGTTCCAGTTAACTGCGATCAGGCGTGGAAGCAGATGCCAGATTAAGAAAGAGCAAAGCTCCAGGTTTGGTTTGCTTTGGTTTCTAGCGTGTAACGGCTCAGTATTTAAATGTTGGCAGTTAATTTATAAAGAAGGAAAATGCAGTTATGCCAGCCACACAAGGCTGCCTGGGAGCTGCCCCTTTGCAACCTTTGCTCAGCAACCGGAGCAGTTGTCTCCTTTCTGTCCCCAGGCCTTCGCCTGCGCTCGACCCTTTGCTGGAATCATTCCCCTGACCCTGCTTCCCCCACCTCAATGCCCTCCTTGTCTGACCCCCTTTCTTTCCCGGCCCCCCTTTCTTTCCATTCCCATGCCACGTCCAGAAGACTGACCAAGGTGTTTCTCCTGGGACGACTTCTGTCCCAGGGATGACTGCTGAGGTGGTGCTGACCCGATGTCTGTCTCCCAGAGGACCATGAGCCCCTCAGGGCAAGGATGAACCTCTCAGTGCCTGTTGGAGAGCAGGGCACATGGGGGGCCACTCAACAGACACTGTGATCCCCCATCCCCTATTCTACTTTCCAACACCTCAGTTACCCTCAATCAACCAGGCTCCCCTAGCCAGCCATCAACATCATCTTGCTCCATGACCCAGGATCATTTGAAGCAGACGATCCTCCTTCTGACCTATCAGCAGAAGGTCACAGTAGCCTAATGCTGTGTCCCAATGCCTATGTCACTCCGCTCACTTCATCTCACCACCCAGGCATTTAATCATCTCATAAATAATCATAAGATGAAAGGCAAGTCCAGGGCAATTAATATATTTTGAGAGAGGACACATAACTTTTTTTATAATAGATTATTATTATTATAATTGTTCTATTTTATTCTTAGCTATTGTCAGTAATATCTTACTATTCCTGATTTATAAGATAAACTATCATATATATGTATGTATTTATAGGGAAACGTGTAGTATATATAGAGTTTGATCCTAGCTGCTATTTCAGACATCCATGGTGGTGGTGGGGGAGGGTCTTGGAATGTACCCCCATGTATAGTGGGGAACTACTATATTTATAGATTCATGAATATAGTTCTCACTCTTAAGAAAACATCAAACATTTTCTTTTCATGCCATAGCCACGAGAAAAATTTACCAAAATTGAAAATATAAATATGAGTTAAGATTTAGACTTAAGGATTGTTTGCTAAACCAGCAAAAGGACCAGCAGGAGAAACTAATGGCACCTTCAGCCTATTTTATTTGAAGGTGGGGGTACTGGGAATTGAACACAGCACCATTTTACCACTAAGCCACATCTCCAGTTCTTATTTATTTATTTTTTTAGATTAGGTCGCCTGAAGTTGCTGAGGCTGGCCTTAAAACTATGATCCTCCTGCCTCAGCCTCCTGAGTCACTAGGATTGCAGGCATGTGCCACCATGCCTGGCATCAACACCTATATTTTATAGATTTGCTACTCACTGATTTTGGGGGATTTGCCGTGAGCATTCAGCATACCCATCCTGCCTTCAATAGTTTGGCTGTCCATCTGTGTTTGCATACACCTGCAAGCCCCGTTATCCAAGTCCATCAACTCGAGGATGGCCAACATTAATCATTCTTATGAGTGTAAATACCCACTTGTCTGCTTTTATATAACAACTCCATCCTACCTGGCATGGTAGCATCCCAAAGCACCTATTTGGGAGGAAGTGGGCATCATCACTTTAGACAAATCAAATTGCTGGCAGGAGGATTGCAGTTTTGAGACCAACCTCAGCAACTTAATGAGACCCAGTCTCAAAAATAAATAACCAAGTAAAAAAGAACTGAAGATGTGGCTCAGTGGTAAAACGCTGCTGTGTTTAATTCTCAGTATCTCCCCCCACCCCCATCTTCAAATAAAATAGGGTGAAGGTGTCATTAGTTTTTCCTGCTGGTTCTTTTGCTAGGATAGCAAAAAATCACTCCTTTTTTGGTGGGGAGGGTAGTCACTGGGAATTGAACTCAGGGGCACTTGACCACTGAGCCACATCTCCAGTCCAATTTTGTATTTTATTTAGAGACGGGGTCTCACTGAGTTGCTTAGCAGCTCGCTGATGCTGAGGCTGGCTTTGAACTTGCAATCCTCCTGCCTCAGCCTCCTGAGCCGCTGGGATTACAGGCCTGCACACTGTGCCTGACAAGTTTAATCTTAACATTCATTTTACTGCAAAGGAATCCCTCCAAGTTTAGAATGTTTCCTTATCCCCTCCCCCCAAAAAATCCATTGAAAGAGTATCTTAAACAACAAATATACAAAAGAATGCAGATAAAGCCCAGAAATTAAGGTATTAAAATCACTGGGTTATAAGCAGAGCACTGTGTAGGTGAATTTGGGGACATGGACTGTGTATTTGACCAAACAAGGTGGAGCACTTGCTCCTAAGACAGTCCAGCAGACAGGAGGAGGCAGTGTGAGAGCACCCAGCCAGTGGGGATCTCAGCTCAGTTCCAGGGAGGGTAAGAGGTCTGAGAGGACCCACATGGAGGAGAAAACCTTATGGGGCTTTCAGTTACCTTTATAATAGTGTTTTCATTTCAGTTGGGGGGTGGCACACAGATATTTCTTCCACTTCTCCATTTCCTTCTAAATCATGTTACTGAAGCAAATTACTTCAAAGCAAAGTCTGACACAGAGGCTCTCTTTCAATGCAGGGAGATGCCGATTTCAGTAGAGCACCATTCCCCAGTGAAGGGTCCCAACACGATGCCCTTCCTGAAAACCTTCTCTCACATGCTTGAATGACCATGCCAGGTCCCAGCATGGTACCTGTCAGACTTACACCATGGCTGAAAGACTCAGGCGGGATTACAGATTAAATCCAAGCATCTTCTCCAACCCTCGAAAATGGCAAAGCCTGATGGTTCCTGTGACCTTCATAGAACAGCCAAGTCCATGCCCTCTTGACCCTTCTTTCCCAGGGACTTGAGAGAAGGATGCTGGACTCTGTTAAGTCAGTATTTAGACATCTCGGCGAGCTTCCCACCGAGATCTGGAAAGCTCCCTCCACCCATGGGACTTGTCTGAGAAGGAGAACATGGTTACAACCCCATGGAGGCCCCCTGGGGATTCCTGAGTTAGAGAGGGGGCCATCTCAGTGTCCCCTGGGGGCTCTCGCTGCTGTCTGGCGTAAACCTGAGCACTCACCATTCCAAAGAGGAACTTTGTTTAAAACAATAAAAAAGCAGGGTGGAGGGCCATGCCATCTAAAGTTGATAGGGATGTTACAGCCTGCAGCTGGTGTTTCACAACCAATTATGAGGCAGCGAAATGTTCTGGTGGAGTTGGATTCATCCTCGTATCCAGCACCATTTGGACGGTGGGTGGCAATGTGGCTGGATTTTCCATTCCATGTCTGCAAACCAGTAAGCTGTGAAGCAGGAAGTCTCACATAGTTCCAGGATGCAACTGCTAGAGTCTTCGAATAGAAGGGCATTAATCCATGGTGCTGCTTATTTTCCAGAGCTGAGAACCTCTTCCTGGGTGCTCCTCTCTTCTCAAGCCCTGCTGGACCCGAGTCTCCTCTGCCTCTGCTGGTTAGCTCTTGCCTGTATGGGAACACCATTGCACGATACTTTAGAAAATAATGTGAAAGGCTCACCCGTGCTGTACAACTGGAGTAGGGGGCAGGAGCCTCCTTTATGCATTCAAATCTGAACCTGTTTCCACTCTGCCCTAAATCCTCCAGTTCTCTCTGCCCTGGGCCCTACTGCAAACCCCCGTGAGTCAGAACCTTAATGAGCCCTTGTAGCCCCAGGATACACCCTGCACATTCCCAAACCTTTGCTCTGGCTCTTGCTGCTCCTTGTCCAGAAAACTCTTACCCACCATGGCAGTCTAATAAATTCCTCTTCATGCTGTAAAACTCAATAGCAGTAGCACCTCCCCTGTGAGACCTGCCCCCCCACCTCAGCTGCAGCTTTTATTCTTCACACAGAGCATCCTCTACCATTCTGCAAATAGGCACCGCTTCTGCTTGGCTCTTGCAAGCATCTTACAGGCAGGAGATGGGGTCTTTTTCGTCTTTGTATCCTGGGTTATTTGCACAGATCCTAGAAAAGGACAGGTGTTCAAACCACACCTGAGGACCTGAATCAGGTGTACCTGGGAAGTGTTGCAGGAGGGCCCATGGCTGCAACCTGGACCTTCAGTCAAATTCTCATGTGTTCCGTGTTCTGGTGTCCTGTGTCGAATTCAAGTGGCTATAGTGAACAATAATGTATTGTATATTTCCAATTCACTGGAAGGGAGGATTTTGAATATTCTCACCACAAAGAAATGATCCGTGTGTGTGAGATGATGGGATGCTAATCACCGAGATTCCGTCATTACACAATAATACATGTATCGAAACATCACATTGTATCTCATCCTGTGTATGATTATTATGTGCCAATTAAAAATAAAATTGAAATTAAAATTCCCAAGGTCAAATAGGTGGAGGCTCTAATAGAGGTGGCTTCTTTGGTCAGTGAGATTCAAGTTAGAATCCACCATCAATCGAGCCTCTGGATTCTCTTCATTCAGTGGTTCCTGCGCCCCCAGGGCTGGAGCTGTGCCCGGGGAAAGATGTCCAAGAAGCCCAAGAAGCCAAGCACACCTCTCAACCCCCTGTGGCATGCTCCAGGCCTGCCTAGGTTCCTGCTGGGCCAGAATGGCCCTTGGGTCAGCCACCAGAAGCCTCCCGCCAGGGCTGGACGCTCACAGCAGGCACCTGCTGCCACACTGAGAAGCAGCCCAGGCCACAGGAGGCTGGAAGGAAGCCCTTTGGGAATTGAGTGGTGCCTTCCTGCCTTTGCAGCCACCAGACTCCCTCTCACTCATTCCTTGGCCTTCCCAAACAGCTCACACCCTAGAATGTGCCAGAAATTTCCATATCTTTGTGCTGGCTGTGCCCTCTTCCTAGAAGACCTGCTCTACTTTTCCAGCTCTGCTCCTTCTCCAGGGGCCCTCACACACCTCCCTCCTCCTGTGTCTTTGGTCCCCACCATAGTGTAGTCCGTACGGCCCCAGAGCATTTGCCACACTGCGCGCTGATAACTGGTTGCTTCTTCCTTCCTCCTCTGCACTAGGTCCCAAGGACAGGGAGGCTCTGTGTCCTGATCTCCCCTGGTGTGGGGCAATGTTTCACATACTAGTGTGGAAGTCATCTCAAAGGGTGCAAAGAACATTCTAGAAAACAGTCCCCCTGGTCCATGCCTTTACTCAGGAAGAGAAAGTGTAAAATCTTTTCCTTTCTCTAAAGAAATATTTGCAAATCTTTTGCCAAAATCTCTGCAAGTGAGTCTATATGATTACTGCAAATGCTATGGATGAGTAAATAGGTTAACCGTGTTTAAGACGTTCATTCACCACAAAGACGAGTACTGGGGTTATTTAACCAGGTTCCTCAGCAGAGACCACCCCCCATAGACTTTTACTACCCTCCTCTCACCAATGAGATAGAGCTGTTTTTTTTCCTTAGTCTATAACACATAATTCTAATCAAGTAGCTGCGGAGAAAGCTACTGAAACTAATATCCAAAGTGACCCAGGCAGATAACAAGAAAAGGCAATATATTATTTAAAGACACTACTTCTTCCATGATTGGATTCATAGTCTGATCAAGTCCAAATATGATTTTTTTTTTGGTACCAGGTTTTGAATTCAAGGGCACTTAACAACTGAGCCACACATCCCCAGCCCTTTAAATTTTATTTTATTTTTAATTTTGAGACAGAGTCTCACTAAGTTACTTAGGCCCTCACTAAGTTACTGAGGCTGGCTTTGAACTTGTGATCCTCCTAACTCAGCCTCCCAAGCTGCTGGGATTATAGCCATACACCACCACACCAGCTAAAAATTATTTTTTTTTTCAAAAGATACATGGTACACCTAAAATCTAGTACAAAAAGAACGTCTCAGTTGAAATTACCTGCTGTACCGTCTTTTCTTCCTGAGCAGGCAGGGGCCCCGGGGGAGGCTGAGGAGAAAGGGGCTGATCCAACAGATGCTCCCCTGAGGCCTGGTTTCCAGAAGCATCCCCCTCCCTCTGTGCAAGTGAACCACAAACCACTAGACCAGATCCCAGCAGCTAAAAAATCCACCAACTGTGTTTCTCACTCAACACCCTCTTTCTCCAGATGAAGGGCACGGATTCATGGGAGGGGAGACAAATACACAGGGCCATTTTTCATACACTGACAAGAAGTAAATTAGGAGATCACGTAAGTACAATACACGAGCCATCCCTTCCTATTGATCACGTGTAATTTACATCTTACAAAGATGTGAATCCTTGCATTCTCACTCCACAAGGAAAATCTCGATGATTTATTCATTTCAAATGAAAAATAGAAGGTAGATGAGAAGAATGACTTCACAGAGTGCTCCGTTCTCGGGGCACTGGTGCGAGGCTCTCTCGAATACTGCCCCAAGGCCTCCGTGTTCAAGTCCCTCTAATTAACAAGGTGAATCAGGCGGCAGCTCTCTAATTAGTGAGCATGACAAGCCAGCGGAAACAGGCAGGCAGACTGGTGCACATTGCTGGCCAACAAAGACACAGCACATTCCAAGGGAAAAAAATGCAGATTTCTTTCTCAATAACTAGAAAAAGTGTGACGGTCGGAGGAAAAATGGCCACCTAATTTTTTTATTCTCATGGTTCATTCATCCTCGGGGATAACTCACTCCTTGCTAAGGCAGGGTTTGGCTCAGTTATTTGTACAAACCATCACTGAAAACACATGCATCTGATTTTTTTTTTTTAAATTTTACTGTGATGAAACACTTAACGTGAGATCTACCTTCTGAACAAATGCTGAAGCCATTCAAACATGAGTTGTGACTTGTCCCAGCTAAGGGCAAGGCACGGATCCAAGCTCACCTGTACACACTCAATCACCAATAGTCTGGCAGGACGACACTGCTTGGAGACTGTTGCAGAAGACAGCTCCCTTGGATTTGTCTAGAGCCCCAGAGATGGGCGTCCTCTGGCCGACTCTGCTCCTAGGTCTTCTAGAGGAGGCCAAGGTCCCCTGTGCAGAGAGCAGAGCCCCAGCTCTGGGCCACCAGCTATGCCTTGGAGCGGGAGCCCGCCCTCTCTGAGCATCTCTGAGCACCCGATTCCCTGTGGCTCCACGGGAGGGGGCCACGGTAGAGGCCCCCGAGGGAGCCGTGCTCCGGGCTCCGTCCCTCCTCCTGCCTGCGATCCACACTTCCCGTGGGTCCCAGGAGTCCTGGCGTTTCTCTGGGGGCATTTAACATCTTCCGAGTTCTGCATTTGGGGGATTGCGCTGATGTCTGGGGAGTTCTCGGTGGAAGACTGCATTTCAATAGTCGTAGACTCCAGGGGGTTCTCTGGAGATGGAGGAGCCTGGCAGGGGGGCTCTCCAGGGCTTCCCAGGACCCCAAAGGTGCAGGACGAAAAGGTGTGGAAGCCCCTGGTCCTCAGGAGCCGTGACCAGCTCGGTTTGCAGGGCACTGTCTCCTGTGGGTCTTAGAGAATCTTCCCGTTCCCCCCCACAAATGATGCAGGCGCGTGACCCTCAGCTTGTAGGTGAGCACAGAGGCCCGTGGAGCTGAGTGGACCCACCTGGACTGCGAGGCCTCAGGGGTCCCGGCTCAGGGTCCCTGGCTCACCACTGAGGTCCTTGCTGTCGTCTGGGGACAGGTCCTCAAGGCAGGGCTGTGGGGGAATGGCAGAGACTGATCCTTGCCCAGGGGGCTCCCAGTGATGTCCACAAGGAGACGCACAGACTCCAGTGACATCAGGGTCAAGGTTCAGGCACAGGATGGGGCAGGGGACAGGGGCAGCAGACCTAGACTGGCCTTCTGGGACCTGTGGGCACCACCTGGCTCTGACCCTGACTGTCCGTGACCTTGGGCAGGGCTCTGCTTCCTCCTGGGGCAACACCCCCCTCTCCAGCTGCCTGCTTCTAGCTCCCATGGTCCCTCCTGGGCTCCTTCTTGGGGGAGGACACAGAACAGGTAAGAAAAGAGATTTTCAGAGACAGGATCAGAAAAGACCCAGGAGGAAAAGAAGTTTTCTTACTGTTCTCCCCACTGTCCCTGTTCTCCCATGGACACCCAGTGCCCGCTGGCCAGAGAGAAAAGAAGGGAAGCAAATATGCATTTTTAACCCAAAATGCCAAGAATCACCGGGCACAGTGGCCCACACCTGTCATCCCAGCGGCTCAGGAGGCTGAGGCAGGAGGATCATGAGTTCAAAGCCAGCCTCAGCAAAAGCGAGGCCCTAAGCAACTCAGTGAGACCCTGTCTCTAAATAAAATGCAGAATAGGGCTGGGGATGGGGCTCAGGGGTGGAGGGCCCCTGAGTTCAATCGTGGCACCAAAAAGAAGAGGGGGTTTTATTTTTGAGGAATCTTCATTCCATCTGGGATTAGGAGTTAGACTGCAGGGGGACTGGCTTTCTCACATCCAGCTGTGGGACCCTGGAAAGTGAGTGCACTTCTCCGACCTCAGGTTTCTCATGTGTAAAATGGGATGCTCACTTCCTGGCTGGGGTCCTCAGGTTCCGCGACTCCCTGCTGATTGGGAGGTGCTCACGGCCTCTCCTTTGCTTGGCTTCTTAGAAACGGTCACCCTAACTAACATGCCACAGGTCCTCTGGGCAGAGCATGGTTCTGGGGACTTTGCGGACCTACTCACTGAATTTCTGTACGACCTTGGGGGGGCGCGCACCTCCGGCAGAGTGGAAATTTGAACCCAGGTCCGTGGACTCCGGGTCTCCTAACTGCCAGGACGTGGCCTGGAAATGAGGCCTCTGTGGGTACCCATGTGTCCCCCATCCTAGGCTGGGTGTGCCAGCGGGCCCCATGCCCTTTAAACCTCCCCACCCCCCGTGCGCGGGTCTCCCCCTCCCCATGGAGCAATCCTGCTGAGCTCTCCACAGGGCTCTGGCCAAGGTCCGGACTGATTATTGACAAATTAAAAATATAAGCTATTGACCAGACACTGGGATGGCGTCCCGGAGCTGCAGACTTGAATCTCAATGAGGCGGCCGAGCGCGGAGATCGATCGGGCAGGTGGGGGAGGAAGCAGACAAATGGCCCCATGCATAATGCAGAGTCGGAGGGGCGGCTTCATAACTGCCTGGTGGGGAGCCGGCGCGGGGCTGCGCCTGAGTCAGCTCTTCCACCACCGGCCAGGGCCTCGCACACCTGAGCCGGCCCTTACCAGCCCGTTGCTGTAGGAATCTGCAACTCCACTGCGCAGAAGGCCCATGGATACGCAGACATTGCTCAAGGTCAAAAGCCAGCAGTGTTAGGGCTGTGAGTCCAACCAGAATCTTCTTAATGACAAAGCCTGAGGTTAGAGTCGGGCTAAGGATCCTTCCCAGCCTAGTTCCATCGACTTAGCTGTGTGGCTTTGGGAAAATCACTATGCCTCTCTGAACCTCAGCTTCTTCTCTCCAAAATGATGCATAATAAAATCTCCCTTCTGGGACTGTGGTGGCCGGGAAGTGAGGAGTCCTTTCTCTGCTAGGCGTCTGCAGGTTCCTCTTTCTCCTGTACACGCTCTGCCCTTTGATCTGGGCGCAGACCCTCGGGGCTGACGGAGCGCTCCCTGGCTATCTGGATTACAACGTGGTTCTGTTGGTGGGAGGCCATGCCAGGCTCTGGAGGGAAGGAGAGTAAGGTTGAGGTGGCCCTTCCCTTGCGGTCTCAGGGTCACTGGTGACAGGGCTGCTCTGCCCAGCACCTCTCCTGCGGCCGTGCCACTGCAGTCTCTGGGATCCACCAGGGCCCCTCCCCTGGCGCCCCAAGCCTGGTGTGGAAGTCCCCTCCCTGTCCTTCCTACCACCCAGGGTCCCGGGAGGCTGTGTGATCCCCCTTGTCCTTTCTCCTCCATAAGCTCCCGGAGCGTCCCAGCCCCACACCGTCCTGATCTCTCTGTCAGACGCAGCGTCCCGATTGTCCACTTCAATGACTGTGCCGTCCAGGTCCCAGGTAGCGGCTCTGCTTCAGACCACCCGCCATCATTTCTTGGGGGGGCCAGCACCTCTCTCTCCCCCCTCCGTGGGCCCCCCTCCGACTGATTCCCAAGACCTGGCTTGTGTGGTGGCATCTCGGCAGGGCTGTGACCTTCTCAAGGTCAGACCTAGCGCTGTGCCTACACGGGACCAGAGACTCGGGACAGATTGGGGACTGTTTTGCAAATGAAGAAAGGAGCCCTAGATGAGTCTACACCAGCATCTGATGTGGGTTGGGACTTGGGTCTCTCATAGGAAGGACCTGGGCCTGCTGGCGGAGGACACTTAGAGTCCCCTTCCTTCCGCTGGCCTCAGTGGTCTGCAGCCAGGGACAGTTTTTGCCTTACAGGGGATCTCTACAACTTCCGCCTTTCACAGCTTGAGGGGTGTGCTCCTGGCATGTTGGGGTTGGAGCCCCGAGGCTGCTCAGCCCAGCCCCACCCCACGCCCACCCCCACCACAGTCAGCCATTATTATTATTATTATTATTATTATTATTATTATTATTATTATTACCATTATTATTTTTATGTTTCGATGCTGGGGAAGGGAAGCTGGGGCCTTCCACCTGCCAGGCAAGTGCCCTACCACTGAATTATGGCCCCAGCCCTAGGATGATCTAACCCGTCCCGTCACCAGTTGCCATATTGAGGAGGTGGAGAACTCTTCCTGCCCGTCACACCTTTGGAGACTCCTCACCCAGATGGCCCCCAACTGAAGAAGGCTTTGGAAACTTAAACGAACTGACCCAAAATGTTGAAAACACATGTTTGTTTTAAAAACATGCCTATGATACGAAATGCATAACATATACAAAAATCTATGGAAGAAGTGAAATATCTTCCCCAATTTTCACTGTTAATTTTATGGCGAATGGCTTTAATATTTCTACATTGATACAGTCCCATAACCATAAATGTGCACACAATTGTCAAATGTATTTTTGCTTTTTGTTTTTTGTTTTGGTACCAGGGATTGAAGTCAGGGGAGCTTCACCACTGAGCCACATCCCCAGCCCTTTTTAATTTTTTGTTTAGACACAGGCTCTCGCTGAATTGCTAAGTGTCTCGCTCAGTTGTAGAGGCTGCTTTGAACTCGAGATCCTCCTGCCTCAGCCTCTGGAGCCACTGGGGTGAGAGGTGTGTGCTACCATGCCCAGCCTCAAAATCACTTTAAAAACATAGTTTGGTGTGTAATTTTTCACCATAATACACTTTAAACATCTATCTATCACAGCTTTCTCTCTTTCTTTCTTTCTTTCTTTCTCTCTTTGTTTTGTGATAATGAGGATTGAACTCAGGACCTTGCACACACTAGGCAGTGTCCCCGCACAGAGCCACACCCCAGCCCCCTCATGGCTTCCTAAAGGGCTGTGAGAATCCCACCATGGACTGTTTAGGGCGGTCCTGACCCTGTATTCAGGACCCGCTCTGTGGGCCGGGAGCTTGCCTATTTTAGGAACTTGATGGGTAGCAGCCACCTTCCATGAAACTGGTCAAGGGCCGGCGTCACAGTCCCCCCCGCCAACCAGGAATGATCTCATGAAACACCTGGGCCGAGCCCCGTCTGCTCCTCCTGAGATGGCCAGGAGCGCTCTCCCTGGGTTCTCGGGCCTTCATCTCTCCTCTGGGAGCTGTTTATCTCCTTTAGCTCTTTTCCTCTTAGGGTTCTGTGTTTCCTGCTTGATATGCAAGAGTTTTGTAGAAAAAGCATCCAAAGCACTAACCATTTGTTTATCAGAAGCCTTGGAAATATTTTTCACCAGTTTGCCAGTGGATTTTAATTTCATTTATGATGCCTTTAGACACGCCGATTCTTTTTATTTTTTTTCTCCCCCAGTTTAATTTCAGGTGCACAAATCTCTCCATTCCCTCCCTCACCCTATGATGGATTTCTTTGTTTGGCTGCTTAAGAAATGCCTTCCTCTGTCTGCTCCCATTAATTACTCATTGTTGGGTTCAGAGCTTTTATTAATTTTTGCATTCAATTCTGGATTTACAAAACCTGGAATTGACTTGGTTGTAGAAATCAGAGTCTCCATTGCCCCCCATCCCCCGTCACTGTTTCCAGGAGAGGGTTTCCAGGGTGACATCGCGCAGCCTCACACCTCTGCTGGAGCTTGGGGGACCAGGAAAGCTTGTCCATCAAAGCACAGGGGGGGCTCCTCAGTGCCCCCTCCCACATCCCTCCCCGTCCTCCCAGAGGCCTGGGGGGGCCTTACCAGGGAGCCCCAGGATGAGGGACCCACTTCTTCCCTTCCCTGGACATCCTCAGACCCACCCCACAGCACCTGAAGCCATCTGGAGACTAGCATGTGCCTGTCATGCAGGCCTATGGGTGCCCTACCCGTGTCCCCTGACATTAACTCAGGAGTCCTACCCGTGTCCCCTGACATTAACTCAGGAGCCCCCCATGAGACACCTCCCACATCTGCTGTGGAAAGTGTCCTGATCACTTCTTTTTTAAATTTTAATCTTTTTTTTTTTGGTGGGGATACCAGGGATTGAACTCAGGGGCCCTCGACCACTGAGCCCATCCCCAGCCCTACTCTGTGTTTTATTTAGAGACAGGGTCTCACTGAGCGGCTTAGGGCCTCGCTGTGGCTGAGGCTGGCTTTGAACTCGCCATCCTCCTGCCTCAGCCTCCCGAGCTATTGGGATGACAGGAGTTTGTCCTTGAACCTGGCTAATTAAAAAATGTTTTGGATTGACATCGGTTCATTGTACACATCAGTGGGGTTCAGTGTGATATTTCAAAACATGCATACAACATGCGATCCCCATTGAACTCTGCTGTACCCCAGGGTGGGGTGAGGGGACAGTTTGCTGGAGGGGAACAGGCTTGAATGTGAGGCGGATCCCCCAGCCCTGACCATCACCCCAGGTTACCCCCACACCTCCCGGGCACTGTGCAGTTTGTGAGTTAAATGGGGACCGTCCTGGGTCTTGAAGGAACTCACCCCCGAGGCTGTCCTCTGCAGTGGCAGAAACACATGAGACACCTGCTCAAGAAACACCCACCACCGTTTCCCAGGTTCAAGCAGAAAGGGCCAGTCTCATCAAGGGCCTGGTGCGCCTCTGTGTTAGGGGCGAGGGATGGCCGACTCTCGGGGCTCTGTTCCTGTGTTGGTTCCAGGGAGGCATTAGGCAGGCAGACCCTGAGAGGCTAAGAGAGAGGCCCAGACTCTCATCTCCCAGGACATCTTCTTTGTCCAGCCCATTTGCTCGAAGCTTCAGTTTTCTCATCTGAACCTTAGAAGCAAAAACATTACTCTGTGTCTGAGAGCTTCAAAGATCAAACAAAACAATCCTGCTTATAAAAAGTCAGCCCAGGGGCTGAAAAGTAGGAATCTCCCTGCCCGCCACCGATTCAATGGAGCTTTAGAATTTTCATTCATTCATTCATTCATTCATTTTCCCCTCTGTATTCCCACCCCTGGCACACAGTAGAGGCTCATTTAATCAATGCTTGAGTGAATGAATGAAGGAAGAAACCGAGATACATTAAGTGCCAAATAGTAGGCTAGGTGCTGCTGATATTCAGGAGCTCAGCATCCCACAGGAAAGACAGGCATGAAGAAAAACTCCCTCAAGTTGTTAGTGTCACAACAGGGACAGAACTACATAACATGCCCTCTGCCATGTTATGATGCAGCAAAAAGGCCCTCACAACAAGCAGCACTGTGCTCCTGGACTTCCTGGCCTCCAGAACCATAAGCCAAACAAACCTCAATACTTCATCAATCATCAAGCCTCAGGTACTTTGTTATAGCAACAGAAAATGAACCATGTTGTGTGGTTTCAAATATAGCTGGGGGAATTTCAAGGGAGACATTGGTTTTCCCTGAGGGGTGCTGTGGAGTTCCTATGTGGTGTCCCTAACAGCTCATGTATGAGACCATGCAGGAGTGTTCAGGGCAAAATGATTAGACAGTGAGTGGTGTACCTTCATCAGGGGGTTAATCCACTGATTGGAACAACTGAGTGGTGACAATAGGCTGCAGGAGGTGGGTCACTGTGGTGTGCCGTTGACACTTATAGTTTGTCCTTGGTGAGCAGAGCGCTGTCTGCATCCTGGTTGTCATGCTCATCATCACACCCTTCCTCCATGATGTCCTGCCTCACCTCAGCCCAGAGCTATGGAATCTTCCCATCATAGACTGAACCCCTGAAATCATGAGCCCCAAGTAAACTCTTCCTCCTTTAAATTGTTCTTGCCAGGTGTTTGGGGCACAGTGACAAAAAAGCTGACTGAAACATAGAAGCTGGCAGGAGCAGGTGATATCTAAGGTGGACTGGAAGCCGGGCAGCAGTCACCTGGGTGGGACACGGGTTCTGACCATGTGTGGGAGCCCCCTGGCCCTGAGCCTCACGCCAACCCTGGGAAGTGGGAGACGATGGCTTCCCATTTCTCAGCCAGGAGACCTGAGGTCTGTCACGAGAGACTGTCATGGGGTCACAGAAGAAGCCAAGGCTCAGCTCAGCTACCAGGATTTTGGAGCCAGTGTCTTCGGGGGAGGCACTTTGACACTGACACCACGAGGGTGCTGAGCTCGGTGGGTGGGTTCCCAACACAGGCACGGGGAGCACACTCGGGATGCCACGTCTTCCAGGTTACAGTGGCTTCTCTTCTCTGTTAGGAGTCTGTGGTGGGGCCACCCACACACCTGGTGGGGGGGTTGAAAACACTCTCCTAACGATCCTGTGTTGGAAGTTGAATCCCCTCATTCAGAGTTGGTATTTGGTGGGGCTTTAGGAAGGTAATCGGGGTTAGATGGGGTTATGAAGGGGGTGGGGCCATGATGGCATTTGTGATTTTATATAAAGAAGGAGACCAAGCTGGCACACTTCCTTGGTCCCACCGTGAGATGCCCTCTGCCATGTTATGATGCAGCAAGAAGGCCCTCACCACAAGCAGCACTGTGCTTCTGGACTTCCTGGCCTCCAGAACCATAAGCCAAACCAACCTCAACACTTCATCAATCATCCAGCCTCAGGTACTTTGTTATAGCAACAGAAAACGAACCATGGCATGTGGTTTCAAATGCTTTGAGAATGCAGCCTTCAAGTCCTGCTTATGTTCCCTCCTGGAAAGCTCTTGGATCTGTCCACCTCTCTCAATCCCACTTATCCCAAGCCTGGATGCTGCAGTGACCTCCTCATCAGGTCTTCTATCTTCTACTCCCACCCCTCTGTGGTCCACATCACAACCAGAGATCACAGATGCTATCACATTACATCCCTATCACCTTTCACAGTTCCTGCTGTCCCCAGGATGAAGTAAAAATTCCTTGACATGGCCCACAAATTTCCTGTGTGACCGAACTCCTGCTGACCTCCCTGACCTCATCTCTGTACACCTCCCTCCTGTCACTCCTACCTTCCTGAGGGACATCACCATTTCATCTCCAAAAGGCCTTCTGCTCGCTCTTGCCTCTGGGCCTTGCATATACTGTTCCCTCACCTGCTGCTCCCTTCCCCATGGACACCCAGCTAACTCCAGCTTCTTAGTGGAGTTTCAGTTTAAGATTTGCTTTCTCTGCAAATCTGTCCTGATCCCCAAATCTGGATTAAGCTTACCCACGACCTCTGGGGCTACTCTCATCACAGTGTGTATTACGTCATAAGACAACTGTCTGGGTGCCCTGACCCTGTGTTTCTCAAAGTGTGTGCCATGGAACAAACACATGGAGCACCATTAAAGGTCCAGTTAAAATGCACATTCCTGAGCTCCACCCGGGTCCTGAGTCAGCCTCTCTTAAAAGTGGATTCTTTAAAACATTGTTTTGAGGGATGCAGTGGTGCACACCTGTCATCCCAGCAGCTCAGGAGGCTGAGGCAGGAGGATCACGAGTTCAGAGCCAGCCTCAGCAACAGCGCGGCCCTAAGCAGCTCAGTGAGACCCTATCTCTAAATAAAATATGAATAAGGGCTGGGGATGGGGCTCCGTGGTCGAGGGACCCTGGGTTCAATCCCTGGTACCCCCCTCCTCTCTTAATAAAACACTGTTTTATCTTTTGATTGTGGATATTTTCAAATGAACCCAAAACAGAGCAGTGCCAAGCAGTCCTGTCGCACACCAGTCTAGTGGCTGCTCCCGTGGGGCTCTCCAGGGGCTCATCAGGCCTGTGGCATCTGCCCCAGCCCCACACCCATGCTTCTCCTATGGGGGGGGCGGGCAAAAGTCCACATTTATCAGCTTTCCAGGAGGTCCTGCTGTCTGCTCAAGTTTGAGCTCCATGGGTATGCAGAACCGCCATGTACCATTGCCAAGCTTGCTTAGCTGTCCCCCAGAACCCGTCTTATGTCCTCTAGACCCTTCTTCCCACAATTCTCCATCTCGTATATTACTTTGGAGCAAATCTGAATAGTGTGTCATTTGATCTTGGAGAGCTTCTAAGGGACGCAAACTCCTGTGAAACACTGTTGGAATCGTCACCACTAGCTGCTGTCACCCTGGCTGGCTGTGGCACGAATTTAAATGTAATCTGTGGCCCTGGGTGCTTTGCTGGCTCCATGAGGGCAGGGGTGGGGGCTGGTCCTGGTCACCCTATGCACCTGCCAAAATCCTGCTGGAGGCCAGCAGTTCGGGTTGGAAGCTGGACTCGGGGACAGCAAGAGTTAAACTCTTCCCTGAGGAAGGAACAGACTTCGCTGGTAAAAGGAATTTTTTTCCCTCTCTTCCTGTCTCTGCAGCCCCAAGCAGAGCCCAGCACCCGGGGGAGGGCACCAATCAGAACGTTGCCTGGTGTTGGAAAATATTTATGTCACCTACCAAGCTGGGAGCAGACTCAGCAGGCTTCCCGGGGCCTCCTGATCGACAAGGTCGCATCCCAGCAGCTGGGGGAAGGAGGCGTGCCGGCCTGGCAGCTGTGCCCGGCTCCCGAGGCTGCCAGCCTGCGAGGCTACATCAGGAGAGGGAGGCACACTCGCCTGACCCCAGCTCCCGGGCAGCAGGGGTGGGGGATGCCTGCTGGGAGAGACAGCTGGGAGGGGGGGCAGCAAGCCAGGAGGAGAAAGGGGCAGGGACAAGAGGACGGGGACTCAGCCAGGTCGGTGTCCACAAGGTGCAGGGCGTTCTGAGTACTCACAGGCGTCACTTCAACGAATCTTCATCACATTCCTGGAGATGGGCAGGATCATGCCCATTTACAGACGGGGAAACTGAGGCTTTGAAAAGGTTGGTGAAACATGGAGCTGGGCCTCCCCTGTACCAGGTACACATCAGGCCATGACTCCAATACACAAGAAAAACAGTCTGTGTGTCTACCTACCTGTCTATCCACCATCCATCCATCCCTCTGTTCATCCACCTCGATCTATCATCTATCCATTCATACATCTGTCCATCCACTTTTCTCCATCCATCCATCCACCCACCCATCACACACCTCTATCTATCCATCATTCCATCTACCTCTATCTGTCCATCTATCCACTCATCCGTCTGTCCATTTATCCATCCATCCACATTTATCTATCCATCTATCTACCCACTGTCCTCTCTTTCTCTCTCTCTCTCTCTCTCTCTCTCTCTCTCTCTCTCTCTCTCAATTTCTACAGATTAGGCAAATCTCCTGTTTTGATCATGAGAAATACAAAGACCCCAAAGTCGTGTATGTGAGAACTTTGAGCTGGGATGCTATTTTGGTCTGCTTTTTTGTCACTGTGACCAAAAGACCTGACAACAACAATTTAGAGAAGGAAAAGTTGATTTTGGTTCATGGTTGTAGAGGTTCAGTCTGTGGTGGGCAGAGTCCATAGCTACAGGCCCAAGTTGAGGCAGAACATCATGGTGGAGGGGTGTGGCAAGGAAATCAGCTCAGAACACGACAACCAGGAAGAAGAGAGAGAGAGCTCTGCTCATCGGGGACAAAAAATGAATCCCAGAGGCACTCCCTCAGTGACCTCCTACCTCCAACACACCCTCCCTGCCTACAGTTGAGCTAGACTGCCTGAATGCAAATACTTGTTCTGCCATTTACTGTGTGGTGTTGGGCAGGCTTCCTCTCTGTGCCTCGGTTACTCATCTGTAAAATGAAGATATTAATAGGACTTCTAGGGCAAGTTTTGAAGATTCAATGAACATGCATTGGTAAGATGTTTAGCACAGTGCCTGACATCCCAGGAGCACTGTTTTATGTCTAGTTATTGTCCTAGTTAGGCTGGGTGTGTGAAATGTGACTCTAAAACTCAGTAAAGCAACCACTACCATTTATTATGCTTGTATAGTTGGGAGGCCAGTTTAGCTAGGCTGCTGTAGGAATGGTTGTCCCTGTTCCATGGTGTCTAGGAAGTCTCAAAGATTGGAAATTGAAATTATCTGAAATCTCTCTCACTTGCTTATTTGCCAGTTGGGGTGGGTGAGAAGTGAGGCTGGTTGTAGTGGGGGCTACGATCGAGGATCATCCACCGTGGCTTCCTCATTGAGCTTGGGCTTCCTTCCAACATGGCAGCTCATTTCACAGCTGAGCCAGGTGGAAGCTGCAGCTTTGTATGACTTAGCCCCAGAAAACACAGAGTATCACTGATGATGTGCTTTATTTGTCAGAGTGGCCACAAGCCCTTCCAGGATGGGGGAAGGAAGAATAGACTTTACTTATTGACAGGTATGGTAAAAATTTTAAAGAGCATACAGGGTTGGAAATGTAGCTATGACCATCTAGGAAATACCATCTGCAACAGATTTGGTTGGTTGTATTCAAACTGCAGGTTTGGGGATCTTGGGGAAGGGGGTCTCAGGGAGCCCTGTACCCAAAAACCCAGCTGTCCCTTCTCAGGTCTGGTCTCCTCTCTAAGTTATTCAGGTACCTTCCCCACAATTAAGCCTCAATCTCATTTTGGTCTTGATGTACTCATCCTGAATCCCTGTTTGGTCCTGATGTACTCATCCTGAATCCATTTGGTCTTGATATACTCATCCTGAATCCCTGTTTGGTCCTGATGTACTCATCCTTCATCTCTGTTTGGTCTTGATGAACTCATCCTGCATCCCTGTTGCCCCCAAACATGTGCTCTTCCTCTTTCCCCCTTCATGGCATTCAGTGCTATATTTTCTGGGACTTGGACACTTAGCAAAGCACAGGAAGAGCCTTGGCTTATGTACACATTTTTCCCAAGGCAGAGCAACTTGGATGAGAGATGCAAAGAAGGTAGGGGAATGAGCCCAGAGGTAGCATGAGCTGAGCCAGGCCCAGGCCCCACTCAGAGAAGCAAGGAGCACCCACACTCTGTCTCCTCTCCATGTCAGGGGAGCTGGGGGACCAAAGAGGGCCTGGAGGGAGGATCTGGGAGCCTTGCTGGGGATAGCCAAGGATTGGACAAACAGGCCAGAGATTCATCCTGCCTCCACATGGGTGGTGTGGCCAGGCAGAATGTTTGGTGGGAGTAAAACTCAGCTTAACATCTTATGGTGACTCCATATCCTAGGCCACTACCTCTGAGCCAGATGGAGATGGATAACCTCTGGGAGGCTCAGGTTGCCTTCTCCCCACCCACCTTGTGTTTCCAAGGACTGGATATCCTGTGAGGGGGACTTCCATGTGGAAGAAGTGACCAAACATTGCATTATCTAAGTAAATGTTCCCTGAATAAATCAAATAGCTCCAGGACCTCGAGATAACAATGAATGAGCCTGGAGCAGCCCTGGACTTGGTGGAGCTGATTCCAGTAGAAAATATCAGACAACAGGAAGTGATAATGTCAGAGGACGGGAGTCCCTCTGAAGAAAAAAATGTTTTAAAGGGGGGGGGGAATAAAGGATGACTATTGCTAATTTGAATCAAAAGTGGTCAGAGAAGATACTTGGAGGTGATGACATTTGAACAGAGACCTAGGGAAAGAAGGGAGAAAGGCACAGAAGAGCGGGGAAAGCACTTCTAGCAGAAGTGACAACAGATGCAAAAGACCTGGGGCATATTTGAGGAGCTGCAATATCAGGGTGATTGAGATGAAGGGGGAGGGGGGAATGGTGAGAGGGGGAGGGGCAGCTACATGGGACCCTGTAGACCACAGTAAGGATGCCGAATTTTGTAATGAGTTATGTGTAAGATCAAGTGAACGGATAAGTAAATAAAACGAAGGGAGAATTGAGTGGATGTATGAATCCACTGGTGTCTGGGCAGATGGATTGAGAGATAGGTGGATGGATGGGTGGCTAGATGGATAGATGGATGGATGCAGGCATGGGAAGGAGGTTGCATGTGAGGATGGACAGATGGGTGGGTAGATGGATGGATGGGTGGATTGGTGCTGGAATGACAGGTAAATAAACAGGTGAACCAGTGAATTATGGATATGTGGATGGATGGACGGACAGACTGGTGGATGGAGAGAGGGACCGGCATTGCCCAGAAACAGACACACTAAATTAAAACTTATTCCGTTCCTGGCCCGCACTCCGGCCCCTGGGCACCAGAGCGACGCCCGGGGAAGCGGGGCCTGGCTCAGATGATCCCCAGCTGCCCTGGGGCCCAGGCAGAGCCTTAAATAATGCCCCCTCCTTCTCCCGAGAGCCGTTCTGGTGGCGCAGGCACCGAGAGGCGTTTGGGGCAGGCAGCCGTCACTAACAGATTCATTAAGCTCGCTCCAGAGCAACGATAAAAAATCAATTTAGTTCACCAGGCAGCTTGAACGGGCACCAGGCGCAGGGAGCCCTCCCATCCACGAGCCGGGCGCAGAGAGGTGCTGGGGGTGGGGAACTGGAGCGTGGCAGAGCCCTGTGGTCGCAGAACCGACCGGCCCTGCCACCACCGCCCCATCCGGGCTCCGAGGAGGGCCGTCCAGGCCCCGATGGCCCCGAGCGGACGCTGCCAAGCCCCGGGGCAGGCGCCCCGCCCCCACCGCGGCTCCCTCGTTCATTTCCACCTTAACAGTCGCAGCCCGCGGCCGGGGTGGGGGGGTGGGGGGGTGGTCTTGGCAGTGTCCTGCTCTGGCCGAGCACCAGCCTGGCTGGGAAGCCAGTCGGGTCGGGCCGGTACAGCTGGGGGCAGAGGAGGGAACAGCGGACAAGACTTTGGGGGCTGAGCACTGGCTGCTTTTGGCATCTGTAAATCATGACAGGAAATAGGTGACAACTCAAAGGACGGTGATGGAGGGAAAGGAACCGTAATAAGAGGGTGGGCAGGGTGTTGGGGAAAAAGTCACGGTGCCTCTGTGGGGTCGCTACAGTGGGGAGACCTTAGCACCCCAGACCCGGAGGGGGAGGGGCATGCCACCCCGGCCAGCAGGGGGCGCTGCCCAGCGGTGGAGGAAATGGGGCCCTGCCCTGCGTGGCCGACAGGGACAGCGAGTAGACTGCAGACCTCCCCATCCACCTCACCTTCTGCTGCAGGCGCCCCTTTAGGACCTGCATCAGCCACAGAACTGCATAATGCACATGTCACAGGGCTTGGGGACAAGGACCAGGGGAAGCTGGGAGGGCAGATGGAGAATAGACAGTGCAGCGTCACAGAGCAGAGCTGGCACAGCCCCATGGCCCAGTGGGGAGAGAAATCGCTCATCAAGCCTCATCAGGGAACGTGGCGGCTCCCTACAGAGTCCTGGCTGCCTCTGGGATGAATGGGCTGTAGGCTGGGGACAGGGAGGGATGGGAGCGGGTGGGAGGAGAGAGTTGGACAGAAAGACAGGGATGCTGGCCCAGAGTGGGAGACACACATGCAGGGACAGGAGTGCCCAGGACAGGGTGGGGTGTGGAGAGAATAGAGACAAGTGAGGAGAGAAGGACAGTGAGGGACCTGGAGAAAGGGACATGCCCACCAAAGGCCAGCAGGGGAGGGTGGATGGGGAGGAAGAGAGAGAGGTAAAGCAGGGGACAACGAAAATAATCAGGGAAATGTAACTAAAGGAACAGAAGAGAGAGAACTGGGAAGAGAACTGGGAACCCGGGCACCAAGCAGAAGAGAAAGTGATGGCTGAGCTAGGTGGCGTGTGACTGTCATCCCAGCAGCTTGGGAGGCTGAGGCAGGAGGATTGAGTTCAAAGCCAGCCTCAGCAACAGGGAGGCCCTAAGCAGCTCAGGGAGACACTGTCTCTAAATAAAATGCAAAATAGGGCTGGGGTGGGGCTCCATGGTCAATGGTCCCCGAGTTCAATACCTGTGCCCCCCAAAAAATAAAAAGAAGAGAAAGTGAGCCCTGGGTGTGGGACTCAGTCTAGGTGCACAGAAGAGGAACAAAGAAAGACAATCTAGAAAATTCCCCAGAGCCTGGAAGCCTGGGCAGAGGTGGGGACTGGAGTCCCAGAAGCCTCCCTACCGGTTCCCTGGGGCACGCCATAGGAGGAAGCGACGATGCCCTCGATGGTGGCGCCTGCGCCTGTGGCATGTCCCTCCAGGCCCAGGGGGATGTGGGTGAGGCCTGAGCGGTCGCAGGCAGGTGCTGGGCTCATCCTCACGCGGAGATGCCGGGGCATGTCCCCACACGGCTCCCTCCTATCCTTACCCTGCTCCTGGGACTAAGAGGGGCGTGCCCACCAGAGAGAGGGCAGATGACAGCCCACATGGGCCTCCCACGCGCACACACACAGCGCCCCACACCCAGGCACACGGCGCATGCCACAGCTGCGGCCGAGACCTGCCTGGGAGGGAGCCATGGGGCTCTGGTGGCCACGCCGGCGGGCAGCTGACCAGCACCAGGCTCCCTGCAGAAGACATCCACATTCCCAGCCCGCCCTCCCAGCTCCTCCGTCCCCAGGGGTCAGAGCAGGGGCCCATCAATGTGGTGCAGAGAGAAGGGGAAGAAAACAGAAGATGTGGACCAGGGAAGGAGGAGAGAGGAGGCTGAGGGCAGAGGATCAGGGACAGACAGACGGACGGAGAGGCGGCTGGAGTCGAGGCCAAGACTCGCGGAGAAACAGCGTGCGAAACCGTGGGGTCCAGTGGTGATGGACACACGGGGGTCCTGGGAGCCGCTGGGGTCTTGCTGTGAGAGGAGGCAGGGAGGGTGGGAGGCCGGGAGACTGAGACCGGGGCCAGGAGGAGACTCTGAGGCAGACGTGTGGCCCCCCGGAGATGAGCCATGAACTTACGCTGACGTCGTTTTTCACGTGGGGGCGGCGGGTCTGTCCGATTCCAGTTCCATTTTACAGATGGGAAAACAGAGGCCTGGGCCGGGGTCCCAGGTGCAGGAGGCCGAGTCTGGGCTGGGGTCCAGCTTCCCGTGGTGTGGGCGCTCTTCCCAGCACCCCCACGGGTTTACTGCCCAGCGCTCCAAATTCTCTGAAATGAAGAGGCCCATTTGCAGGCGGTGGGAGGGGGGCTCTCCATCATTCCTGCGGGTGTCCCTCTGACAAGGAACGTAGCCAACATTCCTTGGAATCCGTGGCTGTGAGCTGCGCACAGGGGAGATAGAAGCAGACAGGGATGTTTGTAATGGCTTCCAAATGTCTGGCTGCAGCTGCCAGCCGCCTGGCAGAGAGGAGGAGGCCTGGGACAGGGGAGGCCCACCCCTGCCTCTCTTCTCTGCACGCAGCCTGGGGGATGATCGCTGGTGGAACTCCGTGTAGAAGGCTAAGCTGCTCCCCAGGTGCAGGCCGAAGAAGGAATGAAGGGACGCATGAGGGAGTTAATGAGTGAAGGCAGGACGTGGGCACAGCAGCGGGGTCCTTTCTACCACGCTTCCTTTCTGTGAAGGCCTGGACACGCTGGCCACCTTGGTGAGGTCTCACAAGCATGCGGTCAGCCTGCCCATTGGACAGGTAAGCAACCTGAGGCTCAGAGGTGAGGGTTTGGGCCTATGCCACACCAGGCAGCTGGGGACCGGCTAGCCCAGGCCAGGCACACAGTGGGGATCTCAGTTTGGAAAGTACATGGCAGACAGTCTCCTGGGGGCCAGTGGTAAGTGCAGGTGAGTCCTCTGTGAGTCCCACAGACCCAGTCTCCCTGGGGTCACTGTCCTGATAAATCACCGCCTCCATTTGCCAAGACCCAGTTTCCTCTTCTGAGAGGGAGCCGTCGGGGCCCATCTCACTGCATTGCTTTGCCAAACAGAAACTTCCAATATGATCTTTTCCCTCATCGAATCCTCCCTCCAACCCAAAGAGAGAGTTTCTTTCCTTTTTCTTTTTTCATCCCTGCCCCCCCTCCCCCCAGCCCCCAGTGCTGGGGACAGAACCCAGGTCCTCGTACATACTAAGCAGATGTTCCACCATTTCACTACATCCCCAAAGCCCTGTTTTCTTGAAAGAATAAGGAGGCTCAGAGAGGTTAAGTGGCCTGCAAAAGATCACACGGCAAGGAATGGCTGAATTAAGGGGCCAGTGGATCAACCCCTAGGTTTTGGCTAACACCCAAATGTGAAGGTATGCCAATCAGTGCTGGCACAAGAGCAGGTTCAAACAATGTCAGACACCTTCTGTCCCCAGAGGAGTTTCCTCTGTTCTTGCTCTTTTTAGAGGTAAGGATCTAAGTCCAGAGCAGGAAGTCAGGCCAAGAGGCTGCAGCCGTTCCACATGGTTGGCTCCTACAGGCCAGGTTCCAGGTGTGCAGAGAGGGGGTGAGGGGGCCTGACAACCCCCCCATGCTCAGGCCCGGTCCTCTGACATGACTGTGACCTTCACTGCCCCCTGCCCCATATTTTGTAGTTTCCCAAATGGAATCAGGAAAGGTTTTGTTGAGAAAAAGATGGAGAGTGACACAGTCTGTCTACTTGGAGAACACCACAGTTTGCCATTTTGTGATTTTTTTTCCCTCTTGGGCCGATGGACATCCTTGGGATCACGCAGAAGTACTCGATTCCCACAGAGATTGATTTTTTTCTCCTTTTCCCAAAGCCGGGCCTATTGTTTTCCCTTGATGAGTGAAAAGCACAGAAAGAATAAGGACATCAAGTCCTCCCCGGGGGACAAGCGGCCACTGCGCACATCCTGGTACGCATCTGGGCTATGGTGTGTGCCTCACACGCACACACACATGCACACACGCACACTTCCACGTGTCCACTCTCGCCATCCTTCAGATCAGACGGGATCAGAGCCCTGTCCTGTCGGGTCACAGGAATGGGTGGGGGGCCGGTGGGGGCTGGGCAGGCCGGACTCCAAGGCCCCCTGGGGGGTGCCATCCCCCTGCCTCACACACGTGGCGCTCTGAGGAATGCAAGCCGAGGTTACTATGTGCTCTCATTTCCCAAGAATCTCCTTCAAGCTGGATTTCCATAGAACTGCTCCCATTTTCTAAAGATATGGGCCACCAATGTCCTGTAAAGAAAGCCTGCGGGGGGCGGGGGAGTCAGGAGGCGGGGCTGCTCTGAGCTGGCCCCTTGGCCCCCTTGGCCCCTGCGCCCTGCGAAGTGATCCGCAGGCAGACCTCGGGGCTTCTCTGCAGCAGCCGGTTACTGCAGGATCTCTCCGCCTCTTGGGCAGGTCCGGTCTGAGGGGCCCTCGACTTCCCGCGTCTCCCTCTGCCCTTCCCGGCTCCCCTCCTCGGGCCTCGACCCCCTCCAGCCCCCCACTCCACTCACTCTGCTCTTTCCTACCCTTCAATCTTATTAATGGCTGATTTTCTTCTTAAACTGTCTGGAGGCTGCACTAGCTGCATCGTTGTCAGCGGCAGATCGATGGCTTGGGGTGGGGAGTGTCATTTCATTAGCTAAGTGCCATGTAATCTACTTGGTAAATCCCATAACCTCTCCCTGCGCTGACCAGAAGCCAGGCAAAGGAGGAGTCAGCCCGACCTCCCAAGACGCCCTCTTCCCGGAGTCAGGAGAAAGGTTTGGACACCCCCACATGTACGCTGGGGTTTAGTCTGGGTTTTCCTCACCCTGCACCTTGTCCCCATCCCATCTCCTTCCATGGATCTTCAATCCATCACGGTCCCACATCTGCAGAGATTTAAATGACAGCAAGGTCCCGTCAGCTTGAAGCAAAGGCCAATCTCACCGACCCAGTTCACAGAGGGGCAAACTGAGGCTGTGAGCATTGCCAGCTTCCTGGCGGGAAGATCCGGGATCTGGACTCAAGACTGGCCGCCCTGTTGTCTGGAAGCTGAGTTAGGGGTAGCCATCGAAGGACACGGAGGGAAACCACCTGGACCCCTGCCCAGCCACCGTGGAAGTCCCTCTGGCCTTGTGAACGGTTTACTGCGTGCCTCTGGCCTCTCTTTATGGGGACTGGTAGCCCCAGATGCTGTTAAACTACGGAGTTCTGGCCACCACCGGGGCCCAGGGAGCTCTCTTCTCCAGGGCTGGAAGGCATTAGAGCTACAAATGGCTTTCCCGGAGACACGGGACTCGTGGGAGGCGAGATGGCTTCATAAGGGAGGTCCCAGCTCAGGCAGGCTGGGCGTGAGGGGCTGGGAGGCGAACTCATGAGCAACCCGCGATACAGAGCCCACGATTCCCACCGACGGTCCCTGCGGGGCCCCTCGGAAGGATTGCAAACCATCGATGGTGAGACTAGGGGATACTCACAGCCCTGGGCAACAGGGTCTGCCTGGGCTTGGGGCATGAAGAGGATGGACAGAAGAGGGAGGAGATGGGGAGACCAGGGGGCTTTGGAACTGGACAGAGAAAGCCATGGCCCCCCTGAGTCTCGGTTTCCTCATCTGTGCAATGGGGCTGATCGTGGTGCCTGCTTCACAGGGATTCAAGGAGATGACGAGATAGGATTCCCGTGCCCGATGTGACCCGCATGGGACCAGACATCATCCCTCGCAATCCAGGGTGGACGTGGCATCTGCTGAGGGACTGGGCCTCGTCTTTTCTAGCAGTTCCTTCATGCTGCCCTTGCAATGACCACTTTGAAAGATGAGGACATTGAGACTCGGAAGAGCCAAGGCACCTCCTGTCATGCCCCACGACACCCGGGATGTCCCTGAGGGACAATGAAGGGAGGCAGGAGGAGGGGCTCTGAAGTCCTGAGGGATGGGGCTGCCCCAACCATGAGCCTCAGTGTCCTGGGCATCCCAGGGCCAGAGAGACGCAAGAGTCTCCCTGGGTCATCGCCCGGGGACATGAGTGGAGGGCAGCACGGTCTGACTTCCCTGGAGTCAGCTAGACTCCGTGTGGGGGAGGCGACCCCAGATCTGACATCCTCAGTGGGTGACCCAGGAAGAGGCATGTCACCTCTCCCAGCCTTGGGTTCCTGACACTGGAAACAGGAATCCTGCTGTGCAGAGTCGCCATGGCAACTCAATAAGTGAATGCAGAAAGGCTGTCATCTCCGGTTCCCTCCCTGGATGTGGGGCTCTGAGACTTTTGTGGGGTGCAGGAGTCCATTGGGGTGACACGTGGGTGTGGGGGCGAGAAGCACGGTGAGAAAGAGAGAGCTGGGGTTTAGGGTGGGTTCCCCAGGAAGCTCAGAGACAACTCTTCAAAGTCACCCTACCTACAGGTCAAGAGGTCAGGACTTGTCCCCTCTTCCCCCACTGGCTGTTGGAAGGAGACTTGACCTTGGACAAGATCTCCCTGCAGCTGGGGGCAGTTCCTGCAGGCAGGGGCTCAGGTGGTGCTGGTGCATCCCTAGTAGCTGCAGGGATGGGAGGGGGGGTGCACCAGACGCCCCTCCAGCAAAAAGCCACTTGACACCGGATCAGGTACCAGCACGTTGGTTGCACCATCTGCCAGGCGCCTGTCCTCAGCCACCCAGGGCCGGCAGGGGTGGGAAGGGGCTGCTTCCAGGTGAGCAGGGAACCAGGGAGGGGAGCAGGAGGGGTGCAGTGAGGACTCGCCCTGGCCTGGTTTAGGGGGCTGGGTCCTGGGTGAGCCCGTTGCAGGGTGGGGGCAGGGGCAGGGAGGAGCACCCCTGGAAGCATCTGGACAGTGGAGCAGGAGGCCCAGGAGAAGGGCCGAGCCATGTGAGCTGCCCCGCCTGCCTGTCACCCTGCAGGGCAGAGCCTTACAGCCGGTGCTCGACCCTGGAAAAAATTGACTGCGTTTCCGCCTGACTGCGCCCAGTCGGGCTGCGGGGGAGGGGGGCTGCCTCCTCATCAGGATGGATTTTTCTGCTGCTCTGCTGTAGGAAGAGCAGAAACAGGATACGGGGGCTGCTCAGGGAGGGATCAGCGGCGGCGAGGGCATGTCAGGGGCCGGATCTGTGATGGAGGGAGAGGGGGAGGCTCCGGGGTCTCAGGCCTTGGAGCCCCGGGAAGTGGAACAGGCCCCCCCATCTGGACACGTGCAGTTGTCCTTCCCGCCCCCTCCCAGCCCCCTTATTTCCGTCCATTCCTCCTGCCTTCTGTTGATTTTTCTGTCACTCACCCCTTTGCCCAGAGTCCACCTTCCTTCCCACCCCAACACCCCCCACTCATCCATGCACCCTCCACCCCTCCACCCTTCACCCCTCCATCCACCCTCCTCCCCCCACCCCCCACCCTTCTGTTCATCTTTTTCCTCCTTATTCACCTACCCCAGATCATTCTTTCTCCATTCTTTCTCAGACCTGTTTGCTCAGCACACGTTTCCTGGGGTCCTGTCCGAGCCTGACCTGGCTCTGGCACTACTAAACTCAGGCCCGGGGTCCTTCCATCCTGGATCTCACAGTCTGGTGGGGGATGAGATGGGTCAGCAGAAGAGGAGCCCCTTCCTGGTGGGTCAGGGTCCTCAGGGACACCCACAGTGTGTTGGTCACGCTGCAGACCCTCCAGCGGGCCCCAGAGAGCCTGGGAGAGGAAGGAGCATTGGAAGTCAGCCTGCAGAGGGACAGGGACATGGACACCATGTGTGTGGCTTGGTGCGAACGTGGGTGGCTGGAGTCTGGGGTGGTGTGCAGAGGGGTGGGGGATGGGGTCTGAACCCAGAGGATGGGCAGGGACAGGGTTCCCCAAAGCTTTGGGTCCCAGGCTAGATGATTTAGACTTTTCTCTGCATTCAATGAGTTGTTCTTATTTAAGCAACAGAACCCTTCCCCGTGAAATCTCATGTGGGATTCCAAACTGTGATGGGATATAAAAGTGAAGCCGACCCAGCCGGAGAAAGAGGCCCATCCAGAACATTTCCCGTCCAACCCTCACACCTGCTCCCCACGGTGAGGGCGGTGATGTGGCAACAGAGCCTCGGGATTCCACGGAACCCATTGGAAAACCAGAGGAGGGTATAAGGCGTCCCCTCCTCTGAACGGTCTCCTGACAGACTGCATATTCCACCTCTTGCCGGATAGAGAATCAGAGTATGGGGCAGAATAAAGTAAAGGCTGCTTTGACTCCAAGCTGAGTCACCCTCCTGTTCCCTAGGAGATACACAGGATCTTCCAGAATGTTCTAAGTCCTCAGGCTCATCCCCCACCACTCTCAGGCTCCCCTTGCCAGCCATGGATTCCTGAGTGTGCCCGGACCCACTTCCCCCTAGTACCTGCTCTGGACCAACTCCTCACAGCTGAGGGGCCTCCACCAGGAGCCAGCCCCAGGCCCCTCTTCCTGCTCAGGGGGCCGTCTCTGACCTCCCAGGACTGGCCCTACCAGCTGAGTGGGGCCCTCCCGGCACATGGTAGGTGCTCAATACAGACCTGGAAAACGCCCCAGCCAAAAACCCAATGCGGTCGCTCAAGTTCCGGCTGAGCAAGAAGGAACGGGGGCCCCAGGCCCAGCACTGTCCCCGGCACACAGTAGGTCCTCAGAGAGCGGTAAAGTGACGAGTGCACCCCTATCTCCAGGAGACGCTGAAGAAATGAGGCAGAGCAGGATTGGGGGGGGTGGAGACGCTGGTCACAGGCGGTCTGAGAATGTGCCTGAAACCTCAGGGCACACCGTCACCCCCCTGGCTCGTCTAGCACAGGGAAGTGGGGGTGCAGGACCTTCCCCAGGGAACGCACCCTCATTCCAACTGTTTACATCATTAATTCATACGGCCCGATTTGCATTTTCACTCCAACTCAGTACATTTATGAGGCAATTACTACTCAGAGATGAATTTTTTATGAGTTTCCTTTTAATGTCTCCAGGGCCCTTTATTCTTGAGGAAATCTCCTTGTGGAAGATGGCGAATTTCTCTTGGAGGATGGAAAGCTCACTGCTCTCCCAAGAGCTCGTCCATGGTGCCTCCTCCAGGAAGCCTTCCCTGGACTGGATTGCCCGTAGGGCAAGGATCCCTCCAAAGGACAGGCCGCGACCTGAGTTGGTGGTTAAAAGAACAGACCCCGGGATGGACGTAGATTCAGATTCCCACTCCAGCACTCAGCAGCTGGGCAAACCCGAGCACATGTCTAAACTTCTCTGAACCACAGGACCTTCTTCTCCTGCATCCTAGATGTGAGGAGGGGATTCCGTCTTACCTGCTACCCACCTGGCACCGAGTGCTCCTGCACCACAGAGCAGTGGTCTTCCCCCACTCTGCTAAGTGAGCCTTCTCGGCCTCTGTGTTATTCAGGGGCGATGGGGATTACAGAGCAGGTGGCCACCTTCTCCCGGGAAAGAGGTTGAGATTGGATGGTGCTTTACTATTTCCTAACGTCCCAGACCTAGGGCTCCCCCCCCACCCCCACCATTTCACAGTTGTAGTATTTAAGGTCATGAGAGAAGAGAGATGGGCCTGAGGTCTCACCGCTCCTCTGGAGGCCCAACAGTTGTGCCCCTCTCCCAGGTTCCCAGGCAACTCCAACCCACCCTCTGCACCCCCACTCAGAGGGCTCGCTCCTTCCTTCCTTCCTTCCTTCCTTCCTTCCTTCCTTCCTTCCTTCCTTCCTTCTTTCTTTCTTTCTTTCTTTCTTTGGATTAAACTCAGGGGCCCTCAACTACTGAGCTCCATCCCCAGCCCTACTTTGTGTTTTATTCAGAGACAGGGTCTCACTGAGTTGCTTGGGGCCTCGCTTTTGCTGGCTTTGAACTCGAGATCCTCCTGCCTCAGCCTCCCGAGCCGCTGGTATGATCCACATGCACCAGCACACCTGGCCCAAATGGCCCATCTTCAGGGAAACTTTCTTTGAATGCCTTAATAGAGATGGGGTTTTCCTTGCAAAATACTTTCCCAACTTCTTGCAAAGGCTTTTTCCTCCTTTCCAAACTTTATACCTTATTTTATTCTTTTTTCCCTCTTCTTTCTATTTATCTATCTATCATTATCTGTCACGTCTCTATTTTTTTCTTCTTATTTACTTTTGACAAATGAAAATCGTATATGCTTATGGTCTATAAGATGTTTTGAAATATGGTGGAATGGTTAAGTCAAGCTAATTAATGTATGCATTTTCTCACATGTTTATCTGTAGCAAAACAAAAGTCTACTTTCTTAGCAATTTTTGAAAATACAGTACATTGTTATTAATTATAGTCACAATGTTACACAATAGATCTCTTGAAGTTATTCCTCCTTTCTCACTGAAATTCTGCATCCTTTGATCAGCATCTCTTAAATTTCTTTGCCACATGGTTGAAAAAACATTATACATTCAAAAAAATAAAAATAAAAAATGAAACATTCAGTGGCCCAGGAAGCTCTCTGATGCCCTCAGGCCCTAGTGCCCCCACCCCTACATCTGGAGTCATCGCTTGTCCCAGCTTCTTGTAACCCTATCAGGCAAGTAACAGTAAATGAAACCCTAGCAAGGCTCCTGGCTCACTAATGGACCCTGTGGCCACAGTCCATGCCCCGATTTTAGTTTCTGTGGGGGGTGCTCTATCACTGTCCAGGATCTGCTTCATTCAAGGTCACAGGAACCTCATCCAGGACCAGCCAAACTGCACTGATTTGGTTCATCAATGGACGCTTGGGTTGTTCCTCAAACCTCCAGCTATTGCTCCCTTTTGGATATCTCCTCCTGGGCTTGATGGTAGGGTTTGTGAGAACAGAGTTATGTGTCTGGTTTGCCTATTTCTGTGTCTTTGAAGTAAAGAGTGGGGAGTCTGACAAATAGTGGGTGCTCAATAAACGATCCTCAGCTGTAGGAAAGGCAGATAAGGGGAAGGAAGGGAGGATAGATAGATGGTGGGAGAAGTGAGGATGGATGGATGGATGGAAGGATGAAAAGGTGAATAGATGGATGGAGGGAGGGAGGGATGGGTGGATGGATGAAAAGATGGAAGGAAGAAAGGAAGGAAGGATGGATCATGGATGGACAGAAGGATAAAAGATGAATAGATGGAGGGCGGGAGGGAGGGAAAGATAGGAGGATAGAAGGAGGGTTAGTTATGGAACCTGGCCTGGGTCCCTGGTCCCCTCTCTCCTCTCCTGCCCTGGAGAATCCATCCCCTTGATGGTGTCTCTGGAGGGGGGACCCAGAGGGGGGTGGCTGACTCCCACGGACACCCCCGTGGCAGTGCGCACACACTGTCCCCGGCCCACTCTCCCGGGCTCTGGCAGGTCCCTTCCAGGCCCCCAGGAGACCTCACCCACAGCAGTGGCTTTCTCAGGCCCGCAGTTGCTGGGTGGAGCTGCACCACGTTATGGAAATTTCTATTTCTGCTTTATGAAAACAAAGTAGGGAAGGAAAACTGGCTCTGCTGGAGACACATGCTGGCCCCGTGAGTCATCTCTGCCCGGCCAGGATGAGAGGCCTTCCCGAGCCTGGGCCTCTCGCTGCGTTGCCGGCCAAGGGGACTGCGCCCCTCCTGCCAGCGGCCTTCCACCCACGGTGTCTCAAAGTCGAACCCCCAGGGAACCGGGGCCAGAAATGTACACAGAGAAGCGGGGCCAACGGGGCCAATGTGTGGCAAAAGAGGAGGCACTTTTCTCAGCTAACCAGGGGATCTGGATTTTTGTATGAAACCTCCCATTTTATTATTTATTTATTTACTTTTGGTACCAGAGATTGAACCCAGGGGTGCTGAACCACTGAGCCACCCCCAGCCCCCAACCCTTTTAACATTTTTTTAAATTTTGACACAGGTTCTTACTAAGTTACTTAAGACCTCCCTAAGTTGCTGAGGCTGGCCTCCAACTTGTGATCCTCCTGCCTCAGCCTCCTGAGCAGCTGGGATAAAATCTCCCAGGTTTCCAATGTTAGAAACCAATTCAGATGTGTATGTGTATCTATATTAAATATCACATAGTCTGTGCCAACTGTGGAGGTCTGGGTCTGGCCAGAGGGCCACCAGAGTGACCTCTGTTGTAGGTGCTTTTCTAAGTCCCCAAGTCTGGGGACCCTGCGAGTTCCACCTTCCCTGTGGAATGGTGGCCTCTCTATGCAGCTCTGCACCCCGAGGCCTGAAAGAGAGAAGTGGGGGCAGAGGAACGGCAGGCAGCAGGCTTTCCCTGCTTTTAATTAATGCCTTGATCATGCAGTTCCATGTCAGTCACCGGGTGACGGTGCCAGCCCAAGTCAGAGCCATTTGCGTCTCTGTTCTCCCCCTTCCCGTCCAGCTGGATTCTGGATCCTACATAAGCTCAGGCTCCAGCTTCGAGTTGGCTGAGTTCAACTTCTGCCTCGGTGGCTTCTGAGCTGGTGACCTTGAATGAGAGCCTGGCTTTGCCCTCAGGCTCAGTGTGCTCACTGTGTGGCGTGGGCTCAGGATGCTCTTTCTTGAACCCAGGGGTGTTTAGCCACTGAGCCACCTCCCCAGCCCGTTTTATTTATTATTTACGGAGAGTCTCACTAAATTGCTTAGGGCTGCTCTAAATTGCTGAGACTAGCCTTGAACTTGAGATCCTCCTGCCTCAGCCTCCAGAGCAGCTGGGATGACAGGCGTGCCCACCTCTCCCACCGGGATGAACTTTTGATAAACAATAAAGAAAACCACCTTCTGGCTCCACCTGCCATTTACCAACCTCTGTCATAAACATCTCAGAAACGGAGCCCTGACACTCAAGGGTCCCCTTTGAGCCTTTTTTTTTTTTCTGGGCCACCTTTGTTCGTGGAGGGGGAGGGAGAAAGCACCCAACAGGCTTCACCCTGTAGAGAGCAGTAACTTCTCCTAATTATTTCTCAGCTCCTGGATTCATTAGCGACCCCAGTATTAATTCAGATCTCTGCATTTATCCCCATCTGTCCCAGATTCGTCACCAAGACACTGACAATGCTAATGCGGTAGGCTTTAGCTGGAAAGGATCATTGCAAAGTTAAAGTCGTGGCTCTGATCGAGGAAGGAACCCACCAATTTTGGGTTTGGAAGAAGGAAGCAAAACCCTTCACACACTCTCCCCCCAGCCCCCAGCCCCACGCCCCCAGGCCCGGCTCCAGGCAGCCCGAGCGCCCAGGGGCAGATAACCTCCCGCCCTGGCTGCCGCTTCAGAGAAATTCCTTTTAAATGACTCCGCAGACTTCCCCACCCACTGATTCTCCCTCGTTGGCTAACAGATGGGCTCCGCTAACCATCCCCAGCTTTCAGATAAAGTAGTGTCAGGCGGCGAGGCCCCTCCGAAACGCAGGCTCGGATAATAAATTCCAAGGCACCCCAGCCATCTGTGGGCTGCCAATCACGGGGGCGCCGGCACCCCAGGGCTCTCAGCCTGCTGCTGCGGGGGAGCCAGGTGGGACCTCGGCGGTGGGGGTGCAGCCCGCCCCAGCCCACCCTCCTGCCCCTGCCGCCCCGCCTCGCTCAGCTCTGACCCTTCCCAGTTCCAACGGCAGGGGCCGTCCCAGCCAGGCCCCTCCGCCTCCACGCCGCCCCCTGATGAGGCAAGACCCAGCCTTGTTCCAGCAGCGTGTGATTCAGCGCCAGGATCCTGGGCTTCCAAGGAGGCAGATCTGCTGCCAGATTTTGGTTCAGCAACGTTCCAGGGCTTGGCTTGGGGCCTTCGGCTTCTCCACGGGAGCCTCCATTTCCCTATCTGTAAAATGGGAGTTAGGGACACCAGGTCCCTGTGTGAGAATGTGAGTACAATGAGTGGTGCCTGGTCCCAGAGTGTGAGTGACAGCTGCTGTCACCTCCACCATCCCCATCCCTCAGCCACCAAGCCACACCCCCAGCCCTATGTTGTATTTTACTTAGAAGCAGGGTCTCACTGAGTTGCTCAGGGCCTCCTGTTGCTGAGGCTGGCTTTGAACTCAGATCCTCCTGCCTCAGCCTCCTGAGTTGCTGGGATGACAGGCGTGTGCTCTGAGCCCAGCTTTCACATGATTCTTATGTTGGAGAAGTGTACGTGTGTGAATGTCTTAAGTTGGCACAAAATAGGGGTTTAGGAAATGTTAGTTGCCCCGTCCTTCTCCAATTCCTTCCTTCAAGAGACAGCAAATCCTGCAAGCCCCTCTCAGGACTGGAGAAACTAAGAACAACCCAGGCAGGGACCGCCACCTCCCAGTCCCTGACAGTCTAGGCAGAGGATGGGGGGCTGGAGCAGCCCCTGCAGAGGTGCGGGTTCAGGAGGCGGGACAGTTTCGGGGTGCTTGGTAAGAGGCCATGCTTCTCAGGTGAGCCCCCTCCCTGTGTAGCATGGATCTGGAATGTCCCCCAGGCTCAAGGCCCTGGCTGCTGGTGCTTGCCACTGGGAGATGGTGGAAATCTTAGGAGGTGGGCACTGATCACAGGAAGTGAGTCCCCCTGGGGGCGGGGGTGCCATCAAAGCGTTTCTTTTTGCCCTCAGTCCGTCTTCTCTATCTGCTTCCTGGCCACCAAGGTGGCCCTCTCTGCCACATACTCTCCGCCATCATGGTCTTCCTTAACGCAGGCCCATGGTAAGGCACCGTCCAGGCCACCATGGGCTGAAATCTCCTTGAGCCCACATCATCCTCTTCTTTCTTCTTAGAATTCCTTTTGTGGGGCGTTTCGTGCTGGTGAGGAAAAGCTGGCCAGCACCCGCTCACAGAATCACGGAGGCCATTTGCGTTGAGTTGGTAGCACTTGGGCTCAATCTCCAAGGACAGCTTCCTGAGGCCGGCGTCCAGTATGCACTGTGCATGTGCTGCCCTCTCCCCTCCTGTGCGAGGCAGACCTCACTGACGGACCCTGCTCTCTGTTGTGCTGAGCGCAGTCAGGCCCAGACTGCAGAAAGCCCCCTTGCTCCTGGTCATGGCGGGCAGCCAATTGGGGTGACACAGAATTTTAGACAGGTATCACCCCAGCCTTAGGTTAGGGGTCGGCTGTGTCCAGCTATGTCCGGCCCTCAGCTTGTTTTTGTGAATAAAGTTTTATTGGGACACAGCCACACCCACTGGTTTTCCTATTTCCTATGGTTGCTTAGGTCCTCTGAGGACAGCGCTGGGCAGTGGAGACGAAAATGGCCCAGCCCGTGGAGGCCAAGGCACACACACGCTGGCCTCCTGTAAAGTGTCCTCTGCTGCCCTGGGTTTGCTCCCAGGGCTGGCAGGGAGCTGGGCTGGTTCTGGGGAACTGCGGCTGGGCACCTCATGGGCCGAGTGCGCTGCAGTACCCGGGCCTGCTGCATCCCCAGGACCCACTGGCCGGGGAAGGCTGCTCGGGTGGGCAGAGGGCAGGCTGGGAGTGTCCCACACCTCTCAGGTGGGGGGGCTCTGAGGTGGCCACGCTGCCTTCCAGAGGCGGCTCCCCAGGACTAAGGCTCTTGCTGACCGAGGACCATGACATCGATACACGTGTCACTCCCACTCCAAAAATGGCAGTTCCTAGGAATCTTTGGGCTGTGGATTCCCTCTTGGCTCCAGCTCTTCCGAGTCGAGAACAGGCTGCAGGTTGGCAGGGGACTGGATCAGGGGATCGACTCATCCCATGGGGGCTGCTGAAGGCACCCGGTCACCAATTTTCAGTGTGTATGTCACAGCAAACTTCCTAAGAGAGGGAGCACAAGGCTGATCGGGCATTTCATGCCAATTTATTTGAGAAGGTTTTCCACCCCCCAATCGGCTTCTGAAAGGTCAAAACTACACAATTCTGAGCGTTAAGCTCTTGACCTTGTCCATCTGAAAGGCCCCATGTCCCTGTGCAGGGCAGACCTCCTGAATCTACCCCAGCCTGCTTCCTTTTTGCGTCTTTTCCCATTAAGAGGATCTGGATGGATGGGGAGGCATGGGAGGTGATGGGCATTTGGTGGGGCCATGCCTGTGGCTGAGTCAAGGGGAAGGAAGCTCAGTGCTCAGATCAGCACGAACTCGTTCTTCCACAGAAGCTAAGCAGGCCCAGGGAAACGCATCAAGGGGCAGCCCCTGGTTGTGTGTGCAGACAATTATCTTCCTTTCTCTGGCTTACTTTGCCCACTGAGCATCGACTTGTTGGATGCGTGTTCGGTGAGCACCTATGATGTGGCAGGGCACTGTATTGCAGTCCAGTGACAATCGGGACAAACACATTGAAATGGTAATTGTGACTCAAGGTGGTAAGGCAAGGGCAGGGCTGTATAGGTAGTGTCAGAGTCCCCAGGCTCTACTTCCTGTCACTTGCCACAGTTAGCACACTGCCACCATCTGTGTGACCCCATGCTAATCTCTGGTGCTTTCTGTCTCCTACTTGGGCTGTGAGCCCCAGGAGGGCCAGCTCTATGTCTTACGTTTTCCTGCCACATCCCGGTGCCCCACACTGTGCCTGGCACAGGGCGGGAGCTCAAGTGACATTTCATGACCAAGCTGCTCTATTGAGCTTCACACAAAAGTGGCGGGTGGGGGTGGAGGAGAGCTGAAGGCGAGGGCCTCCGGGGCCTCAGGACCGGTTGCGCTTTCTCCTAAAGGTAAGAAGAAGCCTGAGAGGATTTCTTTTTTTAAATAAAAAAAATGAAAAGAGAAGGTGGCTGAGTCTTGGTAGAAAAATGCAGAAAAAGGCCCCGCAGGCTCCTTCCCAACCCCCAGCAGCTTCCCTTCCCAACAGTGTGGTCAGCGCTCACCCAGGAGCAGCTCTCGAGACCTAAAGTGATGACCAAAAGGACTGGTGACAGGGACTTGGAGTCTCCCGGAGTGGTGGCAGCCTCCTCCCCCAGGGTCCAGGGGCAGGTGGTTCCCACACGCGGAAGGTTCGGGTCCCCAGATTTGGGAGGCCGCCACAGGCGGCCCAGGCCTGGGTGCTGCTTCCTACCCAGGATGCAAAGGTGACCGACCCCCTGGCAGCCTCCTTTGTAAAATAAGGACTCCCCAGGGCAGTCCCGAGAAGGACCCCGCCACCCACTCAGTCATCCCTATGAGAAGTGGGGACGGGGATGGAGATGGGTCTGTACTGGAGCTGGCGGAGGGAAACCGAGGCCCAGAGCTGGGAGGCGACTGTCCCAAGGCCCCACAGAGGGTCGCAGGCAGAGCTAAGATCTCTGGGAAAGTCTCAAGAGCCAATCCACGTGCTCTTCCCTCCTGGACTGCAATTCCCAAACTGTGTTCCGCAGCACCCCGGGGGTATGCACCTGGTGGAATCGCCTGGAGGCACTTTAAATAGCCAAGGGATGCCTGACCGCCGTCCAGCGCCCAGTGGATGCTGGCGAGGTTGTTCCCAGTTGGAGCGTCAGCTCACAGGACATTCTGCCTGATGATGTCATCTCTTTGTGACCCTGGGTTTTCGGTGGTTGTGGGGATAAAAAAGCAGCTCAGCACGAAATCAAGGCAGAACAGGAAAGGAGGGGGCAGAGTCCCAGCTGATGGGGAGGTTTTGGGGGCCATGCAGAGCCCCTAGGGGCCCTCGGGTCAGCCTGAAATGAAAGTGCCTGTTGAGGATTGAAATGAATAGCCGGGTGCGGTGGCCCCCGCCTGTCATCCCAGCAGCTCAGGAGGCTGAGGCAGGAGGATCACGAGTTCAAAGCCAGCCTCAGCAAACACGAAGCACTAAGCAGCTCAGTGAGACCCTGTCTCTAAATAAAATGCAAAATCGGGCTGGGGATGTGACTCCCTGGCCGAGTGCCTTGAGCTCAATCCCCGGTACCCGCCCCCCACAAATACATGTCTATTTTTTTTCCCAAACAGCCACCACATCATTAGGGTGGAAGTGTGTGTTCAACCATTTGCATCTTCATAAGCAGAATGTCAGGGATTTCTTTGGGTGAAACATTTCCTGAACAATAGTGCACTAGGAACCCCAGGAGTCCATGATGCAGGAAGGGGGCAGGTGGCTCAGAGCCCCCAGACAGGGCTGCGGTGCCAGAGCGGCTGGGACTAATGCCTCGCAAAACTGCAGGAAACCAAGTCATTGCCTGGAAACCCGCAGTTGGCCACACTGGAGGCCATGTCCTCCCGGTTCCCCAGGGAGATCGGCCTCTCTCATTCAGTAGGCTGCCACGTCCTTGGCGTTTATCCTATGCATGACGCTGAACCTGTGCTGTCATAAATGAGGTAGTCCCTGTTGTCAAAGGTAGGAAAGGGAAGAAAGGAGAAACCTTGGACAGTGAAGGCACTATTCTTATTGTTTGCTAATAAATCTCTGAGAATCATGGGCTCAGAGAGGTTAAGTAAATTATCCAGAGTCACACAGCAGGAAGGAAGCTAGGTTGGTCACAGCTCACTACCGTGATGATCTCCTGTACCACCTTATCTGGGCACCCAGAGATCAACACCTCCAGGTAAATAAGATCTGGAGGCAAAACTTGACCTCGCTTAAGAAGGGCATGCACAGGGGCTTCTGGGAATGAGATTGGTGTGTAAATCAATGGAATGGAGTCAGAAGTTCCAAAATAAACCCAAATATTATGATCAAATTTCTTCTTTTAACTTTCTTTCTCCTTCCTCCCTCCCTCTCCCTTCCCCATCTCTCTCCCTCCCCCTTTCTTTTCAAGAATTCAACCCAAGAGTGCTTAACCACTGAACCACATCCCCAGCACTTTTTTCATATTTGATTTTGAGACAGGGTCTTGCTAAGTTTCTTAGGGCCTCTCTAAGTTGCTGAGGCTGGCCTCAAACTTGCAATCCTTCTGCCTCAGCCTCTTGATCTGTTGGGAGTACAGGTGTGCCCCACCAGCCTTGCTGGTCAATTCATCTCTGACAAAGATGTCAACACTATCTAAGGGAGAAATAGTCTTTTCAAAAATGGTGCTAGAGACAAACCAATATGTGAAAGAACAAAATTCATAACTGATCATAGACTTATATGTAAGAACTCCTAGGAGAAAATACAAGACTAAATCTTCATGACCTTAGTCTAGGGAAAGCCTTCTTAAATATAATACCACAAGCTCAAAATACAAAGAAAAGCAAAAGACAAATTGGACTTCATCAAGATGAGAAACATTTGTGCTCTAAAGAATGTCAATAACATTCAGAGACAGACCACAGGATGGGGAAAATTAGTTGAAAATCATATACCTTGTAAGGATCAGATTTCTACAATATATAAAGAGTGCTTAAGACTCAATAATAAAAGATCCAACTTTTAAAAATGAGTGAAGGGTTTGGATGGGCCTCTCCTTTAGACACATATACATAAAGACCTGTTCAGCATATTGGTCATAAGGAAAATGCAAATCAGGAGCATGACAAGGTAAATCCTCAGCGTCTACTGAGGTGGCCATAATCAAAGACAGACCACAACACACACCAGTGAGGGTGTGCAGCAATTGGAACCTTCCTGCATTCCTGATGGGGATGTAAATGGTGTGGCCCTCTGCGAAGCCATTTGCCAGCTTCTTCGGAAGTCAGTCACAGAGTTACCCCAGGATTCAGTTACCCCAGGACTCAGTTACCCCATGACTCAGTTACCCTAGAACTCAGCAGTACCCCACTCCTGGGTACAGATCCAAGAGGAAAAAAAAACTATGCTCATTCCGCAATGTGCACAAGAACCCTCATCACAGCATTACTCACAACAGCCCAAACAGAGCTGATTCAGATGTCCACCCTGGTGAATGGATGGGCAGATAGCCTGTGCCCACATGAGGGATATTCTCAATGGTAAAGAGGAGCGGAGCGCCTACACACATCGCATAGCGGATGGACCTTCAGTGCGCTAAGTGAAAGAAACACATCAAATAAGCTGTGACGTGGCATGGCCCCTTCTAGGTGAAATGTCTAAAATGGGCACCACTATAACAACAGAACATAGATTAGTGGTGGCATATATACACAACGGAGTATTATTCAGCCATAAAGAAGAATGAAGTCCTGCCATTTGCAGGGGACAGGAGGACATCATGCTAACTGAAATAAACCAGGCATGGACGACAAGTACACATGTTCTATTTCATACGTAGAAGTTAAAAAGACCACCTGACTGTAGAATAGTGATTGCCAGAGGTTGGGGGTTGGGGGAAAAGGGTGGCTGGAATTGAATCGTGCACACTATATGCATGGATTGAAATATCGCATTGAACCCCATTGATATGTGCAATTCATCCACATGCATCACATATGAAATTAAAAAAAATTAAATATAATCAAAAATAATGAAATAAGTGTTAGAAGTGCTGGGATGGCTGGCCATACCACTGTGGAGGAGGCAGGGGCCAGAGCTAAAGATCCTGGGTTTTTCTACTGAAGGGCGTAGAAAGTTCTAGAAGCTTTTCAGCAAGGGAACCTCAAAGTTAGAGATGAGAGAGGAGGCTTCTTCAGGACCCTCAAGGCACGTGGTGAGATTCAGAGAGACACTAGGGGAGGGAGCAACCGGAGAGTGCAGGCCTGAGGGGTTTAGCAGGCATGATTGACAGGTCTTGGTAAAGAAGAGCTGGGTGCCGGGATTGGCAGAAAAATAGATCCTCAATAAACAGATGCAGGAGAGGTGAAGGAAGGAAGGACTCCTGCTCCTAGGAGTGTCAGGATGCCACCAGCACCTCGACTTTGCTCTCCCCTCTCACCCTGGGGAAAGGGCTGGGAGCTAACATTGGTTGAGGTGGCACCGCCTGGTAGGGAAGCGCTCCACCCAGCTTTCCTGCTGCACCTGGCTGAAGCAGACATGCAGCAGGGACTCCCGAGGAGCTAGAGGCTCCCAAACTCACAGACCTTCTCTACCCATTTATTTAATTTAATACAAAATTTTGGGTCCTGTAGGAGATGCTGTTGGTGCCTGCCCGCATGTCCTTGGCTTTACCTTTCCAGAACATTCCACCTCCGCCCTCAGCTACCAATGTGTGTCTCCTTTCCCAAGGTCTCTCTGGGCCCTGGGGATTCCTCTGCCCGGGAACATGGTTAACTGGAGCCACCAGGGGATTAAGGATTCCCCCACCCCCGTCCCAGGAGCAGCCTGGACCCGCCATCTGGGACTTGGTGCATCAGTACCCGGCTCCTGCTCGCACTTGGTTCCACCCTGTCTCCCAGGGGTTTCCCCCTGGGATTAGGTCACAGTGGCCCGTGATGGCCATGTCCTTGATCATGTGACCCGTGTTCTGTCAAAGCCAGCCTATCTGACCCCACTACTTCCTCCGCAGGACCCTGGGGATGGTCCGGACAGTCCTTGTCTCAGGATCCTCCTGGCAGCCAGACGGTTTGGTGAGCTTGATCCTCCCAGGACTGTCAGTCTCAGGAAGGACAGCCCAGTGTGGAGGACACAGAAGGGTAGCCATTTGTGGGTCCTTCCGCCTGGAATCCATCATCTCCACCCAACCCCTTTCAGCCTGGACCAGAATACTCCCACCCCACCCCGAGATTTCCAGGGGTACCCTCACCTCTGACTTTTGCCAACTTGACCAGGACAGAGGCAGTGGACACCATGCCTGATAGCCACTGTTGAAAGGTCCAGGGGGACCCCAGAAGCCAAGCGGACAGGCCCCCACCCCAGCTGGAGGTAACGCGATTAAGTCATTCACTGCTGGGACCTGCAGATGGCAGTAACATATAATCACAAACATAAACAGTTTTATATGGTAATTATGAATTCTGCCTATTTTTTTTATCAGTGCAACCCAGACCCAAGATTATTTTCTGCTTGATATCATTCTAATTCTGACGCATCTTCCTCACCTCCACCCAACGCGGAAGGATCACGACGGGGCTCTGGGTTCTAACACGGAACATGACAGAATCGGGGCCTCTGATTCTCAGGGGTCGTGTTACACAGATGTCACCAAAGTTGGTTTGCTCCAGATACTTTGTTCAAAATGTGGTCAACAGACAACCATCCCAACCCTCTAGTCCACAGTCCTGGTCCCAACCGGGGCCACCCTGGGGTCTGTCGGGTTCAGCCACTGTCTGTCCGTCAGTCTTCCTGATTCTAGTACTGTCTCTTCCAAATTGGGTGGCCCCTGCTTCTTTTTTCCCCCAAAACATGCATCTCCCTGCCCCCTGTTCCTTCCTGGGGGGTCATCGCTTGCCAAATGGGGCCTCCGTCGGCCAACAGCTTCAGCTAGGATCCAAGGAAACCCTGTTCCCTCCCCTCCCCAACACACCCACCACAGCCACAGGGCTCCACGCGCTCCATAGCCACCGGTCCAGTCCCCCTTCACCTCCAGGGCTGCCCCTCACCCCCCATGACCACTCAGCTTCCATCTTACCCCCCCATTCCACTGACCCACCCCCCACCCAGCAGCCAGAGCCATCCCTAAGACGCACACCTGGGGTTCTTCACCCACCCCCCCCCCCCGAAAAATGGCCACACCTCACTCCAGCCTAGAGGCCGTACATCCTCCCCACCCTCCCCCTCCCCATCCCCCACCCTCCCCCTTCTCCATTCCCCATCCTCCCTTATCCTCCCTCATCCCCCTATTCCCTCCCATCCCCCTCCCCTCCCCCACCCTCCCCCATCCTCCCCCTCCCCCTCCCTACCCCCAACCTCCCCCTCCCCTCCCCCATCCTCCCACCCTGGACACTCAGCTCACCTCCACACACTGTCCCCCAGGCCTGTCCCTGAGGTAGCTCATTCCCATCCCAGGGTCTCCCCACCTCTGCTGGCCCTGCCTCCTGCATGGTCCCTACATGTGGTGCAGAGACATCGTCACACTGCTCATCCGTGTCTTGCCAAGGACAGTCCCCAGAGAACCTTCCCAGACCACCAGCGCCCGCGCCCTCTCGGCTAGCCCACCCACACTGTCTTCTGTCTTCTTCTCCTGTCCTCCACCTTCCTCCCCACCCTGCCTCCTGCTAGAAGGACCCCCCTCGAGGCAGGGCTCTGCTTGATTTGTTCACTGCCGTTTCCAGGTCCTCACAGAGGCCTCGCACATAGTAGGTGTTCAAGAGACAATTGCCTCATGAGCAATGCCTTCTGTCACTCCCCCAAGAGCGTTGGGGAGAGGCCTGGCTCCTTCCCGAGGACAATTATGTATTTATGAGGTAATCAGCAGTTGAAAAGTCCCCATAATAGTGACTGGAGCTTAGCATACAAATAAATGGAACACCATTAAGGACATTTGGTGGTAACTGGGGTGAGGGAGCGAGGGCAGGCTGGTTAGTAAGGGGACATTCCCCCTCCTGGTCCCTGCCCCTCCCTCTGCCTCTGTGCCCGGGCAAGTCCTGGGCGAGTCCCTGAGGGAAACCTGGAGAGGCCATGGTGGGTGACCCAGCCAGGTGATCTCAGCAGGGGGGGACCCAGAGCCCCACGGACAGCATCCTGCCTTTAGAGATCCCCAGGGAGCACAGCTCCACAGTGGGCCTTCCTGCTCGCAATGCCCAGCTTTTCTGCAAATGACTTCATCTCTGTGGGCCTCAAGGTTCTCATCTGGGAAATGGGGCGAATAATGCTGGGGGGGGGCAGGGACTCTTAGATCAAACCAGCTTGACAGCTGAGAGGCTCTGGTCTGTATCACCCTTTTGCAGAAGGAATGAAAGGGCCCTGCTTCAAGTCACCAAGCCAGTGGCAGAGAGGGAGCCCGGGCCTCTGATTCTGATTCAGAGCAGCTTCGGCCTCGTCTCACCAAGACCCCTGGAAACCCTGGAAGAAAATGAAGCCGTCCTTCTGGGGCGCTCTGGACACCCAGCTGTCATTAGAGTGGAGAGGTCAGGTGTTTGTTTTCTTCTTATCCCAAGTACTGGGTGCACCCTTTCACAGGCATTATGTGATTTAAGTCTCACAAAGAAACTCTGGAAAGTGTGTCTTTCTTATGGAGAAGGGAAAGGCTCAGAGAGGGCAAGTAACTCACCTCACGCAACACAGCCCAGAAGTGGTACAGTAGGGATTTGAACCGGGGTCTGGCTGTGTCTGACACTTTTACACCACTGTGCTTTCCAGTTCATGCTGTCTGTGTGCCCTGCCTGATTTTCTCCACGTGGTACCCCAGTTTGCAAGGCAGTGGAAGCATCCCAATTGCTAGCCTAACCTGGTCTTTGGAGAGGGGCCTTACCAACCTGCCCGCCTGGAGCCGCAGCTGTCACCCTCTTCTCTTATTTCCACCCCAGGGCTCCCAGAAGGCAGCAGGTCCTTGGCTGGGGATGGCAAATTGGCCAGATGGACCAGATTCCCGAGGCAGAGACTCTCGCTCCCCAGCCTAGCTGCGGGCCCACACTGAGCATGCGCAGGGAGCCCTCCAGACCTGCCAATTTCCCAGTCCTCGGGCTCAGCCCAGTGCCGTCCCTGCATGGGACTTTGGAAAACCCTGAAAACAGACTTCCTGGGGCCCGAGTCATCTCTGATCTTTATGGCGAGGGAGGCAAGACTTTGTTCCTGGCAGCAGTTGGCACCAGCCGTGCCAGAAATCGGAAAGTGACTGCGAGCCTTGCCCGGGTTCCAGGGGGCCCCGAGGCCCAGGTCACCGGCTGATGGGCCGCTTGACAGCCCGGTGGGGCGGAGGGGACGTTCTCTGCCTCCTCCTTCTGGACATCGCTTTATGGTTTAGGAAATTGTTTTTTTCTGGGATGCAATGTCATTTATTTAATGTGGTCACACACTACACATTTGGTGATGTCTATTCCTGTTCATAGACTCACCTCCATGTCTGCGGCCCTTTCTCTCTGTAGATGCCCACAGTCGAGGGGTTTTAAGTCACCGACATGAAAACAAAGCCGGTCGCTGTTGTGATAAATGGTAGGTCATGATTATGAAACTGAGCTGTATGCAACAAGAAGGGAAGGGGACTACTACTAACACTGTGTAGCTTGCTGCCCAACACCTAGCGCTCAGCGAAGTCCATCGGGATCAAGGTGCAGGAATGCTGTGTCTGCACATGGCAGAAGGCATGAGGACAGGGCATGGGGTGGGGGGTGGAACTCTCATAGGCAAAACCTAGACCCAGGAGACAAAGTTCTTCTGTCATCTGCCAGGTGGAAGGAGAGCAGTGCACCCACTCTCTGCAGGTTCAGGATGTGCAGCAGCAGCATCTTCTCTTCCTCACCATCAGCATCTGGATAACAGGGCACAGTGAGGACTAGATAGTTTAGGAATGTTTTTTTTTTCTAGGATGAGTGTGTGCACCACCATTGTAGGGAGATGTGGGGAGAATGACAACCTCCTGCACCAGAATCCAGTTTACAGGATGAAGGAGATGAGAGGATACTAAGAGGAAGAGGGGAAGTGTGAGATTCCGGGAGTGGATGCAGAGTAAGACAAATGGGTGCCCATATTCTAAAGTTCCTGGCTCACTGTTTTGGGAGTTGACATAGGAAGAAACCAGACACACTGAGGGGAGCTCAGCAGAGGCTGCTACTGTGTGAGCTCACAACTGGATTCAAGAGGATGGGACAATCCACGTATTTCATTTAAGCAGCCCCAGAACACTCTCCTAGGGAATCCATCACCACTCCATAGCTGCTCCTCCTGCTGTCAGGATGAGGCTCCGTGTCTCCTTTATCCAGCCAGACTCGGAGGCTACAGGTGCTGCTGGCACCAGGGTGTGTGTCCCAGAGGGGGCTGCCCACTATGTCCCTGATGGAGATGCCACTAGAGAGGTCCAATTTCTTACTCTCCAGGGACTGACAACCCCCAACTCATCAGGGCCATGGTCAGTGAATCACTAGGTGTGGAAAGACCAGGAAAACCCTGGCCTTCAGAGTCTCCCAGCCTCCTCATGCAGGCAGGACCACCCACTGCACCCAGATTTGCAGCCCGGTGGGCAAGCAGTCCATAGGGGCACTATGGCTTCAAGGACCAGTGGGACACATCCCAGTCCTGGAATAGCTCAGCTGCTGTGAAGCCTCCAAGGTCTTGGGTCACATTTCTCAATCCGAGGATTGAAGGATGTGGTGTGTCAAGATATATAATAGTTCACTTTTTTCACGTATGCCCAATTCAATCAAATCCATTACCTATTCAGTTCAATGCAGTGCTCATGTGGAAGATCAGGATTGTGAATTACTTATTTTCCTTTTTTCCCCCTTTTGTGACTGAGAATAAAATATTATAAATATAGTCACTTTTTTCTTTCTTTTGCCTTTTCTATTTTTTCTAATTAGTTACACATGAGAATAGAATGAATTTTGACACGTTACATAAATGGAGTATAACTTCTCATTCTTCTGGTTGTACATGATATAGAATCACACTGGTCACATATGCACACAGGGTAATAATATCTGATTCATTCTACTATACTTCCTACACCCATACCTCCTCTCCTCCCTTTACTCCCCTCTGTCTAATCTAAAGCAGTCCCTGCCTTATTGTGGATTAGTATATGCATATCAGAGAAAACATTTGGCCTTTGTTCTTTGGGATTGGTTTATTTTGCTTACCTGATATTTCCGAGGTCCATCCATTTACTGGCATAAACCATAATTTCATTCTTCTTTAAGGCTGAGTAATATTCCTTTGAGTATACATGCCACATTTTTTAATCCATTCATCTGTTGAAGGGAATCTAGGTTTATTCCATAGTTTTTCTATTGTGAATTGATAAACATTGATAAACTTCAATGTGGCTATATTACTGTAGTATGCTAATATTAAGTGCTTTGGGGACAATAAACCTAGGAGTTGGATAGCTGGGGCAATTGGTGATTCCATTCCAAGTTTTCTGAGTAATCTCCATACCACTTTTCATAATGGTTGCACCAATCTGCAGGACCACCAATAATGTATGAGTGTACATTTTCCCCTATATCCTCACCAACATTTACTATTGCTTGTATTCTTGATAATTGCCATTCTGAATGGAGTGAGATGAAATATTAGAGAAGTTTTGATTTGCATTTCTCTAATCACTAGAGATGTTAAACTTTTTTTATATATTTGTTGATTGATTGTATTTCCTCTTAATGAAGTATCTGTTCTGTTCCTTAGCTCATTTATTAATTGACTTGTTTGTTTTGTTAGTGTTGAGTTTTGGGAGTTCTTTAATTATTTTAGAGATTAATGCTCTATCTGTGGTGCACATGGTAAAGATTTTTCTCCCATTCTGTAGGCTCTCTCTTCACATTATTGATTGTTTCCTTTGCTGAGGAGAAGGTTTAGTTTGACTACATCCCATTTATTGATTCTTGATTTTAATTCTTGTGCATTAGGAGCCTTGTTAAGGAAGTTAATTCCTTGGCCAACATGGGACTACTTTTTCTTCTATTAGACCCAGGGTCTCTGTTCTAGTGCCTAACTCTTTGATCCATTTTGAGTTGAATTTCAAGCAGGGTGAGAGATAAGGATTTAATTTCATTTTTCTAAATATGGATTTCCAGTTTTCCCATCACGATTTGTTGAAGAAGCTGTCTTTTCTCCAATGAATGTTGTGTGTATGAAGTAAGATTCCTTCCTACACAGGATCTAGCCAATGCAAATGCAGGAAAATTGGCAGAAGAATTTAAGAGGTTTGGAGTTACACCAAGGGTAAGAGTATGTGAAGCCACTCTAGACACTCCTCTTGTGGAGAAAGAAGGCATCCATGTGCTTGATTGGCTGATGTTGCACCATCCCCCAACCAGATATATTTTTTACTCTTAAGTGTTTGAAAAATTATTTTTCATGCTCCACCTGGCTGTTTCATTGATCTCTGTGGCACTGAAGGCCTTGGGATGCTCCAGTGCTGGTTGCTGTAGCATTAATTGAAGGTGCCCTGCAGTATGAAAATGCACCGTCTCTAAGGCAAAAGCGACGTGGGACTTTGAACAGCAAATGTCTCTTGTATTTAGAGAAGCATCGTCCAAAAATGCAGCTGTGCTTCAAGGCTTCAGTGGGCACAGGAACAACTCCTGCATTCAGTAAGTCATGGTGCCTGATGCTACCGCCTTGGAAATGGGACGTGTGATGGGACCTAATTGGGTGCAGATACCAGCCAACTTGTTGGTGTGCTGGATGGGGCTGATGGAACTTCCCTATGAGTACTGGAAAGGAGTTTCACCAGGCCACAGGATGGACAGAATTATACCATCTATGTTCTGGTGATGATCAACCTACTTATACATTGAGCAAAAACTACTTTCTGTTTGGCAATTAAAATGTGTTATGCTTTGGTTGTGAGTTGTCCCCCAAAGTTCATGGGTGACAATGGAGAAATGCTCACAATGAAGTGATTAGATTATGAATGCCATGGCCTAACAGTTGACCTAAAAAATCCTGATTTTTTTAATACTTTTATTTTTATTTATTTTTTTTTTAGTTTTGATAGATCTTTATTTTTATTTATTTATATGTGGTGCTGAGAATCGAACCCAGTGCCTCACACATGCCAGGCAAGTGCACTACCACTGAGCCATAACCCCAGACCCCAAATCCTGATGGTTTTGAGTGGATGATTTGAGAGGACTAGGTACTGGGTGGTAACCGCCAGCAGGTGATGTGAGTCAGCAGGAAGGAGATCGTGGGTGCACGCCCTTGTGGGTTACATTTTGTCCCTGGGAGCTTGCTCTGTCTCTCTGCTTTCCTGCTGCCATGGGACAGGGTAGTTTTCCTCTGTCATGGGCTTTCACCATGATATTCTGCCTCTGCTCTGGGCCCAAAACAATGGTGCCAGCTGATCATGGACAGAAACCTCTGATATTGTGAAAATACCTTTTCTTCTTCTAAGATGTTCTTGTTAGGTATTTTGGTCACAGTGACAAAAAAGTGACCACCACAAAAAAAAAATGCATATCATTTTTTACAGAAAAAAACAATACCCTTTTATTTTAAAAATTATATCAAATTAGTTTTCCATATGACACCACATTTTAAAAAAATGTGGTGCCATACGGAAAACTATGTCGCCACAGTCTGGGCTGCTGGACAAATTCAGACACAAGAGGTGCAAGGCCTTCTTGGGTGGAGCCCTCCCCACCTCCTGGTCACAAGGGCTCAGGCCAGGGCCAGAGCACAATAGGAATCCTGTCCCACTGAGGATGTGACTTCAGCTGGCAAGGCCAGACTGACAGACTGTGGCTACAGACTGTAGCTCCAACCCTGCTACCTTCAGCTGGCCAAGAGATTCAATAATGGCATGTTTCTTTCAAGGATTAATTGGGATAACCCTAGTAAGGTCTCCTTAATCTCCCTCCATCTGGTTCCAACTGCCCTCACAAGCTTTTCTAACTTTCTAAAGAATTTGTAGGAAGCATGCCTGCAATCCCAGTGTCTTGGGAGGCTGAGGCAGGAGAATCACATATGCAAAGCCAGCCTCAGCAACAGAAAGAGGCCATAAGCAATGTAGGGAGACCTTGCCACAAAATAAAATGTAAAAAACAGTCTGGGGATGTGGCTTAGTTGTAAAGGACCTGTTGAGTCAAGACTTGGTTAAAAAAAAACAAACATACATTTGCACAATATCTATGGGTGAGGTGTTGGGTGGGGAGACTTTATTTGGCTTCAGGGTCATGTGGCATTCCTGTACTTCATAGACGATATTAATCTACTACCTGACAACACTTCCCACACTCCAGATACAACCAGGTTCTGTGGGAAAAAACAGGTGCTTGGAAATGGTAACCACAAGAATTCATTTCATTCCAAAGCCCAAATTCCAGAAGATAACCAGCTTTAGAAATGAGTCTGAATTTGATCCTTCTACCTTGGAATAACCTGTGAGGGTTTGACAATGAAGGGCTGGCCTACTTCCATTCCACCTCAGATTCCCCAGGGCATTGATGACCTCAATTATGATATGTGACCTGGGAACAAGGTTCTGCAGCCCAGGGTTCTTGGCCTTCCACAGCAGGCTGGTCTGACTATGGCCTGATGGATGTCATTCCTCGGCAAGAGAGTCAAGACAAGAGCCTTTTTGCCCTACTGGCATGTGCTTCAGCCACAGAACTGTTTTTACCAGACTTACATGGCCCCTAGATATGCAGGGTAGCATTTTAACTTGTGCCATAGAGGGGTAAGTTGAGGCAAATGGTCACGGAGTGGCAGAGATAGGGAGACACTAGACCCAGTTTAGCACCTCCAAGAGGCGGCACCTCTTGGGCTTCAGCAGTGGGCATTCTTGGCCTGCATTGTCCAGGAAAGCTCAGCACCTTGTGGGGTGAGCACAACATTGGAAGGAGCAGGTGCTGGCAGATGTAAAAATGGGTAATGTGAGGGGCATTCTGTGACCTCTGTGAGCTCCAGTGTCTGTGTGGGTGTCAGTAGAATCCCCCTTTTGTAGACCAAGTAATAAATGGATCTTTGGGGGAGCAGTATATGGGCACATCATGTAACCTGCATTGTGTAACCTGTGCCTTTTGCATGAGAGGACTCTGCTCTTCTGCCCACCACAATATCCCAAATGCAAGCCTGATCCTGGCTCTCTCAGTACCCAAGTATGTCCAGTCTCATACTCTCCTTCCCTTGATGTCCTCTTCCCAGACGCCACTGCCTGATGTCCCTCATGCTCTCCTGAGACCTTGCATGGGATCACAGGAGGCAGAGACTGCTGATTGTCATTACTTGAGGTCCCAGGAACCCTGTCCTCTGCTGGCACCTAGTGGGCAACTTGAGTTCCAAGGTCTTGGGTCAGACAAATGCACGTTCTCTTTTCCTTCCTGCTCCCCTCCCTGCCTCTCTGCTTATCCTGTCCTCTTACCTTCCAGTCCTCCCAGGCTGCCATCTACCAGATGTGGCTGGCCTGGTGGCTGGACTATCTCCCTCCCTATCTGAATGTAACCAAGAAAAGCCAATCATCATGGGGATGGCTAGACCTGTTGGTGTTGCCAAGACCAATATGAAAGTAAGAGGGCAATGGGTCTTAAGACAGGGCCTGGGGCTGAGAAAATAAGAACCAGAGTATTGTGGTTGTTCTGAGGGGATCTTACACAGCAGAGGGCTAGGAGTTCCCCACAGGACATGGTAGTCAGAACTGGAGGGCCAGGAGACCCCTTGACTCTAGGACCCTCCAATTATGATTCTAAGCTGTGTATCTCTAGGGACACAGGCTCCTGTTGCAGTGAAAGGAAGAAGGGTGGGTCCACTTGGCTGGCAGTATCCCAGTGGGCACTTGGTACATAGGATTGCTGTAGTGGGGATGGTATAATTGTGTTTGGGAAATCAGGGGTGGGTGTGGCTAGTAGGGGCAGGGGGGCCCTCAAATCTAGCTGATACATGAGCAACCCTGCTGGGTTGGGGGATAGTGCCCTGTGTGGGGAGACCACTGGCCTTTGTCCCAGGATCAAAGCACCTCTACTGTCCTGTGCCAGTCATTTTTGGCACTGGCAGGGAGTTCCATGTTTGATGGTTCATGAGTTTGATGGTTTTGTGTCCCTGAGTTTCAGGCTTTGGGTCACCTAAGGAGCTGAGTATCCCTTAAATAGGGGAGCTACCTGGGGCCAACCTGTATATATCTGGGTGTGGAGATGCTCTGCTGTTTTAACTTTTCAGATTTCAGGGAGAGGCAGCCATGGTTTCATAGTATTCTTTCTCCACACACACACCCAGGACCTCTCCCACTGTTGCAGTTACCATTTCCTTGTGTCTGAAGACAAGTCATTATAAGGCTCTCTGTCTTATTATATGGGCTGACCCCCTGGTACCAGAATCACATTTCTCTCACACATTCCATTGTTGGAGCCCAGGGGACCAAGGAAGCTGTGAAGACAAGTATGGCCAGGGTGGGTGGATCCTCTATATGCAGAAGGGGCAGCTTTGGTCTGAGAGGCTGCAGAGGGATGGGACTCATCCCTGTATTTGCTCTCTGAACCACCTTGATGTTCTAGAAGGGACATCTGCCTTGAAAGGAAGGGATTTATCTGTCACAATTGGATAGAGACCTGCCTATGAACCTGGAGTTCTGGAGCCACAGAGGAGGAAAGAGATTGACCAGTGCTGTAGTAGGTGATTTTAAGCACTGACTAGTGCTACAAATACTGTGGAGAGGGAAGGTCAATGGCTTGTCTGAACACTGTCCTGGGGCACTAGATGGGAGGATTTATGGTGAGAGTCAGGGCTGCTGGGTAGCAACAGGTTCTCCTCCACATGCTAATGATATGCTGACATCTGGAGGGATAGACAGAGCACAAAGGATGATAAATGCCCTAACCACAGAGGTAGGATCTTGAGGGTCACTAGGGCCTCCTGGCTCATTGGCCACTCACTTGTCTCAAACAGAGATGGAAAGCTTTGTTATTTTCCAGTCCCAATGTATACATGTTGCCAAATCCACTCCCAGTATTGATGACAAGAAGTGACCTAGTGAGCCCAGGACACACAGTGCATTGCCCAGATTCTCAGGCAGCACTGGCGAATGCTGTTTGTTGGGGAAAATATTCCATACAATGGTGAAGATGGGGCTTTCCTCTAAAAAGTATGGGTTCAAATTTAAGAAATAAGGGAAAGGGTCTTAAAATTATTAGTCAATCCAGGTGTGGTGGTGCATTCCTGTAATCCCAGTCATTCACTCTCTCAGTCAGGAAGTTATTGAGCTCTAGGGCCGCAACCCCAAAGTAGTGAGACCCAGTCACAAAATGAAACATAAAAATCCTTCTGTAAATCTCTTTGTTTGTTTATTTTTATGTGGTGGGTGCTGAGGATTGAACCCAGTGCCTCACACATGCTAGGTAAACGTTTTGTCACTGAGCTACAGCCCCCGCCTTCTGTAAATCTCAGTGGGAAACCAACTTTGTATCTGTCTTCTGCACACCCAAAACATGTTGTTATTCCAAATTTGCATATTGTCACGCTCTACACCTTACAGTGAACATGTACCATGTCTTTCTCTGACATCTAATCAGAAAGCAAGGAAGATACATAAACAGAGTCAGACAAAGTAGAAACAATAAGAATTTATGTATTGGGGGACCAAGATTAAGGCCATGGAGGCAAACATATGAGGGATTAGGAAGCCCCTTCAACTAGCAGTGAATAGCATAGCCAGGTCGAAGGCCAAGAAAATTGCCCACTTCAGATCAAACAGGTTACCATCAAACCAGAGTGTGGGTTTTGTGGTGGTGTCATGTCAGGCATATATGTAGATCTCCTCTATGCTCAACAGTGAGTGTTTTAGATCCATAGTGTTAAACTCTGGACTGCAGACTTGGACCCCAGGTCTGGAATGGGCACTTCAAAACCAGCTTCCCCTCCAGTCCCAGCAGTGCAAGTTTCAAGACCACTGCAGGCCTGAGGGGGGAGCTGGAAAATGGGAAGTCTGGATATGATGTCCCATATCCAGCCCACCTGTGAGCAAGTCCAAGCCTGACTCAAAACCCCTGCACTGCACTGTAGGAAAGCCTGGCCAGCTGTTGAGTGATGTGCACAAGGGCATCTGGGGTGATATCATACCCACAAGTCCAAGCAGCCCATTGCTGCTATTCAGGGTTGAAGGGTTGGTGAGTTCAAGCCCACAGCCTGGGCTGAGCTTCCTGGGTGGGTTACCCTAAATGAATGTGGAGCCACCAGGGCTCCTACATGAGGACTGAGAAGTGGCTCTAGAACTGCTGTGGACCTGGATACTTACACTTATTCCCTCCATCTGCTGTGCAATCCAGCTGGTGGAGACTGGAGTTGAGGCAATGCTGCCACTGTGATGGAGGTTCCCTGAACCAGGAAGCAGCTCATATTATGTTCCAAAAACTTTCCAAGAGGCAGGAAGGGACTGTGCTAGGAGAGCCTAGGAAGGAGGGGTGGTATCCACAGATTCCTCTGTGCTGCAGGCTAGGATGATGGCGGAGACACTGTGTGCCAGGTGGGAGGGTGCATGGTCCATAACTGGGATCACTATAAGCAGGGCAGCATTGCGAATGCATGTTCTCCATGGAACCAAGGGGGACTGCCAGATGAGGGCTGAGGTGTGAGTAGTGAGACAAAGGAATGATTCAAATGGGGTTTGGGGGGAGACCTGATGCAAATGGGGTTTGGGGAGCAAGTGGGCTGCCTGTGCTGCCTAGGGCCATGGACCTGGGCCAAGGGCAGGAGCTGTCATTGGAGGCAGGTGCAATTAGAAATATTAGTGCCATAGAAGAGGGAGTAGTGTCCATGGCCATGTCCTCAGCACAGTGGATGGTGAGTCAGGTGAGCAGAGGACTTGGCTGTGTGGGTGGGGGAAACTCTTATAGCAGTTAAGTTCTGACCAAGACTATTGGGGTGCAGGTGGAAAGGACTAGAGTGGGCCTTGGAAAGGAATGGAGAGGAGCAGGAGCAGGAAGAGGAGGAAGAGGAGAAGCAAGTGATCAGAAGCAAGTGGAGGAGTAAAAGGAGGAGGATGAAGAGGAGGAGGAAATGGAGAAGGACTAGGAGGAAGAGCAGGAAGAGGACCATTGGGAGATTGAACAGATGGATGAAGAGAAAGACAGGAAGCAGAATCAAGGCACATGGAGGTTGGGGATTGTATTCTGCAGGGGGTAGGCTTGCAGGGGAGAGGGACCTGGATATGAGGTGTGGGAAGGTAAAAAATGGGAGGTGCCACAGTGATTTTCAGGTGAGGAGGGACATGAAAAAATGTAGGGTAACTCCCTCCTTGGGACTGGGCCTCATGAGAGATCAGGGTTAGTGGGATGAAGCAAGGGAAGAGAAGACAGGATTCTCCACTCATCACTACTTAGTGAGGGGGAAGGAGGATAGACAGAGAGGTTTAGGTGTCCATCAGGCTGCAATTGCCACTGATTGCTGGCTGGATATCTGGGATGTGGGAGGGGTCTGTGCGTGGGGTCTGTGTGTTAGTAGTCTCACTATGGGCCCCAGATGGGACACAAGAATAGAGAGGCAGCCTGGTTGTAGAGGCCTCCACAGCTTCTTATCTCCCCTCCAAGGCCTCTACACTATCCTCCAGCTTCTTCTTTGTACCTGGAACTTCTGTGTGCAGGGTGCCTATGTCTTCTCCAAGCACATTAGAGGACTCTTAACAGGTCTCTTAACAGGCAGCAGAGCATCTTGATGGTAGGGTCATAGACATTGGCTTCTTTTCCTTTGGGGGCCTCCAGGTAGCCATTCTTGCTTGAGGACACCTCTCTGATGGACCACAGAAATGCTTTTCTCCATGCTTGAGCCCTGGAGAGCTGGACAGATGGTGTTTCTCCAGCCTTTCTTTGGCCCACTTCTCTGGAATGAGGAGCAGCTGGGGTCTGGCTCTGGCAGCACTGCTGCCTCTGTATCAGCCTGAGCCATGGCCAGCCCTCATGCAGCAGATCTGAGGGGGCTGCAGATAACAGGCCTTTCACACAGAAGATCTTGGGAAACACCTGGGCCTTTTCTTGAAAGGTGTTTCCTTCTCCAGACACAGGACTGAGTTCCAGAGAACTGAGGTCTCCCTGGGTCTCCAGGGGCTCTACTGATGTTTCTTCCTATATTCTCAAGGCACCTAGTTCCAGATCCTGCTGCCTGTCTGTTCCTTTGTGAATCTTCACCTCCTTTTCGTGGACCACTATTTCTTCAGGCTGCACTTCGATTGTCAGTTCTGCCTTCTCTGAATGAGGAATAGGGTGTTTGCTGGGTGTCATGATCTGCACAGTCCAATGGACTTGCTCAACTCTTGAAAGCAGGAGTACTGGACTGCGTGAGGAGGAGAGACCCTTACTGTTATGGATGGTCAGAACATCCATGGGTTGGTGTAGGACAGCATTGGATTTATCAGGGAGGCACCCAGGAGGGCACCACCTGCAGGAGAAGGCCTGTGAGGCATATAGTCCGGGCCTGGGAGGATGGAGATCCTGGCAGAAGTGCCTGGAGACACATCTGATGGAAGCTGCTGGAGCAGCTTGGTGATTCTACCATGGAGTGAAAGAATTGCAGGTCAGGTGTGCCTGATGGTCCAAAAGGGCCAGGTAGCACAGCCCACAACCACACTTGCTCAGAAATTGACCATTCAGATCAGATGGTGAGGTCCAATTTGATACTAGAGACAAGACCAAAGAAGCTCATCTGGGACACCTGTTCCTCTGGAGACCAAAGGAGCACTGTTGAGTTCACAGAAGTGTTGTGACTTCTGGCTGGGATGCATGACAGCAAAAGGGCTTGGAGACAAGTCCTGTTGGTCAGAGGAAGGCCCCCAGGATAGGGAGCAAGGCCCAATGTCCACTGCTAGTCTGAGTGTAGAGCTCCTCAGGACTCTGCGATGCTTCTTTTCCAACCAAATGATTCTCATCTCTTCAGAGTGTTATTTGGGGCTGCTTCCTTATATGTTTATTTGACATTCACACCACATGACTCCAAATGATACCTGTATAGATTTTCCTTAACATGAGGAGGTCATCTAGATTTATCAATTACTCAATCAAAACTGCCACCAATTGCCCCTGAGCAGCTCTACTCATGGTTTCTCAATCGTTTTCTTCATAGTAGAATTTTAGAAAACCATTAGAATGGTGTGTGGAAGGAACAGTCCAGGAGAAATCAGGACCAGTCATGGTGCCTGACTCTTTGATATTTGCTTCAGGCAAAATATGGACATTTTGATTGGGATAAAGCCCCTTTTATTGTAATATATCTATCTTTATTTGTGAACCATATCGATGGGATCCAATATTCTTGCTGTTGCCTAGGACCACATTTCTCAGAGATCTCAGTCTGTGTTGGGCTGGCTGCTGTGCTGTGGCCCAAGGTAATGCAGAATACCTCATGTCCCAGAAGTCTCAGTCTATGGGAAGCCAGCTCCATTGCTCTGGTCATGAGGAGAGTCTGAACATCATGGAAGAAGGGCATTTTTTTCAGGAAGCCTCTAAATTCATGGATGCTAGGAAGCAGAAAGAAAGGACGATGAAATGACAAAATATAATCTCCAAGGACATGCCCCCAGTGATCTACTTCTTCCGGACATACCTCTTTATTCATTTACCACCCAATGTAGTACTTTTTCTTCAAATGATTAATCCACCCAGTGGATTTATTCATAAATTATGGCACCAATCTCTTAATGTAATAATTTCACCTCTAATCATTCCCACATTACCTCACTTCAGCTTTTGAGGTACACTGAACTCCAAAATTTCACATGGCACCCACAATCTCCAAAAAACTAATACTTACTATTCAGCTTACTGGGTGTTAACTATCGAACTGTGCACTGGTTAGTTTATAAAATATCACCACATATCTAACATTTTAATCAGATTTTAAGTATACACAGTAAGGTCCTCAATGTCAACACTTAAACAAAAAGTAGAGAATGAAAACCTCCTTCATTTCTCTGACCATAGGCCATTGTGCTGAATTGAATATCTGTTAAGGAGATATGCATTTCCATGTTTTTGAAACAAAAATAGGTATATATTAACATACTTATACTTTTTGGAAAGTCAAAATACGGGAACTCTTCTCAGTTCTCTGAGGAATTTAGACTTAATTGATAAACCTCTGTGCAGTATGGGTCTTTGTTTTTTTTTTTTTTTTTTTACAAAGAGTATGCATGGCTTTTGTAATTGAAAAGCCATTAGACCAAGTAGAAAAAAATAATTGAAGTAGCCCAATTTTGTTCCTTTCAGGAGAGGATTCAGTCCATCCTCTCACTCCTTCCAGAAATGCTTTCTGCTGGGTTGTGAGTGTAGCTCTATGGTGGAGCCCTTGCCCAGTGTGAAATGCCCTGGGCTTCACTCCCTGGAGCTGGAGAAATAAGTAAAGCAGAACAATAGCAAACATTACAACTCCATAAAAAAATTCAGTGAGAAATAATACGCCCACATGCCAAAAGATGAAACAAGATGCTTATCTTTTGCCACATGCAAATCACTTCAAAGTGAGTGGAAGACTTAAATGTGAGATCTATGGCTATAAACTTCCTAGAAAAAAAACAGGAGAAAAAATCCCTTCATTGTCTAGTCATTCTCATTAGTCTTAGCAATGATTTCTTTCTTGTTTCTTTTTTTTGTTTTGTTTTGTTTTTTTGTTACAACATTTATAGCACAGACAACAAAACAAGAATAGATAGTGGACAACATCTTCCCATACTGCAGAAGGGAACAAACAAAGTCAGGGCAGAAAATAACCTGCAGTAGGGAGGAAATGCTTTCACACTGTGGATTTCCAAAATATATAAGAAGGTCCTAGGGTTTAATAGCCAAAAAAGTTACCAATCCAATGAAATCATGGCTAAGGACTGGAAGAGTCATTTCTGCAAAGAGACCTGTCTTTATTAACCTAAGCAACCTCCCTGGGAAAGGTATGGGTGTGAGCAGAGAAATGGTGCCCAGTGACTTTCCCCAGGAACCTGAGGTCTGATTCCCAGCTGGTTCAGACCTTGGTTACAATGATCAATTTAAGAATTGCCACAATGACAATAAATAGGTTACTTAAATTGAAATTCTTGGCCAAAAGGTAAGCATGCACTTTAAATTTTGGTATATGTTCTAAAACTTCTCTGACAATTTTGCATTGCAATTATCAGAGCATGACAATTCCATTTTCCAACCCTGTCAACATTAGATTTTTCTCATTCTTTTTATTCTTTTATTAGATAGGAACATACACATACTTTATATACTCTTTGTATAGCTATATTATTATGAAATGCCATCTTAAGTTTATAGTATGTCATATTTTATAAATGACCCACATTTGTCTTTTCCCATTTTGAATAGGCTGTTTGTTACTTTTTCTTGAATTATAGGAGCTCAGTGTATGATTAACCTCTGGTGAGTGAGCTGTGCAGACACCCACAGGAACATCACCAAAATACTGTTTTCAAGCAACTGTCAACAGTTTTGCCTCATGTATAGAGCTCTTTGCCAGCTTGGAAATTCTGGTTCTCCTTATAAGTTTCCAGAGTGATATCAAGTATTTCAGATAAGATATTCTGGTGAATATGGTTGATATTGTTGACAAATCAGAGAAGATAATTTCAATATTTCACAATCATGTTTTATTTTTACATGGACAACATTTGGCCCACCCAATTCAGGATTAGGTACTATAAATCTCTTGAATAATAAATAGAGTCAATCCATGAAGTCCTACTGAAAGGAAATGCAAATAAAATCAGGAATATGCATAAGCTAGATTCATCTATCTATCTATCTATCTATCTATCTATGCTATTTGTTTCTTGTTGAGCTCCTGGGGACTTTCCTGGTGGAGGGATTGACTTGCACCTTATCTGAGCCCTGGAAGCCATGCAGGTTGGTAAATAAGATCTGGGCTATTCCTGAGTTCCTGCAGGGGATCTCCTGGTGGCGGGATAGATTCAGGGCTATCCTGTGCAATGGGCTCCCATGCATGTCAGCAAGTCAGATCTTGGAGGAGCAAGAGCTCCAGCGGGGTTCTGCAGGTGGTGGGATAACCCTGGGCCTATCCTGAACTCTTGCTCCTGCACAGGTCATTGAGGAGGACCTGGGCTGTGTATGAGCTCCAGAACATGTCTTCCTGTTGGCAGAGGCGATCCTGGGTGGATGCTAAGCTCCAGCCAGTGTATCCTGTTGGCGGGATGAACTTGGGCCTAACCTGTGCTGAGGCTCCCTTGCAAATCTGCATGGTCAATCTGGGCAGAGACTGAGCTCCTGCTGGGGTCTGCAGGTAGTGTGAAAGACCAGGGCTTACCCTGTGCTCCTGATCTGGGCCCCAGCAGGTGTCTGTCTGTGGCCAGAGGAGATCCTGGGCCATGCCTGAGATCTGGAGAGAGTTCCAGTGGGTGAAGGCATTCCTGAGCTCCAGCATGGTTGGCTGGTGGGTGCAGGTTGTCCAGACCAAACCTGAGCTCTGGTGGAGGTCTCACAGAGGTTTTATGGACCCGGGCTACCTATCCCCTGGCTCTTGGGCATGTTGGCAATGTAGATCTAGGCAGAACCATATATCCAGCAGGGGTTAGTTGGTGGAGGAATGGACCCTGTGTTACCCTGGCCACCATCTCCTGTGCAGGACAGCAAGGCGGACCTGTGTAAGACCTATGGCTACAAATGTCCTGGAAAAAAAAAAAACAGGAGAAATAAACCTTCATTGTCCAGTCATTCTCATTAGTCTTGACTTCTTTCTTTTTTCCTTCCTTCCTTCCTTCCTTCCTTCCTTCCTTCCTTCCTTCCTTCCATCTTTTCTCTCTTTCTCTTTCTTTCTCTCTCTCTCTTTCTTTCTATCTTTCTTGATACAACATCTATAGCACAGACAACAAAAGCAAGAATAGATAATGGACAACATCTGCCCATACTACAGAAGGGGACAAAAATCAGCGCAGGAGACAACCTGTAGATGTGAGAAAACACTTGAATCTGAATTTCCAAAATATATAAGAATGTCCTAGAGTTTAATGGGAAAAATGTTACCAATCCAGTGAAACTATGGCCCAAGAGCTGAGAGAGACATCTCTGGAAGGAGGGCTGTCTGTTTATGATTGTAAGCCACCCCCAGGAAAGGCATGGGTGTGAGCAATGCAATGGTGCCTAATGACTTTCCCCAGGGACCTGAGGACTGATCCCTAGCCAATGGGGACCTTGATTACAATGATCAATTTCATGGTAAAATTTAAAAATTTGCCAAAACAACTATACATAGGTTATTTGAGTTGGAATTCTTGGGTTAAAGGAAAGTGTGCACTTCAAATTTTGGTATATATTTTAAACTTCTCTGCAGAAGGGTTATGACAATTTTTCATTGCAATTATCAGAGCATGACAATTCCATTTTCCAACACTGTCAACATTAGGTTTTCTCATTCTCTTTATTCTTTTTATGTGATATGCACACACACAAATGTACTTTATATATTCTTTGGATTACCATATTGACATGAAATGCCATCTCAAGTGTATGGTATGTGATATTTTATAAACAGCCTACATTTGTCTTTTCCCATTTTTATTAAGGTGTTTGTTTCTTTTTCTTGAATTTTACAAGCTCCATATATGATTAACCTCTAGTGAGCTGTTCGGAAACCCAAAGGAACATCATCAAAATACTGTTTTCTACCAACTGGGAACAATTTTGCCTCATGTAGAGAGCCCTTTGCCAGCTTGGGAATTCTGGTTCTTTTTCCAAATTTCAGATGTGAAATCAAATTTTTCAGATGGAGTATTCTGGTGAATATGATTGATATTGGTGAAAGTCAGGGAAGAAATCTTCAATATTTTACAATCATGTTTAATTTTTACATGGATAACATTTAGGTCACCCAAATCAGGCTTAGGTAATATAAGTAAGTCTCTTGCAATGAAGAATAGAGTCAATCCATGAAGTCCTACTGAAAGTAAATGTGAATAAAATCAAGAATATGAATGAGCTAGTTTTCTTTTTTTTTTTCCTTCCTTCCTTTATTTATTTATTGTTTTGGCTATTTATTTATTCATCAGATCCTGGGGGGTTTCCCCTGGTGGGATTGATCCATACCTAATTAGGGTTCTGGCAGCCATGCGGATCCATGAGGAGGATCTGGCCTTACCTGAGCTCCCCTGGGAGTCTGCTGATGGGTGCATATAGTCCTGGGCCCTGCCTGAGTTCTGGCAGTGTCTGCCAGTGGACTGAGATATCCTGGTATGAGCCTCAAATCTGGTGAGGGTCTTCTGGACTCAGGCCTACCCTAGGTAAGGACACCCATGTGGTTGCAATAGGCTGATCTGGACAGAGCCTGAGCTCCAGAAGAGGTCATCCAGTGGCAGGATGCTCCTAGGCTTACCCTGAGCATGAGCTCAGGAGAGTTTGGCCAGGCAGATCAGATCTAGGCATAAGCTCCTGCAGTGGTTGGCTGGTGGGGGAATGGACCTGTGGCCATTCTGTGCCCAGGATTCCACTGCAGGTCGTCCTCACAGATCTGGGGTGATCCTGAGCTCCCAAAGATGTCTGGCAATGAGTGGAGGAAGTCCCGGGCTGAGCCAAAGAACCACAGATGTCAGGTGGTAGCAGGTAGAACCAGGGCTTTCCCTGGGGCCTGGCTCCTGGGCAGAGCTTGAGGTCCAGGTGAGGTGTGCAGGTGGTGGGATGGAACCAGTCCTACACTTGCCAAGGTTCCCGTGCAGGTCAGTGAGGCAATCCTGAGCCAAGCCTAAGCTCCACCTGCTATCTAGCAGTGGAGAAATGATCTCAGTCCTACTACTGGACTCCCACAGGTGTACTAGGATAATCTGGGCTGAGCCCAAGCTCCAACAGTAGTCAGCAAGTGAGCAGAGGCAGTTCTGGCCCAGGCCTGAGTCTGGTGTGCATCTGACCATAGATAGAGGTGGTATTGTCCTGAGTCTAAGCTCCAGGGGGATCAGACACTGGTGGGATGGCACTATGTCTATCCATGTGTGGGCTCCCAAGTAGGTGGACTAGGCTGATCGGAGAAGAACCAGAGTCCAGAAAGTGTCTGCCTTTGGGGTGAGGCTGTAGAGTTTGTGGCCTGAGCTCTACCAGGGGCCTACTTGTGGCAGTTGATCCCAGGCCTACCTTGGACCAGGCTCCCACACCTGTCAGCACTGCTGATCTGGGTGGGGTTGAACTTTGGTGACTGATTGTCAGTGGGTAGAGTCATTCATGAGCAGAGCCTGAGCTTTGGTGCCAGTCTCATGATGACTGGATTGACTTGGGCTACCCTGGGCTCTGGCTTTGTCTCCTGCCAGGACACTGAGTTGGATCTGGTTAGAGCTGGAGCTCTGGTGGGATTCTGCAGGTGGCGGGATGGAACTGGGCCTCCCCTTGCACAGGATCCTGCGCAGGTCAGCAAGGCCAATCTTGGCCATGTTTGAGCTCTGCCTGTGGGCAGAGACGGTCCTGTGTCTGGCCTTAGGGCTGCTTGGGGCCTGCTTGTGGCAGTTGGTCCAAGGCCTAAATTGGGGCAGGCTTGCTTGCCTGTCAGAGGGAGATCTGGACTGGGGCTGAACTTTGGTGACTGTCTGACAGTGGACAGTCATTTATGGGAGGAACCTGAGCTCAGGTACCAGTCTGAAGGTGACTTGATGGACTTGGGCTACCCTAGGCTCTGCCTCTGTCTCCTACCATGTTGTCGAGTTGGATCTGGGCAGAGCTGGAGCTCTGGTGGGGGTCTGCAGCTGTCAGGATGGAGCTCAGCCTCCCCTTGCCTGGGCTCTTGTGCAGGTCAGCAAGGAAAATATGGGCCATTTATGAGCAGCAGGGGACTGCATGAGGGTGGTGATGGTCCTGGGCCAAGCCTGAGCTCCAGCAGGGCTCAGACAGTAGAGGAATGGAACATTCCTAACCTTTCCCTGGCTCTGCTGCAGATGCTCCAGCTAGACCTGGGCTGGGAATGAGCTCTGGAGAGTGTCTTGCCTGTGGGGAGAGTCGGTCCTGGGCCAAGCCTGAGCAGAGGTGGAGGTCTGGTGGTGGCCATATGTTCCCAGTGTTACCCTGTGCCAGGGCTCCTGTGCACATCTGCAAGGGTTAACTGGTTGGATGCTGAGATACAGCAGGGTGTCAGCTGTTGGCAGGAGGGAACAGGATCTACCCTGTCAGGACTTCTCAGTGGATCAGCAAGGTGGATTGGGGCACAGATGAGCTCTGGCAGAGGTGGGCCTTTGGGTAGAGACTGTCTTGTTTCTGGCCTGAGCTCTGCTCAGAGCCTGCTTGTGGCAGTTGGGTCCAGGCCTACCTTGGGCCAGTTTCCTGCACCTGTCAGCAAGGCTGATCTGGGTGGCTGCCAAAATGACTTTTGGTAGGGTAGGCCTTTGGGCAGAAACTGCTAGTCTCATGGTTACTGGATTGCCTTGGGCTACCCTGGGCTAGGACTTCATCTCCTGCCATATCATGGAGTTGGATCTGGGTAGAGCTGGAGGTCTGGTGGGGTTTTGCATGTGGCGAGATGACATTGGGCCTATCTTTGCCTCTGCCTTCAAGCAGGTCAGCGGGGCCAATCTTGGCCGAATTTGAGCTCCACTTGTTGATCAGAGGTGGTCCCGTGTCTGGCCTGAGCTCTTCTTGGGGCCTGCTTATTTCAGCTGGTACCAGGTCTACCTTGGACTAGGCTCCCGTGCCTGTCAGTGAGGCTGATCTTGGTTGGGGCTGAAGTTCTGCAGCTGTCTGTCAGTGGGCAAAGTCGGTCCTGGGCAGAGCCCGAATTCCAATGCAAGCCTCTTGATGACTGGAAGGACAGGGCAACCCTGGACTCTGGTTTTGTCCTGCCAGGTCTTTGAGTTGGATCTGGGCAGAGCTGGAGCTCTGGTGGGGTTCTGCAGGTGGCGGGTTGCAACAGGGCCTCCCCTTGCCTGGGCTCCTGTGCAGGGTAGTGAGGCTGATCTGGGACTTGTATATGCTCTGGCAGGGTTCTGCCTGTGGCAGAGTCAGTCCTGTGCCAAGCCTGAGCTCTGGTGGTGGTGTGGCGTTGGACATATGCTCCCAGGGCTACCCTCTTCCCGGGCTCCTGTGCCCATCTACAAGGCTAATCTGATGGGTGCCTGAGATACAGCAGGGGTCTGCTGGTGGTGGGATGGACCAGGGCCTATTCTGGGCTTCAGCTACCACTCAGGTTGTCGAGGCTGAAATGGGCCAGGATTGGCCACCAGTGAGTGTTTGTTGGTGGGCAGTCTGTCCTGGTCCAAACCTGAGCTCTGGAGGTAGCTGCTGGAGGGTGGAGGCAGTCCTGAGCAGAACCTGAACTTTGGTGCCAGTCTCAAGATGAGTGGATGGACTAGGGCTACCCTGGGCCCCGTATCCTGCACAGGTCCTCACGGTGACTCTGGACTGGATCTGAGCTCCTTCAGTGGTCTGCTGGTGGGCAGAGGCAGTCATGGCCCGAGGCTCAGCTCTGGGGAGGGTCAGCCAGTGTTGGGATGGACCTGGACCTACCCTTTCCTGGGCTCCATGCAGGTTTGTGAGGCTGATCTGGGCAGAGCCTGAGTTCCAACAGGTGTCTGCCAGTGTGGGGACGTGGTCCTGGGCCAGACTTGAGCTCGGTGCAGGCCTCCCAGTTGAGGGATGGACACTGGCCTACCCTGTGTCTGGCCTCCTGCCCAGGTCAGCGGGGGCAGATCTGGACTGTACATGAGCTCTGGTTGGTGTCTGCAGGTGAGTAGAAGCATTCTGGGCTGGGCCTGAGCATCCCACTGCAGCTCCAGTGCATCTGGGAAGGGCCTGAGCTCCGGTGGGTATCTCTGGACCTTTATTTTATTCATTTGTTCATCGAAGGTACTGAGAGTCAAACCCAGTGCCTCACACGTGGGAGACAAAGGTTCTATCACTGAGTCACAACCTCAGCCCTATTTGCTTCTTATTGACCTTTAATCATACCATCTTTTTGTTCTATATCATTTTTTTCATGCATGAATTTGAATTTTAATAGATAGCTATTATTTGATATCACCAGCAATGCTTCCCAAGCTGGCCCCAAATCAGACCTTGATCCTCAGCAGGATTACATCCCACACATCCACGTTGCCTCTGGCATAGGTGCGAAAGAGAGATAACTAAGACATGGTCCATGACTCTCGAGTTTTGGGAAAAAATGCTTTGAAGAGGTAAAGGGTAAGGCGACACTTGACAGAGATCTGCAGAATTCAGAGCAGGTATGTTTTTGAATAAGATTTATGTATTGATAGTTTGTTTATTTCCTTTTTGCTGACGTTGATTTATCTGTAATTTGTTTTTCATTTTTCTTTTTGGAACAGGGATCAAACCCATGGCTTTGGGAATGAGAGGCAAGCACTTTGCGGCTTTGCCATTGATCGCTTCCCAGGCCATTCATTGTCAGCGTGGGAATTTGGGGCTGATTCTATGAATGAATCTACTATGAATATTAAAAAGAGACTGACCAATGGCATTAGTATGTGTCCAACCCAATTAGCATAAGTTTGGACCAATAGCATTGGTACTTTTTTCAAGTCCTAATTAGCATAAGTTTGGACCAATAGCATTGGACCAAGTGCTATATAAACCCCTTGGAGGCTGTTCTGAGGAAGAGAAGCTGCGGAGGCCATCCAGGTTGCTGTCGTCGAGTTTCTTCGCCGGAGTTTCGCCGGAGCTTCGCCGGGAGCTTCGCCGGAGTTTCGCCGGGAGCTTCGCCGGAGTTTCGCCGGAGTTCTGCCGGAGTTTCGCCGGGAGCTCCGCCGGAGTTTCGCCGGAGTTCTGCCGGGAGCTCCGCCGGGAGCTCCGCAAGCTGCGGAGGCCATCCAGTTTGCTGTCGCCGGGAGCTTCGCCGGGAGCTCCGCCGGGAGCTCCGCAAGCTGCGGAGGCCATCCAGATTGCTGTCGTCGAGCTTCGCCGGGAGCTTCGCCGGGAGCTTCGCCGGGAGCTTCGCCGGGAGCTTCGCCGGGAGCTTCGCCGGGAGCTTCGCCGGGAGCTTCGCCGGGAGCTTCGCCGGGAGCTTCGCCGGGAGCTCCGCAAGCTGCGGAGGCCATCCAGGTTGCTGTCGTCGAGTTCCACCGGGAGTTCCGCAGGGAGTTCCCCTGGGAGTTCCAGCCTGCTTTGTTTCCCGGAGATGGTTCCTCGACTTCGTAGAGACTGCCGAAAGAAGAAGAAATGGTTGAGGATCTGCTGGGGTCTGCTGCAGCCCTGGATGGAATGGCCCGCCATGAAGAGCTAGGACTCCTCTCTGCTGCAGAGGCCTCCCTGCCCCTTGCGGGCAGCCCCCTACCTGCCAGCAGAAGCCATGGAGTTTCGTCCTTGAACTCAGCTTTCAAAGGTATTGTTATATTTTAGATAATTAGTCTAAATATTGAAATTTGTTAATTTTAATTTCTAATAGTGAAAATTATGAGATTTATAAAGAATAGAAAATTATTTCCCACAGTTCTGGAGGTAAGAAGCCAGAAAAAGTGTGTCCCAATAGTTGGGTCGTCATTGGCAGAAAAGTGGGAGAGACTATACCCACTCTTAAAAGCCCTTTTTCTTTCCATCCATTTGATGTTGATTTGAGTGTTATTAAAATGTTTAAAGGAACCGAGGAAATGTTTCATATTATTAATTTTCACTTGTTGGTTGTTTTAGTTATAAAATCCGTTTTTAAAATTTTTTAAAGTTGTTAATGGACTGTTTATTTTATTTATATGCGGTACTGAGAATTAAACCCAGTTCCTCAACATACTAGGCAAGTGCTCTACCACTGAGCCACAACCCTGGCCCATAAAACTCATTTTGATATAGTCCATATTTGTATAATTATACTTTATCTTTTTAGAGTTGCATTCTTAGGATGTACATGGCGGTGGGATTCACTGTGTTGTTTCCACGTATATACATGATAAAGCTGTGTCTTTCCACTGTCTTTCCTTTGCTTATGGCCTTTCCTTTCCCGCCATTCCCCATGGTCTAATCTACTGTACTTCTGTTCCTATCACCCCTCCTGTTGTGAGATAGCTTCCACATATCAGAGAAAACCTTTGTCCTTTGTTTTTTGTAAAGTGCTTTAGCTTCATTAGCATGATTGTCTCCAGGTGAATCCATTTATGGGCAGATACTATAGTCATATATTTTTCTGCAAATTGGTATGTTTTCTTTAATCAACTTTTAAAAAAAGTTGTTTTAATTCTACATGACAATGGAATGCACTTTGACATATCATACATAAATGTAGTATTATTTCTCAAGTTTCTGGTTGTGCAGGATGTAGCATCATACTACTCATGTATTTGTATATGTACTTTTGGATGATAATGTCTGATTCATTCTACTATCCATCTACCCAATATACTCCTTCCCCTCTCTTCACTCCTCTATGCAATCTAAAGCAACTGTATACTTTCCTGCTCCCCCACCTTCTCATACTTTGATTAGCATAAGCATATCAGGGAAAACTTTCAACCTTTTGTTTTTTGCGATGGGCTTATCATTTAGCATGATAAGTTCCATCCATTTACCAGCAAATGTCAAAATTTCATTCTTCTTTAAGGCTGGGTTGTATTCCATCATATATGTGTGTGTGTGTGTGTAAAATTGTTTTGTGTGTGTGTGTGTTTGTGTGTGTGTGTGTATATATATAATATACACACACACACACACACACATGTATATCTATACTCATACACACCACATTTTCTTTATTCATTTATCTGTTGAAAGGCACCTAGGTTAGTTCCATAGTTTAGCTGTTATGAGTTGAGCTGCTGTAAACATAAGGTGGCTGTGTCATTGTAATATGTTGATTTTAAGTCGTTTGTGTATAAAATGAGGAAAGGGATAGCTGTGTCAGATATTGGTTCCATTCCACGTTTTCTGAGGAACCTCCATACTGCTTTCCATAATAGTTGCACCAATTTGCAGTCTCAGAAGCAATGTGTGCATGCACCTTTTCCCCACATTCTCGCCAACATTTATTGTTATTTGATGATTGCATTCTGGATAATCATGTTTGTGACTGGGGTGAGATGAAATCTTTGAGTAGTTTTGATTTGCTTTCCTCTAATGGCTAAAGGTTGAACATTTTTTTCATGTATTTGTTGCTTCTTCTGTGAAGTGTCTGTTCAGTTCCTTAGCCCATTTATTGATTTGGTTATTTGTTTTTTTTTTTTTTTTTGGTGTTAAGTGTTTTGAGTTCTGCATATATCCTAGGGATTAATGCTCTGAGGTGCATGTGGGGAAGATTTTCTCCCATTCTGTAGGCTCTCTTTTCACATTATTGATTGTTTCCTTTGCTGAGAATATGCTTTTTAGTTTGAATCTATCCTGTTTATTAATTCTTGAATTTACTTCTTGGATTGTAGGAGTCTCCTTAAGGAAGTCAGGTCTTAGGCTGTCATAGTCAAGATGTGGGCCTACTTTTTCTTCTATTAGGCACAGGTTGTCTTCTGTTCTACTGCCTAAGTTTTGATCCATTTTCAATTGAGTTTTGTGAAGAGTGAGAGAGAGGGCTTTACTTTCTTTTTGTTTTATGTGGCTTTGCAATTTTCCCTGCACCACTTCTTGAATAGACTTTTTAAATTTAATGTATGTTTTTGGTGCCTTTGTCTAGTATGATATAATGGTATTTTGTGAGTTTGTCTCTGTGTCTTCTATTCTGTACCGTTCATTGGTCTCTGTTGTTTTGGTGCCAGTGCAATGCTGTTTTTGTTACCGTGGCTCTGTAGTACAGTTTAAGCTATACTATTATGATGTGTCTTACTTCACTCTTCTTGCTTAGTATTGCTTTGGCTATTCTGCATCTCTTATTTTTCCACATGAATTTCATGGTTGCTTTTTCTAGTTCTGTGAAGAATTGTCTTTGGGATTTTGGAATTGAATTAAAATTTATGATCAAGCACAAATTAGTTAAAACTGTGAAAAAGAATCCCAGCTCACCATGGACATGACAGCTGTCTGGTCACTGGTATCTGTTGAACCAGCTACTATCTCCTGCACACTGGGTGGTGGATAAGCTGAGGTTACTTGTTGCATTTCGGTGTTAATGGTGTCTTAGAGTTGAGTCTACTCTGCATGTTAGTGCTGAGGTCTAGATTCAGGCACACTTTTGCCACCACACAACCTGGGATACTTTTCTGGGTTTTTTAAACTTAATTGTGTCTGAAAATTTCTTTGGGTCCTTTAACCACTTTGCTTGATAATTTTGTTCCTTCCACTCATTCATTTAACAAAAAATTCACTGGGAACGTAGCACATTTTATCACCCAGCTCAGGGGTCTCACATTCCTAGGAGGGAGGCAGACCACAGAAGGACACACTAGGTTCTTTGCAAGGCCCTTTGGTGGTGAGAGCATGTTGGGATACCATGTTTATCAAAGCCATGGTCCAAGAGGGGAATTGATCTTTCAGGAGAAAAACACAAAATGTGGCTGGCAGCAAAAAGAAATTGAGGTACTGAATCCAGGTAAACTGCACATGTGGATTGAAAGCTTGGCCAGCAGACAGGATCAGAGCTGTCTGACCACAGGATTGAGGGCCACATGGAGGAGGGCCAGGCCTTGTGACCACTAGGCTGAGGGCCTGGCTGGAGGCTGCCCGGCTCACTCTCCACTCTCCTGCAGTGGCAGGGCCTCCCTTTCCCAGTGGTGATCCTCAGGTGGACTCCACAGGTGAAGAGGGCAGTAGTCAGAGGCAGAGCCACTGTATTCTGCAGCTCCACCATTAGGGGATGGGCTCTGTAGAAGTAGGAAGGTTTTTTGAAGAGAAGGATTAACCTGAGCCTGTAAGCTTAGGAAAGTTTCAGGTGCTGTCAGTTTCCCTGACTGTGGTCAAGCCAATAATGATAGAAACCTGTTGTAGAGTGTCCACTGGCCTCCTCCATCTGCTAAACAGCATCCTTTTGGAAAAGAGGACACAGCTGAAAGGGAATGCTGCCTGTTCTGGTATACATGAGGTTGTCAGAGGGCTGGGGCCAACGTAGCTCCCTTATTCTTGCTGTCGCCTGGAGGATCCAGAGGGGAGTTTCACTTTAAGAAATGGAAACTTTTTTTTCTTTAATTGATTTTATTTTTTTAAATACGTGATGGCAAAATGCATTATAATTCATATTACACATAGCACAATACTTCATATCTTTTTATATAGAGTATGTTCACGCCATTTCATGTCTTTTATAAATGTACTTTCTTCATTAAAAATCTTATTACACATATATACCTCAGTTTTTCATAACTCTGGTTGTATATAAAGTAGTTTGACGCCCAATTCGTGTCTTCATACTTGTGCTTTGGATAATCATGTCCATCACATTCCACCATTCTTGCTAATTCCCTGCCTCCTCCCTTTTACTCCAAACCTTCTTCCCTATATAGAATTTATCTATTTTTCCCATGCTCCTCCTCCTCCCTATCCCAGCCAGTATGAGTCAGCCTCCTTATATCAGAGAAAACATTTGGCATTTGTTTTTTGGGGGGATTGGCTAACTTCACTTAGCATTATCTTATCTAATGCTATCCATTTACCTGCAAATGCCATGATTTTTCTCTGAGTAAAATTCATTTTTGTATGTATGCCACAATTTTTTATCCATTCATCTCCTGAAGGGCATCTAGGTTGGCTCCACAGTTTAGCTATTGTGAATTGTGCTAGTATCAACATTAATGTCACTGTGTCCCTATAGTATGCTGTTTTTAAGTCCTTTGGGTATAGTACTAGGAGAGGGATCGCTGGGTCAAATGGTGGTTCTATTCCCAGATTTCCAAGGAATCTCCATACTGCTTTCCATATTGGCTGCACCAATTTGCAGTCCCACCAGCAAGTATGTGTGTGCCTTTTCCCCCACATTCTCGCCAACACTTTTTGTTGTTTGTCTTCATAATAGCTGCCATTGTAACTAGAGTGAGATGATATTTAGAGTAGTTTTGGTTTGCATTTCTCTGATTGCTAGAGATGAGGAGCATGTTTTCATATATTTGATTGATTGATTATATATCCTCTTCTGAAAAGTGTCTGTTCAGGTCCTTGGCCCAATTATTGATTGGGTTATTTGTTTTTTTGTGCTTAGCTTTTTGAGTTCTTCATATGCCCTAGATATTTGTGCTCTGATGTGTGAGGGGTAAAAATTTTCTCCCAGGATGTAGGCTCTCTGTTTACCTCTCAGATTGTTTCTTTTGATGAGAAGAAACTTTTTAGTTTGATTCCACCCTATTTATTGATTCTTGATTTAACTCTTGTGTTATAGAAGTCTTATCAAGGAAGTTGGGGCCCAATCCCATATGATGAAGATTAGGGCCTAGTTTTTCTTCTATTAGATGCAGAGTCTTTGATCTAACTCTTAGGTCTTTGATCCATTAAGGGACCCAGAATAGCTAAAGGAATAGTTAGTAAGAAGAGCGAAGCAAGTGGCATCGCTATACCAGACCTAAACTATACTATAGAGAAATAGTAACAAAAACAGGACAGTATTTGCACCACAACAGACTTGTAGACCAATGGTACAGAGGACACAGAGATTAATCAAAAAAATTATATCTTTTATTAGACAAAGATCCAAAAACATAGACTGGAGATAGGATAGCATCTTCAGCAAATGGTTCTGGGAAAACTGGAAATCCATATGTAACAAAATAAAATTATACCCCTATCTCTCACAAGAAATGGAAATCTTCGGAAATCTGCAGGGAGGAACACGGACACGCAAGAGACTCTACAGAGCAGAGGCCACTGATAAAGACAGGAAGTGGAATACTTCTTGAAGCTGCAGGAAGTGACATGAACAGGAGTGTGTCTTCCTGCAGCTATGTGTGCCAAGATGTGAAAGAGCCATTCCCTCCAGGTCACCTTCATTCCTGGGAAGTGGGAAGATGTATGCCCAGAGAGGTGTGCAGGCTGGAGTTGGGATGCGGAAGCACAGAGAGGAAGTGTCTGGAAATCAGTGCAAACAGTGTATGGTCGGGAGCTAAAAACCCAATTGGACCTGTGACAACTCAGGTGAGAGACTTCAGTGGTAATAACGGAGGCATCTACTTTATAATAAATTCTTCTTGAAAATTGGCTTATAAATGACATTTTGACAAATTCTTTCTCTTTTATCCAGGAAGACAAATAAGAAAGTCATGTGCTCATAATGCCTGGAGCTGGGCCATAACAACATATAAGGCAGAGGGTCCAGCCTCATGAAAGAGCTCTATCTGTAGGGAAAACAGGCCATGCACAGGCACAGGCCTGCTGCAAGGAGGCACTGTGGGGGCTGGGCTATAAGAGCAAAGAGGAGGGCGTGCATGACTGCTTCAGAGTCTCTAGAAAGTTGATAGTTGTGTTAGTCCACTTTCATTCACTGTAACAAATATGTGAGCTAATCAGCTTATGAAGAGAAAGGGTTTCTTTGGGCCCACAGTTCTAGAGATGCCAGTCCACAATGGTTGGTGCTGTGGCTTTGGGCCTGTGGTGGGGTGGCCCATCATGGTGGGAGGGTGTGTCAGAGCAGAACTACTCCTGTCATCAGCCAGGAAGTCAAAGGGGAGGAGGGAACAGCTAGGGTCCCACACTCCTCCTCAAGGACACACCTCAGGGGCCTCAGGACCTACCACTAGGCCCACCTCTCAAAGGTTCCTCTTCATCCCAATTACACCACCCTGTGGACAAAGCCTCAGTAAATGGGCTTTGGAAGATCTGTCAATGCCCAAACTATAGCAAGGAAAGACGCTTAAAGGATCCATGAAATGGACAAGCATGGCTGTTCCTCACTCCCATCCCAGTTACGAATCCAGTGAGACTGTGGTCTCTCCACCCATGCTGACCCAAGGATTCATGCTGATTCGAGCTGGCACTGTAGCCACCTGTGGTTCATGGCTATCTGTTCTGCACAGTATAGAGAAAATGGAGGAATTTGCTCGAGGCCTGAAAGTGAGGTAGATGATCCATCCAGTCTATTATGAGGGCTCAGTCACATGCACCCAGTCCAACTTCAGAGGGAGCTGTACCAGGAAGAGATGGCAGGACTTGAAAGCACCCAACCAGCTGTCCACCTTGATCCTGTCCAGCATCCCTCAATATCTATCTATCCACTCACCCATCTCCACATGTACACACTCACAGACATGCACATGACTTCAAAGAGAATAGTACACCTACAGCATATTTTATAATTATACCTACAAATATTATACTAGTGTCTTGTCCATTATATAACAAAGTTTCTGTTTGCCAATTGGATGGTGAATGAGATCATTTTCTGTTGAACTTGGTTTTGGTGAAGACTCAGTTTCTGTTACAAGTGAATATTCCTGGAACAGTGTAAAAGCATGAAGGTGTTCAGTACTTATCTTGATGAGTACATCTTTAGATTTATGGGTGGTTGATACGCAGATCACATCAGAATTGATTTGGTTGTTTTGGAAAAGTTAAACAGCTTGTGGGGGGGGGCAGTGTTGCTTTAGAGTTCTATCAAGTGAGCCTAGGTTTAACCCATGTACTTCTTCATTTGAAGCAAGAATTATATTTGGAGCATGTGCCTTTAGTAATTTATTTTGCTTGGTCTTTATAGTGTGTTGGATGATGTACTCCCCAATTCATGTTCACCTTGAACTTTAGAATGTGAGGTTCATGGTCTTTGCAGATGTAGTTTATTTAGGATTATTAAGGGTGTACCCAAATTCAAAGATTAGTAACCTTCTAAATAAAGAAGAGGACACAGAGAGACAGAGAAGAAGACCAGGTCAAGACAGAGGAGGCCCTGGGTTTAACAGCACCTGCTGAGGACAACTAGCCAAAGAAGAGACCAGGAGAGATGAAGATTCCACCTATGATCATAGTCTCTAAGGATCAGAAGGTTGGCAGCCACCAGGCATCCATGTGAGAATAACCGGGAGAGATAGAACCATGTGGTAGCCAGTCTTTCCCAGGAGAAAAAAAAATTATCTGTCTTTTTTGATCTATTGCTAATTTAAAAAATAATTTTATGCTATACATGAAATTATACAGCCACATAACAGAATAGATGAAAAATGAAGGGGAAGAAAAAGCCCCTATTGTCCCACATCCTAACACATGGTGCAGTTCCTCCTCCTTCCAGACATTCTTCTCATCTCTAAGTTCTGCATGGTGCTTGCCATTTCCCCCTTTTCTCTTCACTTGATTTGTTTGAATATTCTAATTTGTTGAGGTGCAGAGGAGGTGTATCTAATATCAAGTGGAATGGAACCTGCCCACCTGCCACAGGGCCTCCTCTTCCAGGCTTGCTTGCCCATATTGGTCTCACACTGCACCAGAAACTTAGCCACATTTGTTGATAGGATTTCTGGTAATTGCTTCCATAACTCTAAATGACATGTTCATGACAATTTATTTTTTAATTGTTTTTTATTAGTTGTTCAAGACAATGCAATGATCTTAACATATCACACATTTGATTCAAATGGGGTATGAATTCTCATTTTTCCACATGTACAGATTCCAGGATCACATTGGTTATACAGCCACGTATATACATATAGCAATACTAGTGCCTGTTGTGTTCTGCTGCCCTCCCTATCCCCTGACAATTTATTTTTATTATGAACTATTTAAAAAACAGAAGTATGGTATAAAAACCACCCAGCTCCACAGAATGCCAAAATTCTGTACCTGGATTTAGTTTTAAAGAAAAAAGTTTGCAGAATCCATGTGAGCCCTGCCCTCCACTCACAGACCTCGACCCCAGTGACCTTACTGTGTTCATCTTTCCCATGAACACTCCTGTTTCAGCTGCTTCCAGTCCTGCAGAATCCCTTCACATTCTTAAAGATTATAAGGACCCACAAACTATTTCCTGTGAGTGGATAATAACTATCAATATTTGCTGTGAAACAAAGATGGGAAATTTTAGAAATATTTATTAATTTGTTTTAAGTTATTTTAAACTCATTGCACATTAGAATAGATATTTTATGAAAAATCGATGTATTTTCCAGAGTAAATGAAGAAGGATGAAGTGTTTCTTTTTTTTAGTTTTTTTAATGTCTGGCTTTCTGCAAGACAGCTGGCCTCATAGGTCAGCAATGATACCCAAGTGCTGTGACATTCAGCTCCATGGCATTTGGAAAACAGTCCCACACTCATAGTACAAGGAGAGTGGAAGAAAGATGCCTTAGTCTCATGATGTTTTCATCATTGTTGTCTTTAGAGTAAAATTCCTGTATCATAATGCCTGACTGGAACCAACCCTTGTCCCAGAGCTATGGAATGGCTGCCCACAGGGCCTGGAGTTTGGGTGGCAAGCTGCAGCCAGATGGAGCCCATCACATTGGCGTGGGCCTGAGACACCAAGACCAGGGTGGATACTGACTGCACACAGCACTGCCTCCAGAACTCCAGCCTCTACAATCCCAAGACCTCAACAACACATTTTTTTTGGAAGATACAAGTGAACCCAAAACAGATGCCATATTGTGATCCATGGCAGTTTTTAAAGATTCTCTTGATAAAATTAATATTTAAGAAATAAAATATTAAGATCTCTAAAGTTGAAAAGTGGCACAGCTATGAGCCAGCTGGGATCTCATGGCCTACCTGCCTGGGAATGCTGTGGTCTACAGGTGTGACTTTAAGGGCTCCTTGTGGAAAACCAAAGGAACAAAACAAATTGTGTTTTGTCACTGTTTACTATGTGCACTGTAAAAATTGTCCACAGGCAAACTGTCCCTCAGCTGGCCCCATGGTCCTAAGGGCTCCTGAGGAAGATCTGGGGTCACCACTCTCAGGCTCTGTGTCCCAACACTTACTCTTAGTGTCTTGAAACTCACACGGGACCATGTCTGAGGGATAGAGTGATTGAATTCTCTGGTTCTATCCTCAATGTATCCCAAGTATGAGAATTATGCCCAAATGTTACATTATGAATGAATTTAAACTAACTTTTACAAAATTGACAAGTGAATTAAGAAAATTCCTGAAAGCCAGGTGTGGTGGCACACACTGGTGATCCCAGCAGTTTCAGAGGCTGAGGCAGGAGGATTGCGAGTTCTAAGCCAGCCTCAGCAACTTAGTGAGGACCTAAGCCACTTAGAGAACCCTGTCTCTAAATAAAATATACAAAAGTACTGGGGATGTTGCTCAGTTGTTAAGCACACTTGGGTTCATTCCATGGTACCAAAAAAAAAAAAAAAAAAGAAAGGAAAATTCTTGCAAAAAGACACTCTGGATGCTGGATGCTGAAGTTGATCTGTATACAGCACAGCGAAGAGTACGAGAGGAATGAGCTCACACCTCCTCTCATCAACAGCAGCACAGATACCAGGGATCTAATCAGACCTGACAAGGAGCACCCTCCCCCACAAAACCCAGAATTACCGGAAGGTCGTTAGAAATTCAGATTCACATCCTGAATCATTAGTGAGAAACTTCACCTCAAGGGTATTTGGACTTTGTGATCTTAGCTAATGACAGAATGAAGTCACAGTGCTTAGCAACACATTTAAAATACTGCTTATTTCTCCTGTAACGTGTCACCATCCATTTTTGTATACATGTTACAATCTACACATGTGTAATTTACATACACATGTATGTTGGAGATGAATGCCGAGCACATTCCTTTTAACTTGACAGGCAGGCTAATCGATAGGCAGAGCATCCGCCTGATTTGGAAGGCAGGCTGCCGCATTGCTCACCAGGAAGTGCTGGCCCAGGAGGAAGAGGGACTCCTTTGCCAAGTAGACCTCAGTTAATAAATTATTGTGCAGCCATTCATTACCCTTGGGATGTCAAAGGACCAAGGGAGCGGGGCACTGCCAACCAATGCCTACAGCAGGATTGTGCCCTAAAAAAAGTATGTCAGAAATCCTAACCCCCAGAACCTCAAAATGTGACTATATTTGGAAATAAGGTTGTTGCAGATGTCATTAGTTAGGAGGAGAGGATTCTGAAGTAGGGTATATGCAAAAGGCCAGCTCTCCTTCTGAAAACGGGCATTTGAAACAGACATGTGCATGGGAGAAATGGAAGACTAGAGTTCTGTGGCCACATTCAAGGAACTAAGGTGGCTAAGAGAGGGCCCTGGGGCAGACGCTCCCCAGAACCTCCAGGAGGAGCACAGTTCTGCTGCTACCTTCAAACATCAGGCCTCCAGAACTGTGAATCAACAAATTTCAGTTAAACCACCCACTTTGTGGCATGTTACTAGGATAACCCCAGGAAGCCCACTGCGGCCTGCTGGCAATAAGAGCGTGTCAGCCTGAGTCTCTGCAGGGCAATGGAGAGATGTGGCTCCTAGGGCAGACTGTGGGCATAAGGCAGACATCACCAAACCTCCCTCCATGGCCTCTGGTGATGCCACCTCAGAGGTACATAGTGTGCAGTTGATGCTCCCAGCGGACCTGGGCTCTGGCGAGGGATGCGGGGCCTGAGCTGGCTCTGCCCACCTTTCACTACCCAGGTTACCACAGGCAAATGATGACCTGCACGGCTCCCTGGCTAGTATGAAAACTGTTCAGTTCAGCAATGCCCCCTTTGCCTACAGAGTTAGAGCATTAATTCTGAGGCTCACGTGGACAGTCCCAATGGAAGAGCCACCTAATAGCCACTACTCTTCTCATTTTTCTTACCAGGGCAGACCAGATATTTATTACCATTTTGTTCTGCCATAAAATTTACCTTTCAAGTGCTTTGGATCTGAGCATCTCTGAGAGCTTCATTACTGAGGCATGTCAGTCCACAAGCAGGGGACAACCAATTAGCTACCTCATAAGGACACGGTATGTCACGCAAGACACTGAATACATGGAAAGGCTGCCTTTGGCAGGACATGGCTCTGTGGCCCCTATACACCACACCTGGGCTGGCTATTGCTGCCTTGTTGTAGGGGATCCAAAGCAACCCTGGACTTGGTGCTGGCTGGCGCTCAGTATCCTTGCTCAACTGGCATCTCTGCAGATACCACAGGGAGAAGGATGTACTCTTTAAAAAGCCAGCCGACAACCAGCCTGTATACAAAATACGACATTGGGACTTGTGGGGGATATGGACATTGGTTTTCCACAAGGAGCCCTTAAAGTCACACCTGTAGACCACAGCATTCCCAGGCAGGTAGGCCATGAGATCCCAGCTGGCTCATAGCTGTGCCACTTTTCAACTTTAGAGATCTTAATATTTTATTTCTTAAATATTAATTTTATCAAGAGAACCTTTAAAAACTGCCATGGATCACAATATGGCATCTGTTTTGGGTTCACTTGTATCTTCCAAAAAAAATGTGTTGAAGTCCTAAACCTCCAGGCCATCAAAATATGACCTTACTTGGAAATAGGGACTTCTCAGATGTAATCAGTTAAAATGAAGTCATCAGAGTGGGCCCTGATCCAATAAAAAGGGGAAATTTGGACACAGAGGCAGACACACAGAGGGAAAATGTTGAGAAAGACAGAGGGAGAGCACCGGGTACAGGCAGAGGATCCTGGGGATGCATCTGCAAGCCAAGCAATGTGGGACAGCCAGTAAGTCCCCAGAAACCAGGGTGCCTGTGGTGTGGACGCTTAGAGTCCATGTGGGCTAAAGGGCTTTAACACTCCTGATCTCACTGAGCCTTATGACTCTCCTGGAAAATAGCACTCCCAGTTTACAGACAGGAAAACTGAGGCCCAGAGTGTCCTAAGGCCAGGGGGGACATTAGTTGTAGACCTAGAACTGAGGCACATTGATTCCCAGTCCGGTGCATTATATAGTAATGATAACAACAGTGACAACTACTAATCATAAGTGTCCATGTGAGCCAGGCATTTTTTAAAAGGGTTTTATATTTCATTTAGACCTTACAACAGAATTATGATGTGGATGTGGTTATTGTCCTCATTTTACAAATGAAACAGCTAGGATGCAGAGAGGCTAAGTAACCTACCTAAGGTTGCACAGCCTCGCAGCGGTAGAGGCAGGGCATGAACATGGGTGTGTGACACTCCTCTCATCAGCTTTTGTCACTGTATTACTGCCTGGAGGACCAATCTCAGCTGCTCCAGGGCCTGTCAGATAAGACCCCCTATAGTGTGCCTGAGGGCTGTAGAGGAAGAGGGGGCTGTGGTTTCTGGAGCCAAGAATTTGGAGACTTGGCCAACTAGAGGTCTCTCTGCTATTGCTCACAGCTTGGCTGAGGTCCTATGGAGTTTTCAGGGGTGCTAGGACTTCAGGCAGTGGCCCACACCCTAGGTTGTCAATCTGCAATTTCCCAGACTTCAGCTGGCCATGGGGCCTCCCTGCCCCCAGTCCTGTCCTTCATAAGGTGCCCACTTCAGACCTTGGATTCATCAGGGGGACAGGTGTGAAGTGCTGGAATCAGGTCCCCACCAGCCTCACTCTACCCGGACAAGTTAAGATGGAGCTGAGTTTGTTTTGACCTGGTATTTGATACTAATCCAGTTCTTAAATCTGTTGTTTTCTTCCCTTTCACCCCGTTACCCTCAGCCTGGAATGCAGAGAGAAGCCCTTGGGGAGCTAAGATGAAAATCAGATGCCCAAATCTAAGAGCACAGTTCATCCAAGGGGCCTGGGAGATGACAGGGCCATCAGAGAGCATTGCTCTCCTTGCTGTATCCATGTCCCTCTCCTCACGCCATTACCACAGCCTCCCTTCACCCTTGCTGGCCAAGGGCTGGGCTCTGCTCAGCAGGAATAGCTCTGAGCTGCATAAAGCCACAGAACCCCACTTCCTGACTGGGGAGGCCCTGAAGGATGCTGACCACTGACTTTCATTTTGAGTTTGGAAATTATAACACCAGTCAGTGGCTCTAAGATGCTTTGAAGACATGAATCTGTTTGAAAATATGTTGAAAAGTTATGAACCCAGTTCTAGATTGGGGGAGGCCATAGATGCCTACTTTATACACAATATTAAAGGGTTATCCCAGATACAGAGACCTGTCCGTGGATTCTCTGCTCATACACACATTTGAGTATCAGGTCCTGGGCGGTTGCTGCCATGTTCCTTTTGTGCTGGATTCTCTTGGATGCTAAGTGGGCAGCCCTGCGGGCTTGCTCACAAAGTTAGTTCTGCAGCCCACACTTGACCTCTTGCCTTGTAGATCATCCAGACTGACCAGCTTGAAGTCATTTTCCGGGGTGGTAGTGGGAAGAAGCATGGGGAGACTTCCAAACTTGTTTTTAATTCAACATCTTTGCCTTCATAAACAGAGAGGATACAGATGGAACCATCTGCTTCAGACTTCAGTGGAGGGGGTGAATGCAGGAAAAGCTTTAACATGGAATTGGCCCTGGAGATCCCAACCAGGACACGTTTTTCTAAAAACTTTTCCTCAAGGTCACCTTGAGGGTGGAGACAAGCAAGATATATTTTTAAAAATCATTACTTCTCAGAGATAGGGAGACAGGCCTGGTAGTCACTTCCCCTGTTACCACCCTCTAGTCGTTTTAACACCTGTTTATTTTTAACCTTCTTATTTCATTTTATCTCAGGTATGTCTTCTAAGTACCATACACCCAGTTTGGGGCTACTTTCAATCCCATGTGGAAATCTTTGTCCTTTAACCTGAAAGCTTTGATCCATTCACATTTATTGTGTTCACTCACCTGCTTGGATTTATTAAAGTCAACTTCTTGGGTGTTGTTTTCTTTATCACATCTTCCTATCTTCCCAGTTTGCTTTGTATCAAACCTGAGGGATGAGAGAAGACATTCGGCTGCCTTTTTACCTCCTATAAAGAAGATGCATGTGTTCTCCCTGATTCCTTTGGAAATTCTCTTCTTTGTATCCTGAGTCTTCCAGGCTCTTTGGTTTCCCTGAAAGTCTGGAGGAAAGAATAGGAAGGAAAAATCTGGGTGCTGAACCAAGGAGAGAATGGGGTGCTACTCCCCTCATCTTCCTGCCCACATAGGACGAAGGGAAAGGGGGAAAGGATGTGCAAGAAACAGAAGGTGGCAGCAAGTGGCTTACAGTTCTACCACAGAGAGCTAGATAAAACTGTGCCCTCTCAACCATAGAGCTGATTCACCCAGTTGGGAGCCCTGCTTTGGTGGCAGGGAGATGTCACCTTCTGAGTCTTTAGGACTGGTAACGGAACTAGCTTTCGCTCTGCCCTGCTTTATTTAATTGTCAGGACTTTTCTTTCCTGTGACTGTGGCTAATGCCCCGATTTGGACCCCACCCCATAGTCTCTTAATGTCAGCAGTTGTCTTTGGTTTCCAGCCTCCAGCTCTGCCAGTTCCTGCAATGGCTAGCCCACTAGACCAGTGACCACACACTGGCCCTCAAGTTGGCCAGGCTCTGGGGGAAAGTGGCCAGAACTGTGTGGAACAGATTGTGTGTCTACGTGTGGCCCAGCCAGAAGCCCTTAGAGCCTGCTCCGAGGGACAGAACCCATAACGAGCAGCTGTAAAGTGTTCCATCCTTATGCCTCCAGGCAAGGGTCAGGATTTTTACGATTCTTTTAATGGAAGAGGAAGAGTCCAGTGTCGTGGTGCTCCCTGATAGCCTGGGAGAACCCTGCACCCTCAGACCAGTTCTTGAACAGACCCCAAGAGGCATGGAGACCCTCAGCAGGGCCAGGGTGCCAGTCACTGAGCTGGCTGGTGGTGAAGAGAACCAGGCCACGCAGGTTGCCCGGGACCCCTGCTGACCTCACGCTTTGTTCAGATGGGGGCTGAGTGACTTCACTGAGTGACTGTCTGAGGCTGAGGCCTGCTGCCAGCTGGGTGGGCTTTGGAAGTCTGAAAGCCCCCAGAGAGTGGTTGGGAGGGGAAGCTCTGGTCCTCTCACTTCTGGGCTCCAGGTCCACTCCATTTCTGTTTACAGATTACCTGGTTCCTGGGAGAGCATTTTTTCACCTATAAACCTACCTTAGAAAATTGAGTGAATATCAAATAAGATGCCAACTGTACTAAGGGAGAGTGTGGAAAAATTGTGTGCAGTCCAAGACAATATTTAAGCCCAAGCTGAGGACTTTGGTGTGGAAAGAGACTTCGTGAGACTAATGTCCTTCACACTGGGCAGGCCAGCACTCAACAAATGAAAGCCCTTATCCCTCCTAGAGGAAGCAGTTAATTCCAAGACCTCCAAGGGAGCAGAAAGAAAATATTTAAGGGGAGAAGAACAAAGGGCACAAATACAAGTTAATAAAAAGAGACAAGCTCAGAAATCCTTTTTTTTTGCAAATGGGGTGGGGAGATGGGACTTCCATGCATTTAATAAATACTGAGTCCCTCTTGGTGAGGCAGTGAGGGTACAATGGTGAACTAGACTGAAGTAACCCTGTTCTCACTGGATATTGTTGGGGGAGGATTAAGGGAGCGTGTTGAAGCACTGTCTAATCCAAGACCCTCTCTCTACTTGGGACCCCCCTCCAAGACAATACTGACGTCAAAGCTGAGGGCTTTGTGCAGCAATGTTCATCACCATGTATTTTTCAATATCGTGTTTTTAGCACTTCATTCCTAGAGGTGTCATCATGCAGAATGGTCTACAGAATTAACCAACATTGTGGGACTTTCTGGACTCCCTGGAAAGTCATAATGCCCTGAGCATTAATCGCCACCTACCGTGGGGGCCTCCCACCTGGCTGAGCAGTGGACGGCGAGACCAGCTCCCTAGTGTGCACCTGCTCTTCCCCTGTGGAGGGCAGTTGGGTGGGTCATTCTGTGAGTTGACCACAGATCCCCAGGGACAACTTCATCCTTCTGGCAATGACAGGTTCCAGAATGAGCACGTGACTCAGTAGAAGACAACGCAACATGGGAACAGGTTGATCAGAGGCTTCTGAGAAACTTTGGCCTTCATTGTTTGGTGGTGCTGAGGAGCAAACCTAGAGCCTCCTTAATGGAGGGCTTCGAGAAGTATCCCCTGTGTTGGCTCCTGATGGATATAACAGAGATGGCTCATTTGACTGCTGTTGCCAGTCATACTACAATCAAGCAGGAAGCCACCGTGGGTAACACCAGCTCTGGACAGCAGAGTGGAGAGGGGAAGAACACTGTTCTTGATGAGCTAGATGTTCGTCTGGACTTTCTGCACGGGAGATACAACACGTTCCTGAATGTTTAAGCCAGTTTGAATGGATGTTTCCATTGTTTCCAGTCTAATGCATCCTAACAGAACCTTGATAAACAGAAGTGAGAATCTGTTATAATGACTATAGCCCCATTGGTTCTGCAGGGCTCCGTCCTCTGCAGGGGACATGTGGCCATCTAAACCCAATCCCTGCTCATCCACAGTCTGCCCCATGCTCCCGGACACTCTGGTTCTTGTGTAGAAAGAGTTCTACTAGAAACACGACTTGTGGTGCTATCAACCTTTGGATCAAGTCAGGTTGAATAACAGCAAGCACTTTTCTAGAACCTGCTGTGTGTGCCTCAGGGATTTGTCTGAGCAGTTCGCATAATTCATTTAATCTTCTCAACAACCCTCTGAGCTGAATGCTACCATTTTTCACCTTTTCTCACTGAATAATCTAAGACACAGACATTAAGAAACTGTTCCAAAGGCACAACAAGCTAATAAGTGGCTGAAGCTGGATTCACATTTAGTTGGTTTGGCTTCAGAGTTTGGGCCACTAGCTATCTTGCTTCTCAACTGAGGTGGGTCTAGATCCATGGATAAAAAGGGTAATTGGGATTTTAAAAGGGAAAAGCACACCTTTAGGGTCCTATGAGTCTACAGGGAAGACACGGCAACTTTGAAGAATAAGAGTGTTGGTTGCTGGGCGATGAACCACGCTTGTCTTGCATTACCTCACTTCTCTGTGAACGCCTCTCTCCATTTCTCTATGACCAGCCCACTTTTCATCACTCTGTCTACAAGAAGGACAAGAGAAACAGCAATCTGCCATATCAGAAAAATCCTGTAGACTCTGGCCACATTACCTTGCCAAGATCACTCTGGTTTCACCCACCCCCAGGCGAAAGGAAACCTCCGCTGTGCAGAGGGGCCCTGGGTGAGCCCTGCACATCTCTTCCCCTGGGCTCAGGCTCACCCCCACCTTTTTTATTTTGTAAAACATTCCTGCTGCCTCTCCAATTTCCCACAGCACACTCGCCAGCCAGTTAGAGGAAGGAAGGCTGTGGGGATGAGGTGCCTGGCCTGGCCACCGGGGTGGGCTGCAGGTGCTGGGGAGGGCTGGCCAATGGGACATTCTTCTTGGAATAAGCCTGACAAGTTACCACTGGCTCAAACCTAGGGTCTCATCTCACTTAGCTCGGCCCCAGGTCACCAAAAGAAAATGCATTTAATTTTCGAATCCCTCCCAGAGCCAAAAAGAATTCCAAGAAAACAGCCATAAACATTGAAAGAGTCTTGTCTGATTTAGGAAAAACATTCCATTGGGTTTAAAATGAAATATCCTGTGACTAATCTCATGTACGACTGGGAACGGGACTAACTGTTCAGTTTGGTGGTGAGCGAGGGGACTCCAGAGTGACTGTGTCCCTCCCCACCGCCACTTTGGGAAAGGCAATCGATCAGCCAGGACTGAGTTTTCAAACAAGGATTGTGGAGGGTTTGCTGTTTGCATGTGCTCTGACCCCATCACAGCCACCTTCTGTCTTCTGAAAGGAACCACATTGTCATGTTCTGTTGGAATCTTCTCCTATGATTCTCTATCATTTTACTGTGTAAGCATGCACATTGACTCAATTTAGTTAGTTTTGCCTAGTGTTAGAAAATTTGATATCTTTTTCCATTGTATGACTTGGAGTGTTTGCACTGTAGATTTTTTTTTTCATGGACTATATTTTGTTGATCACATACTTCTGACACAGTTCAACTTTTTCCTCTGTTGTCTGTTTCCTACAAATTGGCAGTTGAGTCCAGAAGCTTGATCAGAATTGGGTCTTTGTTCAGTCTATAGGTAATGTTCTGTTCTTAGAGACACCTAATAATTGGTTTCTTTTTTTCTGATTTAGCAGTCATTATTGCCCTGTGCTAAATCTATTAATTCTTTGGGGGTTGTAAAGTGGTGATTCATCCTGTCATTTCATATTCATTTGTTTCTGGAATGTGATATATATCCTAATCTGGTATTGTTCGGTGATATTGTTCAACATAGGAAAGGCAGAACACCTACTTGATTCTTTGCCTTTATTTACCAGAATTCAATATCATCCTTCTAGTTTAACCATTTAGGTTTTTGTTTATTTTCTCCTTTATTTTGGTAAAATACATATAACACTTATGATTTTTGCTGCTCTTAAGTTTAAGTGTACAATTTATTGATACTAGGTGCATTAATGCATCTTCAGAACTTTTTTCACCTCACAAAAAAAGATGTTATTTCACTGTTGGCCACATCGTTTTACATTGCCATTAATAATACATGAGGGTTCTAATCTCCACATCTTCTTCAACACTTTGTATTTCCTGATTTTTAAATTGGCCATTCTAATGAGTTTGTAGTGGTTTGTTCTTGTGGTTTTGATTTGTGTTATCTTTAAGACCAATGATGTAGAACATTTTTATCTATTTAGTGTCATTCTGCATATCTTCTCTGGGGAAATGTCTTTTTAACTCCTTTGCCCATTTTTGAATCAGATTGTTTGATTTTTGTTGAGTTGTAGGAATCTTTATATATTCTGGATAGTAGTTCATATCATAATTTGATATATAAATCGGTTGACCATATATGCAAACATTTACTTCTGGGCTCTCTCTTCTAGTCTTTTGTTCTATCTTTATTTCCAGTACCACATTGATTGCTGTACCTTTGTAGTAAGTTTGGTAATCACTATTCTACTGTTTTTTTTGTTTTTTGTGTGTGTGTGTGTGTTTGTGATACTAAAGATTGAACCCAGGGGTTGCCCTGCCACGGAGCTACATCCCCAGTCCTTTTCCTTTTTGTTTTGATACTTTTTTTTTGGCTTACTTTAGGCTAACTCATTTCATCTTAGTTCTATAATTATATCTTTATTACTCACCACCAGTCTAGGCAAATGTCTCTAATTATTTAGCTTTTTTGATGTTGCTATTGGCAGATTCCTCAAGAATGGCTCATGGGAATAATATTTACTCAGTTTTTGTATGTTAAGGTAATTGTTTCTATGTGCCCTTTGCACTTGAAGTCTAGATATAAAACTTTGGTTCATATTTTCATTTCTTGGATATCTTAACCATTCATTTCTCTTTCATCATAGTCTTCCACATATAATGTGATAATAATCTCAGTTTCTTTCCCTTGAAAGTTTTTTTGCGCTATTTTTTTGTCCATAAGTAGTGCTGAAATCAAACCCAGGGCCTTATTCATATGAGTCAGCTTCTTTACCTCTGAGCTATATTCTCAATCCTCTTTTTGTCTATTAAGTCCAGAGGATTTTTTCTTTTAAGTTATAATTTACTAGAATATTGGCTGGGGATGTGGCTCAAGTGGTAGCGTGCTCACCTGGCATGCGTGCGGCCCGGGTTCGATCCTCAGCACCACATACAAATAAAGATGTTGTGTCCGCCGAAAACAAAACAATAAATATTAAAATTCCCTCTCTCTTTCTCTAAAAAAAAAAAAGAATATAACTTAGTGGTGATTTTTATGGGTCAATATTATTTGGTATACAATATGTGCTTTTAGTACAGAATTTCAAATAGTTTCTTTATTTCAGATTTTTTTTTACATTATAATTTGTTCTTTCCCCTTTTACATATTTTCTCCAGTGATTCATATATATATTTGAATAACACATATAAATATGTTGATTTTTCTTTGCTGATCTTCATTGTTAATCCTATTCTCTTGAATGTCTTCTTTCTTTCTTTTTTTTTTTTTTTTGTACCAGCAATTGAACTTAGGGGTGCTTAACCACTGACCCTCGCCCTTTTTTTTACATTTTATTTTGAGACAGGGTCTTGCTAAGTTGCTTGGATTCTCACTAAATTGCTGAGTCTTTGAACTTGTCATCTTCCTGCCTTAGACTCTTGAGCCTCTGTGATTACTGTGTGTGCCCAGCTTTTTTTCTTTTTTAAATTTAAGAAAATTGCTTTTGTTTCTTTATTTCTCTGTCTTGTGCTGGGAATCAAACCCAGGGCCTTATGTGTGCTAAGCATGCACTGAGCTATACTCCCAGCCATTATCTCTAACTTCTTTTTTTTTTTTGTTTGTTTGTTTGTTTTTTTTTTTAGAGAGAGGGAGAGAGAGACAGAGAATTTTAATATTTATTTATTTATTTTTAGTTCTCGGCGGACACAACATCTTTGTTTGTATGTGGTGCTGAGGATCGAACCCGGGCCGCATGCATGCCAGGCAAGCGCGCTACCGCTTGAGCCACATCCCCAGCCCCATTTTTTGGATTTGTTTTTGTGGTGTTGGGGATTGAATCTAGGGGATCAGACATAGGGCTTCACACATGCTAGCCAAGTGCTGTAACCTTGAGCTACTCTTAGTTTCTTTTCTTTTTTTTCAGTACTGGGGATTGAACCCAGGGGCACTCAACCACTGAGCTACATCTCTAGCCTTTTTATTTTTGATACAGGGTCTTGCTAAGTAAGCATCCCAGGCTGGTCTTGAATTTTTGATCCTCCTGCTTTAGCCTTGGAAGTTGCTGAGATTACAGGCATGTGCCTCTGTGCTTGGCTGAGCTACTTTAATTTAAATCTTTACTTGTTGTGTTTATTTTCATATTCTTTCTAGCTTAGTTTTTATTTCTAAAATGATTTTTTTAAATCTCTAAAATTCTTTCTTGAGTTTTATCACCTCATTTGTGAGTTTTTCTAACTTAAAGTTATTTTTTATGTCTTGTAATATCTTTTTTTATTATTTTGTTGTAGATCGACACAATGCCTTTATTTTATTTATCTATTTTTATATGGTGCTAAGGATCAAACCTAGGGCCTCACACGTACCAGGCAAGCATTCTACACTGAGCCACAATCCATTGTATTATCATCTTAATACATTTTAACTTGTTTGTAATAGATTACATCTTTAATCTATCTTCTGGCTGTATATTTCTGACATGGTTTTATTGCCCCTAGCTATATTGTCCAATATGGTAGGCCCTGGCAACGTGTGGCCTTTTAAATATAAATCAATTAAAGTTAAATAAAAAAAATTACCTCTTCACTTGAATTTGCCACATTTCAAGTGCTCAGAAGCCACATAAGGCAAGTAGCTACCACTTTGGACAGTACAGAATAGATAATCGCTCTCTCTTCTTTTTTGTGGTAATAAGAGTTAACCCAGGGATGCTTTACCACTGAGCTTCATCCACAGCCCTTTTTTTAAAAATTTGAGACAGGGTCTCATTAAATTGCAGAGGCTTCAATTTAGGATCTTGGTGCCTCAGCCTCCCAAGTCTCTGGGATTATAAATTTGTGCCACTGTTCTGGGCAGATGTGGATGATTTCTATCCCTGTAATTTCTGTTGTATAATGCTCGTCTATAAATGTTAATTCTATTTCTTTTTATGCCCTTTACAATGCTTTTTTTTTTAATATTTATTTATTTATTTATTTTGGTTTTTGGCGGACACAACATCTTTGTTGGTATGTGGTGCTGAGGATTGAACCCGGGCCGCACACATGCCAGGCGAGCACGCTACCGCTTGAGTCACATCCCCAGCCCCCCTTTACAATAGTTTTGTATGGGATTTGATATAGACACTTTTCTGCTCATTTTGTTGTGAGATTAGTTTTTCTTAGCTATTAGAAATTAACATTGCTCCCCCTGCTATTGATTTTATATGGTGTTAAGAAAATACAATGGCTTGTTGTTTGAGATCTCATTATTGTTCCCTTCCTGCATCTTTTTTTTATAACCTTAGTGTTTTCTTTTTTTTAAATATATATATATATATATATATATATATATATATATATATATATATATATTTTTTTTTTTTTTAGTTGTAGATGGAAACAACACATGCCTTTATTTTTATGTGGTGCTGAGGATTGAACCCGGGTCCTGCCCATGCTAGGCGAGCGCTCTACTGCTGAGCCACAATCCCAGCCCCGCTTCCTGCATCTTTATTTGGACCTTCTCTTCCATGGTTTGTGTGTATCTGGCCTCCTCAAGTTTTCAGCAGTTTCTCCTTTCAGTGGAGCTCTGTCCTGAAAGAGAGTCTTAGCTCATGAGTTTTGAGAGATTATACAGAGTGGCTATATCTCCCCAGCCCTTTTCAGCTCTACTACTGATGCTTCATGCTCACCTGTTGCTTAGTTGGACAGAAATCATTGGGCCACCTTCCTTTCCATTGAGAAGCTATTGTCTGTTTTGGAGTTTTGTTGTTCGAAGGATCTTTACATCCTCTGTTATTTCCCACTACATGACCTCTGCATGTTTGCAGGTCTTATTGTATTTTGTGTCATAGAAATGTCTTCTCATGGAGCTTTGCTGTTTAGTTACTCTGTTTTTGTGGAGTAAATTAGGAAGATTGAACAACTATGAAGCCATTTGTCATCTTTGTAGAAGATTTAAAAAAAAGTATGATAGTGGTATATTTTTAAAAAAGATCTCTCTTATTGATATAAATAAGAGACTTTATAAATAAAACATTATAAATAAGTTATTTGGGAATTGTGTCAAAGTGGAGTATGGTGGAAAGGTGGATGAAATAAGATTGACAACCAGTTGATATTTACTGAATTTGGGTGATGGGAATGTGAGGATTTGTTATATTATTCTTTTTTTGGTTCGTACTTTTTTAAAAAAAATAATTAATAAAAATAGAAGAATGTAATGAAAACGTTAATATTTTCAGTTTTTTTATAACAGACTTTCCATTTCTCCCCGTCTTTCTCAATTATTTGTATTACATATATAGAAAAGGACATCTTAACATTAGTATGCTACATAGATGATACGAGTGTACAAACCAGGGCTTGTCATTATATCTTTTCCTTTTCCTATCTGTCATACAACTCTTCAGAGTTCTTCTCCTTAAAGTTGCAGTTCATTGTCTCTTTTATTCCTTTGGTGTTAAATGTGTTTCACCCACTCCACACAAAAACTCATGTCTCATTCAGCCTTGTTCTTGAATATCTTTGTGCAGTGCATATAATTTTCCTTTCCATCTGAAGGGCTTTTTTTTTTTTTTACTCAATTAATTTTTAGAGTCTGTAATTCTTCCTATTCAGTGAGGGGCTTAATGTTAATTTACATATTATCTTTAATTAGAACAGCATAATTATACCTTGGCACTTAAAATTGACATTTTGAGCTTCATTTTTTACATGCTACATTCTATATTCATTCCATAGATATCTTTCAATGTCTTCCAAGATGTAATTTTAACATTTATTTTGGAGAACTACTAGCACCTACCTTCTGATGTGGGAGGAACTGAGTGTATACGAAGAGCACTGGCCTGGAAACCTCTTACTTGCCTGGCTCAGAGTGGGTGTTGAGTAGATGTTAGTTTTCCCTTTATTGGTGATATCTTTTTATAATTTAATCACATATTTAGAACATACATGTTTTTAACTTGACTTTGGTAAGAAGCTGTAAAAAATTATCCATATTGTCTTCTACAACAGATAGCAGCTAATGAGCCTCCACCAGAAGGATGTGATTCATTTTTTTCAGTTCATGGAAAGAAGACCTGTGATTTTCATACTTTGGAGACTCTTCTACTTACAGCATCTGAGAGGTAGATTTTGTGTTTTTTAATTTAAGTGTCATGCATTTTTTTTGTGTGTTTTTTTTTCCCTGTACTAAGTCTTCCTTCTGATTTTTCTTTTCTATTTTATAGTCTATAGGTGTAATAGTTTATAGTGTGGATTCTGAAACCAGAGTTACTGGATGTGAATCTTGTTTCCATCACTTAAAATAATTTTGCAAAATGAAGCAAAGTACTATCTTTCCTATTCTCTCTTCAAAATGGAGATAATAACAGTATAAATATTCCTGTTGATTTAGTACTACTGTCTGAGCTATATTAACTTATTGCCATTAGCTTAGCAGGAAAACTGTGTGTATAAAATCTAGTGCCTAAAGTAATAGTATTAATGATAATGATCTCTCATGATATTATTAGCTTAAGACAAAGTAAAAGATAATTGCAACCTGATTTTAAAATGAAATTGGTCTGGAGGTATAGCACAGCTCAGTGGTAGAGCTCTTGTTTATTATGCACAAGGCTATAGGTTTGATCCCTGGTACTGTAAAAAAAAATCAAAACCAACCTCCACCCCACCAAATTTGGCTTCTTTGCCTAAAGAGGTTTAGGTTTCTGTAATAAACAGCAATAATGAGTACCTACTTTGCTGTCTGGTGGTAGCAGCAAACCCTCAGTACCTCCTCTAATGCTGCTGTAAATATAATATAGTGGAGGTCTGCTCTATCAGAAATGCTAATGACATTTTTGGTGGTGTGACTCTCCTTATGGACATTGTGTGCCCAGCTGTGTCTGCCCACCAAATGACATTAGTGCTCTTAGTGAGGTGACAACCACTGTATTAAATGTATGTTCTAGGTAGCTCAGGGTCAAGTCAAGAACATTCAAGAATGGCTGCATAGTAAAATGGTGCTCTCTTGAGCAAACAAAATTAATAACTTAAAATTCTTTAAAAAACTTTAATCTGTTATAACCATAATGCAGACCTTTATAAAGAGAGCAATGGTGTCTCCTCTTCTGAGAGGCTATAAGTATTTTTCATAATTTGGCATTTATCCTATTGGATTTTTTTCATGGTAAGAGGCATCTTTCCATTTGGTACATTTAGGTGTACCTCAGTGTTTTAAACACAGGCATAAAACTTTTATAAAAATGTCTTACTGATGGTTTTTCCATTTTTTGTTTTTATTTCTTTCTGCTCTTCTAAAAAGGCTACAATGAACAACTTCATTCATATGTCTTTTCATTCTGTTGAATGCATCATAGTAGGGATTAGTAGGTAGTACATTAAGATCTATTAGTATCATGATCACCCTTAGGGATTTTTTTTTTTAGAAATTTTAAAACATGTGAGGAAACAGAAATGTTAGATCCATTAGTGGAAAGACTGTAATAGTTGCAATGGTACAGGAGAGACTTGCTATAATTGGCATCAACTTTGAAGCTTTTTGCAGTATTTGTACTTAGGTTTTTAGACAAAAGAATGATCATTTTTATATGGTAAAAAATATCCTGCAGAGTTAGTACTGAGAGATTTGGATATGTATTATTTTTCTTGCCTTTACCCCTTCTCTAGGAATTGGTACAATTATTAATCTGTGTTTGTATTTATAGTTAGTATTTATATAATGTATTTTTATTTTTTGTAATCATGAACAAGTCAGGCTTGCACCTTACAATATTCTTACCAAGTGAAGACTAAGACTGTGATACCATTTATATAAAGATTCTTATAATCTTTACTTAAGTCATTTAGCTATACTTTACATTTTGTACCTTTTTTAATGTTTAAAATCTTTTTTAACTTGATAATTTTGAGCTTTCAATATTTATTTCCAGACCCAAACCTTTGTTGTTCAAAGGAGATCACAGATATCCCTCATCCAATCCTGAAAGCCCAGTGGTGATTTTCTACTCTGAAATTGGCTATGAGAACTTTTCTAATTTCCACCACCAACTTATACCAAAAAGCAATTTAGGCAAAATCAATTATGTATTCAGACATTATTTATCTGTAAGTATTGAATTATTTTTTAATTTTTGTATATTAATTTGCCTTCCATGACCTTAGAACATAAGCTCATAATTTCCCTTTTTATGAAATAACTTAGGAGCTGGGGTTGTGGCTCACAGGTAGAGTGCTTGCTTGCTTAACACATGTGAGACACTGGGTTCAATCCTCAGCACCACATAAAAATAAATAAACAAAATAAAGGTTTTGTGTTCATCTGCAACTAAAAAAATATTTTAAAAATAATTTAGTTATTTGAACTTCTTTTTGAAAAATCAAATAATTTTTATCAGATCTATTATTTGTGCATAGACATTGCCTGGCTTACCTTTTTGAAGAAATATAAAACAATTTTACTAAAAAAGTGGCTTAATAAAGTGTGCATTTTATTTCACAATTAATCATGTAAATAATCTTCGTTAAATTTAATATGGCTGTCATACTATGAAATTGATTCTTGAATTCAGTTCCTTTACATACCTTTTTTATTTTCCTTTTTGGCACCTTTTCATTTGTAGGAAAAGGAAGATTTCTAAAGAGGTGAAATCAGGCAGAATTGATTTAAAATTAAGCTTTTTGTAACATTTAGCATTTAAAATATTTTTATGTTAAGATTGTTAGCCTTCAAGGTTTGTGTATAATGATGAGTTTGGTGAACATTGGGTGCTAAATCTGTACAAGTAAAATAAAATTTTAAATGAAAATTTAAATGAGCAGAAACAAATTTTATCAAAGTCGAGTTTTAAACAACTTTTCTCCCTCTTTCTTCTTGCTAGACCCTTGTTGGTTTTGAAATTTAAACGTCTGAAGGGGCCAGGCATGGTTCTGCAAGCCTATAATCCTAGCTTATGTGGAGGTTGGGCAGGAGGATTTCAAGTTTGAGGCTAGCTTGTGCAACTTAGTAAGACCTTGTTTCAAAATGAAATAAAAAGAGCTGGGGATGTAACTCAGGGCTTACATAGCCCTGTGCAATGTCCTATGTTCAAACCTTAGTACAAAACAAAACAAGTTTAAAAGGACCATCATTTATTAGTATGGTGATGAGCCTGTGGCATTTTGTTAGCTCATGCCCTGCCAGAAGCATTTAAATTTAGTAAAAAAAAAAAAGGCCGGGTGTTGTGGTGCATGCCTGTAATCCCAGCGGCTCAGGAGGCTGAGGCAGGAGGATCTCCACTTCAAAGCCAGCCTCAGCAAAAAGCAAGGCGCTAAACTAAACTCAGTGAGATGCTGTCTCTAGATAAAATACAAAATAGGGCTAAGGATGTGGCTCAGTGGTTGCATGCCCTTGAATTCATTCCCATTACCAAAAAGAAAAAAAAATTCAGTAAAAAACATACATATACACATATGGTACTAACAAAGCCCTTCTGGGTTTGAGACCTCACCAGTTTTCAACCCTGCTCTGTATGTAGGTTCTAGAGCTACTTGTTTTCATTCTCCATTTTCTCACATGGTTTAGAATCTTTGCCCTTTCAACTGTCCATTCATCTGATTTTTGCTTCTACATTGGAATTTTAATTCTCACAGTCCTGGAGATGCAATATGTAAAGGAGGCTAGGATTTTCTGGAGAAACATAAAGTTGTAATTGATTTTTTTTTCCAAAAATAGAATGAATATTTTAATGGTAGATAAGTGCTTTTATTACTGTTGGTATGTAGCAAACTCTCTTGAACACACAGTTAATATCCTTAAAAAAATAAGCTAAAGATATTTTAAGTACATGATCTTAAGTGATATCTAATAGATGCAATGTTAATGGTGTACAGTCAAGTGTGCTGTGACACATAACAAACTTTTTTTGGGGGGGGGCTGTACTGGGGGTTGAACTCTACCACTCTACCACTGAGCTATATCACCAGCCTTTTAAATTTTTATTTGAGAAGGGTCTTGCTAAGTTGCTGAGGCTGCTCTCCAATTTACTATCTTCCTGCTTTAGCTTCCCGAGTTGCTAGAATTACAGGCGTGTGCCACTGCACCTGGCTTATAACAAGCTAGGTAGTAATGATGGAATACTTGCTTTATCTGCAGAATCCCAGAAGGGAGCCAGTTCATCTCTCTGGTTATGGTGTGGAATTGGCCATTAAGAGCACTGAGTACAAGGCCAAGGATGATACTCAGGTGAAAGGTGAATTTGTAAAATTAAGACCAATGTGTTTTCTTTAAATATGAACTAAAAGGGAATTTGTTTCCATATGAAAATGAACAGATTTAGGAGTCATTACTGCTGTTTTCTTTGTCCAATAATTCTTTGGAGGTTGACCTTAAAACAACTTCTCTAAGTCCTAATTTTCTCTCACTGTAAATGCAGGTGATGACAATATTCTTCTTTAAGTATTTTGGATGAATAAATAAGTAAAGAATTTAGCATAGTTTTTTTGCACAGAAAGTTTAATAAGTATTAGTAGTAGCTGTTTTTGATGTTATGATTTGCAAATAACCATTAATTTGTGATTACAATGTGAAATTTTAAATATACTTTAATGAACAGTTTTATGTTCTTTATTATTTTCTCAACTTAAATGGTTTACTCTGAATTTTTCTTGTTCTAATTTTGTGGGATTTTGAAATCATTATTTCAACCACAAGTTTTACATGCTCTCTTTTTTTCTTTTTAAGCATAAAAGTTACCAGTTTGGGTAGTGAAGCAAGTAGAAAATAGCCTTGTACTCATTTTGGTTTTTCAATAATTATATTTAGGATTAAGTTGCCTAATTGCAGGTTTTTCAGAATTTTTATTTTGAAGAACCCTTTGTTAATAATATTAAAAGCTGTTAATTTTGAAATTCTAGCATCTGAAATTTTTTACAGTTTATGGGAAAAATATTCTTTTTGATCACAGGAAATGTTAAACACATTTTTTAAAGACATTGCAAAATGTTAATTGGGGTATTTACATTTTAAATGGTTTTATTTCAGGTGTTTCTGACTTTTATTTTTACATTACTCAAATTTTATCAAATTATAACATTTGTATTTCTAATCTGAACCATTAGACATATATTTACTGTTTTTATAGGAACTGAGGTAAACACTACAGTAATTGGTGAAATAACATAATATGATCTCATTCCCCTGTATCACTTTCCCTTCCCCCCTCTCTGCTCCTGGTCCCCTTTGTCTGCCCTACTGGGTTCCTTATATTCATGAGACACCCCCCCCTTCTGACATATACACTTAAATTTTTTTTAAATCTCTAGCTTCCACATATATGAGAAAACATATCACCCTTGATTTTCAGAGTTTGCCTTATGTTATTTAACATGATGTTCTCCAGTTCCAGCCATTTTCCTGCAAATGACATAATTTCATTCTCTTTATGGCTCTATAAAACTCCATTGTGCGTATAGATCATTTTCTTTATCCATTCATGTATTGACAGCACCTAGGCTGGTTCTACAATGTGGCTCCTGTGAATTCTGCTGCTGTAAACATGATTGTGTATGCCTGTATCTCTAGAGTATGCTGACTTTATTTTATTTTTGTTTTGGGTAAAGACTGAGGAGTTGCAAAGTTGGATCATATAGTGGTTCCACTCCGAGTCTTTTGAGGAACTTCCATGCTGGTTTCCATAGCAATTGTACTAATTTAGATGCCCACCAACTGTGTTTTTTTTTCTCCCTTGCATCCTCACCAGCATTTATTGTTATTTGTATTCTTAACAATTGCTGTTTTATCTGGAGTGAGATGAAATCTCAGTGTAGTTTGATTTGCATTTCCCTGAAAGCTAAAGATGTTGAACATTTTTTTCATATATTTATTAGTCATTTGTACTTCTTCTTATGAGAGATATTTGTTTATTCTTAAGAATAAATCTAATCAAAGATGTGAAAGACCTCACCAAGGAAAGTTACAGAACATTGTAAAAAGAAAGAAAAGAAGACACTAGAATATTTTTTAAAAAAAGACCTCCCATGTTCATGAATAGGCAGAATTAAATTTTTTTAAATGGCCAAAATTACCAAAAATGATCTAGAGATTCAATGCAATCCCCATCAAAATACCAATGACATTCTTCACAGAACTAGGAAAAACAAACAGCCCTAACAATTATATGAAAGAATAAAATACCCAGAATATCCATAGCATTTCTGAACAAAAAGAACATGCTGGAGACACCACAACCCCCAATTTCAAATTACACTACAGAGCTATAGTAACAAAACCAGCATGGTGTGGGCATAAAAGCACACAGACCAATGGAATAGAAGACACAGATACAAACCTACACAGATACAGTCATCTGATCCTTGATGAAAGTGGTCAAAAAACACTTCTGAGAAAAGACCACCTTTATAAGAAGGTGCTGGGGAAACTGGATATCCAGATGTAGGAGAATAAAACTAGGTCCCAATCTCTCACCCTGCACCAAAGTCAACCCCAAATGGATCAAAGACCTAGGAATTCGACCAGAAAATCTGCAACCGCTAGAAGAAAACCTAGAGGAAACACTTCAACAGGCAGCTGCAGGCAATGGCTTTCTCAACAGGACTCAAATAGCTCAGGAAATGATAACAAGAACCGTTAAATGGGAGGGTACCAAAGTATAAAACTGCCCAGCAAAGAAATAGTATAGATTGAAGAAAGAGCCTACAGAATGGGAGAGAAATCTTTTCCAGGCAATCTTTTGGCAGACGATTAATATCCTGAATATATAAAGGACTCAAAACACATAACACTAAAAAGTCCCCCAAACGAATCAATGGATAAAGGGGCAAATGTACTAAACCCGTGTTTTCACAATCCTGAGTCCTGGAAAGGATTGGAGCAGGTTATGATAGGCTCAGGGTTGGAAGGAACGTCTGAATCCACAAGAAGACGGAGAACCAGCCTGGGAGTTGGGAGCCCTTGCTTCTAGCTCTGTGCTGTCTCAGCTCCATGTTGTATTGGGCTCTGTGGGTGGAGCCCCTTCTGAGTTTCTGTCCAGGAGTGGGCATGGCAAAGAATCTTTCCTTGACCAAATTTTAGTCAGGCCCCTCCCAACCCTCTTCTCAGACATTCACCATGGCCCCTGTTCTTGCTGAGCCTGTGTACCCAGTTTTAGAGAATATATTGCCAAATCAGTTTAGAATCTCTTGCCTTTGATATCTGATGACCTTGTTCTGCCTTCAGCAAGAATCTTCTGTGATCAATGTAGCAAGAACCCTCTGCCCCCGATGAATCCTATTGGTAATTTCCCACCCATTGATCCTGTTCAACCCTTGCTCATGAAACCTGCTCCTTGACTACACATCCCCACCTCCTGTTGTATCTGGAGCAGTTCCCAGTTCTGGACTGAGATCTCTTTTCCCCTATTGCAATAGTTCCTGAATAAAATCTGTCCTTACCACTTTACTCTCCAACCCTGGTTTTCTTTGAAAGTCTATACAGGATTCAGGTCCACTTCTAGCTCCAAAAGTCTACATAGAACCCTACGTAAAATCCTATTCTGTAGCATTTTCCTTTCAATTTAATTTTTGAACATCTCGTTGCCTGGGTTGGCACAGGTGGGGACGGAGTCCACCAAAGCAATCAGAGCACCAGGAAAAGCCGTTCATGAGAACCTCCTCATGATACAATAGAAATAACTCCTCACTGGGAACAAAGAAACCTGTCCTCACAGGCCTGGCTCTGCTGGACTTGGGTGAGACACGTTGTCTCTCTGGATCTCGTTTTTCTCTTCGGTTAAATGGGGATATTGGTGCCATTGCTCCCGCCCAGCTGGGGCAGATTGCTATGAGAATCTAAACCCATTACATAAGTTTAGGGAAGGGAACAGAAGTTAAACTTCACTACAGGTGTGGAGTAGCCATATTATAGGGCGGTGGGAATTTACTCTAGATGAGAGAGCCTGCTGCAAGTATGAGATTACATTTTAATTACCTTCAGATGCTGACCTATGTAAATAGGCCTATTGTGTTTCGTTGGGAGGGGGCAGGAGAAAGGGGTGAGTGGGACTCATTAGCTTCTTAGCAAGCTGCTGTTTTCATTTTTTGCTGCAGGTTCCAGGAAAACCTTTAAGAGAGGGATAAAGAAGCTGCCTCTGTGCAGTTTCACAGAGATGCAGAGACGGGTCCTTTTCTGGTTTTGGGGTGCCAGGTACGTTCATCCAGCAGTACACTGGCCGCTCCTCCTTGGCAAGATCCATAAACATTACAGACTTCTCCTGTGGGCAGTTTTTTTTTTCCTTTTGAAGCTTGTTTGCTGTGCACATGGGTCAGAGTTGCCACCTCAAGGAGGCCTGTAGGACCTGCCAGGGCTTGGACCGAGGGATGCCAGACAGATGGGTCCCCCCCCCCCCGGCAATATAAGACTCTATTAAGTATGACTTTATTAATAGCCTCTCTCCAAGTCCTGGCCCCTTGGGAGCCTCCCGTGATTGGCCAGTGGTACAATTATAATGGGCACTAATTATACCTAGAAGCCAAGGAGAGCAGCCCACCTTTCAAAGCCCTCGGTGATACAGATTTAGGTAATGCAATGAGCTAAAAATGACTCCATCTTTCCAAAAGCACAAAGGAATCGCTCCTCAAAAAAAATGAATAACTCAGGAATCCAGTTAAACAGGGAAATGGGAAATAAATTAGAAATCACTCCAGCTTTTTACCAGTCAGGGGAGAGTGGGCCCCTTTGGATTAACCCTGGTGTGGGCCTGAGTGACATTTACTTGTTCTGGAAGACTCTAGGAACATGGATTTCACAGCAATTCCCCAAAGAGGGCCCTTTTCTTTAGATCCCAGGTGTGTACACTGAAGCCAGGAAGCAGCCTTATTCTACATCCAGATATAAAACTCCCTCGGAAGACTCCATCCATTTCCTCCAAATGACCCATCGGAGCCATCCCAAGGCGGCGGAACTGGCTGTGAGCCGGTAGCTCTCCCTCTCCCCCAGGGGTTTTCAACCAGGAGTGCTGGGCAAAGTCTGAATGACTGCATGATTGCATGCTAAGAGGCAGCATGTGCACAGAGCAGAGCAGCAATGGAGGCCACTTCAGGTCCAGAAGGAGCTTCCTGGGGAGAGGAGTGCTCAGCTGAGTGGCTTATTTCCAAGGAAAGCAGACTCCAGTGTCTGCACAGGGACTTGGCTTTTCATTGACTTCCTCTCCACAGCGCTGTTGCTTCCTCGTGGCTTCGGAGTGACCAGGGAACCAGGTGGAGCTGCCATCACCAAGCTGCTCCACTGCTCTGTGCCTTTGGTGTATCTGGCCACACCGACCAGGACCCTCCCCAGCCCTGCTCTGGAACTGACTCTCCACGTGTTTCACGTCTGGGGAGCAAATGGTTTGGGCAGCAGATGAGTTCATTTGGTTCAGTGGCTGATCCAGTGAGTCCCTGATCTCAAGTTCAGTGTCGTGGACTTGTCCTCAGCCCCATGTGGTCTGACCCTCCACTCTACTGGCCTTGGTTCCTCCTCTTCTGCCACTTGTTCTCTCTGATCCAGCCATGTGGCCCTTTGCTGTCCTCAGGCAGACCTGGCTCCTGCCCCAGGACTTTGTCACTTGCTCTTCCCTCTGTCTGGGACTCTCCCTGCCACTAGACATCTTCACGGCTCCCTACTCCTTCCTTCAGGTCTCTGCTGTAAGGCACGGTCTTTGACAAGCATCCCTGGACATCTTGAACCTCCTTCCACTCAGGTTTCTCCCTCCATCGAGATTTCTTACGTTTATGAACATATGGAACAATATGTTCACTTGTCTATGCACCTGTTGTCTGAACTCCCCACTTAATAAAGCGCCGTGCGAGAGAGGAGACTTGTCTATTTCATTCATGCTTCCATCCCCGAATTTAGCATCATGGTTGTTCCATAGCTGGTGCTCACAAAAATATCTGTGGACCTGATTTTGAATTCCAAATTCCACATGGACCAATTTAGCTAAATCTCTTCTCGGGCTACATTCAAGGGCAGCTCCTGACGACACGTGCTCTGGGGGATGTTTAAAAGGTCCAGCCATTTCTTTGCTACAATAAGAACATGTATCTGGATGGTCTTGAAAGGATGTGATTAAATACTAAAAGTAGAAAATTCGGATGACATAGACCTTGCCCTCCAGCAGCCGGCGAGTAGAACCTTCAAAGTTTCCATGTGTGGGTCATTCTCACTTTTGATCTATTTTAGCAGAAAGTGGTTTCTCTACTTTTTGCCAGATATCAATCAGTTCACTGGATTCCACTTGCCCAAGTTATCAGAGAAGGAGAAGGGATGTTGTTCCATTTTCCGACGGGAGAAGTAGACAGGAATGGGCAGCCCTGAACTTGGTGGCACCTCCCAGCTGTACCCCTGGGCCTCCAAGGCGGGCGCAGTGAGGGCACATTGAGTTTATTGTTTATTCACAACTTTTCCTACCTTTACGTCGTTCACATGAGTGGAAGTGTGTGACCCCCCCCTCCACTGATGTCAATCGAGGCCTGGTGACTTGTTGTCATTGTAAATCAAGGGCAGGAGGGACAGTGTGCCAGCACTCTGAGCCCAGGCCCTCAGAACAACCCCCTTTTTGTTTCTACCTGCCCCCCTCCCCACCTTGAGGGTCTGATATCCATGTTGACAAAAGCATGCCCCTAAGACTAGTCATCAGCCCAAGATGAGTGAGAGACACAGGAGGAGACCGAAGCAGACCCACAGCTTGAAGCAGAGCTGCTGCGGCCAACCCACAATTCCATGAGTGGGAAAGTGACTGCCATTTATTAAAGTTTGACACTGTCTGTTCCTCACTGACCAGTCCGCGCAGTAGGAGATCCACACTTTCCAGGGTTTTGCTACACCTCAGTCTACCCTATCCTGCTAAGTGACTAGGCTCTAAATGTACATTTTCCAGTTGCCAGACCAAGAAAAAGACTTCACCTAAGAGGAATGGGAAGGTAAAGGAGAGACAAAGCCGCTTTGAGGTTTGGACCGGAGCTGTCCCCCCAGAATGCTTGTGTTAATGCAGGAATGTTGAGAGTTGAAATGATTAGATGATGTGAGCTGAAACCTGATCTGTGGATTCATCCATTTGAAAGAAATACCCTACTGTGTGGTAACTGGAGGTAAGTAGGGTGTGGCTGGAGGAAGAGGTCACTGGGGGCATTCCTTGGGGATCAGATGTCTGTATCCTGCCTCCTTGCTTTCTTCCTGTCCTTCCCCCGCCCCCATGCCCTCTGCCATGAGGTCCTGCCTCACCTTTAGCCCAGAACAATGGACTCAGCCACCCATGGACAGAGAGCTCTGAAACTGGGGGCCAAAGTAAACTTTTCCTCCTCTAAGTTGTTCTTGTCAGGTGTTTTGGTCCCAGTGACAAAAAGCTGACCCACACTGAAAGGTCTAACAAAGCATACCAGGAGATGGGAGAAAGACTGACGGGTGCATTTGGACTTCTGAGGCATCACTGTGGAGACAGAATGGCTTTGCTGGTCTTTTGTCCTATATTTCAAAAGCAGGTCTCTAAATTATTGACTACTTTAGCAAACTCAACACTTCCTAGTTAATGATTGAAATTTTCTTGGCTGAAGGAAAAAGGCTTTGGCAGAGTGAAAACTCAATGTGACTGTCTTTTCACTTGGTCATCATCCTCCCCACTGAGCATCATAAGAGCCTCACACCCTCCCACCGCACCACCCAGCAACTGTACTAACTTTGCCTGAGCGCCTACTAAGAGCTGGGTGCATGAGGAACATGTCACCTGGGCTACCTCTCAGAGGCTCACACAGCCCTGTGAAAGGAATCTCATTGATTCCTTTCATTTATCAGAGGTTAGATCCTGAAATATCAATCCCCCCAAAGCACACACCTGGTGAGTCGGGTAGCTGGATTTCGACCCAGCAGTCTGCTCCCTGGCTGGTGCTCTGAATCACTAGGCCCCAGAAGCTTCTCTCTGAGTCCTTGATCATAAGGATATTCTCCAAATCCTGGCTCCTCCCTGACCACCAGAGACCCGGCCGAGCACCTGAGGATGCACAGCTCCCTCATTTGCTCACATACACCAAGCTTGTGCCTAAATGAAGAAAGTGTGTTGTGACATCAGAGAAGCATGGACCTTGGCCCTTCCTGATGACTTGACCAAACTTCTCTTGAGTGCAGGTGGGCCATCAGCTGACACTGAGAATGTGGCATGAACTGGCCATGCCACTTTGTCACTTTGTATAGGAAGGATGTCACCAAGGGCATTGTCCCCAGCATGAGGACTCACAGGAAAAGGTCCTCTTCAGGTTTAACCTCCACCCAGTGGGTAGAGATGCACCTATGGACACAGTGAATCAAATAGCTCAGTCCTTCCTTAGAGACAAAGGTCTGGCTCACATCTAGCATGTGAAAAGAGTGCCACAGCCCAGATTTGTGAGTTGGCCCCCTCTGTGGGCACTAGGTGACTCTGGTGGCTTTGGTTTCCTTTGCCTTGCTTTTTTTTCACCTGTTTTTAACGTTTGTGTGTGTGTGTGTGTGTGTGTGTGTGTGTACATGTCTGTGTAATTGTATGCTTCTCCTGCTTAGGATGCACATGTAGTCACACATCACTTATTTCCCTATACCAGCAGGATGTTCATTTTGAGGGCTTCCTCTACCTCCATCCATTCCTGAGCCCTTGTGTCTCTAAATGAAGTGAAGTTTTTTGTCCTGCTCTAATTGCTGAATGAACCAAAAGAGATTGGGGTGGGGGTGGGGGGGCGCTGAGATGTTGCTGTGGCCACTGCCACATGGTATCCCTCCTGGTCCTTCACAATCTGCTCCTGGTTCAAGATCCCTGCTAGGATTTCAGGGTGTTCCACCAGGGCCCTCAAAGCACGACACAAGCCGGGGTACTGACCTCGTGGACACATCTTGCTGGGCCATCCCCTTGACTCTCAACAAAAATTCTGGGACCCTAGGAAGAGCCTGGACCATCAGCCCAAGATGACACTCCATCCCCCGATCTCCACCATCAAGGAGTCCTTGTCTTCTTTCTTCCTGAAGAATTATGGCCAAAGTCATCCTATCTGATGTGCCTGACCTTGAATCTCACAGAGCAGTGTGTGAAGTTCTAATTCCATCCCTCCCAGAATGTCCCACACTCCTCATGCACTTGAGCCCTCTCCAGAGCTGTGCATCCCATCAAGGACCCATGGACCCTCCAAACTCAGGGCCTGGCTGACCTCACACCCATTGAATGTGCTCCTGAATGTTGGGCCACCTGGTCTTGTGCATCGTCACTGCCCGACAGCCACATTTCCCATCATTCACACTTATCCCTTCAGAAATGACTTGCCAAGTGATTTCTGTTACATGGGCTAGAGATACAAGCCTCCACAAGAAGAAAATTGTGCCCTGTTCTTACGAAGCTTATAGTCTATGAGGGAAAATAGACAGGGTGCTCAAAAGGACAAGTATTCACAGTGGTAAATGAGGTAGGTTCTGGAAGAAACACCAGTGCCTCAGTTGGGTCCAGGAGGAGCTGAAAAAAGAGGAAATAGAAAATGGGAAGGGCATCCACAGATCTCTGCCACTGCGGGAGTCTCTCCCCAGAGAAATAGCCGGGAGGACTTTTGTCTAGAAGGAACCAGAAGCCTCATTAGTGAGGTTCATTCTTACAGCCTATGAAAAGAAATTTAAAGAGGTAAAGTCTTTATGGTTTTAAAGGGCCTTGGGGACCCTCAGAGGGAGGAAAAAACCAAGCCAAAGTCAACACAGTAAGCGATGGAAAAATTAATCCCATCCTGCAACCTAGAGAAGGCCAGGTTCACCATGATTGCTAAGTCTGAGGCCTCAAAGGAAGGGAAGACCCTTCCAAGGGATTTTATCATGAACGAGGGAAAGTGGGCAGCTGTCCCCCCTGGCATAGATGGCCCTAATTGAGAGAGAGAGAGAGAGAGAGAGAATATGAATGAATCCTGAAGGCCTTCTCCAGCCAGGTAACACCCTGTCTCTCACAACAATGGCTGCCAACAGGCCCAAGCAGGTGGAACCACAGCTGTACTCAGAGCTGCTGTCTGTTAGGTAAATATTTCCCCAGAGGAACAACAGAACTGTTTCCCAGTCTGAAAAAAATGTAGTTGGCACCCTGTGGTAAGTGAGGAAAGCAGCCCTCAGGCTTTACCCCGTCCTTCCCCCTCTCCACTTCTTGTCCCAACACTAGGTACCCCACACTGGGCCAGCCCACCAATAGGAAAGACCCACGTGTCGGGCATTGCTGTTCTTGACCAATGCCCAGTTTTCTCCTGGTGGGACGTGGGAGGACTCCTCTTCTTGATCTTACCTTTCTTGGAGCCATATTACTAATCCGGTCGTGGGCTAACGTGGCACAAGCCACTCTGGGGCTGGAGCATCAAATGGCTGGCACAGGACTGCCGGTGCTGTCTTTCAAAAATCAGCCAAGTCCGGACAGTACCATTGCTGTCAACCTGAGGCTCTGAGCTAGGATGATATGGAGCCAGCCTCCCCCATACTAATAGGCAATGAACATGCAACGTGAGCAAGCAATATGCCACTACTGTTTACATCATTGTTACTCAGGGCCTCAATATGAAGGCAGCACGACCTAATTGTAGATCATTTTTATCATTCCAAAGAGAAACCCCATACCCACTAGGCAGTCACTCCACATTTCCTCGACTTAACGCCCTTTCACTAGGCCCCACCTCCTACAGGCTCCACCCACTAGCTGGAGGACCACAGCCTGGCCAACAAGACTTTAGCATCTGGGTCTTTAGCGGATATGTACAAACCAAACCAAAACACTAATAAGGGGAGCGGTTGAGGAGAGGGAGAGAGTCCCACTATAACAGAGATCAGATTTTCCCACCAGTTTTAGGACTTGAACTCAAATTTACATTTTAAAAAATGATGCTTCTTGTATCCAAGCATTCAGGTGGATATAGCGTGTGTTTGCGCATACATATAGGTCAATGCTTAGAACAAAGGTCTGGATAGACACCTGCCTACTCGTGATGGGCGGTCACATCTGGGGAGGGGTTCGGGGTAGAAAAGGATGAAAGGAACACTTGATCTTTATTTTATATACTTTCATATCCCTTTACATTTTATACAGTGAGATGCTATTCAGAGATTATTAATTGTTACACTATAAGCATAATAATGAGGTGCACCTTATTGTTTTTCAAAACAGAAATGATGCCACTCTGCAGTTAAATTAAACACTACAATTTCTAAAGGGCTTTACACTCATTTAATCTCATTTAATGTGTGCAATCTCACTTATCAGTGGGAATATTCTTCTTTTTAATTATCAGTTTTTCTTATCTCTAAAATAGGATGATTTATTCCAAATTACCCAACCAATAAAGGCAGAGAGAGACCAAAAGCTTTAACCCTGCTGTCAGGTTCCAAATCCAAGATTCCTCCCTTACACTGTGGATGCCTCTAAGCACCATCTCCTTCCTGGGTGTTGTGTTGAAAGTCGTGATATTGAGAGGCGAGTTCAGGCTGCAATCAACTCCTGGGACTTACTATAATGCTCACTGTTGGATCTCCTGTCTGGGACAACACTCCTATGACAAGGATGGTAAATATAGACCATACGAGCTGCCATTTTCCCCTATCTGTCCACTGAAGACATCAAGAATCAACTTAGGCATTGAGTCTAGTATAGACCTCAGAGTCTTTCTCAACACTGTGTTCCAGACAGCCACTACTCATCAATCAGAGAAAGCAAACCTACTTCCTTCCCTGTCCTAAGGGATATTTGATCTCCCTGGCAGTCATTGTGATAGTGGAATACAATTGTCTTTTATAATTCCACATTCTGTGCCCTCCTCTGATAGATGTTGAAAAACAAAGTCAGGTACTTGATTGCCATCTTCTTTGCAGTTAGGTGTGGCTATGTGACCCAATATTAATTACCAGTGGGAGGTACTAGGGACTGACTGCTGGGAGATGTCACTTTCCTGATGGAAGGGACATATGCAAAAGGAGCTAGTGACAGCCCTTCCCCTTCTCTAGCCTTGAACACAGACATAATCGTAAACACTAAGTTACTAGTTGATGACAGTGTTGTGCTTCCAGACCACTTACCTAAAGCCACTTACCTTCAGGTTAGCAGTTCACTAAATAGTAAATGTCCATATGGTTGAGACACCACTGGTTTAACTTTCCTTACATGCAGCCAAATGCATTCCTAACAGATGTAGTTCCTGTTACAGGACAGCAGAGACATTGTAGAACTTTGATCAGTAAATGGGTGAATATTTTTTTAATTTACATAACAATGAATGCATATTTTTACCATTTTAAAGTGTACAATTATGTGGTTTTTAGTATATTCATAATGCTGTAGGATCATTTCCACTATCTAATTGCAGAACATTTTTACCATTCTAAAAGGAAACTCAGGCCCATGTAAGCAGTCACTGCCTATGGCCCCTCCTCCCAGACCCTGGCAATCACTAATCTCTCTGTCTCCATGGATCTGACTTCCCTGGATATTACATATAAATGGAATCATACAATCTGGGGTCTTCTGTGTCTGGCTTTTTTCACATAGAATATTTTAAGGTCCACCCATGATGCAGTGTGTATCACTTCTTATTTTTTATGGCTGTCCTATTGTAGAGATGTTCCATATCTGGTTTGACAATTAGTTGATAGATATTTGGGTTGTTTCCTCCACAGGGATTCTATGAATTATGCTGTGATGAGCACTTGTGTACAAGTTTTGGCCCCAACAGATGTTTCCAATAGTCTTGAGAACATACCTAGGCGTGGAATTGTTGGATCCAATGGTAATGCTATTTTTAACATTTTGGGGAACTGCCAAGCTATTTTTCACAGTGGCTGTACCATGTACATTCTCACCCCAAATCTGTGAAAGTTCTAATCATTCACGTCCTCACCGATTCTTCCTTTCCTTTTTTCCTGTTGGAATTTTAGCCATCCTGCTGATTGTGAAGTGACATCTCACTGTAGTTTTGATTTATGTTTTCCTAATGACTGAGGATGTTGAACTGTATTTTCATAAGTTTCTAAACCATTTATATATCTTCTTTGGAGAAGTGTAATTTTCATCCTTTGCCCATTTTGAAGTTGGGTTGTCTTTTTCTTGTGGAGTTTTAGGAATTCTTTTTATATTCTGGACACTAAACCTATATACAATATATGATTTGTCAATATTTTGTCTCATTCCATAGACTGTTTTAGATTAATAATGTCCTTTGATGCACCAAAATTTTCAATGAAGTCCAACTTTTTTTTTTTAATTTAGTGACATCTGTTTTTGATGTCCCATTTAAGAAATTGTTGCCTAATATAAGGTGTTAAGGGTTTGTGCCTAAGTTTCTTTCTAAGGGTTTTAAGGCTTTAGCTTATAATTAGGTGTTGGGTCCATTTTGAGTTATTTTTCGACATGGTGAGAGGCAGAGGTCATATGGTCTGGCCTCTCAGCACCACTGGTTGAAAAGACCATTCTTTCCCCCACTAAAGGGTCTTAGCCCTCTTGTCACCAATCAGTCACCAAGACCTGGGTTCCATCCTATTAGTTTATAGGGCTGACATTATGCTGGTCGCCATTTGGATTGTCACAGCTTTGTAGGAAATTTTGAAATCAGGATGTGTGAGTCCCCAGCCTTCTCTTCTCCCCTCCAAGATTGTTTTGGCTCGTTGGTGTCCCTTACAATTACATCTGAATCTTAGGATCATTCTGTCCATTTCTGTAAAATAATAATAATAATACCACCAAAAGTTTGATACATTCAACGGTCTGAATGTTTGTGTCCTCTCCAAATTCAGTGGTTGAAATCCTAACCCCAAAATGGTGGTATCTGGAAGTGGAGCCTTTGGGAGGAGACTGGAACATGAGGGGAGAGTCTTCATGACGGCAGTTAGCGCCCTCATCCAAGAGGGGTAGGGAGTTAGCTCTTCCCTCCCACCACATCAGGACAGAGCAAGTTGGCACCATCTGTAAGCCAGAAAGTGGGTCACCACCAGGCACTAAGCCCTCATTGATTTTGAACTTCCCAACCTCCAGAACTCTGAGAAATAAATTTCTATTGTTTATGAGCTGCCCAATTTGTGATATTTGGTTATAGCAACCCAAACAGAACAATAGGCATCACTTCTTTAATGTCCTTCTGTAATGTTTTGTAATTTTAGAATATAAGTCTTACATTTCCTTAAATCTATCTCTAAGTATCTTTCTTTTTAATATTGTTATAAGTAGAATTGTTTCTTTTATTTATTTAGTTTTTGTTTGTTCTATTGATTATACATGACAGTAGGATATACTTTCCTACGTCATATATAGGTGGAGTATAATTTCTCATTCTTCTTGTATAGTTATATATGTACATACGATAATATCTGATTCATTCTACTGTCCTTCCTACCCTCATACCCTGACCCCTCCCTTCACTTCCCTCTACCTAATCTCAAGTAACTCTATTCTTCCCTAGCCCTCCCCCAGTTATTGTGAATTAGGCATCATATATCAGAGAAAACATTTGGCCTTTGGTTTTGGGGGGATTGACTTATTTTGCTTCGCATAATATTCTCCAGCTCCATCCATTGATTGGCAAATGCCATAATTTCATTAAGAACTGAATAATATTCCTGCGTGTGTGTGTGTGTGTATGTGTGTTGTGTGTATCACATATTCTTTATCATTTCATCTTTGAAGGGCACCTAGGTTGGTTCCATAGTCTAGCTATTGTGGATTGAGTTTCTATAAACATTGATGTGGTTGTGTCACTGTAGTATGCTGTTTTTAAGCCCTTTAGGTATAAACCAAAGAATGGGATAGCTGGGTCAAATGGTGGTTCCATTCTAAGTTTTCTGATGAATCTCCATACCACTTTCCATAATGGTTGCATCAGTTTGTAGTCCCACTAACAATGTATGAGTATACCTCCCTTATTTCTTCAGGTGGATCTGAGTTACTATCTGAGAAATTTTGGCCCCAACGTCTTCTTTTAACATTTCTTTTATGGATGATATAATAGTAACTAATCCTCTCCATTTTTGTTTATCTTGTAATGTCTTAATTTCTCCTTAAGTTTTTGATGATAGTTTTGGCAGACACAGAATTGTTTATTGGTAGTTTTATTTTCTTTCAGCACTTTAAATGTGTTGTTTCACTCTCTGTCCTCCATGGTGTATGAGAAGAAGTCAGTTGTTAATCCTTTAGGGATTTCTAATTATACATGATGAGTTGCTTCTCACTTGCTATTTTTAAGAGTCCTTCTTGGTCTTTGATTATACCATTTTATTTTGCTGTGTATCAGAATGGATTGCTCTGAGTTTATCCTTCTTGAATAAAGTTGAGCTCCTTGAGAGTGTAGATTAATATTTTCAGCGTAACTGGGAAGTTTCAGCCATTAATTCTTCAAATAGACCTTCTATCTCTTTCTCTCTCCTCCTGGGACGTATTAGTATATTTGATGGTGTTCTATAGACCTCTTTGGCTGTTATTTTATCCATTCTTTTTCTTGCTGTACCTTAAACTGGTTATCTCAATTACTCAATTTTCAAATTTCCTGGGTGTTTCTTACATCAAATATGTTTTCAATGGCATCTACTGAATTTTTCATCTCGTTTATTACACTTTTCACCTCCAGAATTTCTATTTGGTTCCTTTTTATAATTTCTATCTCTTTACTGATATCTTCGGTTTGATGATACATCATTCTGATGGTTTCCTCTAACTTTTTTTGTACATAGTTGCTTTTAGGTCTTTTAGCATATTTAAAATGATTGATATAAAATTTTGATCAGATAAGTTGGATATCTAAACTGATTGCTCTTCATCCTACATATGGGCCATAGTTTCTTATTTCCTTGTGAGTCTCATCACTTGCTGTTGCCGTGGTTGAAAACTGGACATCTGGAATATTGTAATGTGATAAGTCTTGAGATCAGATTTTGCCCCTCATCAGATTTTGTTTCTTCCATTTGTCATAGTGGTTGTTTGTGTCATATCTTCTCTGAAATAATTTTATGAAGTCTGTATTCCCTGTCATTTGTGACTACTAAAGTCTCTGTGCTATTAGTTTAGTTGTTACCTAGTGACTGAACAGAGATGTTCTTAAATGTCTGGAACAAGATCAAACAACCCTGAGTCTTTGAAGATGGGCTCTGTGGGTGTATTGAGGTGCCCTCAATATGCAGGCAGACAGTGTTCTGCCTCACCCTTAACTTCCTGCCTGTGCGGCATCTGACTGCCACGGGGGAGAGCTCAGGGCCTCCTTGGGACTGTCCTGAGTAGGCAACCAGCCCTGGGCTGTCTGTCACCTTCCAGATTCTCAGGAAAATGCAAGTTTTCAAAGACCTTGGTTCCCCCAAATGTCTCATTGCTCAGCTTTTCCTTGCGAGCACATTTGCCCCAACTGTTGCAGGGACAAAATAGAGAAGATTAAGACCCTAAGGATGGCCCTTAGGATGGTTGGAAACTCTTGGCGAAACCATCTAGCTCTACCCAACACCAAAATGCTCATCAGTTCTGGATGCCCCCTCCCTCCCTCCCTCCCTTCTCTCCTTCCTTTCCACGTTTTGCCCTCCTCTTCTTTCCTCCCGTTTTCTTTCCCTCTGTCCACCAACATAAGATGGGTGAGGCACTGCCCACAGGGTCAAAACAAAGCACTAATGAAAACAGACTTGGTTTCTGCTCTTGTGGGCCTTTCAATCCGGTAGTTGCACCAGAATTTCAAAAGACAGTCACAGATGATATTAATCACTATGGCTCTAAGCAGTAACAGAGGTTTGTGGCCTAATCTCAGGGGTCATGAATTGTGTGTCTGAAGAAAAGACATTTAATGTAGGAAAGAGAAGGGGAAAATATGAGTGATCTCAGAAAAGAAGCCAGGGGGATGTTCAGGAGGAAGAACCAGGAGACGTGCAGAGGCCCTGAGGCAGGCAGAAACCTGAGAGCAGCAATGGGAAGCAGCCCAGTGGGTGTGCTGGGCCTTTTAGAGGGAGGGGTAGCAAGGGCACCAGGTGAGATTGGGAAGGGAACAGTGTGGGGGCTCTGCCACCTAAAGTCTTGTGGTACTGATTTGGATTTTACCCTGAAAGCCATGTGAGCTGTAGCCATGGCAGTCCCCAGCAGGGGAGAGATGTCCACACTTAAACTCACATGTTTTCTGCAGGAGTGCAACCTTCTTCCTGTACCTAACGTGACCTGACTCTGCACCCTCCCCACAGAGAGGTAAAAAGCCAGGCCTCAACATTAACATCTCAGTTGCTTCCATTTAAAACCATCTCTTTAAGGTGAACTCTTTGGCACAAAATTATTATCTTTCCAGAATATGATCTAGGTTACCTCTGGATTCCCTCAGTCCTTCTTTAAAACTCCCTCCTGCAGAGGAACAGGGCTCACTGGGACTGTGGGAGGGGTGCTGCCAATGGGTCCTCCTCCCTGGGCCACCCCGGGGTCCTCACTAGTGCCCCCAGGCATGTTGTTCATCCCTGGTCCCAGGTGGTTGGTGACCCCTGAAGTGGGACCAGGACCCTCATTCCTGCCAAAATCTTCACATTCAACCTTCTTCCTCTCCCTCCCCTCCTTTCCCTAATAATGCAACCACGTGGTAAGTCATCTCAAAATTAAAGGTGAGCCTCTTAGACCCTGGTCCGTGCATTCTGACCCAGTCATTGGGATGGGTTACCTGGATGCACCCAATAGCCTCCTCTGTGTGAGACTAACCACTTTATCCCAGCCTGTCCATGGCTAACCGGTTTTAAAATTGACAGGTCCAAGCCTAAGCAACCCCAGTCTCAGGCAGAGCTAGTCAACTGGTCTCCCTACCTCATTCCTCCTTGGCAGGAAGTCAAGAGGCCAAGGTTAGAGTTTCCAGATAAGAAAATAAGATGGAACCACGTCTAGAAAGTATGATGCCCCGAGGCTGCAATGGGCACTCATTCCACCTCGGTGAGAATACAAAACCCCCTCCTCACTTAGGTATTTGCCCAGGAAGAAGTTATTCCCAGCATAAGTGGATTTGATTAAATAAATAAATTTATAAATAAATAGCATGCTTAAAAAGTGTAGGGATTAAGTAGCTAAGCCTTATGCTGAAGTCAGAAGAGAAACAAGCATTTTAGGTCATGCATCCAAGTTTAAACAAACATCATCTAATTCTTATTTATTTGGATAACACTTTGGAGCAGGGGAGAAAAGTCAAATGTTATAGTTTCGGCATCAAAAACATATGTAAAGAAGCTCTCGCTCGCCCACGCGGTTGACGGGAACTGCCCTTTTGGAAGGGGTGCGCGAGAATGCTTTTGTGCTGCTGGGTTTTTATGTTCTTGACTTAGCAGATCAAGGACAGATGTGAATGCATTTTCTGACTTCACAACCAACTGGGAGAACAGCAACCCAAGGCGGCTGGGGAAGAAAGCCGTGTGCAAAGCCACGCTCTTTCTGGAAAGACTGTCTTTAAGTGTGCAAACTGGGAGGCATCGGGGGTGTGTATATTTTGACTCAATGTAAGAAATGATTTGAGGGTGCTGGGGTGGGGGGTGTCTCCGCGTTTTTCCTGGTGTTGCAAGAAGTCTCTTTTGCTCCCTTATGGGAAAGGTCCCTCCTCCAATCAGCTATCTTCTGTCTGGAAAGCCACTTGGCAGTAGGATCTGGGCACAGGTTACTTACAAGGTGGGTGTTCTACAGGTGTCATCTCATTTGATTTTCAGAACAATCTTTTGAGGAAACTATGGCAGGTCCCCAGGACTTACCCAGAAATGCTGGGAACCTGAGATGTTTTCAAATTGAGCCTTGCTTTTCCTTTCAGATTTTTAGAAAAGGAATAATTTGGGGCATAGATTACATGTTACATAACTCCCCCTGGAGGATCTGCAGAAACTCCCTTTGATCAAACACATTAGTATTTTTGCATGAAAAACTATGAATATTCACATTTGGTGTGACACATAAAAATCATCATTTGCCTCACATCAATTCAGGTCAGACTTCACTGATAAACGAGCTTCAGTGCTGAACTTCTGGAGAGAGAGGACAGGCTTTCTGCTGTCACAGCCTCTTGGATTTCAGAATGGCAGGAAGGAGGCTGGACCAGATGCTAGCGTTAGATAATGCCCACGTAACAGATGACACAACTGAGGTCCAACTGGTCCGTTCTCTGCACCTCAGTCGTTTCGAGATGAACTCCAGCCCTTTGGGGACTGCTTAGTCTTTTTGGAATCTGAGTCCAGCCAGTCCTGGCTTTGCTCCTGAAGTCCTTCTGCCCAGGTTCATCCATCAGCAGCTGTGGCTGAGTGTCCAGCACTTGCCCAGTTCCCCAGCTGCATGGGACTTGCCTTCCTCCCTCCCTGTGGCTAAGCCAGGTGCCTCCTCTTTGTCTTCTCAAGAAAAAAGACCAGTGGGCAAACCAAGCACAACAATATGGCTTCCTTCTGCAAAAATGGAACATGCATGGACTCCTCTGCCTGGGACCCCCATGGCGTGGGAGCTGTAATTGGTGGTTCCAGAACATTCTATGTCTGTTGGACAGTAAACATGTTCAGGGCAGCAGGGAATGGCCTCTATCCATCCGCACACATTTGTAATAAATACCTGCAGATAGATCTGAGGTGGAACTGTCAGCCCTGTTTGAAAGAAAATAAGCAGTGGCAAAAGAGGTGGGCGGGCATCACCCTGACCCCTGAGGTGCATGTGGGTACACACAGGATGGGCGTATCTGTGGGCGAGACCCAGATGAGCTCTACGAGCCAAGAGCAAGGGTCAGATGGCAACTGAGTCCTTTCACCATGTGAGTGTGGGTGGCTCTCTGAGAGGCAGTGTCCCAGCAAAGTCCTGGTCAGCCCTTCTCAAGACCAGATGCGTCTCAGAAGGACTCAGCCCTCTCTCCTCCCTGACATCTGGCTAAGGAGACACAAGGGGTCCAGAGCCAGGGAGGCCACAGCCATGGAGAAATTGTGCGTGTGCACGCTGGCTGGGCATGGTGGCCCTGCCGGGACACCGTTCTCCCCCATAAATCACCAGTTACAGGTGACAGGGGCTCACGAGCTCTGGCTTGTTGCTCTGCAGGGCTGCAGCGAGTTGGAGAGACCCCAAGTTTGACTGTGGCCTGGTCAGGCAGCTGGGGGCTGCTGCAGCTCAAGGAGAGACAGCCTCGCTGTTCAGAGAGGGCGCCATGGAGAGCTGGGGTGAGCAGAGCTCCAGCACCCGCCTCTGCCTCGGAGAAGGAGAGCTCCACTGGGCTGCGGCTGGGCTTCGTTGAGCGATTAGTGGTGTGCTTGGCTCCCCGCTGGCCCAGCTAATGTTCTAACTTTCAAAGAACCAGGTAGGAGGCTGACAGGCTCACCAGAAAAAAAGAAAAAATCAAATCTTCCCTGAGAACTTTTCAAGTTACTTTCTTCCCTCCATTTCTGAAGGGGCCTGGGTCCAAGTTCTTGCCTGGGAAGAAAGTACTCTGGAGACCCCCAGGAATGAAGACAGAGGTGCCCCCAAGGGCAGAGGGAATTCCACGGGTACCTGCCCATGGCACAAGGGTGATGCAGATAATGAACCCCATTCTGCATGGGCGACAGCCTGAGCCAGGTACTGTGCTGAGCCTCTATGTGGGCACTATTATGTCATTGATTCTGAACCAAACACATTTCAATATCCTCAAAATTCAGGTGTATCTTACAACTCATGACACCTTAGCATTAAGTCACAGTTTAATTGGCAGCATATTTATTTATCTTTTACATTTTTCAGTGACTTGAAAAATAATGGAGCATCTTATAACCTGTGGCAGCCTAGATCTGTGCAAATAGGGTGTTACTCCATCTAACAGATGAGGACATTAAGGCCCAGAGAGGTTACACGACCTGCCTAAGACCACACAGTCTCCACTTGAACTTGAAACCAAGTGTGTCTTGCTTCCAGTGGGGCAGGAGCTGGGAGACCCATCGCTGTAGGGCTGGGATGTCCACCTCCAGGCAGACCTGAGGAGGGAGAGGGACATGGCAGGACTTGGCCCAGCCTGAGGGCTGTAGGATGGTGGGCAGGATAAGAGGAAGACACAGGTTGGGTTCTGTTTGGGGCTCTATTTTCTGCTTGCAGTGAGGATTCTGTTTGTCAGCTCTGGAGCACCAGCTGGCTTGGGGAATCTGCCTCTGAGTTAGACTCACTTTGATTCAGACTAACAAATTGTTAAGGGAAAAAATTAAGGGGGCCTTTTTCCTCCAGCTCAAGAGTGACTAATTCTTTCAGAGAAGCAGCTGGAAAATGGGAAGAGGCTGAACTTTGAAGTTAGATGCACCTGATTTTAATCTTGGCTCTTGCGTCTTTTTAGCATGGGGGGAGTTCCTGAGACCCTCAGAGCCTCGGCCGCTTCATCTGTAAAATGGGAATAATGAAGATGCTGTCGTGGAGATTTCACATGTAGAAAAATGACCGACATGACCCATGCTAGCTAAGTCAAAGTTACTATTCCAATATTGCCGTGACGTCACGGTGGTGATGAATGGACGCAGCAAGACCTTTCTCTAATCCCGCACGCAGCTTCCACTCCCTTGCACCCCATCCGCTTGCCCCCACCCCTTCCCGCAGGTGCAAAGCTGCGGTTGAGGCCCCCTCCTGCCTCCCCGGGGAACAGCGGTGCTGGGGAGGCCTCCGAGAAGGCCAGGCTGTCCTCTAGCGCCCCCAGAGGCCGGCTCGTGCATTGCACCCTCCCTTTGCTCCAGCCACTTTGGGTTAAGGGACTCCATCCCAGGAGGTAAAAGTTTCTGGGAGTTCTTCCTCAACATAGGTTCCCCAAACCGAAGGAAAGAAGACACCTGACATCCCCCAGGTGCTCCTTACACCCCAACACCCCCCAGCGCCTCAGGCATGCTAAATCCACAGCTTAGGCCTTCACATGGGATGCAAGGTCACAGACGTTGCCTCTGACTTCTCACCTCAGCCTGGGTAGAAGGGACTATGACACCCTTCCCAGACAGAGCACAGAGGCCAATGTCAAGTTCAGGTTCACACAGCAAAGACGCTCACAGAGCCTAGATTTGAACTCAAGGCTACCTGCCCTTGGCTCATCCCCAGAGTCTCCTATCAACTGCCAGGGCCTCAGGTGGGGCTTTAAGATATGGGCCAGGAGCAAAGGAGGGAGGGCCATTTGGGGAGGGAAAAGGCTCATCAAATAGAGCAAGGCTGGAAATCCACGTGCCCAGGGACCTCAGGCTGTTCCCCCGAGGAGACAGGACTCCCGGCCATCAGTGCAAAGGTGGGCCAGGAGTGCCTCGTGTCCTGCCCAGCCTCAGCCTCAGCCCGGGGGGCTTGTCCCAGAGGAAGGTCCTCAATGCCCTCCCTGGGAGTGCCCAGGAATCTGCTCAGGAGACCAGGATCACAAGAACTTTCTAGAAAATATGCTTCCAATTGTTCCTCTTCCTCCAGAGCCTTTAGTAGCATTCCATGGAGACTATAAATCTATCTCCAAATGTGGGAGAATTTCAAGAGTCTCCATCTGAAGATAGCCATCAAATTCCAGCCCAGAGCAAACAGTAAAAAGAATCATTTCTATGCCAGTCCTGTTTGTGGCTGCCCCTTTCCTGTTGACTTTACCTGGGATGCCCCACCTGAAGCCTGGTTATCTGGTGAACTCCAGACTTCTCCAACCCAGCTCAGACATCACCTCCTTTGAGATGCCCTCCTTGTTTCTTTCAGACATGCTCAGTGCATCCTCTGTGCTTCAGGTACCTTTTATAATCTGCTCTACAGATGTTGGTTTACACATCAATCGTCCTTCTCCTCCTCCATATATACCAGGGCTTATAATACCATGATGCCTAATATATGCAGGTAGAACAAATAGATGCATGAATCAAATGCCCATTCTACCTTAGCTTATGCCAGAAGTTGCAAGGAAGTCATCCATGAGATCTTTGCACCATCCTTTTGTGGTAAGATTCATTTGGAGACTAATCACAGTGGCCATAATAAACAATAATTGCTGCCAAGGACTCCACTAGCTCGAGGCCTGGACTGACAGGCTGCTGGGACTTGGTCCTGGTAGCCTTGTCTTTACTTCCCTCTTGTGGCCAAAAGTAGCTGCTGCATCTGGAAAAAAAATTTCATTGCAACCACAGAGCTTGGGATACTTGAGTCTCTTGCTGCAGTCTTTTTTAGGATCCCTGTGCTATTTTGAGTCCAGGACCTAGGCCCTGTATGTATCTGTGATCTTTACTCCAGTGCCTTGAAAATGTGTTAATAGAGTAATAGCTACAGTGTATTAATAACTAGGTATAAGTGTTAAAGAGACTCCACCAACTCTGAGTGTGAAAGGCAAAACAGACTAACATGTGACAAGTTTCTGCTTAAAGACCTTGCAGTCTATTTGTAGCACCTTCACCCAAAACGAACACCACCGCCGCCTACCAAGAAACTTAGAAATACCTGGCAGTCTAATAGCCAATTTGTCTGAGCCCAACATCCCTGATGCATGCCCTGGTCCCACACTTGTGCCTAGATGTCCTTGAAAAAGTCATGTTATCTGCACAATGGCCCAGTAGGTTCCTGCTCCACAGAACTCGGTGATCAGTGCAAATGATGTGCCTTGTCCCTGACCTCGTGCTGCAAGCAGTGAGTTCCATGAGCAAACCACAGGTATTATGAGTAAGGTTCTAAATTATCTGGCACAGAGAGAACAGGTGCAATGTGATAAAAAGCTGGACAGGTAGACTCCTGACCATGGGCTTCTTAGAGACAGAGCTCACTATTTTTTCAATCCTCAAAATCCATCCCAATGTGTTTATTGATAGGATGCTCCATCTTGAGCAAGGTTATCCATAGGACTGCCATTGTCACAGGCTGCATGGAAGAGGCCACCATCCACTGGTTCTAGGGAGTCTCCTCGCTTCCATCTCTCCTGGCTTTATCATGGCAGACATCACTAATCAATCATCTATCTCTCCCTCCAAGACCCACAGCAGACATGACTAATCAATCACAGCTCTCTTTCAAGCCCATCATGGATATTATCTCAGAATTCTCATTAGAGAGCTCCAGACAGTTAGAGCAACGGAGCAGGGTGGGAATCTGGCGTACAGTCTCATCTGTCTCTCCAGGTCTTGATACCCAAGTAGGTTAGAGATGTGTAGAGGAAGGAGGAAGGTATTTTAGCCAGACGAGGTAAAGAAAATTGAATTCTAAGTGAGAAGACAGAAGGGAAAGGGGAAGGAAGTGAACTAGGAAACCTAGAGAGGGGCTGTGTCACGGAGGCCCTCGCCTGGCTAAAGCCACAGGCAGCAGGGACACACGATTGTTGGGAGATGAGTGTGTGGTGAGGTCTTTGGGGGCAAAATCTCTCTGTCAGGGCCGGGGGATGTGAAGTGGGCTGAGTGCAGAGGCTGGCTGAGGAGGCTGGGACTCAGGGGGCTGGGGAGGCCGCGGTGGACTCCCCCACCCAACCTCAGCACACTGGGAACGAGGAAGCAGAGCCATCCATGTGGCTTCCCTGGCCTGGGACACCAGGGGCTCCGCAGACTGAGGGACAACGGCACCTGCCACAGGGTGGGGACTAGGCATAGAGGAGAGAGAATATGCTCACTTTAGGCTCAGGGAGTCGGAGGTGCCTTTGGGACAGACATCCAGTGGCCATTTCCTGTGGGCTGCTGGGAATGGGAGCCTGGAGCCACAGAGGGGAAGGAAGAGAGAAGAAAGTTGGTGCTTCCTGGGTCCAGCCTCGTTTTCACTCAGAGCAGTTGGGGTAGGAAAAGAGCAGATGGAGAAACAGATGAGCTGGGTAAAGGTCGGAGCTTAATTAAGAGCTGTTCGCTGTGACTGGGGGGTTCCAAAAGACACTGCGTATCTGGGTCAAGTATCCTTTTCATAGTATCACCTAAAATGAGTAGGAAAAAGAATTTTTTTTGGTAATAGGGAACAGTAAGTCTCATGCACAGGACCCCTAATGTCCCTATTGCTAAGAAAGAAAGTATATATTTAGCTGAAATGCCCAAGCAATCAGAAGAGGGGTCAAAGGGGTGGTTTCTTTATGAGAAGACTCCTTTTCCTAGTGATTTATAAAGTCACTTGGACTGGAAGGTAAAATAGACCTGGATTTGAACCCCAACTCCACCACTTCCTAGCTGTGTGACCTTGAACATTATACTTAACCTCTCTGAACCTTGGTTCCCTTATCCATTCAGTAGAGATAACAGAGTGTCTAGTTCATAGGGCTGTAGTGGTAATCAAATAAAATAGTGCATGCAAAAGGTTTAGTTCAGTACCTGACACATAATCAGCATTGAATGGATGAGAACTGTCTTTTTATCCAATCATCTAACGTTCTTTTAGGAACAGATTTTAAAACAGCCAATATACCACTTTTCGTTGCTGACATGGCTCCTTGCATCTCCTCTAGGGGACACAGGTGGGACAGTCCACCATTCATCAGTAGGGTAAGTTTCCTGTGTCCCGGGATGTAGGTGAGTGGCTGCCCCCACCTGTTCTACAGGAAAACTGAGAATAGGCAGAAGCAGAGTAGCAGGAAAGGTATTGTGCTCTTGGGTCCCAGCTTGGGGACCAGGGGACAAGATGTTTGAAGCAAGAAGACACAATAATTACACAAGTAAATGAGGCCCTTGGTGTAAATGTCTGACAACGGGTCTCAGAGTCTCAGGACAAATCTCAGATAGAAATAGTAGCCACAGGAGCATGAAAAGGAATCTCAGGTCACAGGGGCCTTTGGAGGCTGGGCACACAGAGACCTTCGAGGCTCTCCCATCCCTGGGTCCCTCTGAGCCAAGCTGGGTGCAGGAACGTTATGGAAGGAGAGACTGCAGCCCGCTTCTCCCTGGTCTTGCCCTCTCGTTCTGTGAGCATTCTCTGAGCGCTTTCTCTGAGCCCAGGACCAGCTGTGAGCTGGGCCAAAATGGACAGTCCCCGAGGAGCCTGCAGCCTGGGGAACAGCAGACTGGGGCACCGCCCTGGAGGCCCACACAGTCCCAAGTCACCGTACGGAAGCTCAGAGACCCATGGGATCCTCTGCTTCTGCCTCCGCTGGGAAAACACCAGCAAAGAGACCCCACTAAGGGCTTGGGAGGAGGTTGGTGGCAGTAGGCACCATGGGGGTCCCTCTGAGTGAGCTGCCCACTGCCCTGTGGTGGCCGTCAGCTAGTCCTCTCCCTCCCTCACCCCAGGAAGCTTTGGGGTTGGTGGGGCTTGGCTAAGCTGAACATGTGGAGACCTCCTCCTGTCCTCTCTGTTCCCACTGTCACCCAACCAAACAGCTTCTGGCCATGGGGACACATGGCACCAATGTTGTGCTTTGAGTAACAGGCAGAATTTCACAGAGGTCAGACATCAGATTTGGAGTCAGATACATCTCAAGTCAAACCACTAGCTTTGCCCAGGGGACAAGTGACTTCATGTCTCTGGGCTCCAGAAAGGTGCACAGAGCAGAGGACAAGAGGACCTCCCTCCTGGGCCCTTGATGACAATGAAGCACAGTTGTGGCTCCAGGGCTCTGAGCCAACGCCGGCCCCTTGGAGCCCACAGCAAATGGCAGCTGTTCTTCCCACGGCGTTGGGCGCGTCCTCCCCAGCGCTGATTCTTCAAGAATCGGAGTGAATTTAGAGTCAGAAGACCTGACTGAGATCTGGGTCCTCAACCACCTCACTGCTCCTTAGGTCCCTGAGCATCCCCAAGTCTCTCCATCCTGGTCATCGTGGGCATGGCTGTCCGTCCCACTCTGTTGTGAGGATCAAATAAGACAAAAGAGGGGCAAGAGCTTTGCTCACCAAGTGCCACATAGCTAAGGGGAGTGTGAGCTGGGGGCTCCTGCGGCCTCCGTCCCTGGGGGCAGCACAGCCTGGCACCCGGCTCTTCCCCTCCCCCCATGGCCTCTGGCTCCTCCCTGGTGTTGAGCATCCTACCCTGCTCCCATCTGTGAATCGTTCTTAGATGAGATTCTAAGTCCCCTGAGGACCAACCCTGCATCTCATCAACCAAGTCACGTTCCATCCCACTCAGGGTGAAACAGCATTTTGCAGAGTCCACTACAGGCTCCCCTCCCAATGACCCTGGCCAGAGAGCACGGTTCCCATTCCCATTCTCTAGATGTGAAAATGGAGGCTTAGAGGAGCTGGGCAACTTGCCAGTGCATGACTTTTCCCAGGATGCATGGCAGCAATGTGAGCCGCGTCACTCTGACCCCAAGCCAAGGGCTTAGCCCCATAAAGAGCTGGGCCACTTGGACCCCAGTACATACATTGTGCTAGGTCCCCTCTAATTTCAATTTTACACCTATAAGAGGGGATACTGCATAAGGAGTCAGTAGTCATACCCCCAGAGGTTCCCTTGAACCTCACGGGAGGCTCACTATTGACCCATGTAGACGCCATCCGGGTCCTAACACCAGTAGCACACTTCTCAGCCTGGCGATTGAGGAAGTCAAGTTTGTGTTCACCATGGCTTTTATTACCTTATGATGTTTGGGCATTTGGGGTGTCTCCTGGGCCCCTGTGGAAATTGTCCCTTCCAGAGCTGGATAGTCTCTGAAGATCATGACAACGTGTGTTCATGTCTTTTATTAGCAAACCAACCAGCCTTAGCCCCAGTCACCTCCTATCTAACACACCGAGCCCAGGCTTCCCTGGCCTGACCACACAGGGGCAGGCACCAGGCGATGGGAGACCACCTCTGTAGCCAGACCCCACTGTGATTCTTCTCATTAGCCAGTACTAAGGTGTGGCCCAGCCTGCCTCCCCTTTCCCACAGAAACCCCAATAAAGTCTCTGGCCTGGGCTGTGCACTACCTGTGCCTCCTAACCAAACTGGTGCGTCTCCACGCAGCATGGTGGCCCTCTTCCCTTGGGAAATGAACATAATGAGAATCTTCTTTCAATTGCATTGCTCTCTACCCAGTCCTCTCCATAAGTTAAAATCCTGCAGATAGTTTTAAGACAGCATCTGGTGACCCGACTGAGCAACTGTCCTTGTGAAGCCTGTGTTCCGAGGAGAGAGATGGGGGCAGATGCACAGTGGCAGGCAGTGACAGAAGCACAGAGAAAACATGTCAGAAGTATTGACTTAAAAAGCCATGGGGTGTGGAGCCTGAGGTGTTGGTTGGTCGAGGATGGTGCCTCCAAGGAAGTGACATTTGAGATGTCGGCACAGGTCAGCGGAGAAGTGAAGATGTGAGGAGATGAGCAATGTGGATCCTGGGGAGGAAGAAGTGCAGAGAACATTCCGGGCCAAGGGAGCATGCTGGGTGCATGTGCGGAGAGCCTGAGCCAGTCAGGTGAAGAAATGTAGGGATGAGGAAGGACAGGTGAGGCCCAAGGACACGGGGCACCATAGGGGACTCTGGCTTTCATCCTGAGACAGGAAGCCACTGGAGATTTTGGTAATCAAACAGAGAAACAAAATTCACCTTTGTCTTTCCCAGTGTAGGTCAGTAATTTTCAAATGGGGACATTTTAGCCCTCTCCCCATTCTGGGGCCATTTTGAATCGCCAAGTATGTGGGGAGTTGCTGGAGGCATTGCACGGATGAGATCGAGTGTTCTAAGATACACAGGACAGTCCCTCACAATGGCGCATCCTCTGGCCTACAGGGCCAACAGTGGGAGGTTGAGAGACCATGGTTGAGAGACCCAAGGCCAGCAACTCGCTCTCGGGAGGGTAGCAGCCATTCACACACACGGCATCTGAGTCCCCGGAGCTCTGAGTATCCCCAGGGTAAACACCCTGCCTGACTGTTGGCATTTCCTTCTCTACCCCAGGACTCCTTTGCTGGGACACAGTCCAGGCCACTTCCTGTGGTGTGGCGCCTGCTGTGTGTCAGCCGAGGATGATGGTCCTCTGCGCTCAGAGCCGTCAGCATATGTATGCAGCCCTGACGGGTGTGTATCCTGCGTCCTGAAGTGTAATTTATTAGGTCTTCCCTGTAGACATCGGTGGGAGGAAGATACGCCCGTTATTATTCCGTCAGGACTCCACTGGGAATTCCAGCTGTCCCTCATAGGGATCACATGTCCCTTGGATGATTTAGAGTGGATGTCCTGGGGCCTCGCTCCTCCCGAATCTCAGGAAAATTATCCACCGATTTCCATAAATATGTCCAGCCTCTCTTCTGATTTTCAAACTCCTTCTTTCCACGTCATGCCAATGTTGGGCTTCCACTTGGTCAAACCTGCAAATGTGGGGAAAGAAGCCCAGGACACGACTGTTTTCTCAAAAATGCAAGTGACGGATTTGAAGGCTAATGTCAGCGGCAAGGTTTCTGACCTCACAACTGGTGTTTCCAGTTTCCCTCTGGAATTATCATGGAGGGAGGCTGCTGGGGCCAGGTGGCATTTCACGAATTCTCTTTTCTCCTCCAGTCCGAATGTGCAGCATAAAGAGCAGGCGCAGAATGGCCAAGAGTCTTCGCCTCTGTTCCCCACACAAGGAGTCAGCCCTCTCTCAATCGTCCAACCTTCCACCACTTCCCAAGTGCAAAGTCAGCTGTACCCCAGGTGGCGCTGAGGTCCCTGGATTCCAACCCCCATGCCTTAAGGTCAAGGCTCATTCCACGTTCATTTCCAGGCTGTTACATCCTATGGCGTGGAGGCTGCTGCTGATCGCACTTGGGAATGAACCACAGAGCTCTCTCTTGATATCTAAAAGTGCCCGCACCCTGCCCACGGTCACCCACCATCACCCGCCCTGCTGCAGCTGCGTTCTTCACTGTGGGAAGTGGCTGGGCCCCAGAGGGTTGTGGAGCCAGAATCTCGAATTCTAGTCCTACTGCTCCATCTTGGTACCTGAGATCCCTCTGGTCAGCCATGTCCCCTTTCTAAGCTTCAGTCTTGGTGCTTTCCCCATTGCCTTGTGAGCAGTCAATGAAATCAGGCAGTGAAAGCAGCTTTCAAACTGCCCAGGGCAGCTGGGATGCTGTGGTTCTGTCCTAATGGCTTGCTTGGCTGTGGAGAGACCAGTGAATGATGGGAAGGAGCACAGTGCCTCCGCTCCAGGTGAGCTGAAGCCCCGGGCTCAGGCTGAGCAGGGAGAGGGGACAGGGTACGGATCCTCACCCCCGATCAGCTGAGTGGGGGAGGGGAGGGGCTGGCTCCTCATGGAGGCCCACGGTCCACCTTTGCTTGGAAAGAGAATACTGTGACCACCTAAGACAGTAGTAGGCATCCCTCCCCTTCTGCCTGCCATACCTCAGTGCAAGAAGCAAGAAAGTTCTCACACTAAGTTTTGGAATCATTGCTGTTCAGCTCATCAATAGTTGCCTTATAAGAACAACCTTATGCCTAAGAAGCGTTTTAAGCCTCTCTAAGCTGCAAAGATTAGAGTCGGGGTGGGAGAAGGACAGAGAAACACCAGGCCGGAGAGTGCTTGCCATGCAGAAAAGCAGGCACCGCACTGGGGGTAGATCAATCCCCAAATTGGAACGGCCGGACAGGGTTCTGAGAAAGGAGAGCAGGGATCAGAGGAAGCCCCGGGGCAGAGCCCCTGCATTGAACTGCGTGTGGAAAAGTAGGCTGTGTCCTTCACCTAGAGCTGAAGGACAGAAGACCAGCCGTTGGAGGACAGACAGAGGGTGGGAGTTTCACAGGACAGGAGGAAGGAGAGGAGCGGTCTCCTGGGTGCTGTCCCTGGGCTGTCCCAGCGCATGGCGTCTTCCCTTCTCAGTGGGGACCACAGCCCACCATCCAAAACACAAGCAAGGGGCCAGATCCGGCCACCTTGTTCCATCCCGGGCAGAGGGACCCTCACCGATGGCCTCAGTACCCACCAGGAAGCTGTCACTTTTGGCTGGCAGCCCTGGTTTTCGTCCCCCTAACTGTGACCTTCTAGATAAAGGTAGGCTTCCCTGAAAACACTCCAGTCCAGGGTGGAAGGCTGGGAACTGCGTCCGAGGGCTGTGGGGACATGGGCCCACGAGGTTCGATGGCAGCCTGGTCAAGACCAGAGGGTTTCTAAGAGGACAGCGCTGGTTTGGAGGTGTTGGTGGCTTAAAATAACAGTCGCATGATTTTATAGTCACCTCTATAAAACCTGAACCACAGACCCCGCAGGCCCTGTCAGGAGCAGGGACGTGACAGACTCCAGAGCACAGGAGGTGTCCTGCAGAGCAGGGCTGGCCAGGAAGTGGAGCTGCAGGGCAGCAAGGAGGACCTGGCTTGGCTGTGTGAAGAAAGAAGAGGGAGGAGATGGGGGGGGAAGGGGAGGGGGAGGAGAAAGGGAAAGGGAAAGGGAGGGGAGGGGAGGGGAGGGGAGGAGGCCCCTTCCCCTCTGCCAAAGGCCCTGAGGACTGCAAGGTAGACATCAGAGGAGCCTAGTGAGGGGTCAGGAGGCCCTCTGTGGGAAGGTGACCACCGGGAGGCCACATAGGGGCTGCCCCCAAAAGATGCTGAGCTCCTTCCTCTGTCCTCCAGGGCCCGTGGGCACTGCTCTGAGGGATGGATGCCTTTGCCCCTTACTGACTCCTCTCAGAGCATCTGGTCATCTCTGGGACTGATCTTCTCTACCCACAGGTGTGTGCTGAGGCAGGATGGCAGGCATGCTCCTGTCCAGGGTCTCAGCCACTCCTAGGAGCCCAGGCAGGCAGGACTGGGGGACACACCAGCCTGGGGAAGGAGGGACAGGGTGTCCTCAGAGATTTATCCTTAGCCTGTTCCCTGGGTTCTTACCCGGCAGCTCCCAGGCCTTCTTACCTGTTGCCATTTTACCTGTCCTTAAAAAAAAAGTGCTAATACTTTAGAAAATATAAAATATTTAAAATGTCATCCAAGCCAGTGGGCCATATACTTAAAGAAAAATAAAACTCTTTAAAAATCGTATCAAAGTTATATGAACACACGACTGAAAATGGGCTTCTAACGAAAACAACCCTGTGCTTCAAACCTAGAGGAAAATGTTTGGAATCTGTCATCGCTGTTGTGGCTCTGGGGATCCCGCCCTGTCTGCAGTGATCTGCTCCTGACTGTACCAGTTCCACACTCCCCTGCTGTCTCTGGACGTGGGCACAGGAAGACCTAGCTCACTCAGGGACCCACCTCTTCTCTTCTTTTTCCCCTACATAGCTACGTCAGAGTTCTTAGTTCCTCTGTTGGTTACCTTTCTCTAAATAATGCATTTATATGTATTATTATTATTATTATTATTATTATTATTATTTTATTTTGCAGGGCTGGGGATAGAACCCAGGACCTTTTGCCAGGCAAAAGCCACACCCCCAGCCCTATATAAGTTGATTTAAAATACAGTCATGTGTCACCTAACAGGATCTGTGGAGAACAGTGTCCTTAGATAATCTCACAGTTGTGGGAACATCACCGAGCAGCCTGGCTGGCAAGGTCAGTGGCTCCGCATGATGCACGCAGGAGCCGCAGTAACATCAGACATGTGAGGCCACTCCATGAAGGATATTGAGAAGGGAAAGAGTGGACCTCTCTGCTGGACAGGAATGCTCTGAGGCCTGTAAGCTGAGTCCAAGGATGCAAAGGAGTCAGGCTTACAAAAAGCAGCCTTAAGGGAGGTCCTAGAAGAGGAAAAGGAACATGCAAAGGCCCTGTGGTAGTGATGGGGAGCAGTCTGTGTTTAAAGAGCTGAGAGGAGGCTGCTCAGTCAAGATTGGCAGGCAAAATGGAGAGTGGTCCAAAGAAGGAGAGGTATCTAGAAGGCAAGCACCAGAGAAGGGCCTGGCGTGTCCCAAAAGGAGTGAGGATGTTTGTTTGTTTGTTTGTTTTTCCTAGGCACAATAGAAAGGCAACTGAAGGATTTCAACAGGGAAGCAACAGGACCCAATTTTTGCTCTGGAGGCATCCACAAGGCTCCCTTTTCCCAATCAGAGACACAGACGCCCTGTTTTTCTGGGAAGAAGGGTCTATCTTCTCTCCAGATGTCATCGCCTGTGGCTACCAAATGGCTCCGGGATCTGAAGAGGAAGGGGTGTAACCGAGGGCCACTGGATCCAGGATGCCTGTGTGGCCACATTGAACACAGGACTCACCTCCTGGACCCACAGTGCACCTGGCTCTGGGCGTGCTCTCCGGTGCCGGGTCTGGCCGGGCAGAAGACGTGGCAGGGGCCTGACAGTGTCTGTCCCCAGGAGTTCCACCCGGGATGGGAGGCTGGTGGCAGGCAGTTCCACTTCAGTCCTCTATTAACTTATTTTTTTATCACCTGAGCTCCCTGGCTCCACAGCAGGGGTCCCCATGTGACTTCTGCCGGGATCCACCCCCACTTTCAGGGAGTGGGTTGGAGGCGCTGCCGTCCACTTTTCAAAGCCTTTCCTCTGGTCATCAGAGACAGTCTCCTCGGGGTTGCTCTCTGTGAAATGGGGGGCTTTCTCTCCCCGTGCCCTCTCCTCCTCTCCCTCCCGCCCCCACCCCTCCACTTTTCCCTCCCCTTGATGCTGAGCCATCTGTTCAAAGCAAGCCATCTCCTGGAACAGCCCGGGTGGAGCTTGTCTCCTTCAAAGCTGTGCCATCCTTCGCTGGCCCAGCTCCTTGTATCTATAACAACTAACTGCCATGTCACTTAGGGGTGCTTTCTCCCCCCTTGGGGACTCAGGGCAAGACGCTGCCCCCGCCAGCATGGGCGGTGTTCAGGGTGAGGGTTGGTGGATGACAGCGAGGCCGGAGCCAACCCAGGATATTCTTCCACACTGGTGAGCAAGATGAGCGTCAGGCTGTGGGGTTCTCACTCTGGCTGCACCAAGGCTTAGTAGGGGGATCTCAGTGGCCTGGTTAACCTCTCTTGTGCAAGGGCCCTGTGGTAGTGATGGGCAGAAGGCTGTGTTTAAGGAGCTGAGCTTTTCAGTCCTCTATTAACTTTTTTTTTAATCGCCTGAACTCTTTGCCGGGCTCCCTGGCTCCACAGCAGGGGTCCCCATGTGATTTCTGCCAGGATCCACCCCCACTTTCAGGGAGTGGGTGTGAGGCGCTGCCCTCCACTTTTCAAAGCCTTTCCTCTGGTCATCAGAGACAGTCTTCTCCGGGTTGCTCTCTGTGAAATGGGGGGCTTTCTCTCCCCGAGCCCTCTCCCTCCTCTCCCTCCCACCCCACACCCCTCCACTTTTCCCTCCCCTTTATGCTGAGTGAAGGGAGAGAGTTTCTTGTGTAGCACCTTCTGCAGTTCTCCAGTCTCTCACCAACGCCCCCACAGTGGCCAAATCCACCTGGAGGCTGGAGAGTGAGTGCAGTTCCCACCGGTACAAAGCAAGGCAGGGGGAAGGGCTGAGAGAGCCTCTGAGAACTGTAAGAAGGGCCTGCAGTGGGCATGCCGGACAGAGCTTCCCACTCTGGTGCCCAGTGTAGGTTGCACGTTCATAAATATAATGCATCAAGAAATAACAGCAAAGTACTTTACATTATATTCCCCAAACCCTGTAAAGTCAGGAAACCGAGGCTCAGAGGGATTGATTTATCGGAGGTTGTACAGCTTTAGGGAATAATTCCAGAGCGGCTGCCCAGCTCTCCTACTTGATGCCGGAGCTCCTACCCAGGACACCACGAGCCCCATGCATTGGCGTGAGACTTTTGGTCAAAACTACCATCTGGTCACCTTGTGGTAGAAGCTGGCCTGCTCCTTCCGAAGGGCAAGCCCTGCCAAGGGGAGGATCCCGGGCAGCCTCTCTGCTTTGATTTTTTTCCTACACGTGCATTTTCGCACTTAGAATCGCTTCCTCAGCAAAAATCCAGTGCTATAGGAAAAGTAAGAGGAATCAATTGCCCCAGATAGATAGAGAGATAGTAGCTTGGGGGAAGAAGAATATCGAATTCTGTTCTGCCTAAGAAAGTAGAAATTAGTTCCCGACAAGGCATCCAAATAATTGCTCTCCCTTTTGCTCGGCCCTCCCAAAGGCTAGAGAGGTAAGTCTGGACAGGGTGAGGGCAAAAGGGGTGTGAGCAAGGCTTGGGGTCAGCCGTACCCCACTTGTCCTCCCATCGGCCCAAGTGCCAGCCCTGCTCCAGCATCAAAGGCCAGGGCTGAGGGGAAGGTTGCAGGTATTCAGCAAGCAGGTGAGAAGGTGTGCAATTCCTTCTTCTTTCTATTCCTTTTGGGGGGAGTGGGGTGGAGGGCAAAGAGTGTGGGAAGAGGAGGGATGATCTCATTTCCTGTTTATAATGACGCCCTGGGCCCAGAGCAGCGGGAGGCACAGGCTCCGCCCCCACCCCCAGGCCTCCCACCTCTGAATTCTATCATCACCCTGAGGCCTTAGTCCAAAGGGAGAATCGATATGGGACCCAAAAAGCAGGCGAGAGAGAGCCAGGAACAGAAGGCGAAGGTCAGAGGCTGGCCCATGCTGTGTTCCCAGAGGCACCTGTGACGTTGACCCCATGGATTAAAAATCAGTGCGTCAGTCACCCACTTTTAGGTATGAGGGGGACTCTGGATTCCCGGGTCCTTTTGACTACACGCTAACCTGGCCACCTAGACCTGCGTTTCTGAGCTCAGGCTACAGGACGCACCCAGCTTTTGCATCCTGCCCTGCAGCAACGCAGGTCTAGTGGCCAGGGTTAGCATATTCAAAAGGACCTGGGAATCCAGAGTCCCCCTGATATCTAAAAGTGGGTGACTGATGCACTGATTTTTTATCCACGTGGGTCAACGTCATAGGTGCCTCTAGGCCTGCCTCTGACCTTCACCTTCTGTTCCTGACTCTCTCGCCTGCTTTTTGGGTCCACCACTGCCTAGTGATCCCCACCCCAAGTTCACTCGCCATCCTCCCACCATTTTCCCTCCTCCCATGTGCTGCTCATTTCAAATGACCCGCCTGGCTCCTGCAGACATCTGCATTTGCAGCCCCAGACTCAGTGGCCTGGGACTTTGTTGCTTCTGTCCCTGCCACTTGCCTGTCCCCTGCCCTGGTCCTACTCTGCTTCCTCTGCAGCCTCCCTGAGGACAGGGAAGGCACTTGCTGTCCTTTGAAAACTCCGGGCCCATCCCCGGGCAGCCTTAGCCCAGGCTCTGGCCCCTGCCTGGCTGGTCTTCCTCGGCTTCTTGTAGCTACTTATTCTAGTCCCACTACTGGTATTTTATTTAATTACCTGCCATAACAAACAACCCCACTCAGTGTCTTAAGCAACACAGGTTTATTCTTGTGTCCTTCGTGGACATGGGTCTGACGTGGGTCTCGGCAGATGAGATCAAGGTGTCCGCAGGCCTGCAGTCCTCGCTGACCTCTCTTGTCTTGCCAGCTGTCAGCTGAGGGCCTGCTGGCTCAGATTCCCCCTGGCCCCCGGGGCTTGGGCCCAGCCCTGGTTTCTTGTGTGCACGCCAAAGAGGCCAGCTCCCAAGGCCTTGAAAGATTTGTGGTGTCTGTTTCCATATTATTCAGCCTATAACGGTTATGTGGGAACGTCCTGACCTGCTTGGGTCTGATAAGGCTCCTGGTTGAAGGCTTAGTATGAGTCGACAAGGACCACCTGCCCCCCTCCGTCCTTGCTTCCGCCTACCAGTAACTTTCCATTCTGTCTGAAAGAAATATATAAGTATGAGCTGAGATAATAAAGTCAGATTCCCCCTGGATGAAGGACCTCGGACTCCTGTGTCTTTTTTAATCCCGACGTCTCCCGCCGGACTCGGTCCATTCTGCCGGACGCGGCAGATTGGAAGTCCCACCGACCGGAAAGCGGAGGTAAGCGGACGGGACTCACCTTCCATAAGAGAAGGGGGAGAATTGGAGACCTTCCATAAGAGAAGGGGAAAAGAGACCTTCCATAAGAGAAGGGGAAAAGGGGTGCGCACCATGGGTAACTCAGCAGCTAAAGTTCGTCTGGCCAACGAACTCAGAGAGCTGTTGAACACACAAGGAACAGGAATAAAAACAAAAACTGTAACAGAATTCGTTGAAGTTATTGCCCAGGCATGTCCTTGGTTTCTGACAGGGGGATTTCTTAATAACAGTGATTGGGATCAGGTCAGATGTGATTTACAAAGATTGTTGAGGGATCAAGGTCCGGAAAGTATTCCAATCGCCACTTTCTCTTTATGGAGACTGGTTAAAGATGCTTTGTTAACAGACAAAATAAAGATTAAGGAGCAGCTTGCTGAATGCGAACAGGTCCTTAATCAGGTCCAGGAAGAGCAAATGGCAGAGTCCTTACCCCTTTCCCATTATTCTTTCACATCTCCTACTTCATTCTTAGATCCACCCTAGCTGCTCTCAACCCCGCCTTCTCATCTTCCCCCTCCCTAATAGGCCCACAGAAAAGTCTTAACTGACCTTCTCCAGAATATTCACCATGGCTTATTTTAGGATTTTCAGCAAAAGAATCTCTACAAAAAGGTTCAATGTAGATAAATTTCCTATTTTCATGTTTCCCTGTTTTATTTGGCTACTGTCTGAAAAAAAAAAAAATCAGCACTCCAGGCGCTAGACACTCCCTTACTAGTTTTTCACAAAAATATGTAAACAAGGCCTCTGGCCTTGAGCTGGGCTTCACAGTGCTGAGTACATTTCTAAGATAAGGGAGTTACTAACTGGGCTCCATGGTAACAGCTGGCAGGAGGAGGAACTGGAAAGGGAGATAGAGGAACTGGAGGGTCAAATGAAGAAGTCAAGATTTAAAGCACCTACGGCCCCGATCGCTGTTGTGCTCCCTCCTTATAACCCCGATTGGGACGAGAACAACCCCAGAAGGCAGAGTGTACGGGGTGATCCAGAGACAAAACAAGCTGCTACCGCAGTAAGATCTTGGCCAGGCGGGGAAAAATGCAGACAAAATCAAACAAAATGCAATCGGCTAGGAAAACTTAGGGAACTTTTGCCCCGAAAATGGGCAGCGGACTCCATGTTCTTTGCATCACCATGGTAACCATGGGGTGCCTGGCCGGAAGAGCGGCTTCCTGGTCCCACCTCCCACACTTTTGCGGGCTACTGATTGGTTCTTCCACAGTCACTCAGACAGGACTTCTGGTCCCGCCTTCCAGCCACTAACCTGTACTGCTGTGTTTCAGATTTCTACCGGAGCTGCTCAGAGCCTGTATTTTTAAAAGATGCCTACCTGTAAATGCTAATGAAAGATATCTTTTTCAGACAAAATTTAATTCTACAGGTTTCTATGTTACAGTCCTAAATTTAAGCTAATTCTAAGTTAAATAACCTGACTTTTTCTTTATAGTTGTGTTACTAAATAATGTTCTATTGATGAGAGATATCAAATATGTTTCTTTATATTTTACCTTTAATTTTAGAGGTCATGAGGATGCATTTGCTCGCCACAGGAACAAGCCGGCAAAGTTCCTGTGATGACCAAAAAATCCTTATTTTCATTGCTAACTATAAAAATAAAAATGTATACTCAAGGATCTTATTTCAGTTACATCAAGTGGCGTCACATAAAAGAGTTCACTCCTAGTTAAAAATAAATTAAAATGGATCCAAATATTTTAAGACCACGTGGTTACATAAAGTTAATACAATTATAAGTTAAGTTCTTATTCTTAATATATATTTTTTAGATATTTAAATAACCTATATTTGTTAATCTATAAATTAATTAGCACATGCCTAATTGATTAGTTAATATATATTTGCCTAATTGTTTTTCTTCAACAGGAAACCCATAATTTATGTTTTATATTTACATTTATCAAGATACTCTGCCTTTTCAGTTACAGATATTTGAGATAAATGTGTTTACTGTAAATTTGCTTTTAAGTGAAAATACAACCAAGTAATTTCTAATTCTCAAAGTTACTGTTTAAACTCATAAGATGATAAATTATTATAATTATTTCTACAGAATATCTAAGGGTTTTAACTATATTTTCATTGATATTTCTTATCAAAGTATAATAATTTGTTTATAGATTCTAAGGTTTTCAGAAATTGTTCCTAAGTATATTTTTTTTTAAGAAAAAGATGCTTCAACAAAGAAAAAGCACACACGGATCCTAAAAGGAAGAAAGAAATCATCTCTGGATAAAACAAGGTCTTTATATTCATTAAAAAAAAAGTTTTTATATTGGTATCTAAACAGATGATATAAAAAGTTAGAACAATCAAAAAAGAGATTTATATATACTAAATTGACTATAATTAATTTAAGGGTATTTCAGGTTATTTTCCTAATTTAACTATACTAATGTGAGCAAAAATTTTGTCCATATTTTGATATGATAAACACCTATTAAAATGTAAGTTTATTTTTTTAAAGAAAGATCCTTATTGCCTAATAATTCTTACTGTTTAAGATAAAGATTAATTTTAGTAAATAAATTCACATTGTTGATTAAACATTAAGTATATTGAACTACTAACTTAAACCCCTGTATGACCTTTTGAGAAGAGACCCCTCACCCACCTCCATGTGAAAACCTATCTACAAAAAATAAAGGAGGGAGAAATATATAGATGCTGCCAGGGACCACAAATGCTATTATCCATAACCTTGTTCACTTTGAATTTTTGCTCACTACAACTACTGATTTCTGTGTGCTGATACAATTATGGCCAAAGATATCTTATCATGGGTCAGATTATGTCCTGGGACACCTTGAGGGACATACTCGGCTCCCCAGAGAACCCATAACAATGACTATTGCCCTCCTATTGGGCATAGGCAGAATAGCAACTGGAATAGGAACCGGAACAGCCACCTATGTCCAGGGAGGTCAATTATTAAATCTATAAACGGCTATGAATGAGGATTTAACAGCCATGGCCAAGTCAATTACCGTCTTGGAAAAGTCCCTCACCTCCCTCTCAGAAGTTGTGTTACAAAATAGGAGGGGGCTAAATTTATTGTTCCTAAGGGAAGAAGGATTATGTGTAGCTTTAAAGGAACAGTGTTGCTTTTATGCAGATCATACTGGGGTAATCCGTGAAACTATGGAAAAAGTCACGGAAAGATTGGCTAAAAGACAAAAGGAGTTTGAAGCACAACTAGGATGGTTTGAACAGTGGTTTAAAAATACCCCATGGCTAACCTCTTTGATATCCACTGTAATGGGACCGCTTTTCGGTCTCCTTCTTATAGTTGCTGTAGGCCCCTGCCTAGTTAAGAGAGTGACACAATTTATTAAAGATCAAATTAACATTCTGACTTCTAAGCCGATACAGGTCCATTATCAACGCCTACAAACCAAGGATGATTTTGCTGAAGTTTGTCTCCGATCGATTCGAAGATGATTTTTTTTTACAATGATCCCTGCTTCATGCCTTCCTCCCTTCACCCCCTTTCTTCCTTATTTTATTATTCCTCTCCTCTGACTCTATGCCTTGTTGAACCAGAACCAATTAAAGACCCAATAATGACTGGCTGAATAGATACCACTGAACGCCTTGGCAACAGCAAGCTGATCTTGTAGTACCCAGAGACGGGCAACTTTCACGCTTACACTGCAACCTAAGACAGGGGAATGGGGCCTCCCCAGAGACGGGTAAGCACTGTAAGGGCAGTGAACGACCTAAGACAGGGGCTACTTGATTCCCTTTGACGTGCAACAAACAAAAGAGGGGGAACTGCTGGCTCAGATTCCCCCTGGCCCCCGGGGCTTGGGCCCAGCCCTGGTTTCTTGTGTGCACGCCAAAGAGGCCAGCTCCCAAGGCCTTGAAAGATTTGTGGTGTCTGTTTCCATATTATTCAGCCTATAACGGTTATGTGGGAACGTCCTGACCTGCTTGGGTCTGATAAGGTTCCTGGTTGAAGGCTTAGTATGAGTCGACAAGGACCACCTGCCCCCCTCCGTCCTTGCTTCCGCCTACCAGTAACTTTCCATTCTGTCTGAAAGAAATATATAAGTATGAGCTGAGATAATAAAGTCAGATTCCCCCTGGATGAAGGACCTCGGACTCCTGTGTCTTTTTTAATCCCGACGTCTCCCGCCGGACTCGGTCCATTTTGCTGGACGCGGCAAGGGCCGTTCCGCGGCTTCGAGAGGCCACCCACATCCTTGATGCGTGGCCCCCTTCCTCCCTCTTCAAAGTCTAGGCTCTCACCCTTTGAATTTATCCCTCTTTTTCTCCCCTCTCATCTCTCTGACCCAGTCGGGAAAGGCTTTCTGCTTTCTTTTTAGGAGTCGTGGCTTTAAATAATCCAAAATAACATTTTCATCACAAGGTTTATATCCTTAACCACACGGACTGAGCCCCTCTTGCCAAGTGAAGCTGGGGGTTCAGAGGCTCCAAGGGACAGGGCCTGGCGCTGCTGTGGAGGGGTGGGGCCTGGTGTCATCAATCTCCCCACCCGTTCGTCCCTCCATTACTTCTATTAATACCTTAGAGACCCAGATCAAGCCTCACATTTTCTAAAAAGCTCTACTTAACCATTTCTCTCCTAAATCCCTGTGCTGTGTGGCATTGAGAGTGTCACTTATCTTTCTGTTTCTAGTCCCTGGGGGGTGGAGGGGTGGACTGATGAACTTCAAACAGCCACCCCGAGAAGCCCTGATCTTGTAGCATTTACCAATCTATGTTTTAAATATTCCCAGGCGATTGATTTCAAGTGCCCATGTGATGTTCCCCAAGTGGGAAGTGCACAGTGGGTCTGGTGAGCTGGGCTGAGCCAGCCTCACTCCACCTCCTGCGCACAGAACCGGGAAACCACTGCCTCGTCCAAGTATCACTGGTTGATTAATAATCTCCCCAAATCTGAAAACCTCCTGACAGCTCCCCATTACCATCTCCCGAGTCAATGTTCCAGACACCTCTGGAAGCACATCTAAACCCAAAATGAGCTTAGCCTCCAGAAAATAGATGGTTTCTTTCTAGCAAATACTCCAGGCGTGTGCATAACGGGTTCCATTGTGATTTCTTCAGGTACCTGTCAGGAGGCATCCAGTGGAGAATGTCAGCTTTGGAAAGAACACAAAGTACACAAATGCGCTTCACCTCCACTGTGTGTGCTCCCTGGGGCTGGGGAAGGTCCTTCTTTTAGGCAGCTGTGAGAAGAGAAGCAGCCGCCACTGGGTGCTGGCCACCTGGGAGGCCCGTGCCAAGACCCTCATGCCTGTGACCAGTTAGATTGGCCTGTTATCAGGGGGCTGAACAACCAGTCCCAGGTCATTGTACTAGAAAGAGGGGGCCCTCAAGACCCAAGCTCCAAACATCCCAGCCCCGTTGTTCCTGCCCCCGACCTCCAGGCCAGGAGATGGGCTCCCTGTAAAGATCTGGGTGGAACCAGACCCTCGGAGCATAAGCAATCGAGGGAGGCCTCGCCCTCTGAGAGTCAGTTCCCCTTGACCAGAGCTCCCTCTATTTACTGGCTATTGCTGCCCCTTCTGTTGACTTAGTGCTAGGGACAGAGGTCAACGCTGACCATCTGAATAGACTCAGACTTGATTGGGGGACCCACCATCTTAGGGGCTGCTACGGCTTCCCACTTCCCTCTTTCTCCTTCCTTTCCCCCTCTGAGATCTCACGTAGCCCTAAGCTGATGCAGACCCATGCATTTCATTCAGCAGACAATTATTGAGCACCTATTATGTGCCACATGCTGGAGATTCAAAACTGAGGAAATCAGAGTCTTAGACCCCACTTGTCCCCAGGAATGACACATCAGGCCTGAGCCGTAAAGATTTAGATGCTACAGGAGACCTCAGGACGCAGAGCTGACTCTGACTCCTGGAGGAAGAGCCTCAAGCCAAGTTCTCAAAGAGGAAGAGCAGAACCACCCAAGCCCCGCAAGTGGAGGAGACTCTGGGGAACCAGGAGGGGGAACAAATGAAGGCCCCAGGCTTGGGGGTGGGAAATGGCAGTGAGGAACAAGCGGGTGGGGACAGGGAAAGCCAAAGCCACCAGGGGCCCAGTTAGCATGGCCTCTCATGTTCATGAATGGGGCTGGACTTTGTCCCAAAGGCAATGAGACAGTGTGGGCAAGTTTTAAGCAGAGAGTGACACCCCAGGGTGGTGTGTCTCCTGGCTCATCCACCACAACGAAGGCTGGGTTTGTGGGTCAGGCTGGGACTGGAGGCTACTGCACCGTCCAGGCAAGGGTGCCCAGGGCCTGCGCCACAGGCTTAGAGAGAGGGTGGGGCTGAGAGGGCCCAGGTGAGAGCCTTCAGCAGGTGCACAGCAGGTGAGCTGCTAGCACAGGACCCCTGCAAGGATGCCTGCCTGGGGCTCAGTAGTCCCTGGGAGCTGGAAGATTCAGCAGGTCAGGGGGCAAAGTGAACTCCAGAGGACAGGAATGATTCAAGGCCAAAGCCACCTGTCACTGGGCCAGCTGATAAGCTCTGGCCTCACAAACACTTGTAGAAGGGCTGCTGGGCCCAGGGCATGGTGACAACACACAGGTCCATATGTAGCAGTTCAGGCAGCTGGATGATCAGCAGCGGCAAGGAAATAAGAAAGCCTTCTGTCTCAGGAGGCTGCGCCACACTGAATCCCTGAACATCCACTCTAGGCCTCAGGCCGCCAGCCTTTCCAATTCTTTTATTTTTTTAGGCCACATCAAAAGTGCCTCTCACTTGAGTCAACCCTCTGGCTGAGTATTGCTCACATCGTCAATAAAGTGTCTTTCTAACATCCTTTATGCTAATGAACTGAGCCCTTGGTGCAACCTCAGAGCAGGACAGGAGGCTCGGCCATAGACAACCTGGAAGCAGACCACCTGGCGAACACTCCAGAGCTCCTCTGTGCTGCATGGCTCCAAGCACCTTGACCTTTGCCCATCTTAACCCAGGCAGTGGCACCCCTTATAAGGTGGAGACCAACATCATCCCCATGTCACAGGTGGGGGAACTGAGGTCCAGAGGACATAGGTGAGGTCTGTCCTCTCATCTCCAGCCAGTCTCAAACCCTGTGCTGGGCATGCAAGAAGCATGTGTTGGTGTGGTGGCAGGGAACAATCGCCCAAGTGTCAGCTGGCTTTCCGGAGCCCCCAGAGACGGGGGTGTGGCTAAGGATGGGTCAGCCGAGAGCTGTCCTGTCCTGACTGATGGCACCCATCTTCTTCCTGAGCTTCCTCCAATTCCCATGCACCCTGTGAGGCTGGTAGTTGACCTTGGCAAGGACCTGGGTTTGCAGGTATGTGTGGATTTGCCTGTTTGGGCTTTTCTTCATGGAGACAGTCTTTATGCATCTTTGGATGCCCTGGTACCTAGCACACAATGACTTCTAGAACAAGAGAAAGGATGGATGATTCAGTGAGAGGAGTCTCACAGTTCTGTGTGTGTGTGTGGGGGGGTGTTGCTCTTTCTCCACTGTTGTCTAACTTCTTTCATATAAATTTTATTGATTATCATGCCAATTTGGAGAAAGATATATAGTCTCCATAAGATTTTAGGAATAAAACAAGCACTGGAATAGAAAGAGAGAAAAATAGATTAAAACAAATCAAGTATTTACTCTGTGTCAGGCACTTTTGCACATATCATCCCATTAATCCACACAAAACTTGGGTAAGATAGACTCAGAGAGGTTAAGCAACTTGCCCAAGATGGCTCTGCAAGTAAATGGCATTTCTTTGGGTTCTAATGCCAACCCAGGCTCTTGCTAGCACTGTGCAGAGGTAGTATGCAAATATGCTCAGGGAAGGTGGCCATGCCTGGCAGTGTCTAGAACTACATTTTAGAGAGGCCCTCAGAGGTCTCCCTTCCCTAGAAGCAAAAGGGCTTTTGAAAATATCACAGCATCGTGTATTCAGAAAGCCGACAAGTCTAGACAGAAAGAGATGCCCAAATCTCAAGATCCCTTCTGTTTCAGGTATTCTATTACGTGGGGTGGGGGCAGGTGCTTTCCAACATGCAAAACGTATGCAGAATTTTATTCAAAAATGTTTAATAAATCAAAGACACACTTAGAACAAGAAGCATCACACAGCCCAGGTGATGGCTGTTTGTGAGGCTGGAGATCCAAGAAGGCAGACTGTGTTTCCGCAGAACTGATTGATGGGATGGGGGAAATAGAGGGATATGCGCTCTCCCTGCCATAGACAACCACCGAACAGAGGAAATTAAAATGCCGGAGTGAAGATTGAAGCCCCACTGAAAGATTAAAGAAAAGAAGCAAGAACAAATGGGCATATTAGTCATTGTGTGAAGATTCCTGAGGTGTTCAGCTCACATTGGGCTGGGTCGCACTTGGAGTTTGCAGGGTGTGTGGTGTCAATAGTTCTTCTGACTTTCCAAATCTTCTACATCGAAAGAGTCAGAATGACCGACCCAAGGACCAGGGCCCATGTGATAAGAGGAGTCACCTCTGAGTCTGGAGTCCGTAGCTTGGCTGTGAGCCCCTGCCAGTGGAGGGTTTCTGTCCCTGATCCAACATGGCTGCCCACGGTGCTCTCTTCCATCCATCCACCCACCCATCCACCCATCTACCCATCCAACAAATATTTATTGCTGCTTACTTGATACAAGGCCAAAAGCAAGAGATGAGGATTCAGCAATGACTCTGACAGACACGGTTCCGTCCTTATGGAGAACAGTGCATGGGTGATAGAGTCACAAGATGAACCTGGAGAAATAAACAGAGGTCAGATCTAACAGGGTCTCAGTAGGAATTTGGGTTTTGTTCAAAGCGCACAGGGAAGACAAAGAATTTTAAGCAGGTGGGTGACGTAATATGATGAGTGCTACTGGATCTTGGAGAATGGATTCAATGGGAGGCAGGGGGCCAGGCAGGAGATAGGCAACAAGCGTGGAAGGTGCTGGAAGGATCTGAGTTGCATTCTGGAGATGGAAACCTGTCCGTGATTTGGACTGGGGGAGGAGGAGGAAAGGAAGAGATCAATGACAATTTCCAAGTTTCCCACTTGAAAAGACATGTGTGCCATTTTCTAAGATGGAGAGATGTCACAGAGGTTATTCATTCCTTCTGTCCCCCAGCTGGTGTTGCTTGACACCTACTGTGTGCTGGAGGAGCTCCTACTGTGTGCTGGAGACGCACCACCTGTGAGGAAGACAGTAGGGATCATGGCTCGTCTAGACTCCTGGCTGCCAGCAGAGGGGCACCCTTCCGCTGGCCATGCCGAATAGCCATATGGCTCAAATGAGATCTTCACTGTCTCTGTGGGATTCTGCATCCTGTTTACCCAACTCCAATCCATGCTCAGCAGCTTGGAAAAAAAATTCAAAATTGACCTGGGATTGACCATGAGGGAAAAAAACTTCATTTTTCCTGTGAAATGGATGTATGTCTAATGTCAGTGGTGCCCAATGGTCCGATTTCTCTATTTCCTCTGGGCCAGGAAGGAGCACCGCTCTAACCTAAAGCTCAGGTTCTCACTGCGTGGGGTTCATGTCTTCCATAATGGCATCCTAGTTCTCTCTCGATATTGATTAATCTAACTGAACATCTGCCGTCGTCTGCCCTGTGGACCAGCCTGGCCGCATTTGTGCTTCAGCCGTCTCTGATTAGACCACGGACGGCTGGAGATGTTTGCTCAAGGCCTGGCCAAGTCATTCAGGCTCCTGAATTGGCACTTGACCCTCGGGATGCAGAACGAACGTCCGGCTCAGGGGTGAGGCGGGTGCTGCGCTGCTCCAGGGGTGCCCCACTTCCCAGCCACCCTTTCATTCAGCTGCCAGGTGGGGTAAGGTCCTCTCTACCTCTTGCCCTTAGAGAGCTGCCCGCTGTCACGTCCTTCCGTGAGGATAGCCCATGTCCAGTGAAGGGGCCATCCCAGGACAGAGGCCCAGGCCCCTGGGCTCAGGGCACCCCAACTCTGGGACTTTCCACGGGATGGACTCTGTCCTGACTTCCCAGCAACCTGACTCCTCCTCTGCTCAGGGCCGCCCGCCTTCCTCCTCCGGGGAGGACTGAGGGGAAGAGGCCACATCCTCCAGCACACCACCGCAGCAGCTCTGTCCGTTTCCCAGGAAACCCAACCTAGGACAATAGTGGCTGCGTTGCTGGAAGGACATGATTGCTTTAATAAACACTAGCCACTCGCACCCACCCGACAGGGAACAGTAAGGAGGAGGAGGAGGAGACGGCATTGTGGGGACAATGGGCCATCCTTGCTGTTAGATGTGTTTTCTCCGATAAGAACCCAGGTGGCCTTGCCCTAACAGGGGAGCCCATGCAGGAGAGTCAGAAGGCCTTGGCTTCAGTCAGAAGACTCCAAATCCTGGCCATGCTTCAAGCTATGTGACCATGGACAAGTTATTTAACCTCTCTGAGCTTCACTTGAATATAAAAAATGGGCCAAATTACCTTGCACCGTCGTTATGAAGAGAGAGATGAGCTCAGGATTACAGAGGTGCCTGAATCCCAGAAGCTGCCCAATAAATTCTGGCTTCCTTCATAGGCCGGGGCAGGCTGGTGCCCTCCGGGTCAGAGGATGGGCTGTGCCACACCAGGTCTCCAGCGCAGGTGGACACACTGACCTGGCTGGGGGCCTGGGCATAGTGGGAGGGTCACACACACACACACACACACACACACACACACACACACACCTGTGCCAGGCTGACAAGGTCTTTCCACTGCTCCATTCTCCCCAGGGGCCCTCAGAACACTGGGAAAGAGCAGGGACATTTTTCTGCACACCGTCTTCTGTCAGAGGTGGCTTTAGGAATTTTCCAGCAGACCATCCACATGACCCAGTGAGGCTCCTTTTAGGGAGATAACTGCACATGGCTTTACCAGCTAGAGCCCTGCTAGGCACAGAGTAGGTGTTCAATAAACACAGAATGAATGACTACATGCTCTTTGGTCCCCACCCTACACAGACTCTAGCGAGGCCTAGAGGGGAGGGGGGCATGCTTCCTGGGTACACTCTCTGAAGTGGCGGTATCACATCAGTCCAGAGCCCTGTGTCCTATTGTCCAGTACCCCATTAACTCACGCAATGCTCTGCTGCATCCAGGTGACATTCTGCAACAGTAGGTAGGGGTCTGTAAATTGTGGCCCTCTTTTTGTAAATACAATTTTTTTGTTTTTGTTGTTTTTGTTGGGAACCAGGGATTGAACCAAGAGGTGCTTTACCACTGAATCACATTCCCAGTCAGTTCTTTTTTAATATATATATTTAAGACAGGATCTCACTAAGTTGCTTAGGGCCTCACCAAGTTGCTGAGGCTGGCCTTGAACTCACAGTCCTCCTGCCTCAGCCTCCTGACTGCTGGAATCACACTCATGCATCACTGTGTCCATCTATAAATATAGTTTTAATGGAGATAATCATGCCCATTTGCAAAAGTACGTGCTGTGTCTGCTTTTGTGGTACCATGGCAAGATGTGCAAAGTTGCAACAGAAATTGTATTTACTCTCTGGGACGTTTAGGAAAAATTGGTTGATCCTGGTTCTAAAGAAGCCAAGTAAGACAAGAATCCTTGCCAAGAAGGTGATCGTTCCTTTCCCTGTTTGCAGACTAGACCCACTGGGCATCCTTTCCTCCCTGTGGGGGCTCTGCAAGCCCAAGCCATAGAAACCCCTCAGTGGTGTCAAATCCAGTGTGCCTGCAAGCCTCTGCTCCCTGCCAGCAGCTGTGTGAAACACCCTGATCCCTCATGCACGCCTGTCAATAATAACATAGGCAGGAACTCTATCAGAGCACTTTACAGTTGAGGAAACCGAGGCTCAGAGTGGGAAAATGACCCAAAGTAGGTGCTCAATAAACGCATACAGAATAAATGACTAAATGCTCTTTAGCAGGGATATGGCAGGATGGGAACTCAAGCCCGGGTCTGTTTTGAGTCCGGGCTGCTGGCCTTGGGCACCCCTTTCTGCTGCCTGCCCCCACACAGAGGGAAGAAGACTGACTTAAAGACAGACATTCTTTCAGGCCCAGCAATGGGCTGCTGTTAGAACAATCCCCAGCCCAGTGCATCCAAAGGTGGGTCTCTGGCCAGGGTACCATGAGGATGCCATTTCTGAGGGTGGAGAATAAGCCCACTAGAAAGCCAGGCTGCACAGGAGCTCTGTTCAGCAGTGTGTAACCCGACACATGGGAAACGGCACCCAGAGCACCCCGGGAACAGAGGATGGGCAACCGTGGAAAACCCCCAGGGAGGAGCAGACAGGCTCTGAGTTTGCATTTAAGCCCCAGAGAGCCCCGTAGGTCTGTTCCCTCTCCCCAGATAAAGACATATTGCCTGACAAGCCACCCCCCTTCTGTCCTTCTGAATCAGAAGGATTAAGTATCCTTTAGAGAATTCTCTCCTTTAGGGCCAAGAATAGGAGTTTATTCAATTTCACATTGTCAGGATGACAAAACTTTAGGGAAATAAGAGACAATGGGGGGGGGTGCTTGGAGCCACTACAAAAAGAACAAAATCGTTCCTTTTTTGCTTGAAATAAAGGGGATTACATGTCAGGAAATTAATCCAGATCACAAAGCTGAACAGCCAACCTGCCCGGGCCACTTCCTGTGGACGCAGGAAGAAAAGCTGCTGTGACCTGTTTTCTGGGAGTCTCTCCCCTGAGCCAGAGGCCACTTGTACATGAGGTGGTGGAGGGGGGGAAGAGACACCTGGTCACACGAGGGGTTCAGTGGCAAGGCTCACCTGAACATGGCCACAGATGGGTTTTCACTGCTGAGCAGGAGCCGTGAGAGCCGGGGAAGCAGCCAGGGCCTCCGTGCCAGCCCTGACCTCTCCTCTGTGAGCAGATGAGCACCAGCATCCTCAGCCACGGGAACCACCTGGGCCCCCACCATCCCCGCCTGCGGAAACCTTCCACCTGCCAGGATTTCCGACCCACTCCTGGCTCTTTTCTTTTTTATAGTTAGCAGTAACTGAAACTAACCAGTTCACTCTTTCAGCCAGAACTTGGGCTCCTCAGAATGAAGTTCACGTTGGCTCCCTGCAGCCCTCTGTTCTGATGCCCAGCTCATAGAAGCCCCTCAGCGGGTATTCGAGAATCTTAATGTCGTGTCCACCAGTAAGTGGAAGGATGCTCAAAATTTTTACAAAGGCTTTTTTTTATGTCCTGTTTTCACATTCGTTGGCTGTGTGGTCGAAGGCATCCTGGTTATAAAATGTCCAGCTGTCACTTTCATAAAGTGGTTTTGTTCATTTCATCCAACATAAGTTTATTCAGCCTCTGTCAAGTGCTGGGCAAGTACTTGGTGTCTAAGGTGGGAATCCCATGCCTGATCTCACGAGCTTTCCATCTGATGCGGACAGTGTGCGAACAGATATCAATGAAGTAGCACCAGCAATGCATCATCACAACCGTGATCAGTGCTAGAGGGAAAACACAGGGGTAGTTTCTGAGGAAGTAATGTTTGAGCTACTACCTAAAAGATGCATGAAGTAGGTGAGTTGACTAAATTGAACTTCTCAGGAATGAATAAGGGCAGAGTTAGGGTTGGAGTAAGGATTAGGGAAAGGGTAGGATAAGTTACTGAAGAACTTTCTAGAAAAAGGGACCAGCATGTACATGTGTTATAGGGGTCAGGTGGAAGTTGATCAGAAGGGAGTCCATGGTTTCCTAAGATAGGGTGGAGACAAGAGAACAGGAGAAAAAAAAAAAACAATTGAGGGTTATTTAGGCAGTAAAGTGGCAGGACCTGATAGGTCCTTCAAGACCCACTTGGTTGCTGGGACACTGACTTTGGCTTTCTTCTGGGCTGGGACATGAGGGGTCCTCACAGCTAGCAACCTGATTTCCAAAGGTGGGAGTAGCCACAGAGCAGACTGTGTGCATGTGGCAGAGGGGGTTGACAGAGGTGAAAGGGGCAGGCACAGGTGAGACGTGGTTCAGATGTGGGCAGTATTTCAGAACCTGAATATAGAACTCAGGTCTAGAGAATTCCTGGAGCCTGTGTATAGATTACTGTGAGCAGTCAGGAGTTTCTAGGAGCTCAAGATCACACCTATTAAGGAGATCAATTGTGTCCTCAGGAACCCAGGCTTAATAGGGAATCGATTCTTTATATAGCCCTACCTGCAACCCTGTCTAAACAAGGAACAATTGTCCCCGAACTGGAGCACCCTTTTTTATCCCCTCCTCTTCATCAAAGAATGACTCCAATGAAAGGGGGGAAATAATTAAAAAGCAAAAACCTTACATAATGAGATTTAAAAGAAAACTTTTAAAGCCAACAAACGACTGTGGGCAACACTTCAAAGGACCCAGAATCAATGTTTGTCAATAGCAGTTTTGCATCTTTTAATTTATCTTTCATGAATATAAAGTGTGATGTTATTAGGAGCCCATCCAGGCCTTAATTCTGTTTGAGATTTGAAGAATCAGAAATCTATCAACCTTCTCCCCCAGTCAGCAATGGAAGCCACCTTGACGTGGCCTAACCTGGTCTGGAGTCTATTCATCCTGTGGCTGAGATGCAAAGAGACACCTTCAGCTCTCTGCACTGAACCCTCAAGTGCACCCAGGAGCTAGGGGGCTCTTTATCTCAGCCCCTTTCTTTGGAGACTTTTCTTCCCAAAAGAGAAACTACCCCATGACTCAGCCCAGCCCCAAAGTTACCATTTGTTTAATCAAGATAGTTGGTTTGCAAAACATTAAACCGTATTTGATGCCTAGTTAATAATTTGCATCCTCTTCATTTGTTCCTGAATCCTTGGAGACTGACATTTTTCCCCCCTGAAGGCAAAGACAACCAAAGAAACTGCATCGAGAGCCAAGCCCAGGCCTTCAACTGCCAGGATGTCGGCCAGGAGGCCTGCCCTCCATGTTCTGCTGTTAACTGTTCTTGTGGGAAAGTCAGCCGTCGGGGTAAGTGTCCTTTTCGAAGGTCTACAGTCCAGGGATCCTGAGGTTATTGGGAAGACGAAACCAGTTGTGCAGGGAGCGAGGACAGACGTTAGTTGGGAAAGGCAAACATTGCCAAAGTGTGTATGTCCTGAGTCTGAGAGGCCTTGGCACGGGCTGCTAGTCCAGGGTGACATGTGTCTGACTTGAGAGCCTCCGTGAAGCATTCCCACAAAGGAGCAGGGGAAGAAAATCCGCTAAGGCACCCGTTGTTATCTGGCATGGATCTCAGAGGCCCTGTTGAGAGGCCACCGAGAGCCACCAACTCTCTCCCCAGAACAGTCTGCTTATGTGCTGGTGACGACACATCCAACTTTCCTGCCTTTAGGAGCCAACGCTGGGATTGGCCTTAGAGAGGAATCCTGCTGGTCCTGGCAAAGGATTTGCTTAGATGGGTTAGGTTTGGGGAGAGGCTTCGTGGTGGCTACCTTTTCTCCTTTTTCTCCATGACCACAGTGGCTGGGGCCCGAGGGAGGTTGAAGGGCGTCAGGCAGGGAAGTCCCATCAGGGGGTCTTGGACTGGGGACTCAGAACCTTTGGGATGAGATGAGAGGTGGAGATGTTGGCCCCTGCTGCTGTGTGCTGTTGTGGTCCCAGGGTCAGCTGGATCTCTGCAGGCAAGGGCAAGGGAGCCTTCAACAGAGGTGGAGCCTCCTGGGAGTTCCCTGCAGGACGTGGGCTGAGGCATGAGTGTGGCTCTGGGGCCAGGGGTGAATCTCAGCTTGGCCCCTCTGTGGGTAAGTAATGTGGGGCCAGGAACACCATCTCTCTGAGTCTCAGTGTTCTTGCCTGAGAACCAAATGCTAATCTCTCACAGATTCGGGAAAGGTCACAATTAAATGAGGTCATAGATGAGACTTTCAATAAATGTGAGCTCTTTTTTTACTTAAAATTTCCAGAATGAACACAGCGTCCCTATAAAAATCAGAGAACATTCTCCTCTGTTAGGGAGCTGGTGGAAGAGAGTGGGCAAAGGGTAAGAACTGAAGTAACAGCTGGAGCCTCTGTATCTTATTAAGTACATTTGCAGCTGACGTCCCATTTCATTCCAAACACTGCTTCCTGAAGGAAGCAGATTAAATTACAGGATTTCTCATTAGCGTGTTTTTTAGACAACAGCTTTGCCTCCTCCTCAGTAAACTCTGCTCAGACACCTCTCTTGGCCACATAGTCAGCTGCCAAGTGACTGACTTTGGTTTCTTTTCAAATTATGACTCGGGCATGAGCAGTGGCTGCAATTACAGATTGCTGTCAGCCCCCCCTGCATCATTTGATTGCTTGTGGCCGGTCTGGGCCCAACACATGGCAGAAATCCCACAGGTCTACAGAAAGATGGTGGAAATTATCAGAGGCCCCTGAGAGGCCTAGAGAAAGTACCAGTCGGAAGGAATTAAGCCTAAAGTTTGCAGGCAAGGAGAAGGGCTGATGCAGTCTGTTTGAAGATCACAGAAAGGATAATGGTCCCGAAAAAAAATCCCTTTTTTGCAAGCCCCAGTGAATTTTTAGGGCTAGCGATGAAATTATAAGTCAATAATGGATAAAAGAGAAAATATGAGAGATAGCCTTCGGGCAATGAGCTTACTCAATTCCAAAGAGAGGACTCGGGGCTTTGGAATGTTTTCTTACCCAGATGTGTGCCAGACAGGTGGTCGAGAAGGTGGCTCAAATTCCATAGGCCAGCGCATGGGCATCCAGAGGAAAGTGGCCAAGGCACTCAGATGCTTTGGAGAGTTTGGGGCATCACTGGGGAACAGAAGCCACAGAGCCAGATGGGCTAGGAGGCCTCTCCCACCCTTGTAGCTAAGAATAATAACCAACTTTAGCCTGGAAAGAGGAGTCCTGAGTGCCAGGCCTGAGGTTTCTGCAGATTAGTTCATCTCCCACAAGAATCCTAAGTAGTAGGTATTGTCCTTGGTCTCATTTTACAGATATGGAGCAGGATGACTTGGCTCCAAGTCACAGAGCTGCGAAGTGAAAGAGCTGAGCTTTAGATGACAGGCCTTGGGCCCTGGCTAAGTGTGAGACCTCTTTGGTCCTCATCACAGGGGACAATCTATAGGTACCGAGGCTCTTAGAACAGGGCCCATTGCTGGGTGGAGGGTAATGGGTTCCATGTGCCACTGAAATTCTGAAGCAAGGCATTCGAAGGATCTGTGATTGCTGTCCACTGGGAAGACCTTTGGGCACTCTCCTGTGAATTGGGTCACATGGTGAACATACTGTTAACTGCTCTTCAGGATCGCCTTTAGCTTGGATTTTAACTTCAATATCTGCTCATCAAAGAGCTATAGGTCAAGTATCATTGCTGTGAACTCTGGGGCATCCTTCCCAGGCCTTCCTAATCTGGTCTAGATTGGTTTTTCCAGAATTATCAGTTTTGAGCACCTGAACCCAGCATAGATGAGTACGTGAGCCCTGTTCTCGGGTTAGAAATAAGTCCTGTGATGCTCAACTACTTTGCCAACCAGGACTGGGACACAGGCTTGTCAAACTCCTCATCCATCATGGGAGGCCCACTTGATTGTAAGAATGATGGGGACTGTCCAGAAATCTCATTCTACTATAGTTCTTGGGGTCATTTAGGGCACACTGGGCTGGCTGCAATGGGAGTTGGCCTCTTGCAGGATCAGAAGCAAGAGAACAGTGCTGGTGGGCCTGTCTTGCTTATCTCAGTCCAGCCCCAGAGAGAAGCAGAGACAATGGCTTTTTATGTCCTTGACAAAAGGGTCTTCAAATTAAAATGCCTGCTTGCTCACATTTCTGGGCTTTTTAAATCCTGGAACTCTAGAATCTTCCCAGGTAGAGAGCTGCAGAAATGGCTGCAGCCATTTGTAAATTACTGTTTGGGGGGGCAGAAATATGAGCCCATCACATAGTTCAGACTAACAGAAGAATCAGAAAGGTAAGTTAAGGGGGCTGTAGCCGGGAGGCTCCCCGAGGCCCCAGGAGGGAGTGGCCCTGTCTGTCGGGGTGGGAGGGCTGGGGACCGTGGGAAGGCTGCATGGAGGAGGTCGTATTGGTCCTCGGTGGGACCTCTGTCCGAATGGCAGGGAGGTGGAAGAGTTTTGGGTTCACGCTGGGAACTATTGCCCTGGTCATTAGGAGCTTCTAGAGAATCGTGGGTAGGGTAGGCAGTCAGGCTGGGGCTGTGCCACGGGGACCACGTCCCCTCCCTCCCGAGCCTTACTCTGTTCCCCTTTCTTCATGGCAGCAGAGCCCCCTCCCTTGCTGCACTCAGGGACATGACTGTCAGCACTTCTACCCCCCCTCAGACTTCACTGTCAGCACTCAAGTCTTCAGGGACATGAAAAGGAGCCACTCCTTACAAAAGGTTGGGGAGCCCTGGTGTTTGGAGGTACGTCTCGGAGCAGAATGACGGTATGAGATGAGCCAGCTCTGAAATGAAACTGCCCATCCAGAGTTTAACTGCACTAGGGCAGGGCCATCCCTCCGCCACCGGCCAGGGTCACTGTCATGTCGGGTGCCACGATGTCTGGTGTGCTGTCTGCTATCGGGGTGTTGTCCCGTAAAAATGCCGGTTTACAAGAGCGGGGTGAGGGGGGTGCCACCGCGAGCTCAGGGTGCCTGCTCCGTAAAGGCACGTGACAGGACGTAGCGTCCCCGAGGGCTTTAGGAGTGATGAGCGCACTGTCCCCTGAAACCTGGCCCCCCGGAAGGAATTTCCTGGGCTCCTCACAGCTGCCAGGAGAAGGAAGCTCTCACCTGAGCATTGCCTTTGTTATTAGTGATTTAGAAATTATAGATTTCCTTTTAAAATTCAGGGTGCTGAGAAATGCTCACTCCTCCGCAAGGATTCCTACTGGAGGCGGATGTGAATGGCGCTTCTCACAGATGTTGTTCTCCAAGGATAGGAAGCATTGTGAATTTCCTTTAAATAATTCAATACAGCGTCAATATCCCACACTGTTCTGTGCTTGGGAGTGACAGTTCTCTTCAAATTAGTAGTCCCAAAGAAAAGAACATCTAGAACATGCTTTTATCTTCAGGAAAGCAAAAGTCAATGCAGATAAAAAATTTTAAAGTAACCCTGAAACAGCAAATGACTTAGTACTAATGTTAGTTTTTCTTTTAAAGAAAAGTGAATATTCATGAGCCAATTAGTGAACTGTCTATCCTTTAAAAACAGTTATTGTGGGCTGTGGATACAGCTCAGTTGGTAGAGTGCTCACCTCTTACACACAAGGCCCTGGGTTCTAATCCCCAGCACCACACACACACACACACACACACACACACACACACACACACAAGTAAAAACAGTTATTATATCCCTACTCAGTGCCGGGTGCTGTGCTATGTGTTAAGGCTGCTGGGACAGTCATTGTGCTTTCTCCGGCAGGTAGTGTGCATATGTCTTACCTTCAGAGAGAGGTGTGCAGTCAGTTGTCTTAAGAGCTTGCTGTAGTTTGAGTCTTAAGTATTCAAGAGAACTTCAAAGCATGAAAAAAGCAAAGAAAATGTAAACATCCATGCTCTTACTTATTATCTATTGATAATCTATTGATTTGGGGTGCATTTTTCCCCTTATCATTCATGTGCGTAAACTTTAAAAACTCTAAAAGTGAGATTGTAACTTAATAGTGTTGCAGTTTTATCCTCATCTGGTTGTCATGGCACCGAGAACGCTTTTCTGATACCAGAATGGGTATCAATTCTGGTCAGTAATTCTATGCATTGGTGTCCTGTGGAAATCCTTTGTTCTAACCCTTCCCTAACCCTAATCCCTCCAGATGGGGATCTAGCAGGAGATGGCAGGGTGCTGTCTCACCTCTGCCCTGCCCTTGGACCATGCCTGTGCCCTGCTGACCCTGGGTACATGTACATATTCAGCCCTTGTGCAGTAGCCGTGGTCAGTGGATGGCTTTTCTTGGGCGGCCTGCCCCTGGTCAGCCTTTAGTGAGCATTGACAGCTGAGGCTATGGCTCTCCCTCCACCAGGACCTGGCAAGTGGTCACTCATTAATCTTTGGTCAGAGTTAGGAGGTAGATAAAGGAGAACCAGGCGCCCATGTCGAGTTTGAGGAAACCGAAACAGAAAGCCTGCTTTCTTCCTTATAACTCCAGATCTGCAGGGGCCGATTAGATCCCTGGCGCCAGTGGCCATGAGCATTTATCAGTCTTGTCCTTGGAACAGAGAAACATCTCCCAGGCAGGTGCCAGAATGCCACGTTTCCAGGATTAGGTCTAAATCCATGGAACTGTGAGTAGGCCAGGCACAGAAGTCACGCACAGACCCGACCAGCTTGGCCAAGGTACCGGACTGCTCCGTGCCTCAGTTTCCCCCCTCTCATGGGCTGCACATGAAGTGAGTGCTTGGGGACAGAGCCAGTGTGGACCATCAGGGTTCTCAGAGAATCCCACACATGGGGCGGGCGATCGCCTGTGTGCTTCTGTCCATATGGTTTCCAGGGGATTCAGATCTAGCATTCCTAGTACTTGCTACTTGGGGGAATTTTGCTGGAGTGTGAAATTCCCAGTCTGTAGCATGAGTGGGCTGGAAGAGGCTCTGGGGAAGCCACATGGGATTGGCGCTCAGGAGAACCAGGTGTGAGCCCAGTGTCTGCTGCCTCTGCGGCAAGGAGCTTGCTTCGCAATGCAGTGCCCTGTGTGTAAGAGGGGTGGCAGTGGCATCCCAGCCAGGCCTGCTCTACCCGGTACCTCAGCCAGGCTCTCCTATAAACTGTTCATAACCTGACAACGGCCCCAGGAAGGGGAGGCTCTGTAATTATTCCTTTTGCAAACAAGATAACTGAGCCACAGAGGGATTAAGCAACTTGCCTAAGATCACACAGTCAGAGAATGCAGACCATAAAATGCTGTTAATGAAAGACCATGGCTGTTGTCCATGGTCCAGGGCCTTCCCCTCAGCCAGCCATCCTGCACTTGCTAATGGAGAATACCTTTGTCCTCTCTGGCACCAGACCCCCTTGGGAGCTGGGGGAGAACTTGTGATTTGGGACATCCAAGTTTGTAGTTTCCAATCTCACGCTGGGAGATACCTTGTGCCCCATCCCTGTTTGAAATTCCTTGTCCCTTGTCCCTCTTTCTTCGTAGTTCAGCTTGGTCCTAACTCTTCAGCAGGTTATGGACTAGTCTAGTAAATATGACTAAGAAAGTCAACACCCACCTGGGCAGGCATGAGTCACCTCTTTTTAGTTAGCTATTCATGTACATTTTAAAGCTAGCCACACAAAGTCATTGCATTGGGGCTATTAACGTGCTGAATAGTGACAATAATAGGGTGTGACTCATGGCATAGCTACATTCAGATAAGAAAGAAAATGTTTTTTTCCTGTAATTGCTTAGTCAATACCATTTCCACTGAAATACTTGCAAACAAACTTTTAAAAAGTTCTTTGTCCAGCCCTTCCCTTATTCCCTGCTTCCTTCCTCTTTGGGGGTTCTGTGAACTTTTCCTGAGCAGGGGCTGGGGATTAGCAAGATGGTACCCTGCCCCTTTGGAATTTTTGGTTGTTGCCGTCGTCCTGCCCCTTTGCCAGTGTTGGGGAGGGGGTGTGTGTGTGTGCAAAGACGACGTGTGAGCATGTTCAGAAGGGGGCGCGTTATTGCTGCTACTTGCTCATTAACCGCCCAGCCTATAAAGGGGAAAAAGAGACTTCTGCTAAATTTGCAAAGCTAGTCACATAGACAGGGAGTTAACCAGTTTGGTGAGAGGAAATGAAACTTTTCTTAGGTTTATTAGACCACATCCTATAAATCTGTGGCTTATTATATGCCTGATTTCTAAAAAGCATGGTATTATGGCCAGAGTTTTATTTTTGCTTGTTAGTCATTTGAAACAAATATAGATATTACTTCATTTCAGCAAGAGCACCTGTGAAGGGCAGAGTCAATGTTTTAACCTAACTTCCTCCCACTTTTCCAAAAATGTGCTTTAAAAGTCATAGGTAGGCTCGTGTAGTGTACTTGTTTTCCATCTCTCTCTAACAGAAACACGTTCCCCCCTGAGCCAGGAAGACTCTTCCTGAAGCTTCAGTGGTTGTCCACTCTAGAATTGATCACCCCTTAAGGCGCTTGGCCCTTGCCCCAAAGCAAACAGACCATCCTCCACGTTCTGCTGTCACAATGTTGTGGCCAGAGGGTGTGAGTTGAAAATAGGGAAGACAGTGTGCTCTGGAACGTTCTATAATGCTCTCATGATGTATGTGGCCAGGGCTTCCTTGGGTCGCTCTGTGAAAAAGTGGACCAGCAAAACTCCCCCTCCCACCTGTGCTCATTGTGGGGGATGGCCAGCGGGACATTCTCTGTTTGCAAAGCTTCTTGTAAGTGAGCGGGTGGGTTCTCTCCAGCTGCTCCAGTGGTGTAAGTGTTCTACAGGACCCAGCTGTGTGCTTCCAAGGCCTCAGTGAGTTCACGTGACTGGGGAGCACCCCGTAGTTCCACCCGACTTATCAGGCACGGACCAGACAGGGAGGGGATCCGAGGCCTGTTTCTGTGTTTGCCATTCCGTGGACTGAAGAGAGGCCCCTGTGAGTGCTGGTCGCCTTGCTCTGTGCACTAGGTTGGAGACGCAGTGTGCGGAGGGGTCTTCTGAGCACTGTTGGTGGGGAGATGGCGATGCTGTCCTGCCCCAAGTGCAGGCCTGGTGGGCCCACCCAGATCCTGCCACGGGCTTTATCCTTGGCTCTTATCTCAGCCGCGTCCATTTTCCCCATTCTTTGTGAGTCACATATTTTTCTTTGCGTCCATGTGACAAAGGTCATCAGGAGAGGAGCCTTAAGCCTTAGGCCTCTGGTGTGTGGCATGTTGTCATTCACACAACCTATTGTTTTGCATCCTCCCCTTTTATAAATCCCATAAGGTGGCAGGTTGGCTTTTAGTAAATTGGCCTTACGACTCTCCCCGGTCAGGCTCCCAACATGAAGATGTGAGGTCAGGACCTGGGGCCGGTGTGTGCTTTCCACGGGTGGCTCTCATGCCGTCCTGTCGGTTGGCCTCTCTGGTGTGGCAGCTCTGGGCAGTCCTGACCTATTACTGATCCCTTCAATCATGTCAGAGAGGTTGGTATTCAGGATTTGGAAACGGGGAACCATATCTCAGCCCAGACTCTGGTATCTAGTTAATTCATTTTTATTAAGGGCAGTTGTTATTATTACATGAGCAATGCGATGTGGAGGTCCTTGTCTTCAATCTTTCCTCATCCGTGTGTCCTGTGAACCTTAACGGCATCAACTAGTGCTAGTTTAGCAAGAGACTATACAGGGAGATACATCCCCTTTCATGCTTTATCGATACGTTCCAGTTTTTCCTGTCATTTATTTCCCTGAAAGGCTATTTCAAACCTGTTTGCATTAAAAAAATTTTTCTTCCCCCCAGTTTAGGAAGCATGGTGGTAGAATACAGTCCCCATGATGGCCGTCCTTCCTCATCAACGTCTGATCCCCTGTACTTGGGCTGACAATGAGGAAAGAGGTGACCTTTGGACAGTCACACAATTTTAACTTCTCAGAACCTTCTGGTGGGAGGTGTGCTCCTCTGAGTGCCCCTCTGCCCCTGGCCAGGCCACTCTGAGTGAGCTCAAGTCAGCCTCAGTGGCCAGAGCCGTAGGAGACCAGAGCGGTTCCTGGGAAGGTCTACATTAGGCCCCTTTGTGCTCAGAGAGAAAGTTTCTGTTTCGGAAAAGCTAGTTCCTTTCAGAACCTTGGGTGGGGACAAGAAAGGAACAAAGGACGCCAGAGAAAGAAGAAATGAGAGTCAAGGGGAGTGGGAAGAACTCTGGGGTAACTGAAGGACACATGGTTAGCCCACTGTTTTCATATCCTAAGCCCCTGGTCACCCGGCCTGTCAAGCTTCTCTGGCCTCCCCCATGGCCACCCTGTCCTTGGTGGCAGCTGCTTAGGAGTTGGTGTGAGATGGCACTAGATTGAACTTGATCTACTGGGTGGGTCCAGCAGGACTGTGGAGGCTCTTGGTCAGTACTGCTCGGCCCTGCTCCTGCCCCTTGGGTTTCTGGTAGGCCCCTGTTTTGTCTGGTGCCAGGGTGACAGGTGAGAAGTCCTCCTTTCCCCTGGAAAATAAGAAAACTCTTAAGTAGGAAGTAGAAGAAAATTGCAACCACTCAGAGGGACGTCCAGGTCATTGGTTGTCACAGCCCTGTCTGTTGGACAAGTTTCTTTGCTGTTGCCAGTTTCACAAGAACCCATGAGAAAGGTAGGCCAAGGAGAGAGGGAGGCTGGCGGGAGGATCGCTTATGGCCTCTTTCGTGGGACTCATAGATGTGTCATTCCAGAGGGGAGGGGCGTCATCTCCTGCTCTGCCTCTTGGTGTGGACTGTGGTGTCTGCCATGGGCTTTGGCCCACACTGCGTATGGATGTGTTTGTGTCGAAGAGGACACCAGTTTCTCCTGGGTTGTGTCCTGCTTAGGACAGCAAAATACACTCACACCAGGTTCAGTTGGTCTTGGATTGGCGCCTGCAGCTGTGTGCTTGTTGGATTTACACTCATTACATACACTCATTTACGGTTTGAGGACAAGGTTTCTTTTGAGATGTGGGATTTAAAAAAAAAATATCATTTTAAGATATACCTTACAGTAAAAGTGACTTTTTCTTTTGCTTTACATTTCTATGAATTTTCACAAGCGTTTGTGTAACTATCTCCTGCGCCATACGCAGGGCACAGAACAGTGACTCCTCCCTACACTCTGCTGTTTGGGCTGCCAGCTAGTCAGTTATGGACAATTCTTGCTGGGATTTTCCATGCCTCATTCTGAGCTGTTCTTACCTCTACGCCTGGAATGCTCTGGGCCACCTTGTGGATTTCAGAGAATTAAACCTCATTCTGCAATTAGCTTTGCTGATGGTGGCCAACTAAAAACATAATTAGTGAAGGTGATATATGATTGCTGACCCTAGAGGCAGCAAGGGACGTGAAATGTGTTTTGGAGCACTCTGCTTTGAATTATCTAGATTATTCTTCAGAGGTGCAGGGCCGGTCACCCGGGTTTGGGCATGGTGGCTACAACGATGATGAAATGTAATCTGTAGATTTTGTTGACCCAGCTTGGTTCTCCCAGGCTGTCCTCACTTGTCCCATCACTTAGATGAAACCAGGAGTTAGGAGATTAGGGGCACTGGAGTCGTTCTCCCAATCCTGGTGCATTCCATCCCCACCCAGACTCTGGAACAAGTTGGCACGTGCTTGGGAGGCCAGAGTCTCCCTTTCCTGACCTGTTGATCAGAACTTGGGCCTTGCTGCAGAAAAGGGAAATGCAGGAATGTATGTTTGGGGGAGGATCCTCTTGTCATCCTCTTGGGAAATGATGAGAGGTGACCTGCAAGGTCCCCAGCTCAGAGTGTCACGCTCAAGTGAACTGAAGATGATGCTTCTGCCATGCGCTTTGCTGTTCAAGGTAACAGCAGTCACACACATGTAAATTCTTGTGCAATCTAATCCCTGTCTTGGTAATTGCTTGGAGACATGCCATTGCAGCCAGTTGAGAAGTTAAGAGCAGTGACCCAGGCAGAGATCGTGGGGGTGGGGAGTTGTAGGGGAGGGGAGCAGAGGTGGCCTTCAGATCACCATGGCAGCTCTCCTGCTTGCTTGGCGGCATCTAAATCACTAGGAAGCAGGAGAAAGCATTCTCACCCAGCTTTCCCACCTGGGCCCCAGGGCCTGCCTCGCCCTTGCTGGACTGAGGGAATCTGGCACGTGGTTCAGGGAGAGCATCCCTGGTTACCTGGAGGAGGGACAGTTGGTGATAGGAAACGGCCGTTGTCTGGCAACAGGTTTCGGTTGGGGGGTGTCCTCCCGGTGGGCGAAGAATGGCTCTCATTTAAACACACACACACACACACACACACACACTAAATGAAGCTTCCCAAGCCCGGCCACCTAGCAGGACAGAGCTGCCGAGCAGTGGCCTTCTCCCCATACGCAGAGCAGGTGTGACTGTGGGGTCTTGATTCTTTCAGAGGCGCCTCTAGAAGGCAGAATGCAAAATGATCAGCTCCACTCCGAACCCATTCGCCATTTGTCTGATTGACATCGAAAACGTGATATCATTTCTACAAACACCCGCATGAGAAGGTGTTTTTTTGTTTTTGTTTTCTTTCTTATTTTGGTGACAGATTGCATGTTAGGGCACTAAAAGATGAAAGCACTAAATATTTGCTTTAGAAAAACACAGTGAAAGATTCTCTCATCCTACCAGCTGAAAACTGATGGGCTTAGAATTCCATTAACAAAAAACGACTGTCTGCAGTTCGAGTTATTGCCACCCTCAGGGCGTGATTAGCAAGGTGGGTAGCAAATGAGGGTTGGTCAGTGGAGGGGTACTGGATATTTTTTTTTTAAATGTGATTTGGAATGGAGCCATGGAGTCACAGTTGAAGTGTCCAGAGAAAGTCCTGCATTCTCTGAGACTTTTAAATGACACTGTCAATGGGTTTTCTTTCTCTCCATTTTGGTATTCCCTCTTTCAGAATTGGTGATGAAGTCATAGATCTTGTGAGTCCTTTTTTTGAAAGGAAATATCTTCCCCCATGGAAAGTCAGTTACGGCTGGGGTCTGCCCAAGGGGACAGTTGGGAGCATGGGGTCTGCACGCCAGGCGTTCAGCCTCAGTTTCACAGCTGCTGAGTGACAACTTATGGAGCCAGCTCAGGCCTGAGTGTTCCGTCTGCAAAACCCAGAAATTACTGTACCTGCCTTCATTTATCAGGAGCACCTACAGCAGATGGAGTTCTGCAAACTGGCTGGCATCTGGACCTTTAATTCACCTCAGCGGGAGGAGAGAAACCTGAACCCCGTGCTGGTGGCTGTGGTCAGGTTTAATGTTAATAGTGCCCTCCCTCCGTCTATTAAAACCCCTGGCTCTGAGGTCCCAGCTACTTGGGAGGCTGAGGCAGGAGGATCACTTGAGCCCCAGAGTTTGAGGACAACCTGGACAATACATGGAGACCTTGTCTCTTTAAAACAAAACAACCCAGTCTGTTATCCCTCAGCTGCTGGGTGAAGCTTGTCATTAGTTCTCTTATTTCACCCTATAGCTCCACCACGAGGGAACCACGGATTATTCTAATTCTTCTTCTTCTTTTTCTGGCGGGGGGGGGTACTGGGGATTGAACCCAGGGGCACTCAAGCAATGAGCCACATCCCCAGCCCTATTTTGAGACAGGGTCTCACTGAGTTGCTTAGTGCCTCGCCATTGCTGAGGCTGGCTTTCAACTCACAATCCTCCTGTCTCCGCCTCCCAAGCCACTGGGATTACAGGTGTGTGCCACCGTGTGCGGATATTCTAGTTATTCTTATAAAAAAGAAAGTAGCTAATATTTACCAAGTGTTTACTGTGTACCAGGCTTTACTTCAAGAGGTTTTTGTCTTATCTGATAGCACCTATTTTCAGAGAGGGAAAACAGGGCTGGCTTCCTCCCTCCCTTCCTTCTCTGTCCTTGGCTCCACTGAGAGCAGTTGTTGGGACCAGGTTGTGCAGCCTGGGGCTCTAAATGTCTTCCAAAGCCAGAGACACCCCCGTCTCCCTGTTTGTTGTGCCACCCTGAGTTTGGGGGCATGTGAGTGGCCCAGCTGTGGGAGAAGCTGTGTGCTCCAGACCTCGGGTTCATGATCACTGCGTGGACGTCCTGGTTACCGGAAGTTGTGGCTTCTGAGTCTCTCAGCAGTTGGCAATGTTGAGTGTTGTTTTGTTTTGTGTGTGTGGTTTTGTTTTTTAAATAATTAGAAACAGTTCAACTCTTGTTACCACCCACAGCAAAAATCGCTTGGATCCCACAAATTACGAAAGAAAAAAAAAAATTGGGCCACTTGGTAGAACCACGAAAACTTAGAACTCAGAGCCCAGAGTCCACTTTGAAGGGCAGAGTTCCTGTGTGCAGATGCCTGGGACCCTCGACTTGTACTTCTCTCTTTGCCCAAATTCAGAACCAACCCATGTTGTTGCCAGTGCAGGGGGTGGGGATTGCCATGCCCAAGACGGCTGTGGGGAGAGCCGTGCATTTTTTTGTACTTATTAATGGATGTCTCTTGTGCGAGTGGGTGTGAATACTGAGAGGATGAGCGTGTATTTGCAGTGTGTGGTCCTTGAGGGTGCATTCCGCGGCCCATGGTGGTGGCTCAGTGAGGAGGAGGGGGAGGGGAAGGGAGGGGGAGGGCAGGGGAGGCGGAGGCCTGGCGGTGCCGCAGCCATTCCCATTGTGTGGATTGAATCACTGAGGCAGGAGCAAGCCTGGTCTCTTTTGACCTGGGGGCTGGGTCTTGGTTTCCTAGGGCTGTGCTCTGATGCCCAAAGCGGCCCACACTGGTGTGCTGATAAAATCAGGGCCCTTGCATACTTGCGGCTCCCTCACCCTTGCCCCTCTGAAAACTGAGGATGGCTGGGGTCTGAGTTGGACACCTCTGGTCAAGCCAGATGTGCTGTCCCTGCGACAGCCCCCTCCCCACCCAGTTGCTGCAAGGCTGAAAGTGGTCATGCGAGCACAGAGGTCTGGGAGTCTGCGGGGCGCGTCTGGTCTGGGGAGGGACATGGCGCTGGAGGTGCTGCTGGCTGCGGCCCATTTCCAGCCACCCCGCTTTTGACTTTTCTGAGATGCTTCCCAGGCAGCCTCCTCTTGCCATCCTGACTTGTTTAAATTTATGGGTTGTTGGCAAGCAATTTTTTGATGCTATTCTTCTCATAGCCAGAGGCCAAGATCCCTTGTGGAGCAGTGCCTGAACTTAATAGATGTCATCTGGACCCTGGGGAGGGGCGCTGTGAAGCTCTGGGGGGAGAGCCTCAGAAGTGAGATTTACCCCTCCCACATCTGCCAGCCGCCTATTGTCCTTCCCTTTCAGGGCAATTGGAGCGATGTTTTTTTTTTGTTTTTTTTTTTCTGGGGTGGGGAGGACGCTGTGTACCGCAGTGTTGTTTACCATCCCCTACTTCCAGGACAGAAGAATACAGTGCCCCAGTGGTCTTCAGGTGGCCGAGAATGTAGATGCGAGCTGCCGGTGGAGCTGGATCTGGAATGTCTCCGCACCACTGGGCTTTCCCCTGGTTGCTCACTGGGTGACCCTCTGATTCCTTGTTCTGCTTCTCTGACCGGCTGGGGCCTGGTTCCTAGACCAGATGCTCTGGCAAGTGAGGTGGCATCATCTCACGAGCTTGGCAGATGAGGATTGAAGGGACACTCAAGGTGTGGTGCCAAGCGGGCCATCTGACTTCTGACTGGTCACCTCCCGCAGTGTTGGCAAGAGCCTGGGAATAGGAGGGAAAGGCAGGGGGAGCAAGATCCTGAAAATCAATCACAAAGGCCATGAACTTGACCCTACAGGTATGTGGGTTCCCTTGACCATTTCTGGAAAGAAGTTATGTCAGTACGCCTGCAGACCTGGCCCAGTGCTCCTCTGCTGGGGAAAGGGCCTGAGCAGAAGAGAGCCTTCTAGCTGGAAGTTGTGAGCTGTATCCTGCTGCTAGTGGGTCTCCCACAGAGGCCTGCCCTTCTGTGAGGCAGTCCCCAGAAGGAACTACCTGCAGAGCTTCTGGTTTCAGACCTCTCTCCATGGTGGTGTGAGTTGGTTTTGAGGCTGCCAAGGAAAGCCATTAGTAATTCATTAAGTCCCAGATTTGAAGTCTGCAAATAGACATTTCAGTGAAATTGACACAGGTTCCTTAACCCAGGTTGGGAATCCTGACCTGGAGTTCATATGTCCTTTATTATCATTAAAAACAAAATCTAAGTTGTCCTATTAGTAAGACACCTATCTTCTACATATTTAAAACGGTCTTATAAAGAGGACATTGTTCAAATGTGGGATCTGGGATGGTCGGACAAAATGGGTCTGTGGCCAATTCCGCCTTTGAAGTTTGGGAGTTCCCCTGGATAGGGTTCCGCACACAGCCCAATGCTGTGAGGCCCATTTCTCTGTCTGTACTCTGTGCTTCTGCTTGGCCACCAGTGTCCCTTTGGTCCTATCCCCTACCCCCCTAGGGTTTCTCACTGCATTCTTGTTCTTTCAACATCAAGTCTTTGCTCTGTCCCTCTTCCTATCCGGAGATCTACCATACATACCTGACTGCCAGAAGCATCCCATCCAGGTTGTCGGCAGCTCAGGGTCTGTGAACATTCCAGCCTCTTAGAGTTTAGACATAGAGAACAAAATAATTTAAGAAGCGTTGTGAATTAGAGCTATTCAACATGGAGTCCCTTAGAATTTAGGCAGTACCTGTTTGTAATTAGAATCCTGATTTGTTAATAAAAGTTTCCCGTCTCCAGGATTGAAAAAAAAAAAAGATTATCTAGGGTGATTAACTGGGACTGTCTTCTGGTTGCGTAGATAGCTGGGAGATAACAATAAATTGAATGTTACCTAATAGGTAAGGTCATTGTGCAAGTGGGCTGAGGTATTCCCTTGGGCCTGAGCTTCTGTTGCAGGACAAGTAGAATAACTTGGCGACCAGGCAAGTGGACATGTCTGAGTGAAATATAAATATTAATGCACATAGTCCCTGGAGCAGCTGTCCCTGGCCAGGGCCATTTCTTCACTATGGTTGAGGTGGGTGGGTGGGTTGGTAGAATCTTTCCAAATCTGGAAAATCTGAGAATTGACTCTGCCCTGCCCCTCCTCAGTTTTTCTCTCCAACCATGGGAAACTGAGGCTCAGGGAGAGCGGAGTGCTATGTTGAGACCCTGCGGTTGCGTAGCCACATAGCAAGAGCTTCAAGATGAGAACCTAGACCTCTTGGTTTTTCTCTTCCATTGGTTTTTTCCTCTGCCACTCCTGGTGTAAGGCAGAGTTTAATTTTGTAAACTATTCATGTTAAGTGCCATTAATTTTAAGCTCTTTCTTGGATTAGAGTGTGAAATTCAGTGCGCTCAGTATGAATTCACTTATTTTCCACTTGAAATCCTGATTTTTCTCGGGTGCCCTGGGTGTTGATGTGATCTGGAGGCTCGTGGTGACACTGAGGAGGATTACCATGGTCATCTCCACTGCAGGAGCTGGTCCTCAGATGTAAAGAGTACTGGGAACTTTTCAATCAATGACTGTGCTTTGAGTGATATACAGAAAACCCAACCATAACTGTTGAAATATGTATTTTGAAGGATAAACTTGTACCCCATCTTTGGCAGGGAATTTAGTTCTCTGACCCACCATCTTCTTTCCCAGAGGACTGGTATCTGGGGATGCTTTTACAGTGTTGCTCTCTGGGCTTTTGTTAACAATGCCAACATAGAAACGTGTGAAAACGATCCTTGGAGAACAAGTTTGATACCGACACTGTGTGTGATAAAGCTCAGGATCACCACTACTTGGAGTCAGAGCAGTCCTGACAGAAGTGACCACAATGAGAACAGGTACAAGAGTTCATCTAATATTCCACTTTCAAAAAACAAAAACAAAAAAACTAAGAGCTCTGGTCTGCTGCTAGCAGTCAGTCCCAGGTCCTGTAACCAGGAAACAAGCTTGTGCCCTGGGTTGAGTTCAGCAAGTTTGTTTTGACTTGCAGCCCGAGATGGGAGCAGGCGCTCATTATGTAATGCTAAACTGGGCCTGGAATGACAGCTGGGCTGGGCCTGCCAACGCCTGAAGAGTTGGTCAGGAATGGGCTGTGTTTAGGATGACTAGTCCCACTTGGCAGGGTGAAGGGGTGGGCGGATGTCCCTCTGAGGAGGGAGGGATGACTTCTCTCTCCAGTCTTCATGCTTCGTATAAACTTTGCAGTCCCCCACCCCAAACACACACATTGGAGCCTTATTGACCAGCTAGAGCTCTCAGGGGCTTTGGACTATTGCTCCAACCTTGAAAGGCATGGTCGGACATCAGGGTATTTCACTTCTAATTGGGGTAGTAGCAAGGCTTTCCATCACATGATAGAAAGTAGCCTACATTGGTCAAGTGTTGCTGGCCTGGGTACTTAGTAATTAAAACAGTTCTACAAAATAAATATTAGATTTCTTAATAAAAATAGCAGTGAGCCCCAATAAAAATTTTAAAGAAAGAGGTGGCTTCCTTTCCTAATAAAGTGTCATTTAAGACCGTCTGTTGGCCTTTTGGGTCTTTACTTGAGAGCCTTTCTCTCCTTTGCCCCCGTCCCACTCCCCACTAGAATGTTTCCCTTGGCTCTTCTTGGGGAACAAAAGCGTGCCGTTTTTAATGCAGATATCTTTAGTTGGAAGTAAAAATAATCAGGAACCATGTTTGCACAACCATCCCTGAACATGGTGTGGTCCCCTCAACCCAGGAAAAGTTCATTTAGTAGCGACGGTGGAGCCCCCAGCCTCTGCCCTGCTCGAGGTGAAGTGGGGAATTGCTTTTGTTCCTTCTCTGATGAATGGATGCAAAGTGTTCACTGAACCTGGAAACACCTCCTTTTATGCCCAGTGCCCCCCTAACACAGGCTGTTAAACTTGGGGCAATCACTCATGGTGGGGGATTGAATGGGGCCATTGTGGGGGGGAGGGGCTCACACTGAAGCCATTGTGAGCATAGAGATGCCATTGTTTTCTAAGTATTAAGAAAGGAGTAAGACTCTGGGGACCTCCAGGCATCAGTGTGCCTGGACACTGCAGTGTCTGCATGCCTGGCTTTGCGGTATCCTTAGGTTGGGCCCTGTCTGCCTGGACAGGAAGCGCATGCAGCGCCCCCTGCAGGACAGACGTGGCGTTCCCTGCGAGCGGGGCTTTTCCTGCCTCTCCTCCTTCCCAAGCCTGCCCGCCTTAGTCCCAGCCATCATTTCTGCAGGGAGGTTGCTGTTTTCCTCCAGGCATCAGAGTTCAAAACATTTAAAAATCACTTTTTCCACGTTAGGAATAACAAACTCCCCTCATTCCCTGCTGGTGACTTTTTCATTTAACTTCCCTTTTGCCATATGGTCCTTCAGAGGCACTTCTGATCTTAATTACAGCATTCAGCCTTTGTTTATTTAAAAATCAGAAGGCAGATAGGCTATTGAGGGTTTATCTATACTAATTGTGCCGCTATACTTGCCAACTGTCCCTTCAGTTAGCAAAGGGTACCGCTACAATCCCTGCCCCTGCAGTGTGTACACACACACACACACACACACACACACACACACACGCCTAATGTTACATGTTAAGCAGAGGCAGGACTATTTTATTTTTTATTTTTTTTAAGGTTCAGAATTGCTGTGCAGGCATTTTCCACCCTAAATTTGAAGGACTTGGAGGAGCAAGGCTAGGGTCAGAAGACTCGAGTACAAACTCTGACCCTGGATAAGTTAGACCCCTTAACCCCAGGAGCCTCAGTTTTACCATCTGTAAAATAGGGCCAGTGGTATCAACATTCCAGGAATGATGATGTGTTAGGTATCCTTGCAGAGGGCCGTGTGAGGTTCAAGGGCATAAACTAAAGCTCCCACCCAGCCTTCGGAAACAAAAGAGGCTTAGATACACTGGCATGGACTGTCTTTTGAAAGAATGTGTGTAGCTCATTCTGCTTCTACCTGTGTCTTTCTGATAGTTTTTACTATCCTAATTAAACCATGGTGTAGATCAGAGTGTATATTTTTATAGAGTTTTTAAAAGTGACTCTTCCTTGAAGATTACAACAAATCATTTCACACAGAAAATAGCTTTTCTATGCTTACATTTTGAAAATCCCTAACTTGTTGATGGCAATCAAGAGGCATGTTTAGAAAACGTTAAAAATATTAGTCAGCCTCATCTTAACAAGCATGGCAATTCTTGGCTCCTTCCTCTGAATTTAAGAAGCTCTTCTCTTAGAGAAATCAATTCTTATAGAGCTGGATCAGATTAAAAATATGTTTTTAGGAAGTAGTAGCTTTTTAGATAATAAAATGAATATTTTTTTAGTTATATATAGTAGGTTCGAATACCTTTTTTCATTAACTCATCACAGTCTGAATAGCTTTTTAATAATTTTAGGAACTATACTTGAAGAATTTCTGATTTGAGCATTTTCTTTGAGATATTTTGAGATTGTCTACTGAGTCTTTTTTTCTTTAAAGATATGTTTTCCCCAAAATTTCCCCCCCTACCGTAAGTATCCTAATAGTACTAGTGTTTTGATATGTATATTTGCAGCCCACATTTATTTTGCACTTTCCCAATGCTTAATTGGTTCTGTGTGTTTACACTTAGGACCCAGCAGTAACTTACCATGTAATATATACACATCTTTGGTAGAGGTAGCACTGGCTCGAAATTATAGGGGAGGACCAAGTAGATTCTTGACCCTTACATCTATATATTTTACCTATTTTATAGTTGGAAAAGCAGCTAAAAAAGTTAAAGAGTTCGATCCAATAGTTTGATATATCATTTTATAAAGCCCTAGAATCAAATATGGAAGTACCAGAAAGCCTGTAGTAAGCATTGGGTCAAAGAGGAGAAATCCAAATTAACATGTTAATTGGTATTCCTGCTTATTCCCTGAGTGCTAGGAACGTTTCTGTCCCAATCATAGACTAATTTGGCCAACTGCGTGGGTCACACAAAATTAACCAGAAGCTCTCTAAGTTTCGGGTGGTATCAATATAAGGTACCTGATCGCTAACCCCAGGTTCCCCAAGTCTGTAATGCCCTGATCTGTGAAAGCAGCAGTTCGTGGTTAGGTGATTTAACAGCATAATTTATTGAGATTCTTTTAAAAAAAAAGGTGGGAATTAAAATTTGTGCTTCTACTCTAGCATGTAAGTGAAACAAGCTTTTCAGTTTTATTTTCTAGGGAACAGAAGAATCAAAGTGAGTTGAACACGAGGCTGAGTAGTCATGGAGCTGGTTTCGGTTCTCTGTTAGTTGACTTTAAGTAAATGACACCATCCAGGTACTCCATGAGAGCTTGTCGACAGTCCTAAGTAGTTGAGTCCCTTTCAGGCTCTCTGAGGGCAGAGCCTTCTTCATTTGGGTCACTGATACAACCCTGATACCAGAATGGTGCCGGGGTGTAATAGTTGCTGAATAAGTACGAATAGAATCAGGAGAGGATGCGGGAAGGTTCCACTGTGTGCACCACACAGGGTCCCATTAGTCCTCCTCTTCCTCCTATTCGTTAGCTCAAAGTCCCGACCAACCAGCCTAGGGTCAGTTCTTCCAGATCCTCCAGGGTTGTTTTTCTGTCTATCAAGCGGGTTGTCACGTGAGACTTTATTTGATTAGGAGAAGTAGAGTCTCTCTTAAACTTCCTTGAAGAGATGTGCTAGACAAAAACAAGATGGTTTTGAAAAAATAACACTGCAGTCCAACCTGCGAGGATGCTTGGTCGTTTTGGAACCAGCCTCATCGTCTGCTCTGGGCGTGCGATTGCCACATGCTTTCCTCCTGAGCGCGTCCCTGGCTCCACACTGGCAGCACTCTCCCCAAGTGCGCCAGTGGCTGTGGCTGTGGCAAGGAATGACATAATTTGATTTTAGTTGATTATTCACTGCATGTGCCCATCATGTTAGCCTCTGGGTGTGTTTACAAGGACTTGGGAAAGAGGTAGAGGCTGTCATGTTTATAAAGGCTGCTTTGTCATCGTGAGAGTCAGGCATGTTCACACACGTGCATGCACGCTCACGCACGTGTGCACACACCCCGTTCTTCCCTGGCATTGAGTACCAGTCCTGGACCTTGGTGAAATCTCCCTCCAGCCAGTGTCTGACCAGGTTCAGAAGGAACCTGCCATCCAAAAAGCCCCCTCCCCTTAGTCCTGGAATTCCCTGTGGCAGTCTGGGGTGTGGGCATGTGTGTGTCTGATTTCCCTGAGAACACACACATGTCGCAGTCTTCAGGCTCAGTAGAGTGTAAGCCAGCTTGCTGGATTTGGGTGACTCTCCTGGCAGCCTTCCTGAACTTCCTGTGAAACACAACTGCTCAAAGTCCACAAAATGAGAACCAAGGAATTTCAGGATGGGGTCCATCTTTTTGTGCTGTCTCCTTGACGCTGGCCTTTGGCAGAGTGTGCTGCTTCTCCACTGGGGAGCAGAGATGCATTCTAAGCATCCTAGGCAGGAAGGGCAGGTGAATTTGACCAGTGTCTACATGTTCAGGTCCCCTTCCTTATAGGAAGTAGAAGTGTTTCCCCTTCCTGCATTCCGTTTGCCATAGCTGTTCCTCCTTCCCCTTGCAGTTCACTTGTGAATTTTAACTCTTGGTTCAGGCAGAATCACAGTGACCTGAAAAGTACATGCCCTTGTTTTTGTCATAGTGCTGCAGCCGTTGCAGCAATACTTAATTAGAGGCCTCGTGAATGACAGGAGTCTTTTGATTCAATAACCAACAACCAGCCCCAAACACTGGCCATCCAGGTCAGGGAAATCGGGCAGCCTGCAGGTGCCTAAATGTCCCTTCTCACACGGAGATGCACAATAATAGTCCTGATTCACATATTCTCCCCCCCCTGCCCATCAGCATGCTATTTTGCAGTACTTTCCTATTAACATCAGGTCAACAACTTCTAAAGCAACTTGATGACATTATTTAATCTTCGATCCCCTCCATACTTGATTGACTGGTCGGTGGCATCCCAGGGCCTGAGCCTGCCCACTCCCCAGGAGGGCTGGCCTGGGCAGGCTGCACTGCCTGGTGGGTGAGTTCCCTTGAAGGATCCTCTGCGTGGCCAGCATCTTCATCCTGAAGAAGGTGTGGGACATTTCCTGGAGCAGCCATTTATTTACCCACTTTAGAAACTGCAACTCCCTGGGCCTTTTCTCAGACTTCTCTAAAGCCCAGGACCTCTGTGACTTCTCTACTTTACTACCAGCATTTAAAGAAATTAAGTGATTTCCTTTGTTCCTCACTAGAGATCAGTGTCATTGTGGATCTCACAAACAAAAGGATTTTTGTGCTAGATGGCCCAAAGATATATATATATATATATTTTTTTTAAGAGGGAGAGGGGAACTAAGCATTTGAGTCAGATGAGTCTAAAAGCCAGCCTCCTCAGAATCACCTGTGAAGCCAGCCAGTTACCTTCAAACTTCCCACTGCATTTCTGCTTTTCAAAACCTGGGCTGAGACCAGCAAGGTGTGTTTAGTTTGACCATTGGTTGTCACAGGTCAAACGTGGCCTTGTGCTTGTTAAAATCTTAAGAATGTCCTGTGTAATCCTATGAGTTTTGAGAAGGAAATCCTGGAATTGCTTCACGTGGTAATGTTTTATTTATCAACAGCATCCCCAGCTGAGCTCTTGGCTAATATGTTTGCTGTGGCACAATTGTTTCTGTTTAATCAGAAATGTTTATCAGGAGGTTATGTGGTTGAGGAAAATGGCAATCCATTTTGTAGCATTTCCCCAAAAAGCATTTCCAGGATTTTTCTAATACTAGATAGATTATGTTTGGACAAGTCCAGTTGATACTCTTTGGCATCCTGAAGAGAAGCCCTGACTCTTTGGTCCTTAGCAGAGAACACCTCTCTTGAGAGCTTGTAGGCCCCTGGTGCAGGCAGTGGTGTGTGGTCGTGGGAGAAGTCGGAGCATTAGCAGGTCTGTTTTTTTCCTGCAGCGTGGAGTTTTGTCATTTCTAATGATGACAATCCATCAGTCCACACAGTTCAAAATGAAGATAAATTGAATTAATATATGTGAGTTAAATGACTCATTGATATAATTATACTGTGAAGATTTCTTTAGTGTAACCTAACACATTTAGTAGTGTTAATTCCAACGGCTTTGAATGGGAGCATTTAATTTCATAAGCAAACAGAATAATTTATTAATTCTCAAAAAGCTATTTCAAAGGCCTTGACTCAGAAAGAATATGCATTTAACGGTGGCATTAGTATGCATTGGCTTATCAAATTGGAAACTGTTAAGAATTTCCTTCTTTTCAATCCCAACTTTTATTGGTACGTATGTGCCCAATTCAATCTTGTATCGAAATGAAAGTAGGAAACAGTTTCCGTCCAGTAAATCTTAATAAGTTATTGAGAATTGAAGAGCACTGAATAATAAAGCAGTTCTAATTGCAGTTAAAACTGTATTGGCGGCAGATATGCCTGAACAAGGACGATGAAACGGTCAAGGAAAAGCATCGGATGGCAGAATTGAAGAAGGGCAGAATTATACAGATTGAGTGCACAACTCAATTCAAATATTTTGTGAAATGGAGGCATACTGTGTATACCCATTTTTTGCTGAAAAGCATGTTTTCTCTCATGTCAGAAATGATCACAGGAATCCTTTTAATATTCATTTAAATAGTTTTTAATTGGCTTCAGAGAGTTTAAAGTTCAGCATGAAGGTGAGATCTAAGCTTACTAATTAGATCGAATGCAGTCCGACTTAAAGAGCAGATGCGATAATTAAAGAATTTCATACCAAATATACGTTTTGAAAACATTCCCTTCCCATCCTTGAGGTGAAGTCTCTTCCATTCTTACAGAACCATGGCAAAACCTTGCATCGCCTGCTGGAGAGTGACAGTCAGATCTGCAGCGCAAACCTCTCCTGTGTTTGTCCTTAGCTGACATTCTGTGTTCTGGTTATTCTCCATTTTTCCTCCATCTAAGTAGGATTTGACTTGCCTGGGACATTAGGATGAACACAAGTTGTTGTGTCTTGTGTTTTCCCCCCACCAGGTTGTTTGATGCTGTTGAGATGGAAGGCTGAAGTAGACGGGGGCACTTAGGCAGTGAAGGGTTTTTCTTTGTAAATAATAGATCAAGAGCACTGGATGGGTATCTAATGGAGCTGTGTGCGGCCTCTGTTTCAAGGACAGCGCACGGTTTTAAAAACCACAACCACCGACCATCCTGCCCGCAACATGTGGTCAGTTCTGTGAACGTGTGTGTGTGTGTGTGTGTGTGTGTGCGTGCGTGCATGTGTGCGTGCGCCTGCACCTTTGAGTCCTTCCTGCCCTGCCCCTGGGAATGGTTTGCTTGGGCACCGTATTTTGCTTCCTGAGCTAAAGCTAAACAGTATTAAACTGTGTGATCTCTCTGCACCTATAGCTCCCTCCTGTCTTCTGTGCTGCAGAATGACTTCAGCACTTCGGGTCTGTTCACTAAAATGTTTGAGAGAGCCTGCCTGATGATGGTACGTGCTCTACCATGAACACACAGATACCCAGAGCTGACATTAATGCAGAAATTAGTTTGTCAGCAGCAGAAAAATCGTCTTGGTTAAGTCATGTTAAAAATTTGGTGAAAATCTTGATTTGCCACTCACTACTCCCTCTCATTTGGAGTTTACACATTTGCTGTTTTGTGCCCATATTTGCATGTCAGGGTGATTTCCTACAGTTGTTGAAAGCTTCACGTTGCTTTGTTCCCCCTGAATTTGAATTATTTTATTACTTAGGTTCTAAATATTATATGTAATTGATATTTTCCCTTGCATTGTGAAAGTCCAAACATGCCCCAGTATCTTTAATGTTTAGTCTGTTAGAAGCATAATTGGAAATAGAAAAGTAAACATTAAATGTTGGATGTCAAGTAGGAGTCTTTGTAAATATAATGGACATAAAGATACAGAGTAAATCTGGAGAGCCTTTGCTTAGTTCCCAAATAGTTGTTTATAAATTATGAGGTGGTAAACATTGAAACAGCTCTTTCTGTTGTCTCTTTTTTTTTCGCTCCCTACATGCACCCGACTCATTTGGGCCCTCTTTTTATAGAGTTAAAATAATTTCTTTATTAAACCATTTTCCACAGAAGAGATCTAGGTAAATACATCGGAAACCAAACATTTTTATTACATACAAACTATATGTTGAAAAGCAATGCTCCTAACACGCTACTTCCTTGAAAGAAAATCATTAATCTTCTTAAATGCAAGT